>NW_028274814.1:4505000-5107500 GCF_037043125.1 Eumetopias jubatus | reverse complement strand
GTGAAAGTTACCAATTTGGTTAAACCAAGATTCTTGCAAAAACATTTATTTATTTTCACAGTTTAATATTCCTGGAAATAAGAAGTTGTCTTTTGCAGTCTGCCACAAAATCCTATTTCTTAACTTCTGGGCTATCAAAAAATTTTCATCAAGAATATATTTTTAATGACCTGCTTTCTTGCTACAGATGATTTGAAGTTATTGATAGAGATCTAACTAATTCAAGAGAGTTTTCTTAAACGTTGAGATTGGGGTAGAGGAGGGAAAATAAAATAAAATTTAGAGCAAGATTCATGTACAGAATGAATGTCATATGGTCCTATTGCAGTTATATAGGATGTGGATCTGTCAGACCTGGTGATGATACGGAATTGGGAAGCATGTATCATACCAGAGATTACAATGCAGGGCAGAAATGGAAGTTGATATTTAATCACAAAACTCTGCATTGATATTCAAAAATCAGTCTCAATCAAGTAGTAAGTAGGGAGCAACTGTCTATAGTACTGACAGAAAAGTTTTAGGAGTTTGGATGGACAAGCGCTTGATAGAAGCTTGGTAACGGTCGCTGAAGGAGCTAGTGCAAGTTTAGCCTACATCGTTGGGCACAGAGCGTCTGCCGTCTCTGCACTGTCCATTCATTATGTGTTTATAGGATAGTCTTATCCTCAAGGGGAAGTAATATGAGACTTATGTACCTTTAATACAGCAAGAAATTTTAATTCAAAAATATATTAGAAAAATAAGTAACACAGGCATGAAGTAAACATGAAATAAAATGGATACTATGACATGCCAAGCACATGCTGGAAGTGGACCACAGATTAGACTCTAAGGTTTAGGAACTCAGAAAACTGCAGTCAGTAACCAAGACCCAGACTGTCTGCAAGTGAAAGGAATCAGTCGCTAGGAAAAGTACAACTCTTCCTGCTACAAAGCCCGTAGAGAAGCAAAATGCATTTTATATCATTTTCCAAAATATCCTTAAAATAGTACAGCAGAAAGTTTGATAGGGTTTTCTTTTTAAAGTAAGATTCTCCATGGGATGCCTGGGTGGCTCAGTCAGTTAAGCGACTGCCTTCGGCTCAGGTCGTGATCCCAGGGTCCTGGGATCGAGTCCCGCATCGGGCCCCCTGCTCGGCAGGAAGTCTGCTTCTCCCTCTGCCTGCCACTCCCCTGCTTGTGCTCTCTCTCTCTCTCTCTCTCTTTCTGACAAATAAATAAATAAAATCTTTAAATAAATAAAAATAAAGAAAGATCCTCCAATAGAAAGCCAGTGATATTTCACCAAAATGCAGTTTAGAAAAAGCATTTCTCCAGGGTAGCCACTTGGATACAATCCAGGTATACAGCTCTCAGATGGTCTGGTTTATTCCAAAGGAAGATTTCTGAGTTGGGGCTTCTCAGTGTCATTCCAGGACTGGTACCAGTCTGTAAGCTTTTTTGAGACTGGTTCTTGAAGAGCTAAATATAGAAACTGAGAGTAATTTAGAAACTATTAGACAAAAGCAAATGCTGTGACAATTTTATTATATTTTATACAATATTGATCTTACAGTAGATTGGAAATTTAAAACAAAAAAAAAAAAAAATGGGGGCACCGAAGGTCCTTCACCACAGATAGTTTTGAAAGAGCTGTTTAGAGTATTGAATAATGGATGAGCTTCATATCCTTCAAGAAACCTCTGCAATCTTTTTTTCTCAGCTCAGTTTTTAATCAGGATCTTCAAATTATACTCCCTAAAATTACCTGGATTGTTGCTATCTTCCGACACCGTTAAAACGAGCCATATGCAGCATCATGTGTTTTAGCCATCATCTGAACTCCTCATGTGGGAGCTGAGCTATGATGAGGAGCAGGTCACCTCACCTCCACTCAGAGGTGAGACAAAAAAGGCTCCTGTTCCCGGGCTCTGATCCTCCCCAGAAATAACTTGGGTTTGTTCCATAGCCCTGTGAACTTTAGCCTGGAAAGTTTTTACGTAAGATGCAGCCAAACGTCCACCGCAGCCATTACAAAAAAGAAATCAGTATTCATAGGACATCTGACTTTTTACAGCACAACTTCACCTCTAGGGTTTAACAGTTGCTAGACAGACAAATTAGGTGATGTACTTTAGCTATAAACCAGAAAGCTATAAAGTTAGAAACAAGGGGTTTTCCAACAAACATAGTGGATTTAGCTTTATAACAATTGTTCTGCACTTTCTTTCTGGCAATGATAAAGTATCAGGTAATCCCCAACAATAATACTGATGACTAGCACTTATTGAGTACTTAACTATGTACAGCCACATTCTAGTTATTTGTGTACATTAACTCATATAGTCCCAATGATAGCCGTATGAGGTAGATGCTATTACTTCTTCCCTTTCTACTGATGAGAAAATGGAGCATCAGAGAGCTTACATAACATATCCAGAGTCACTCAGCTAGTCCATGGCAAAGCCAGGGCCCCAGTGTAAGTATCCTGACTCCAAAGCTGTTGCCTTAGCCACTGGGCTCCTCTGTCTCCCTGTCTGTAAAGATAAAAATAATCTGTGGGGCACCTGGGTGACTCAGTTGGTTAAGCATCTGCCGCCTTCTGCTCAGGTCATGATGTCCAGGTCCTGGGATCAAGCCCCATGTCAGGCTCCCTGCTCAGCAGAGAGTCTGCTTCTCCCTCTCCCTCTGCCCCTCCCCCTCCCCACTGCTCCTGCTCTCTCCCTCTCCCTCTCTCCTTCTCTCAAATAAATAAATAAAATCTTTTTTAAAAATAATCTATATTATAAATTCTTATTTTCCAAGTGTCTCTAACAAGAGAACAAGCATATGGCTCATCTAAAAAAGTTATGCAAGAATTTAAAATGTTAAAATAGAGACACTAGAACACATCCCTTGCTTTACAGCCCTTCCCCCCGGAAATTTACCTGATGCATTTTGAGTATTGAATCATATTTCAGGCATCCCATTGGAAAGATACTGATAAACTGGAGAATTTCCAGAGCTGAGTTAACAAGTGGGTAAGTGGGAAGGGTTCTAAAAACCATGTCCTATGAGGAGTCTTTGAAGGACCTGGGTATATTTAACCCACACAAGGGAAGTGTAAGGATACAGATGACCGCTCTGCATCAGTTTGAAAGTCTGACTTTGAGAAGAGAAGTTAGACTTGCTCTGTGTGGCATCAGAGGGCAGGCTAGGACGGGAAAGTAGGCATTATAACAAGCAAATTCTGGCCTAGTACTCAACCTCTCTCTCCAGAGAATTACTTTTTAAAAGAATCACTAACTTGTATTAAGACCACACAAAGAGTTTTGCTATATTATGTCATAAAACTGCTACAACAATCCAGTGAGGATGTATTTACATTTATTTACACACCTAAACACTGAGGCTTGGAAAGATTAAGAAAACAGTAAGCGGCACCTGGGGGGGCTCAGTCAGTTGAGCATCCGACTCTTAATTTCAGCTCAGGTCATGATCTCATGGTCATGGGATCGAGCCCCGTGTTGGGCTCCATGCTCAGTGTGAGTCTGTTTGAGATTCCCTCTCTCCTCTCCTCCTCTTTCTTCTCCCACCCCACTCATGACCCCATCTTTCTCTCAAAATAAATTAATTAATTAATTAACCAATTAATTACTTAAATCTTTTTTAAAAACTAGTGGCAGAGCTAGGTTTTGAACCCAAATTCATGATCCTCAGCAGTACCAAACTAGACCATCTTCCATAGAGCTGTCCAGCAAGTAATAACCTCCTTTTAATAAAGGAGCTTACACAGGAGACTAGCTAAAGTCAAGGATGATATAAAATGAACTCTTTGACTGTACAAGAGGGCCTCTTAGATCCCTTCCAGTTCTAATACCTGATTCTTCAAGTAAATATACTTTGAGAAAATATAACTCACTTTTTAAAAACTTTACAACACTGAAATTACATTATTCGAAGAACTTACATTGAGTTTCTCACTGCTTTCATTTTCATTCTTAAAAAGAACGGAGGAAAGAAAGAGTTTTATCTTGATACTGAGGAGATAAATAGCATCACCATATTCCATAATTTTGCAATGAGTCATTCATTCATCCAAAAAAGGTTTATTGAGCATTTTTGACCTACACTTCAATAGGTACAAGGCATAAATGGCACACGAGACTCAAGTTCCTATCTTATTGAAACTGATAGTCTTTAACCTATAAATTATAAATGAATGAACTATAAATATAAATTAAAATTAAGGTGAAAAATTAGGGTTGTCTGAAAGTATTCCATTTGGCTCCATGCTTCTCAAAATTTTCTACCAAAGTATCCCTAACAGCCAACAAGAATGAATGTCTTCTCTCCTGGAAGGTCAAGGAAGCAACTTGACATAAGTCCCTACAAGCAAGGAGCTTCTTTGACATTCTGGATTTTTCCTAACAATTCACAAGAATATTGTCTTTTTCTCCATGGTATAATCTGTGTTTTAATATTAAAATGTTTTAAGTTACTGTAACCACTGTCACTAAAATTGAAACTACAAGAAAGCTTTGCATACCCACTAGAACACTGCCTTCTAGCTCCAGGAATGCATACCTCCCAGTTTAATAAGCCAAGGCTGATAACAATACCTCATATGGAAAGTTTTCTGCCCATTGAGAAAGATCTTTTCAAGGAAACCTTAAAACCTCGTGGATATGGGAAGGATAGGTATTTGCACTTGTTAAGTCTTATATAAGGGAGATTTTACTTTCCTTTCCTCTAATATTAATTTCTCCTGCAGATGGTTAAGTATAGTGCAATACAGAAAAATTACATAGGTAGATGAAATAGGGTAAGAAAAAAAATTACTTGAAAGAGTAGATGTACATTTGACCCTTGAACAATGCAGGGTTATGGGAGCCAGGCCCCCATGCAGTCAAAACTCCACATACAACTTTTGACTCCCCAAAACTTAACTACTGCTAGCCTACTGCTGACCAGAAGCCTTACCTATAACAGAAACAGTCAATTAATACACGTTTTGAGTGTTATCTGTATTATATACTGTATTGTTAGAATAGAGTAAGCAAAGAAAAGGGTATTAAGAAAACTCA
Source organism: Eumetopias jubatus (assembly GCF_037043125.1). Classification (NCBI taxonomy): domain Eukaryota; kingdom Metazoa; phylum Chordata; class Mammalia; order Carnivora; family Otariidae; genus Eumetopias; species Eumetopias jubatus. Next base: position 5,102,452 of record NW_028274814.1, on the reverse strand, counting down.
TAAGGAAGAGAAAATACATTTGCAGTACTGCAGGGTATTTATCAAAAAACATCCCCGTGTTAAGTCAGCCCATGCAGTTCAAACCCATGTTGTTCAAGGGTCAACTGGAATTATTTTTGGCATTTGAGAATTATTTGAAGTTTTAAAGGTTAGCAGGAATATTAAACACATATGCTGAGAAGACTTCCTTACAGGTTAGCACATGTACCACAGACAAAGGTTTTGCTAGTCATTATAACATTTATATCAGTTTTGAAATTAAAATGAATATTCTAAATAAAATTGTATCACAAGATACATGGAAATCTCTTTTTAAATTTATACTCTTTGTCTTAAGGAAAATGTGGATACATGAAAACTTACATGTAATAATTCAGTGAATATAATTTTTTTTGTTTAGGAGAGAAGCCATATGAATGCCCAAACTGCAAGAAACGTTTTTCCCATTCTGGTTCCTATAGCTCACACATAAGCAGTAAGAAATGTATCAGCTTGATGCCTGTGAACGGGCGACCAAGAACAGGACTCAAGACGCCTCAGTGTTCCTCGCCATCTCTTTCGGCATCACCAGGCAGTCCCCCACGACCACAGATACGGCAAAAGATAGAGAATAAGCCCCTTCAAGAACAACTTTCTATAAACCAAATTAAAACTGAACCTGTGGATTATGAATTCAAACCCATAGTGGTTGCTTCAGGAATCAACTGTTCAACCCCTTTACAGAATGGGGTTTTCAGTGGTGGTGGCCCGTTACAGGCAACCAGTTCTCCTCAGGGTGTGGTGCAAGCTGTTGTTCTGCCAACAGTCGGTTTGGTGTCTCCCATAAGTATCAATTTAAGTGATATTCAGAATGTACTTAAAGTGGCAGTAGACGGTAATGTAATAAGGCAAGTTTTGGAGAATAATCAAGCCAGTCTTGCATCCAAAGAACAAGAAACAATCAATGCTTCATCCATACAGCAAGGTGGCCATTCTGTTATTTCTGCCATCAGTCTTCCTTTGGTTGATCAAGATGGAACAACCAAAATTATCATTAACTACAGTCTTGAGCAGCCTAGCCAACTTCAAGTTGTTCCTCAGAATTTAAAAAAAGAAAATCCAGTCCCCACAAACAGTTGCAAAAGTGAAAAGTTACCAGAAGATCTTACTGTTAAATCAGAGAAGGACAAAAGCTTTGAAGGAGGAGTGAACGATAGCACTTGCCTTCTGTGTGACGAATGTCCAGGAGATATTAATGCACTTCCCGAATTAAAGCACTATGACCTAAAGCAGCCTGCTCAGCCTCCTCCACTCCCTGCACCAGAAGCTGAGAAGCCCGAGTCCTCTGTTTCCTCGGGTGGAGATGGCAATCTGTCTCCCAGTCAGCCACCTTTAAAGAACCTCTTATCTCTTCTAAAAGCATATTATGCTTTGAACGCACAGCCAAGTGCAGAAGAGCTCTCAAAAATTGCTGATTCGGTAAACCTCCCACTGGATGTAGTAAAAAAGTGGTTTGAAAAGATGCAAGCTGGACAGATTTCAGTGCAGTCTTCTGAACCATCTTCTCCTGAACCAGGCAAAGTGAATATCCCTGCAAAGAATGATGAGCAGCCTCAATCTACAAATGCAAACGAACCCCCGGACAGCACAGTAAATCTACAGAGTCCCCTGAAGATGACTCACTCTCCAGTGTTACCAGCGGGATCAACCGTCAATGGTTCCAGAAGTAGTCCATCATCCCCATCACCTCTAAACCTTTCCTCATCCAGAAATACACAGGGTTACTTGTACACAGCGGAAGGTGCACAAGAAGAGCCACAAGTAGAACCTCTTGATCTTTCACTACCAAAGCAACAGGGAGAATTATTGGAAAGGTCAACTATCACTAGTGTTTACCAGAACAGTGTTTATTCTGTCCAGGAAGAACCCTTGAACTTGTCTTGTGCAAAAAAGGAGCCGCAAAAGGACAGCTGTGTTACAGACTCAGAACCAGTTGTAAATGTAATCCCACCAAGTGCCAACCCCATAAATATTGCTATACCTACAGTCACTGCCCAGTTACCCACGATCGTGGCCATTGCTGACCAGAACAGTGTTCCATGCTTGCGGGCACTAGCTGCCAATAAGCAGACTATTCTGATTCCCCAGGTGGCTTACACGTACTCGACTACAGTCAGCCCTGCAGTCCAGGAACCACCCTTGAAAGTGATCCAGCCAAATGGGAATCAGGTAAAGAAAAGGCCCCTCTCCCAAAGCTATTTACCAAAATGCTAGTTTGACTTCTTTCGGTGAATTTTTTGGAATAAAAATCAGTCTCTGTAGAGCCGAACAGGTTGTTGCAAACTGTCGTTTTTGAGAGGAAATAGATAAACATTTGCTTTAACTTTCATAGCATCTCGCCTTCAGTTTCTTAACTAATCCCAGGTATGGTTATCAACTACAGTTTTGTTATTCTCCTGGGGAAATGAGAAGGCTCAGCTAAAGACTTGACTATCTGAAGCTTGAAACAGAGAAGAAAAATTGGAATACTCACCAATTGGACTTCTGTTTTTAGAGTTATATTCCCAAATTAGTAACGGTTTCTGCTGTATCATCATTAATGCATGAAAATACATTCCCATTCACAGACATTTCACACCAGCAAAACTGAGCTATTACTTTTTATGTGTTAACACCTATATTTATTAAAGGCTTTAATTAAACAAGAATTAAGTATACAAAGAGCTCACCTAGTGAATTTGCTGATCACTTTATGAGCTGTAAACTAAAACAGCATTCAGTCATAATTAACATATATGAACCTATATGTGCATTTTCCTCCTTACCTTTCCCCCCAAAATCCATGATGCAGTTTTAGTTAGAACCATTTTGTGTACTATTGTGTGGCTCATTATCCAGACTTTTTCTAGGTTACTAACCTTGATGGCCTCCCAATTTTTTTCATCGGTTTCTTATTGAATCAACCAAATACTAGAGATAAATGTGATCTTTCATCCAAATATTTGCTATAAGTAGGTACAGCTGAAATAATTACAATATCCTGTTCAAATGTATACCTGCTGCTTTTTGTCCCCCTTAAATATTGCTACTGATTGGGTTTCCTGCAACTAATGAATTCATCTAGACTCTCAGTGTTTAAAACACTGTGCACACCTTTGAATAATAAAAGGGGACCCACCAACATTTCACTTAATCATAGGGCCACGTCAGATAGCAGTGAAAGTAGTCCAGGTACTTTAGCACAAACTGGCAGCTCACAAACCACCCAGGCAAATGGCTGCGCCTCTCCCACTTTGCAAAACTATAAGAAATGTTGTGGAAAACCTTTGAGCTTTTAGACTATTTGTGGGCTTAGAGGCAATAGAATGGAAGACTTGAGGAAAGACATAAGGATCTTGAGGGACCCAATTCCACTACCAGTCATTGTTTACCTACATGAGAGCTTCCTACACATTACCGCCCTGGGACTGCCTGAAATGTTTTTATTCCACTGAAATTCTGAAGATTTATTTTGTCTAGCAAGTATTCTTGCTTCAAAATAGAGACCCTCCTGCATTGTTTTGCCATCTTGTTCCTTAGCAAGAGCAAATCCCTCTCTTTTCAAAGAAACCATGGAGGTCAGTTCATAGACTTCTGAAGTTCTGGAGGATACAATTGAAAGACCACCTTTAAAAATAGAATCTTGGGGCGCCTGGGTGGCTCAGTCATTAAGCGTCTGCCTTCGGCTCAGGTCATCATCCCAGGGTGCTGGGATCGAGCCCCGCATCGGGCTCCCTGCTCCGCGGGAAGGCTGCTTCTCCCTCTCCCACTCCCCCTGCTTGTGTTCCCTCTCTCGCTGTGTCTCTCTCTGTCAAAGAAATAAATAAAATCTTTATAAATAAATAAATAAAAATAGAATCTTAATTTTTGCTTAGGAAAACAATGAAGGCAAATAATGCAGTTAGAGATTGGTGATGATGTAGCAAACTCGTAAGTTAAAATTTTCCGCGAATTTCTCACAAAGTCATGATTTCTTTGAAACCAGGTAAATTTTGTTAGTATACGTTTTACGTTCTTTCTTTTCATCAGTTGCTCACTTGTTTTTGTCATCGTTGTGACTCTGTTGCCCCCAACCGCACTTTTTTCTGTATCAACCCCCATCTAGCCTCTAGCCTCCCACCCTTGGAGCCTGTCTGCAGTGATGAGTAGTATTCCTGCTTTGGTCAAGCTATTATTGAAAGTATAAAGCGAAGTAGTTTTTTAACCTGTGCTTTTATATATACGTCTCTTGCTTACCTTTTAATTTGAAATTAGGTGTTCTTCTCTTTCTTTAGGATGAAAGGCAAGACACTAGCTCAGAAGGAGTATCAAATGTGGAGGACCAGAATGACTCGGATTCGACACCACCCAAGAAGAAAATGCGGAAGACAGAAAATGGAATGTATGCTTGTGATTTGTGTGATAAGATATTTCAAAAGAGTAGCTCACTGTTGAGACATAAATACGAACACACAGGTATGTCGCCGAACCTGACAGCTTTTGAAAAATGACTCTCTAACCCTTTCCACAAACTGAAGTGCCCCCGAAAGCCTTCTGAGGATTTTGTGTCATGGCTGTGTTCTTATTTTGCAGGTAAGAGACCGCACGAGTGTGGAATCTGTAAGAAGGCATTTAAACACAAACATCATTTGATCGAACACATGAGGTTACATTCTGGAGAAAAGCCCTATCAATGTGACAAATGTGGAAAGCGTTTCTCACACTCTGGGTCTTACTCCCAACACATGAATCATCGCTACTCCTACTGCAAGCGAGAGGCGGAGGAGCGCGACGGCGCGGAGCACGAGGGCCCGGGGCCGGAAGTCCTGGCCGGCGAGCACGGCGGGGCCCGGGCGTCGCCCTCGCAGGCCGACTCGGATGAGAGGGAGAGTCTGACGAGGGAAGAGGATGAAGACAGTGAGAAGGAGGAGGAGGAGGAGGAGGACAAAGAGACGGAAGAGCTGCGGGAAGAGAAGGAATGTGAGAAACCGCAAGGGGACGAGGACGAGGACGAGGAGGACGAGGAGCCGGCGGGGGCGGGGGCGGGGGCGGGGGGGGAGGCGGAGGAGGAGGGCGAAGAGGCACAAACTGAAGGTCTGACGAAGGAAGATGACGCCGTAAACCAAGCCCGCGGCTTCGAGCGAAAAGTGAGCAAGAAGAGTGAGCAGGTGTCTGAAGAAAAAACAAACGAAGCCTAATGGTTTTCCTAGAAGGAAAATACATTCTAATTGGTAATGAAGTTTGTTCTATATTATACATGCTTTTCATGGAAACACAGTCAGCTGTATACTGTGGTTTCTGTTCACTACTGTGTAAAGTAAAAATTAAAAAAAAATACAAAATACAAACCCCCCCCCCACACACATACACACACACACACACAAATCCGGGTGTGCCTGAGCTCAGACCTAGTAATTTTTCATGCATTTTTCAAAGTTAGGAACAAGTTTGTAACACGAAGCAGATTTGAAAACTTTAATGACTCGGAAAGCAAAGATTTAACAGGTTAAAGGAAACTGATTAATTAAATAAGCATCTGGCATTGTTTCATTTTGTCAGTATTAATTATCGCTCTTACGTTGGTTTATTCTTAAGCTGTACAATTGGGAGAAATTTTATAATTTTTTATTGGTAAACGTATGCTAAATCCGCTTCAGTATTTTATTATGTTTTTTAAAATGTGAGAACTTCTGCACTACAAAATTCCCTTCGCAGAGAAGTATAATGCAGTTCCAAACCTTGCTGACTACCTTTTATAAATCCAATCTAGAAGGTAGTAATTTCTAATATTTAGATGTCATAGTGGAGTATTACCATTTCAAGTGTATTGTTAGCCTTAAGAAAGCAGCCGATAGAAGAACTGAAGTTTCTTACTCATGTGGTTTAAAATGGAGTTCAGAAGATCGTCGTTGAGCTCTGATTGCAGGGACTAACAGTGTTCATCCTGGGAAGGGCAGCAGAGTCGTCGGAATCAGTGTCCGTATTGTGTTTGAGTATGTGGTGACAAATATGAAGGATATGATATGAAGCTTTGTATCTCCTTTGGCCTTAAGCAAGACCTGTGTGCTGTAAGTGCCATTTATCAGTATTTTCAAGGCTCTAACCCGCCTTCGTTCAATGTGTGGCCTACAATAACTAGCATTTGTTGATTTGTTTATTGTATCAAAATTCCAAATAAAACTTAAAACCACTGACTCTGTCAGAGAAACCTAAACACTGGGACGTTTCATCCTTTAATTCCTCAGTACTCATTTTGTGTTAATTGACTTTCAAAATTTCTCTACAGAAATGAAAGGGAAATTTTCTAATCTGCTCTGTCCATGTACGTGCATTTCAGACATGGACATGCCATTGTTATTTGGCTCATAACTGTTTCCAAATGTTAGTTATTATGGACCCAGTTTATTAACAACATTAGCTGATTTTTACGTATCAGTATTATTTTATTTCTTTTAGTTTATAGATCTGTGCAACATTTTTGTACTGTATGTCTTCAAACCTGGCAGTATTAATACCCTTCTTACTGACATGTACTTTTAGTTTTAGAAAACTTTTATATTTATGTGTCTTATTTTTATATTTCTTTATTTATTACACAGTGTAGTGTATAATACTGTAGTTTGTATTAATACAATAATATATTTTAGTATGAAAATTTGGAAAGTTGATAAGATTTAAAGTAGAGATGCAATTGGTTCTCTTGCATTGAGATTTGATTTAACAGTGTTATGTTAACATTTATACTTGCCTTGGACTGTAGAACAGAATTTAAATGGGAATGTATTAGTTTTACAACTACAATCAAGTCATTTTACCTTTACCCAGTTTTTAATATAAAACTCTTAAATTTTGAAATTCACTGTGTGACTAATAGCATGATGCTCTGCAGTTTTATTAAGAGATTAGCCTAACCATAAAACTCTCATTTCCTTAGTAAGCCAAATTAGGATAACCTTATATAAACAGTGTTGGGAACAATGTTTAACATTTTGTGCCAATTTGTTCCTGTATTCATGTATGTAAGTTACAAATCTGATTCTTCATTTTTAAGTTCCTTGTTACACCATGGTCATTTTCTAGTTTTTTACCAGACTCCCCCATCTCACAATAAAATGCATCAACAAGCCTGACCTGCTGTCATTCTTTTCATTATTATCAAGATTTTCCTTGGAAAGCTCTCTGAAACGGGGTACTGCACAGTCATCCTGCACTCAGCTTACCTTGGGCTGAATGTGGGTAACAAACTAAATGTTTTCGACATTTACCATTAAATCATGGACTTCCCTGTGGCTGAATGTTTCTGGGAAGATCAGAGTTGGCAACTAAAGGCTTCCTCAGAGGTTGCTCCCTCTTCCCGAAACCTTAACCGCACCCCCTTAGGACCCTGTGACTTCTCATCCGCAGGTCACTTCAGGGAAGCACGGGTGTAGATGCCCTTCCTCTGTGCGTTCCGCGTACCTCTCTTGCCACAGCTCTTACGCGGTTGTTTTATTCCCTCCCCACCGGGAAGAGGAACCGCGTCTACCAGAGTCACTCTCACATCCCCAATGCCTAGCAGAGTGCCTGGCACTAGTAGGTACAACAGGTTTTACTGAATGACAATGTAATTTGCGTGTTAACAGAGGTCGGCTATGGCTCTACTACTCTCTTGCCTCTGATCCAAGAATATGTATATTAAATCATTCTAGCAATCTAATATTTTTCTTACTCGGGTCCTATTGAACATTTGACGTCATAGACAGACAGTAAATTATGCTGCCTTTTTCAATAGAATGCCTTACTATTCTGATTTGAGAGTTTATTTCTAGGTATCTTTCTGATGCTTTCCCTCACGGGACACGACACAAGCATTCAAGCCTGTAGATGTGACTGCTTCCAGTATGAACGATGTGACCAATTCTAGGGGACTCTATTTTAGGGCCCACTTCTGTTTCTATGACCCCACATTCCTAAAATACTCATTAACGTCCTGTTGCTTCATTTCTTCTGTCACTGAGAACCGCTACCCAGTAAACAAACTCACCATGTAGGATTAGGAAATAAGAATAAGTAACCCTTCCTAGGAGGCCTTTATACAGTAACCACTGTAAGAAGAAGCTCAAAAAAGCTTGACATACTGAAAAATGGCTAACAAAGGAATCTAGCTATTATCAGAGAAGTTTTGGAAAGTAAGACAAGTGAACACTTCCCAGTATTTGCCTAAATCACATAACAACAGTAGAGCCATATGTTATTTACTTGTGCCATGCAAAGGTGCTTCACTACTATTACCAAATTAATTTTCACAAAATATGTATAAAAACCATGTGCTCATGAACACACACACACACATTAATACCAGAATAAGGATTTAAACATAGGCGTATCTGGCTCTAAATCCATGTTCTTAACTAGCTTGTATCACATCTCCTATAAGAATAGCTCATACTAATTTAAACTCGAACCTGGCCTTAGAGAATATGAGAAGAAAATGTCACCAAGACCAATCTACATTTCATAACAGGATGAAAAAGGAAAGGAGGGGCATGAGATTTTTTCAAATCTGTGTGCAAACTTTAAAATTAGCCTTGAAAACATGAAACTACAGTAACTTGGTTTTCTCCTCTTAAGATCAAGGGAAGACATACGAGGACAATCACAATATGGACTTTGTCTCTGAACCTTAAGAAAAAGCAGAAGCTCCTCTGCTCTAATGAGCTAATTCATTCCATTCAACACAGCAGAACACACATTTTTTTTCTCAGTAGCACATGGGACATTCATAAAGAGAAACCATATTATGGGCCCTAAAACAACTCTCAAATTCAAAAATATTGCAAATAAAATGTTTCCTCAGACTACAAAAAAATTAAACTAGAAATCTATAACAGAAATATATCTAGAAAATCCCCCAAAATTATCGGAAATAATACAAACACGTTTCTAAGTAACCCATGGGTAAAAAAAGAAATTAACAATTATAAAATAGGGTGAGCTCAATGAAAACGCACTGTATCAAAACTTAGAGTGTGCAGCAAAAGCAGTGCATATAAGAAAATTTATAGCATTAAATGCTTATATTAAAAAATGGAGGACTCAGGTATCTAACCTTCTACCTTAAGAACTAGAAAAAGAATAAAATTAAATCCAAACAAAGCAGAAAGGAAGCAATAATAAAAGATTAATGGGGATGCCTGGGTGGCTCAGTCGTTAGGCGTCTGCCTTCGGCTCAGGTCCTGATCCCGCGGTCCTGGGATCAAGCCCCGCATCGGGCTCCCTGCTCCACGGGAAGCCTGCTTCTCCCGCTCCCACTCCCCCTGCTTGTGTTCCATCTCTCGCTGTGTCTCTCTCTGGCAAATACATAAATAAAATATTTTTTAAAAAGACAAATTAATGGCATAGGAAACAAAAATAAATCAATGAAAAAGAAAATAAATCAATGAAATCAGAATCTGATTCTTCAAAAAGATTAATAAAATTGATAAACCCCCAGCCAAACAAAGAAAGAAAGGAGACATAAATTGCCAACATCAAGAATGAGAGAGAAGACACCCTTGCAGATCCTACAGACTAAAAGGATAAAAAGAAAACATGAACTTGACAACTTTGATGAAAATGACACATTTCTTGAAAGATCCAAAACACCAAACTCGCTAAAGAAATAGCTTCAATAATCCAATGTCAACGAAGTTTTTTAATTTAAATTTCTAGTTACAAATCTCCCCACAAAGACTACAGTCCCAGACAGCTTCACTGGTGCATTCTACCAAACATCTAAGGAACATATCGTACCAATTCTACATAAACTCACTGAGAAAATTTAAAAAGGAGAAAACACTTCCCACCTTAGTCTGTGAAGCCAGCATGAACCTGATACCAAAACCAGGAAATGACATTACAAGAAACAAAATCTACATACCAACATCTCATGAATATTGATGCAAAAATCCTTAACAAAATATTAGGCAATCAATTTGAACAGTATATCAAAAGGAAAACATCTCATGACCAAGTGGGATTTATCCCAGGATTGCAAGGTTGATTTTGAATTGAATTCAAAATTCAATTAATGTAATGCATCATATTTACAGAACAAAAAGAAAGCCCATATAATCATCTCAAGAGGTGTAGAAGAAGCATCTGACAAAATTCAACACCAAGTCATAAAAATTCTCAGCAATCTAGGAATAGAAGGAAATTTCCTAAACCTGATAAAAATCATCTCACAAAAAAAAACCTATTCTTAATATCATACTCAATTATAAAAAAAATGAAATGCTTTCTCCTTAAATTATGAACAAGGCAAGAATGTCTGCTCTCACACTTTTATTAAACACGGCACCAGAGGTCACACTGGGTGCAACATGACAAGAAAAAGAAATTAAAGACACACAGGTGGGAAAAAAAGTAAAACTGTGTCTGCAGACAGCTTGCTTGTCTATGAGGAAAACAAGGAATTGACAAAAAAGCAACTAGAGATGGTGAGAGCAAGGTTACAGGATACAAGGTCGTTATACAAAACTCAGTAATATTCTACTACATGGTAGTGATAAAAATGGAAATTTAAATTTAAAAAACAGTACCATATCAAAAATGAAATATTTAGGGATAATTTAACAAAATTCACACACACACACACACACACACACACACACACACACACACAAAACAACCCTGTGCCCTGAAAATTATAAAACATTGCTGAAAGAAACTAAAGATTCAAAGAAAATAGATACTCCTTCTTTATGGATTAGAAAACTCAGTATCATTATGGTGTCAATCCTCCCCAAATTTATCTATTGATTCAATACAATTTCAGTGAAAATCCCAGCCACGTAATTATAGAAATGGACATGCAAAGACTTAAAGTAGGCAAAACAATTTTAAAAGGGAATTAATTTGGAGGACTTCTACTGATTTATAGAGTGACTATAAAGCTAGAGTGACTATAAAGTAGTCAATACAGAATGGTATTGGCATGAGAATAGACATATAAATCAAGAAAACAGGATTAAGAGCTGAGAAACGATCCATACCTTGACAATCGATCATTGCCAAAGGTGCCAAGATAACCCATCTTTAAAAATGTAGTGCTGGTATTAAATATCCATATGCAGGAAAATGAACTTGATCTCTACCTCCTACCATACACAGAAATTGTTTCAAAGTGGATTATAGACCTAAATATAAGAGCTAAAATTGTAAATCTTGAAAACAAATTCTTGGGGGTGCCTGTGTGGCTCAGTCGTTAAGTGTCTGCCTTCGGTTCAGGTCATGATCCCAGGGTCCTGGGATCGAGCCCCACATCGGGCTCTCTGCTCCGCGGGAAGCCTGCTTCTCCCTCTCCCACTCCCCCTGCTTGTGTTCCCTCTCTCGCTGTGTCTCTATCAAATAAATTAATTAAATATTTAAAAAAAAAAGAAAACAAATTCTTTGTGACCTTGGGTTAAGAAAAGATTTCTGAGATAAGACACAAGAAAGAAGAATGAATCATAAAGAAAAAACTGACAAATTGAACTTCACAAAAATTGTAAACTTTTGCTCTCCAAAGAAAATCAAAAGGGAAGACATAGATTGGGAGAAAACATTTGCAAACATGTATCTATATACCCAAGAGAAATGAAAACATACAACCACACAAAAAACTGTATACCATGTTTATAGCAGCGTTGTTTATGATAGCTAAAAACTGGAAGCAAACCCACTGTCAATCAAATGATGATTGGATAAACATGGTATACCCATAGAATGAAATATTATTTGACAACAAAAGGAATGAAGTATTGATGCACCTTGAAAACTTTATGCTAAGTGAAAGCAGCTAGTCACAAAATACTACATGTTCTATTATTTCACGCTATGAAATGTCCAAAATAGGCAAATAGATTAGTGGTTGTCTAGGGCTAGGAGTAGGGAGAGAATGGATAGTGACTGCTAATGGATATGGGTTTCTTTTTGGTGTAATGAAAGTGTTCTAAATTAGAGTGTGGTGATATTTGCACAAGTCTGTGAATACACTAAAAACTATGGAACTGTACACTTCAAATGGGTAACTTTATGGTACATGAATTACATCTCAGCAAAACTGTTAAAAATATGTGTATATAAATTTTGAATATATAAAGAATACAACTCAATAATAAGACAACCCAATTTTTTTAAGTAAGCAAAATATTTGAAAAGATAACTTTACCAAGGAAGGTCTAGAGATGGGAAAAAAGCACATGAAACAATGATCAACATCATTAGTAATTAGAGAAAGGCAAATTAAAACCACAATGTGTATCACTAAACACCCAATAGAAGGCTAACATTCATAATTACTAAAATCCAGTAATACCAAATATTGGCCAAGATATAGAGCAACTAGAATTTCTAGGCATTGGTGGTGGGAATTTAAAATAGTACAACCCCTTTTAAAAATAGTTTGTCAGTGTTTTATAAAGTTAAACACATGCTTAATATGCCCAGAAACCCCTTCTTTGGTATTTACACGAGATAAATGAAAACATACGTTCAAAGACTCGTATTAAGATGTTCATAGCAGTTTTAGTCATAATAGCCACACGGACAATAACCCAAATGTCTATAAAACTTTAAATTAATAACAAATTGCAGCATTTTCATACAATGGAATACCGCTCAGCAATAAATAACAACAAATACATAACAACATGGATGAATTGCAAAAGCAGATATGCTAAGTCTAACATGATTGTGTGTTGGCTACACAGATATATACACTTGTGTAAAAATTGTAAAAATTATCCTTTCTGATGTCAACCTCACATAACCTCCAATTCCTTTATTAATTAAAAGAAGATCAAAACAACAGGTAATAAGCACTGGTTTTGTGTGCTAAGTATGTATTTGAGTGGTGTTGCCCTTGTTTTGGTGCATGCAGTGACTCAATATTTCTGTTATTGGATTGAGTTTCTTTTTCTTTTAGTCTTCGAATCCTGGAAGGTGGGAAGAAATATCTCTGAAATGGCAGACATATTCAAGGCAAATTACAAGTTAGATTTGTTTTCAGGTCATCTGGATCTTCAGAAAATATTGTTTTCTATTATTTCTTGGACTTGTATATTCCTTTTTGTGGTCAAATATACCACATGAAATATAAAATTTACCTCTTTAACCACTATTCAGTGTACAGTTCAGTGACATTAAGGACATTCACAATGTTGTGTGGCCATCACCATTATCTATTTTTCATCATTCCAAACAGAAACTCTGTCCCCATTAAACAATAGCCCCCATCACCTCCTTCTCTCCAGCCCCTGTTAACCATTTATTATATTTTGTGTCTCTATGAATTTGTCGATTCTAGGCACCTCATATAAGTGAAATCATGCAATATTTGTCGTTTTGTGTCTGGCTTGTTTCACTTAGTATAAAGTCCTCAAAGTCCATCCCCGCTGTAGTTTGTATCAGAATTTCATTTCTTTTTAAAGCTAAATATTCTATTGTATATTTATGCCACATGTTTATCCACTCATCTGTTGATGGACATTAGGTTGTCTCTACCTTTGATTACTGTGAATAATGCTTCTATGGACATTGGTGTACAAGTATCGGAGTCCCTGCTTTCAATTCTTTGGGGTGTATACCTACAAGTGGACTTGCTGGATTATATGGTGATTCTATGTTAAACCTTTTGAAGAGTTGCCCAACTGTCTTCCACAGTGGAAGACATTTTGTATTCTGCTAGCCATGCACAAGCATTCCAGTTGCTCCACATCCTTGCCAACACTTATTTCTGTTTTATCTTTTTGATAATAGCCATTCTAATGGACGTGAGATGATATCTGATGGTGGTTTTGATTTGCACTGACTCTTGACTTCCCTGCTGTTACCAACAACATACTTCTCCCCCCAGCCATCCCCATCCCAATAAAAACCACTGTCACCCACCCAGAGGCTCAGGCCACATTTTAGAATCAAGAAGAAGGCATGAAGGAGGGAGCCTCTCTCCTGTGGAGTATCTCCAGAAGAAACTGATCTCTTATTCTCCCTTTTGAAAATGAAAACAGCAGTTTTTATTTTTCTGATTGCCATAGGCACCATTATTTTGGTTACAGACATAAACATTTAGCAAGGTAAAAAACAAGATAAAAATCAAGATCTATGAGAAGGAATAGCTGCCTTTTAATTCATTCAGTATTTTTCTCCTTTTTTTATTATTATTATTAGTTTCAGGGGTAGAATTCGGTGATTCATCAGTTGCATACAACACCCAGTTGTCACCACATCAAGTGCCCTCCTTAATGCCCATCACCCAGTAACCTCACCCCCTACCCATCTCCCCTCCAGCAACCCTCAGTTTGTTTCCCATAGTTAAGAATCTCTATGGTTTGTCTGCCTCTCTGTTTCTATCTTATTTTAGTTTTCCTCCCCTTCCCCTATGTTCCTCTGTTTTGTTTCTTAAATTCCACATATGAGTGAAATCAGACGGTATTTGTCTTTCTCTGACTGACTTATTTTGCTTAGCATAATACTCTCTAGTTCCATCACATCATTGCAAATGGCAAGATTTCATTCTTTTTGATGACTACTATTCCATTGTATATATATACCACATATCTAGGAAACAACAGATGTTGGCAAGGACGTGGAGAAAGGGGAACCCTCCTACACTGTTGGTGGGAATGCAAGCTGGTGCAGCCACTCTGGAAAATAGTATGGAGGTTCCTCAAAAAGTTAAAAATAGAACTACTCTACAACCCAGCAATGTGCTACTGGGTATTTGGGTATTTACACAAAGGATACAAACATAGTGATTTGAAGGGGCACATGCACCCCAGTGTTTATAGCAGCCAAACTATGGGAAGAGCCCAGATGTCTATCGACAGATGAATGGTTAATTCACTCAGTATGTATTGAAATTGAGTTGGAAGGCAGTATGCACAATATTAAGGACAGACCAGACTGCCATGTTCACATCCCAACTTAGACAGTGATGCACCTAACAGCTCCATGATCCTTGGCAATTTACCTAACATCTCAGAACCTGTTTCCTTCCTGGTAAAATGGAGATAGTGTTAAAAGAACCCACTTCAAAAGTTTGTTGTGATGATCGCATGAGTTCATACATTGAAAGCACTTAGAAGAGTGCTAGGCACTTTGTTACTGCTGAACGTTAGCTGTGGTTATCTATGATGAGGTATGTATTCTGAAGGTGAAGCATCTGTGGAATACCTTAGTATACCACAGGATACAGTCATACACAAAAGTACATACAGGAGAACACAAGGAAACCTGCGGAACATAGGACCCCTCCTCCCCCCCCCACCCCCCGCCCCGCCATGCTTCTCTGTCATTTGGGTCTTTTTCTCCATTCTTACAATCCAATTTCTTTGTTACCTCTTATCCAACCACAAAGAAACCTTTGGTTTCTCCCAGTCGGATAGACCTAGTTTTAACTCTCGGAATGTGAGGAATCACTCCTCAGATTCTTCATTCGTAAAATGTATTTAATATGCTCTGTCATGAGAATTAAATGAGAAAATGTGTACAAGTGTTTTGAGCATGTGCTGCACATAGTAGATGCTTAGTAAGTAGAATTTCTTCTTTTGACTATTCATCTTCACAGCATGTGAAGGACAACTCTGATTCCACGTTTGACCCATTCATGTTTGATCATCTTAACTGAATGAATGAATAAGGATGCGAGAACAGGGAATACAGGATAGCAGGGAAACATTTCTCAAAGTGTGCTCTCTGGGATATTAATGTATGTTGTGTGGGGGAGAGGGCAAGAAATCCATGGACAAGTAAGTTTAGGAACTGCTGAGCCAAACAAAATTAACAGATGTCTTTAACGTATGACTTCTCAGAGCATTTAAGGTGTTACTTTTGTTTTGTGATTCTCCAAAAAGCAGAGTCCTCATAAACATAGAGTCCTTATGATCCCAAGATTGGTGTTCTGAGGTTGGGAAACTAATTATGAAGAGCACATAAAGTTTTCAGGAGGCATGGTGCATATGAGATGATTCTAAAAGAATTGCAAGGATTTCAGTAGACCAAGATGAAGAGAGAAAAAGAACTTTCCAGATAGCATTTCATAAAACTACAGAGGCAGGAAGGTACAAGTCACATTCAGGGAAAAGCATGAAAACTGTTTCTCTCTAAGGTTCCTATAAGAGCCTGAAGGGTGACAGGGCGAGGAAGGAAGGCTGTGGGAGAGTTGCACTGCAGACTGGGATATTTGGCCTTTACCATATGATGCTATGAAGGTTTCTGCACCCAGAACTGATGGAATAAACGGTGACAAAGGAATCACTGGTTTTAATTAGAAAGGCATGCTACATGTGTAATGGTTTGCCAAGAAGAAGTCCATATGCTGCAAAACCAAATGAAGCAATCTCAGGTTTTATAACCAAGGCGATGTGTTTGTCACATTACTAAATCCATAGTCATAATAAGGTTTCTGTCATGCTTAATGTTCTAGTTTGCAATAAGCGTCATGGGAAAGAATCTATTAAAACCCTATTAGGATGAACAAATTATTTTTTAAACTTCTTCAGAACAGAAGCTATAAATCACATCCTCCCAATTTCTTGGCTCAGATTTGCAGCCTACATTCACATATTTGGGGCAGCTGAAGTTTGTATCCTTTGAGCAAACCTGAAACTTATTCACTTCAAGAGCTATTTAGTGCTCGTGGATATCATCTTTCAACCAAAAAGCTGGTATATGGCACGCCATAACTGTCTATGACATATAGACATATAGACATATAGAAGCGCCGATGCATGCACACCACTTCCTCCATAAATCAAGGTGCAATATCATCACGAATTGCCGCTGAGTTTGTGCTCTTAGGAAAGACTGGTTGTTGCAGATTGGAAATTTCCTAATCAGCACCTTTTCACTCAAATTAAATGAAAGGCAAATGCTATTTTATAAGTTGAAAATATATTAATCTTCAATATTAAATAACAGGAAAGTTGAACAAATTTTACTCCAGATCTAACATGTTCCCTTGGATTATATCATCCCAAAGAATCATTTTTTTCTTATGATAAGAACTTTTAAGACTTACTCTCTTGGTTACCAGCAGGGAGGTGGCTGGGGGGACAGGGAATAAATGATGGGATTATGGAGTGCACTTGTAATGAGCACTGGCTGATGTACGAAATTGTCAAATCACTATATTGTACACCTGAAACTAATAAAACACAGGGCATTAATTGTCCTGGAATTTAAAATTACATTACAAAATAATTTCATAGAAATAAAATAAAGTGTTTATTCATGCACACACAAAGATTTACTCTCTTATCAAGTTTCAAATATATAATACAGTACTATTAACTATAGTCACAATGCTATACATCACATCTCCATGGCATTTAGCTTATAACTAGAAGTTTGTGCCGTTTGACCCCCTTCACCCAAAGAATCATCTTAAATTTAAATTATTTTTTTATTTTAAACTGCAACATTTTGAGTTTTAATTATTTCAAATCAGTGTAGGAACAATTTCAAACTCTTCCAAAAACCATATTTGTTATGGCGTTTGCAGTGAGGGAGAAGTGTTTTCTGAGGGTATGTTCACTTATTGACATTTGTCTCTGTAGTTCTTCTCCAGATGCAAAGAAGATCTGTATCTTGCAATTTGTCTTTTATTTTTTTCTAACTGTAATTCATACCCATTTTAGTTTATAACCTAGTGCTCATTCTTAGCACTACTCTGTCTAAATGTACAACCAACCGCACTGCTTCAGACTTGACTACAGGAATCCTTGGATGTATTTATTTTTCTCTGTTGTCACTCAGTCACACTGGCTCCCTGCGCTAGAACCTTTGTTCGTGCTGCACCCCCCTCCCTCCCACCACCGTATAAAATGCTATTCTTTCTCCTCCTCACCAGATTAAGTCTCATCATTTGCAAAGAGAAACCTTCCTTGACTGCCATCACTGAGTCAGTGTTCCTTGTATCACCTCTCACAGGCTTTCTCCACTCCTTAGAACTCACCACAGGTGTAATTTTTGTTTTTATGTGATCATTTGATAGTAGGCTGTTTTCCCCTAGATCCTAATCTCCCTGAGATAAAGGGATCTGGTCCCTCTCTTCTATCATATCTGACATGAAGTTACATTTAACTTATATACAAACGCTTTAATATGACTCCCAAGAAGCTGTCTGATTTAGAAAAATCCCAGAGAAAATTGAAAAGAGGACAAGAATTACCAAAAAGTGGGAAAAGTTTTGCTGATTTTTTAAAAAAATTGGATCTGCTTTCGCCAGTACAAACAAATTAGAAGATGAATCTGCCTAATCAGGTAGACAAACCTCTGGCACAACTACCCAAGATTAAAAAGAGATGATGTAAATCAAATCCTGAATTAAAGGAGGGTTAACTATGACACAACAGAGATATAACAGAAGTAAAAATATTAAGAACCCAGCCTTAACAAGTGTAGAAAATCTAGACAAAGTGAATAAATTCTGGAAAGATATAAAATACAAAAAAAAAAAAAAGGTGCAAGAAGAAAGAAATATTGAGTATATCAATAATTATTATGGAAGTTAAAGTTGCCAAAAAGTACCCAGACCCAAAGGGTACTGCTATGGATTGAATGTTTGTATCCTCCCAAAATTCATATGTGGAAGCCTAATCCCCAGTGTGATGGTATTTGGAGGTGGGAGTCTTTGGAAGGTGGTTAGATCATGAGGTTGGAGCCTTCATGATGAGATTAGTACCCTTATAAAAAAAAGACTCCCAGAGAGCTCCCTTACTCTCTTTCTTCCATGTGGGGAGTACAGCATGAAAATCACTGTTCGTGAAGCAGGAAGCAGATCTTAATCAGACAGTGAATCTACTGGCACCTTGATGTTGGACTTCCCAGCCTCTGGCATTGTGAGAAATAAGTGTTTGTTGTTTATGCCATGCAGTTTATGGTATTTTTAGTACAGCAACCTAAACAAAGGTATTATGGGTGCATTCTACCAAAGGAAATCCCTCCTGTATGCTTGATTTTGAAATTGAATGAGGAGAGTACAAGAAAAATAACAGTTCTTTCTTTCCATGAACGCTGACCAAAATATTAGCTAACCAAGTCCAATGGGTATTGGCAATGTGACAGCAACAGGAAAAGGTTATCCTGTAACTTTAAGCATGAGTTAGCATCAGGAAAGCAGCCACATTACGGGCTAAGGTACTAAGGACCAAAAAATAAAAATCATATTATTATGAAAATATATGCAGAAAATTACTAGGTAACATTCAACACCTGTCATTGATTTTTACTTAAAAAAAACTCAAAAAGCTATTAATATAAGAATATTTTCTTATTTTGACAAAATCTAAATAGAAAAAAAAAAGACATACTTAGTCAACAAAAACATCTCACATAATAGGAAAGCCTAAATATTCCCTTAAAGATTGAAAATGCCTACCATCATCCTTACTGCCTAATATAAATCCTCAGTTACTGGCAATCATTCTGAGACAAAAAAATAAATAAAAAAACTAAGAACTAAAAGAATTCAAAGAGGAGAGATAAAAATAGTCTTTGTTTGCAAATATGATAATCTACATAGGAAACCCAACAGGACCATTAGATGAATCATAATAAGAGAGTTTACCAATAATTGTAAGGTAAAATATCAACTCACAAAAAAGAATTTTGTTCTTCATCTATGATAGCCAACTTAGAAATAAAAAAGAAGATAGAATTCACAATAGTTACAAAGACTATAATGTACATAGAAACTAAAATAGTAAATAATGTAAAAAATATATTATTAATTGATACAAAAGAAAATCCAAATAAATGGTGAGATATACTATGTTCATGGATGGATGAGTTAACATTAAAATCAATTATTCTCTAATTAATCTATAAATTGAATGCCTAATAAGATTCCAGCTGGATTATTTGAGGGGTTCAAAGATTCTACTGTAAATCATTCACAGAAAAATTAAAGTGCACAGAAAGAAAAGTCAATTTTGAAAAAGAAAAACAAAGAGTTGAGAAATCCATCCTATTGGACATTGACACAATCCAAAACAACTAATAAAACTTTGACAGTGGTAGAGGTACATGCCAATAGACAAAGGGAGCAGAAAAGTGGCTCAGAAACAAATATAATTGATCCCCATTAATTGTGGATTCCCTATTTTTAAATCTGCCATTCACTAAAATTTATTTGTAACCCCAAAATCAATATTCACAATGTCTTAGTGGTCATTTGAGAACATGCACAGAGTGGTGAAAAATTTGAGTCATTGGATGTACAAGTTGGTAACTGAGGCAAACAAGGCAACACTCTGTCTTCTTGTTTCAGCTTTCATATTGAGAACAAATATTTTATGGTCTATTCAGTGCCACTTTTTTCACATTTCTGTGAAGGTTTGTTTTTTTTTTTTTTTTTTTGGTTGATTTCAAAGTTTAAAATGGTCCACAGGCATAGGGCTAAAGTACTGTCTAGTGTTCCTAAGCAAGAAAGTTGTGATGTGCCTTATGGGAAAAAATACATCTTTTTGATAAATTTTTTTCAGGTATATTTGAGGGTGCCATTGGCCATGATGAGTTCAGTGTTAAGGATCCAACAATACACAAATCCACAAAAATCCACAAAAAGGACAAGGAAATTTGCTAACCTATAGTGAGGCTGCTCAGGAATGTGCTACAGTAACATCCAGAGTGCATGATGAAGCCATGGCGGAGGGGAAGGCAGCTGCATTTGTGGACTCGCTAGATGACCACCTGTAAGAAAAGCATAGTAGACAGCACTGTTGTGAGCCATTAAAGCCAAAGACGTTTACTATCACATTTTACCCAGGAGCAGGAGATGCTAAATCCTTCTTGGTGGGTGCTGGCTGGCTTGCAAATTTCAAAAAGCAATACAGTCTGAAAAATGTTAAACTTGCAGGAGGGGAGGTTCCATAGACCAAGAGGTGGCAGGAAAATTTTTTGAAATGCCTGCCAAGTGTTATGCAGGAAAAGTGTTCTTCGTGGAACAGCAGGTTCTCAACGCTGATGAGACAGTCCTGTTTTATGAGGATGTTGGCAAATGAACCTATAGAATGTGAGTGGCCTCCATGCCCCCAGCTTTAAATCATTCAAAGACAGCAAATTTAATTATCTGTGAGAAATATATCTTAAACAAGTTGTTTTTAAACAGAAACACCTACAAAACAAGGTTCTCTGTGGATCGGTTGATGAAAACCTTGTGATCAGAGGCGCAAAGAAACTTGACCTTGTATTCCCCTAGGAACAATGTTTCCCCATTCACCAATTTTGTATCAATTTAGCACTATTCACTAATTCAACAGCAGAAGATAACTATAGTGAGTAATGAGAATTGACTGTGTGTGTTGTTATATTAATTAAACAGGGAGTCCATCAGGCTGAGGTGAATCTGATGCCCTAGCACCCTACTTAAGCAACCAAAACCTAAGCCTATAAATACCTCAAGGTCATGAAATTGAAATGCTAGGGACAACCAATCACAAAGAGCCAACTAGAACTTATACCCTTCTCCCAGCTCCTATCAGGACAGTGCCCCTAACCTCTTCTGGCTTAGTGCTGCCCTATTCAAATCGATTTTTTGCTCAAATAAACTTAAAAATTGTAATGTGCCTTAGTTTTCTTTTAATAGTGTGTATATGTGTGAGTTTGATATATAATAAAGTTGGCACCACAAGTGAATGGGAAGAGGGCAGATTATTTAGTAGGTGGTGCTGAGTAAATTGAATCCTCATATGGAAAAATAAAGGTAAATTCCTATTTATATGATTTATAAAAATTGATCCAGAGGAATTAAAGACCACTGAATTTTGTGGGAAAAACTATAAGGCTAATGGAAGAAAATGCAGGAGAGTATCTCTGATTTAGGGGCAGAAAAGGATTTTTTAAACAAGACCCGAAAAGAATGAAGCATAAAGTTAAAAAATTAAAATATTTGACTACACAGAATTAAAGATTTCTTTATCATAAGAGTTAACCTAATCAGAGTTAATTAACATATAACAGACTAGGGAAAGATATTTTCTCTATCTAAAATGATAGGGGATTAATGTCCTGAATATGCAAGAAATCCCTGGGAATCAACAAGAAAAAAAAATAGAAAATCCTGTAGAAAAGTTTGGAAATGGATATGAAGGGACACTTTATAAATGGGAAATCCAAATGACTAGGAAAAATATGAAGAGATGCACAAACTCACAATAAAAAAAATGCAAATGTAAACAAAAAGAACATTCCTCATGAGAGTAAGAACATGAAAAAAAACAAAATGCAAAAACAGGAACCCTCATAAACTGCTAATGGGAAAGTAAACCAGTCCAACCATCCTGCCAATATGTAGTCGGGTTAAGTATGCCCATATTACTCACCCAGCGGTCCCACCTCTGAGTATATAACCCAGAGAAATTCCCATAGAGATCTTTCCTGGTGGTGGGTAGGAGGCAGTTCACAGTGTTGTTTATGGTCTCAGGAAGCTCAGAAATCTGTGTTGATTTCTATGAGAATAAGCAAGAAACTCTGTGGAAGGCATATTGTTTAATGCTGTGTAGTATTAGAAGCTACAAAATCGATCTGCCTACCGCAACCAGAAGAGGCCTTAAAAACAGCGTTGAGTGGGGGGAAAAAAAAAAAAGAAATAGAATCAGAAACACACACAAATTGTACATTTTATAAAGATGCATATATACAGTGGCCCTAAAATCTGAAAACATGAATAATATTTTATCTTTCTGCATATTTAACCCCCTTGATTATTTCTCCCAGAGTATAATTAAAGGCACAAGTTTACCTAGTATAAATTCGAGGCACAAGCCATCAGAACCAGCACATGATAGACACATGTGCAGGGATGTATAAAATGCTGCACTGATGCATTCCTTGAGATTCTGCTTTGAACTATGCCTTTGCTAAGGGGGGGTCACACACCGAGCATACCATGCATTTTTAATATCAAAAAACCATTTATCATGTGAATTTAATGACGTGCCCAGACTTTATAGACACACTGCATGTCTGTGGCCACATCAAATACAGTTAGAATGCATGTCTATGACGATTGCAAGATTGGGAGTTAGGATGGTGGATGAAGGAGGAGAAAAGCCAAAGAGGCTTTTGCATGGACTGATGAGAAAAGTGTGCCATAAACTGAACGTAATCAACTCAACCTTTTGTCTGTGAGCCTGAAGCCTGGTTGTAGCCAAGTGTAATAGGTATGCTGAAAGTGAACTTGTCCTGTCATTACAGGACACAAGCTTGAGCTCTTTGGTGTGCATGTTTTTTTTAAATGATTGTTACTGTAAACAATTTTTGTTAAAAGAAAGTAGATCTCCCTCCATCTTCACTAAATATTTGTTCAATGCATCTGAAAGATCATTGGGGCCTAAGGGGTAAAATCTTCCAGAAGGAAACACAGGCAAAAATATTTGTGATGTTGGCGCAGATCAAAATGTCTCTGAGATGACACGAAAAAGCCAATCTAAAAATGAAAGAATGGGGTGCCTGGGTGGCTCAGTTGGTTAAGCGACTGCCTTCGGCTCAGGTCATGATCCTGGAGTCCCGGGATCGAGTCCCGCATCGGGCTCCCTGCTCAGTGGGGAGTCTGCTTCTCCCTCTGACCCTCTTCCCTCTCGTGCTCTCTATCTCTCATTCTCTCTCTCTCTCTCTCTCAAATAAATAAATAAAATCTTTAAAAAAATAAAAAATAAATAAATAAATAAAAATGAAAGAATGGGTAAATTGGGCTTGGTCAAAATTAAAGCTTTTGTTCTTTAAAAGACATCACTGAGAAAATGAGAGGACAAGACATGAACTGGGAGAAAATACTTACAAATCATGTATCTGATACAGGACTGGTGCAGAAAATAGTTGAAGAACTCAAAATTCACAAAACAACCCAACTTAAAAGTATAAAGAACATATCCAAACAGAGGCTTTACCAGAGGAAATATACAGATGGCAAATGAGCACATGACAACATGCTTAACATCACTAATCGTTAGGGAGATGCCAAAGTCATGACAAAATGCTGAAGTAACACTACATACTTATTAGAATGGAAGGAAAAGCCCAGAGTTCGACAATACCAAGTGTTGACGAGGAGAAAGAACAGCTGGAAATCCCACCCCACTGTGGGCTTGCAAGATGGCCCAGCTACCTTGGAAAACAGCTTGGCAGTTTCTCAAGAAGTTACACATGCTCTTACCAGTAACACCCAGTGTTCTCACTCCCGAGCATTTACTCCAATGAAATGAACACTAAAATCTTGTATGCAAACGTTTCTAGAAACTTTAACAGTGATTGCCAGAAATCTCTCAATGGTGGAAAAGATAAACAAGAAAAGGGAACAATGCAAATGAATCTCAAATGCACTCTGCTAACTGAACGAGGCCAGACTCAAAAGCTGATGATTCCATTTATATGACCTCCTAGAGGAGACATGGAGAGAATAGGGACAGAAATGAATCACTAGTTTCCAGGAGCTGGTGGTGAGGAGAAAGGGCTCAGGGAAATGTTGAGGTTGGAAAGGGGGTGACAGAATGTTCTATGTCTTGATTGGGATGGTGGTGCCACAACTATATACATTATGCCAAAGTTCACAGAACTACCCACCGAATGAGTTGATTTTACTATATGTGAATTGTACCTCAATTTAAAAAAAGGTAGAAAAACTCATCAGACCTTGCAGGGACATCAAATCCTGAAACACTGAGGGGCACATGCATGTCTCCAGCAGATCTGAGTGCTGCCCTGTGCCTTCCGGTTGGTGTCCATGTCTGCCCCACCCACTGAGTCCTGTCCCCCCCAGAGCATGCCCCAAAGACTGCTGTGGCAACATGGCTTCCCTCATCCCCATACCCCTTCAACCCACTCCCTAATACGCACACACACACACACACACACATGCACACACACTCATACTTGTACTAGAAGAGGCTGCCCTTTCTCCCTCTCTGTCCCCCTTCTCTCAGAGCCAATCAGAGCTAAGCTCCTAAGGAAAACTTGGGAACCAAGAGCACTATTGGTACCATACCCAGCCACCAACTTTTGTGGGCCGATCCAAGACCCTAAATTACCACCAAGCAGGGCACTGTTCCCACAGGGAAATAACCAAATTAATACTGAATGTTCAGAGCGCACCCTGTTCTAAGCTGAGGACTGTCTGTACCGTTTGCTTGGAACAACTTCTTCTCTTTGGGGTTTCAAGCCGGGCCAGGGCTGTAGGCAGGTCTAGCAGAAGGCCCAGCATCATCCCATCCCACCTCTGCGGAGCCTAACAAGAGGCACCCCACCCTGAGCATCTGCCCAGACAGACTGAGAAGCTGATGGAGCTTAAGACCCTTTCTTTCCACTCTTCCACACCCTGTGGCAGGCACCCCTCCTCGGCCCTAGGGTATCCAGCACCCTGGTGCTTTCCTACACTCACCGTGCAGAACCTCTCCTGCAAAGTCTCAGGCCAGCTCCTCCATACCAAGTGGCAGAGCCTCATGAGAGTGAAGGGGCTTCTCCTGAACCCACTCTTTACTAGGGAAAGAAGTCTTAGCTCAAGTCGAAGCCTCTCAGGTCACAAATTGCAGGGGTTGGATTTAGGTGGGGAAGAGGTGGGGGAGGCTTCTTATGGGCAAAGGCGTCTTGCATTGGAGGAACAATGGCTTCTCGCGTATTTTAAATCTACAGTTAAGGCTTGTGTTTCAGCACTCTGCCAGAGATCTGTCACAGGACCCTCACCCCTGCTGAACCACAGCTCAATGTGAAGGACAAATGGCCAGGAGGTCACTGCTCAGGGGTTCCCTGGGGCCTTCGGGATGAAGTGCAAACCTTCAAGCCATGTCTGAGGCTCCCGCTGGCTCTCCTGCCTGCCGCTCTCCAGGATCTGCAGCCTCTGGCCAGCATGGCAGACCCCAAATGTCCTCATTCCCTGGCCTAAAATGCCCCTCTCCATCCCCCACCTCCTCCCACCCTGGCAGATGCTCCCTTTTTCCCCCAGGCTGAGCTCAACGTTGCTGCTCCATCCAGTGCCACCTTAGGAAGTGGGGACAACATACCCAGGCTGGACTTATTCTCTGTCCTTCCCCTGGACTGCTTGCTCTGAATGGCGTCTGGAAACGGTGCCACAAACCAGCATCTTTGGTCCATGTCCTCAGATGGAAGGACTGCCTCGCTGAACAGGTCTTAAAAAATAGGTCAGACCCACCAGCCTGTGATCACTCAGGAGTAGCCTACCTGAAGGCAGAGGGCAGCTGAGACACTCGTGGAGGCTGAACTAAATGCAGGTCAGACCAGCAGCGGCAGACAGTCTGCCATGATCTGGCTTGGAGCAGCGAGCCTAATCTGGAGTCTGTGGACACCAGAGTGGGGAATCCCCAGGAGCTTCCTTTCCCCTTAGATTCTCACTTAGCAGCCCAGTCATGGGCATCTCATCCTCCTGACTGCACACTGTTGGGGGAGGAAGTCCAGAGCACACAGCTTACTGAGATGAGGGACCACAGCCCTGCAGGAGGGTCCGTCAATGGGAGAGGGTTTAAAGGGCCCTGGGCATCAGGACCTCTGTACACATGGCCCAAAAGAGCTACTGGGGATTGGGAATGAAATCGGGCAAAGACCTAACACCACACTTAGGGTTATAACAAGGGTTTTGCTTGTGCTGTGGCAGGTTTCCAGCTTTGCCACAGGTGACCCATGTCAAAGTGTGATTTTAGTACATCTGTGTTTGGGCTGACCCGTCCTGGTCCCCCATGGCAGGGCATTTAGGCAAGGGCCTCAAGACTTGCCATCCGGGACGGGACCCCTCTCTTCATGACTCGGAGGCTTTGGGGCAGATTGCTGCCTCCAGCAACCCTGTCCACTAAGATGGCCACAGCCAGACCACGCTGTGATGTGGTCCACTCAACGCCAGAGGCTGTGGGGAGTCCAAGCAGGAAGTGGATGAAGAGGCACCGGGATTTGAAACTCCAAGGTATAGCACGGAGTAGGGACAGCATGACCTTCAACAAGCCACTCAACCTCTCCAGAGCTCGGTGTCCTCATCTGTGCTCTGCATGGGGAAGACAGTCTTTATGAGGAAATGAGAACATGTATCTAAAAGCAATTAAAATTAGTAGCATGACAGAAATATAAACTATTTTCCAAGGTCCCTTCCAGACCCACGCTGTATGTTTCTGCAAAATCCAGACTCAGAAGGGCCAGCAGCTCGGTGACCTGGCAGAGGAGGAGTGGACAGCTCAGCGGGAGGAAGGAGCTGGTGTCCACAGGCCGTCTTCCCACTGACACAAGCACGTGGCCACCCCGAGGGCTGATGTGGCACTGTGGAGAAATGGAAGCACATCACGAAAAGGACACGGGTGGTCCTCAGCATCTGAGATGCCTCCTTAAGGAGCCGGGGATGTTTTCCTGATGGCTCATTCACCCCTCAGATCCGAATCCATCATTGATCTTCCTGGCACAGCAACATCAGAAACCAGTCCATCGTGGCTGCTGCCATCATGGCGGCCAGCAGCCATGGAGGACTGCAGGGCGACCACCACGCTCGGAGCGCCGGAACACAGCACACACTCGGCTTGTCCATCCCTCACAGCGAGACCACCTCCAAGGGAACCGCACTCCCAACTTCCCAGCACTGAGGGAAGGGCATCGCCATGGAAAGCCTGAGGCCAGACAAGCCAAGAACGGGAGGCTCCAAGGAGGCCGTCACAGGGGTCTGGCTGAGCTCCGGCTGAGGTGGCAGGGCCGGCGAGGGACAGACAAGGCAGTGTCTTCAATGGCCATTCCCTCTGTGAAGACAGTAGTGGGACAGTGAGTGCTTTCAGGTGGAGAAGAGAGACTCCTAAAAGGGGTTGAGGCCGAGGGTGTGGTCAACGAGGGAAGGCAGGGAGGCTGTGGACACCTGCCCATATCTCCCCTGCCAGGGCTGCGAGGCTGGAAGGGCCAGAAGGTTCTTAGCCCCCTGGAAATAGACTCTCCATCTTGTTTTTGTTTACATGGGCCTTTTCCCTTGAGCTCTTTGAGCGAGCTGACTCAGTCTGTCCAGTCACGACCTCTCACGGCACTTGCCATAAGTTTGGTCATATCTTTATGTTGAAAAGAATCGTGTGATTTATTCATTTTTGCTCACTGACTTTTTTCCAGCCATGTCTCTGAGGGCTGCTGACTTTCACAGAGCCACTGGAGAACGATGACTAAAAGGGGAACTTGGCTGCCTGGGTCTATTTCTCCATTTTTTTCAGTCATTTCCCCTCTGGGGCGAACCTAGAAAAAAACGAGTGGCTGTAGCTGGTTCGGGCGCAGAGATGCCAGGGGCCCCAGGGGGCTTGCGATCCTCTGATCTCTCAGCCTCCCTCACTCAGTTCTGAGATTTATCCAGAAAAAGCACTTTCCTGTCCGTCTGTGGAATGATTATATAAATGTAACATTTCATCTACATCAGCTCCTGGAGGCTTTGGCATTAGATTGACTTTAATGCTGAAGGAACAGAACGCAATCCATTTAGGGGACCAGGAACATCTCAAAAATGTCCTTTCTTCCCGTTCCAGCTGCACCATGATGACATTTACACAAAATGAGATAAGATAATAACATTTTTTGAGAACTCTGATTCTCCGGCTCTGTGCCACAGAATGAAATTAGCTCAATTTAATTACACATAACAAATGGCTGTGCTCATCTCCGTGGTGTGCAGCAATCCCAAGAGTCCTTTGTGGGCTCCCTGCCTCCACCCACCCCCATGAGACCATCTGGGGGGCTGACATGTCTCCCTCAGGGCCATCCCCAAAAGGGAAAGAGCTGTGATTCAGGCGTCCTCTGCTGTTTGTTTATCTTGGTAACGGTTGCTAGGGCCCGCCAGTGGCTTGGGATGACCGCGTGGTGTTGCAGAAATAAAGAGGCCCAGAGTGCTCCCAGAGTGCAGGGCTCCCAGCCCAGCCCACTGCCCCAGAGCACATGGGACTTCCACAGGCCACAGCTGTTCCCCTGGGACAATCCACAGGCTTCTCATTCCTCCTGGCCTCGCCCCTGGAAGCCAGGGGCAAACATGCAGCTCATGCCCCTAAGTCCTCCAAAAGCCTGCCCCGAGGGCGGATGCGGTGCCCTGGGGACCCCTTCTGCTTGAGCTGTTGCCACTCTTGGATCCCCAATCACAAAAGACATTGGGTTCTTGGGCACAGTTATTTCTGGCCTGTGGCCTGTCTCTGAGCTCACAGTGTCTCTACATTTGCCCAGCAATATTTATCTAGCACTTTCTGGGCCAGCCCCTGATAGGTGCCGGGGGGTTCAGAAATAAGAAGACACAGTCGCTACCCTTCAGGGAGCTCACACTCCAATTACCCAAAAGGACAAGATACCTGCTGCTCTCGCCCCACAACAATCCAGGACTACCCTGGAGGGTCTTGTCTCCTTCCTCTTCCAAATTCAAAATATCCTTAGATACAACAGCTTTCTGAGTTGCTCAGCAAAATAGCCAAGACAGCTTCTGGCCTCTGGCTTCACCCTGACGGGCACCAAGTCAGCACTTCCCAAAATGTGAGAAAAACAACAGCTGAATATAAGCTCCCGCGTAACAAAGACTAGGTCGATGGGAATGAGGTGTCCCCAGGCAGCACAAGTCACAGGCAGATAAAAAGGTGAGACATAAGAGCTTTGGGGCCGGCTCCCCCAGTCCTGGCTCTGCGGGCTGGTACACCCAGCCTGAACAAGGCTGATGATCTTCCCAGCAACCAGTTAGAGCTGACAGGCCCAAGTGAGGAAGGCAGGCTCTTGAACTGAGGTTATTTAGAATTAATAACTTTGATTTGTCTGTGCGCAACGACAGCAACCATATCACTGGAAGGCATGAGATGCACAGGATCCCTCGAGATGAAAGAAACTACTCTCCTCTCTCCAACTGTGTGGGTCATTTCTGTGAATAAAACTCTTTGGATAATGGTCAGTTTGTGCCATATGTCCAGGACGCAATGGTAAGCGTGGGGGAGGCGGGATGGCGGCAGGGGGTGGTGCATTGCCTCCTTCCAGGAGGTAGGAACCTCGGAAGTGGAGATTCCAGGAATCCAGGAAGCGAAGTGATTTCTGGAGGGGGGGGTGGCTGCCAGCCAGTGGCTGATCTGACATTGTTATGCACCAACCCTCCTGGCCCCTGGGCTGAACACCCCCAACAGAAAAACAGGATGCCCTGCAAAGTGCTGAGCACGGACAAGAATTAGACTGTCTTCCCCAACATCCTTCCCCTTTCCCTGCTGAGACAGAAGGAATACAGGTGGGGGCGAGCACCAGGTTTCTGTGAAGGGGAAACGGGGGCACCCGTGGCACTGGGGGGGCGGGTAAGGCAAGGGTTTGGAGGGTGAGTCAGATCCCGACTCATTCTCCTCACCCTATTAATCTTCATTACAGTCCTCCCCAGGCCAGGGCGGCTTGCTGTGCGGCAGGCACTGTGATTCTACCTGCTTCTCGGCAAAAGCAGAGGGGCCCTTCTCGCTTCTCCAAGAGCAGGTGGAATGAAGCACTTTCTTGGCTACTAGACCAGGCAACCGGTTCCTGGAAATCATGCTGTCTGCTCTTACATCCTTCCCCCGCCCCTTCCTTCCAACAGCAAGGAATGCCGTCAAGGGCCCCATTCATTCTCATCTGCGACCCACCAGCCTGCAAATTAAAATGACAATCTTTCCGTAAAGTGACCGGGTAGAATCTCTTGCAAGTTTAGTTGTACATATCCTTTAATTAAGTATCTTACAAAAAGAACTATCTAAGGATGTGTGGACAAGGTTGTTTCTTGCAACATTATTTACAGTGACAATAAAAGGAAATAAGCTATATATCTCACTGGGGAGTGGTAGAAGAAATCTTAGTGCCTCCAACTAAGAAATCCATATTATGAGATGTACAGTTATTAAAAATAACAGCTTAGAGCCACATGTAGTTACCAATAAACAGATTCATTATGTATTGGAAATAAGCAAATTGTAGAAAATATTGTGTATAGAATGATCTCATTAAAAAAATTAAGAGTGGGCAGGGAGACAGAAAACTTTGCATATTTTTTAATGACTCTCAAGAAAGGCGTGAAAGAATGTACATCAAACTGTTAATATGAGTTCCAGGTGTTTGGGGGGCGTGCAGAAAAGTCTTTCTTTACATATCTTTGTATCACTTAATTTGTTATTACCAAGAATTCTGAAATTTTATGAAATTGATAGCGTAGAAATTTTATGAAAAAACAAATGTGGTGGAGGCTGACTGTTGTCCCCTCACTAATCATTCACTCTTTATTCCAACAGTAACAGATCTGTCGATATTCACCTGGGTTTGGTTTGTGGCCACATTTCTCTGCCTTCCTATAGCAAATGGAGTGTGAAGAAGAGATGTGTGCAGCATCTGGGACAAGGTCCCTTAAAGAAAGGGTCATACCCCTCCTCCCAGTGTCCTCCATCCTGCTGTGAGGACACTGATACACCTTGGACCTGGAGTTGCAGAACCCCGCCCCCCTCCCCCCCCCCCCCGCCAGTGGCTGAGCAGGTGGCCTGGAGAGCCTGAGTGGACCATCCATACTGCCCTAAAGTGCCTACATCCAGACTTTTACAGCAGAGGGAAAGAAATCTGATATTGTTTCAGCCATTGTTATTTGGGATCTCTTTCACATGCAGCCAAATAAATCCTCCCGAATATAAGAAATGGAAAAACTAGACTCCCATCCTTATCATCAGAGATCCTGCCGTGATGCCACACTCAGGGACACACGGGGACACATCCAGGAACTTGACATGCCGGTGGGGAACAGAGAGAAGGCTGCAGCCCGGAGCTGCTCAGAGATCCACTACCAGGTCACACGGCTCGCAGCGGGGCCCAGGATGCAGGATTCTCTCTGCTGGAGTAGTGCCCAGCCCTGAGTTGTGCTGCCTTCATTTCCCGCTGCGGGACCTCCTTGGAACAGAGGCTTGGTGACCTCAGGAATGCCTGGGGGCGAAGAACAGCATCCTGGGCAGGAATGGGCTGCTCTGTCCTCCCAATGCGAGTCTAGATGGGGTGGCCACTCCCTTCCCTTTCTTCTCAGAATGCGGCATTTTACCAACCCTTCATGACCTTGGCCTTGGAGGTCAGACCTTCTGGAAGGAAAGGCAGTCCTGCAGTGAGTTTTGGCAAAAACTGAGCTTTAGCTCCTCTCTCGGCTGTAATTCACCCCTGCCGTGGGTAAGACATGGACTCTTCCAAGGCAAGGTGCTGACCTGATGCTGCAGGGAACAGTTTGGCTCCCTGCTCGAGAGCGACAGTGTGGGGCATTCTGCATTGTTTTTGTGGTTTCCAGAGTGATAGTGAAAGAAGGGAGGGGAAGCATCCTCATCCAACAGACAAACAAACCAAGACCCAGAGCCCAGCATTGCACCGCCTCACTGTCTTAGTCAAGGAACGTGACCTCGTAACTCCAATTGCCAACATTTTCTGAGGGACTTGGGTTTGGTGTCAAACGTCAAGACTCTCCTGTAAAGGATCTGATTAACCTAAGGCCATTTGGTACCCCCTCAGTCCTACCTCCACCCCCCGTGGACTGTGGGGCTGCTCATGGAAGGCTGTCTAAGGGAAGAAAGAGGAAATGTTAGATTCTATCAAGGCAGGCAGCCCAAGGCTGGCAGTGCTCCCTCCTGGCTCCAGACAGAGAACACACTCAAGCCCTTCCCTCTTCTGTGACCTCTGGCAGCATTGCGGAGGGCCACCGGGAGGCATGATGGGGTTCATGTCTGTCTTTCCAGCGCCCAGTAAAAGTTTCATCATTTGTATCCAACTTCTTTGACATTTGTGACTATTTAGAGAGGGCCCGCCATTTGGCCATATCTGTCTCTTGAAACACAAACTAATAATTTAAAGGAGACTTTAAATTATTAGTGATAATGTGTAGTCTATCTTAAAAAAAAAAACAAAAAAAAAAACACGAAAATCTCCAGGCTCCCATTTGAATTTCAGCAAGTACTGTGCTAATTATAAAGTGTGCTTATCTAATCATAAAAGCAAGTCTAACAAGAATTCATTAAACATTGTATCTTGTTTTAATTGCTTAAAGGTATTAAGACAACTTATTTTGAAATTTTTTTATCTGGTTTTATCACTGATTTGAGACTGAAATTAAGACTGTTCCTCAATAACATCACCCCTAGAGACTCCATTGGAAAACTGGTGCCCGAGCATGTTTGTGGGTGGGAAGGGAGGACCGAATCTGGATTTTCATCATATCCCATTCTACAGGAACTGTCGTGCTGGGCTCTACCTATAAACACAGTCTGTCTTCCTATGTATTCACACACTGGACTCTTAGATAGATGAGTTCATGATTAGAAAGCAAACACCATGAGAACATGGCCCACTGCAACCCACCTGCTCAGGGTTCTTGGGTTCTAAGGTAAAGCTGGAAAGTCCAGTCAGATTTCTTTAAGAACATTCCATTTCTCAGCTACTGTGTATTAGCCAAACCCAATCTGTGTTGGTTTCCTATGCTATACACCAAATTATCACAAGCTTAATGGCTTAAAACAACACGCATTTATTATGTCGGTTTCTGTTGGTCCCGAGTCTGGATTGAGTCCTCTGTTTCACAAGGCTGCAGTCAAGGTGGTGGCTGAGCCACATTCTCATCAGAAGGCTCAAGTGGGGAAGACTGTGCTTCCAGGTTCATTCAGGTTGTTGGCAGAAGGCACTTTCCGTGACTAGATAGCCAACAGCTCCATGCTGGTTGCTGGCTGGAGGCCACATTTGGGTCCTAGAGGCTACCCACAGTTCCCCATGTGAGCTCTTCCAACATGGCTGCATCGTTCCTTAAGCTCATAAGGAGAGTCTCTAGCCCCAGTTTGCTGAGTCTTATGTAAATGTAATCTAATCATGGGAGTGACCATCCATTACCTTTGTCATATTCTAACAGAAGCACAGTACCACTTGCACTTATGGGATATTATGCAAGGTCAGGGACACCAGGATGCCGGAGTCACAAAGGCCACCCTAAAGTCTCCACCATACAGTCTCTAGAATTTGTTTTTGAGCAATCTCTACAGAAATACTCCTATAGCATTTTAGAAAAAGATTACACTAGGAAAAAAAGAGGCCAGGTCCAGTGAGAAGATATTATTAATCCATAGGCTGTGGGCTAAGCAGTAGCCTGCAAGACCCCAAGAACTCACCTCCAGGCCAGCCCTGCTCAGGACACTCTTGTTTAAATGAAGACAAGTGGCTCGGGTGGATTAAGGCTTTGACCTGTTTTTCATGCAAACAAGCAGGGACCCTTAAAACTCAAGAGACCTTCATTATCATCTAATTCAGTCTTCTCATTTTGAAATTTTGAAAATGACATTCCCAGAAACGCCACTGAAAAAACTTCTCTGGAAGCCAGGTGGTCAGATAACAAGATGCCAAGTTAGGAAGTGCGGGAAATACAAATGTACAGGGCACGGTGCTCAAAGTCCAGCCAGGAAGTCTGTGTGAAGGACTAAACCATGGCTACGCAGACAGAGCACACGTGTGCTCTTGGGGAAAGAAATGACTTGTCAGTGTGAGGAATTTCAGAGAGAGCTTCTTGAAGGAGATGGAGTGCCAGATAGCCCAAGAGGCTGGATTGGGATTGAGACAGGGGAGGAGGAGAAGGGCAGCAACCTGGGGGTGTATGTTGGGGACATTATCTGGCCGCAGCGGACACAGTGGGGGCTTGTGGAGAAAGGATAAACAGAAACCAGTTTACAAATCAGAAAGAACTTAGATTTTACCCTGTAAGCAGTGGGGAACCACTGAAATCTCATAACTAGTATAACAACATTATCAAGGCTTTACTTTGGGACAGTTAATCTGGCCATGTAGACAGAATTATTATTTATTTCCTAATTTATAAGCTGCCTCATTCCAAACACAAATTGAGGCATTTAAGTTGCACTAAAAAGGGAGGAAGAAAGTCCCTGAAAGTCGGGAGAGCGGTGAAGAAGCTGCTACATGACTTTTTATTGTAGTGAAATATACAAAACATAAAGTTTACTGTTTTAACCACTGTAAGTATTCTGTTCAGTGGTGGTGTGTTCTTGTTGTTATGTTGTACAACTAACACGTAAATTCCTAATCAGATACATAATCTGGAAGTATTTTCTCCCATTCTGTGGGTTGTCTTTTCACTTGTTGATTGTTTCCTTTAACAAGGAGAAGTTTGTAAGTTTAATGTAGTTCCATTTGTCTACTTTGTTTCTGTGGCCTGTGCTTTTGATGTCATACCCAAGAAATCGTTCTCAAATCCAATGTTGTGAAGACTTTGTTCCATGCTTTCTTCTAAGAATTGTATTGTTTTAGATCTTACATTTAGGTTCTTGATCCATTCTGAGTTAATTTTTGTATGTGGTGTAAGGTAAGGGTCCAGTTTCTTTCTTTTGCGTGTGGATAACCAGTTTTCCCAGCCCTGTATGTTGAAAGACTGTCCCTTACCCCAGTGAATGGTCTCAGCACCCTTGCTGAAAATCAACTGACCATACATGCAAGGATTTATTTCCGCCTTCCTTTCTATTCCCTTGGTCTATATATCTGTCCTTATGCTGATGCTTCACTGTGGTCATTTCAGTAGCTTTATAGAAAGTTTTGAAATCAGGAAGTGTGAGTCATCCGACTTTGTTCTTTTGCGGGTTCTCTTGACATTTGGGGCTCCCTGAGATTCTGTATGAATTTTAGGATAGGTTTTTCTATTTCTGTGAAGAAAACTGTTGAAATCTTCACAGCGATTGCATTGAATCTGTAATTTCCTTTGGGTAGTATTTTCATCTTGTCAATATTGTCTTCCAACCCATAAATATGGGATAGCTTTCCATTTATTTGTCTTTGCTTATTTCTCTTAGCAATGTTTTGTAATTTTCAGTGCAAAAAGTTTTCTTGCCTTCCTCAGTTAAAAGTATTTCTATGTGTTTTATTATATTTTATATTTTTATAAGCACAATTGTTTTTCTAATATCCTTTTTGGATTGCTCATTGTTGGTGAATAGAAAGGCAACTGATTTTTTTAGTGGTAATTTTGTATCTTGTAACTTTGCTGAATTTATTTATTAGCTCTAACAGGTCATGTGTGTGTGTAATCTTTAGAGTTTTCTACATGTAAAATCAAGTCATCCGAAATAGAGATAATTGTACTTTTTACTTTCCAGTTTAAATGCCCTTTTTTCTTCTTGGTTAATTGCTCTTCTGGAACTTCCAATAAGATGTTGAATAGAAGTGGTGAGAGTAGACATTCTTGCTTTGTTCTTGATCTTAGAGGAATGCTTTCAGTCTCTCACCGTAATGTTAGCTAATGGTTTTTCATATATGGCCTTTGTCATGTTGAGGAAGTTTCTTTCTAGTCACAGTTTATTGAGTATTTTTATCATGAAAGGATTTTGCATTTTGTCAAATACTTTTTCTGCCTCAATTGAAATGATTGTGTTTTCCACCTTTATTGTATTTATGTAGTGCATTACACTGATTGATTTTCATAGATTGTAACATCCTTGTAATCTGAGAATAAATCTTACGTAGTCATGGTGTGTAACCCTTTTAATATGTTGTTGAATTCAGTCTGCCAGTATTTTGTTGAAGATTTTGCATCCATATTTATAAAAGATACTGGTTTGTAGGTTTCTTTTATTGTGGTATCTCTGTCTAGCTTTGGTGTCAGGGTAGTGCTGACCTTATAGAGTGGCTTTGGAAATGTTCCCTCCGCTTCAGTTTTTGGAAGAGTTTGAGAAGAAGTGGTGTTAATTCTTCTTTTAATGTTTGGCCTAATGCACCAGTGAAGCCCTCTGAGCTTTTCTTTGTCGGGACGTTCTGATTACTGATTGCTAGCAACTAGTCTCCAACTAGTTACAGGTCTAATCAGATTTTTTTATTTTTTCATGATTCCATTTTGGTATATACGTGTTTCTAAAAATTTGTCCTATTCATCTAGGTTATCCCAGTTTGTTGGTTTATGCTTATTCGTGGTATTCTCTTATAATTCTTTTTATTTCTGTAAAATCAGTAGTAATATTCCCACTTTCATTTTTTATTTTTATAATTGGGGTCTACTTTCTTTTTTTTTTCTTAGTCAGTCTAGCTAAAACCTTGGCAATGTTGTTGATCTTTTCCAAATAGCCAAACTTTGATTCTGCTGATTTTCTCTGTTGTTTTTCTTACTCTCTATTTTATTTACCTCTGATCTAATCTTTATTATTTCTTTCCTTCTGCTCGTTTTGGGGTTAGTATGCTCTTCTTTTTCCAGTTCCTTCTTTCTCCAGTTCCTAACTCCACACTTATGGTGTGCAGTTAGGTTATTGATTTGAGATCTGTCTTCTTTTCTGATTTATATGTTTAATGCTACAAATTTCCCTTTTATTATTTTAAAAATTTATTTGTTTGAGAGAGTTGAAAGAGAGAGAGAAGGGAAGGGGCAGAGGGAGAGAGAGAGAAGCAGATTCCCCACTGAGCAAGGAGTCCGATGTGGTGCTCAATCCCAGGACCCTAAGATCATGACCTGAGCAGAAGGCAGACACAACCGACTGAGCCACCCAGGTGCCCTGTATAAATTTCACTTTAAGTACTTCTTTCACTGCATCCCATAAGCTTCAGAGTATTGTGTTTTTGTTTTCGTTCATCTCAGGGTATTTTCCAGTTTCCTTTGTGATTTCTTTATTGATCCATTGATTGTTTAAGAGTATGTTATTTAGTTTCCATATATTTGCAGATTTTTCAGTTTTCCTTCTGTCGCTGAGTTTTAGTTCTATTGAATTATGATGAGGAAAGGTACTTTGTATGATTTCAGTCTTTTAAAATTTATTAATACTTATTTTGTGTTTTAACACACGGTCCATCCTGGAGAATGTTCCATGTACACTTAAGAAAAATGTGTATTCTGCTGTTACTTAGTGGAGTGTTCTGTACACAGCTGTTAGATCTGGTTGGTCTATTCTGTTGTTTAATTCCTATATTTCCTTATTGATCTTCTGTCTGGTTGCTCCATCTATTATTGAAAATGGGATATTAAAATCTGCTACTGTAGAGTTTTCTATTCTTCAATCTGTCAGTGTTTGCTTTATGTATTTTGGGACTCTGATGCTTGGCTCATATATATTTATAATTGCATATCATCTTTGTGAACTGACATTTTTTGTCTCTTATAAGTTTTTGACTTAAAGTTTACTTTCTATAATCATAGTATGGTCACCCCAGTTCTCTTCTGTTTACTATTTGCATGGGATATTTGTTTCCATTCTTTCACTTTCAACCTATTTGCCTCTTTAAATCTAAAGTGAGTACCTTGTAGATAGCATACAGTTTGTATCTATTTTGTCCAATCTGTCAACCTATGTGTTTTCTAAAGCCTGTATCTTTAATTTTAATGTTTTATCACATTTCTAATAGTTACATTTTATTTTGTTTCTTAGGATCTTTGCAGTGTAAGATTGGAGACATACTGTAATAAGTGTATGGCAGACTTTTTATCCAGTCCTTCTTTATTGTGTAGCACAATGTATGCCTTTGGAGAATTTAATCCATTTACATGTAAAGTAACTACCAACAAGGAGGGGCTCCTGGGTGGCAGTCGGTTAAGTGGCTGCCTTCAGCTTGGGTCATAATCCCAGAGTCCTGGGATTGAGTCCCACCGCATGAGGTTCCCTACTCAGTGGAGATGCGCTTCTTTCTCTCCCTCTGCTTGTGCTTGCTCACTCTCTCTCTCCCTCTCCCTCTCTGTCAAATAAATAAATGAAATCTTTAAAAAAAATTACCAACAAAGAAATAATTCTGCCATTTTTATTTATTTTTTTCTGTATGTCTTATAGGTCTTTTCCTCCTCATTTCTTCTGTTAAGGCCTTCTTCTGTGTTTACTTGATTTTTTTTTTTTTTTTTTTTGGTAATGATGTGTTTTGAATCCCTTCTCATTTCCTTTGTGTATGTTTATATTTTGTTTGTAATTACTATGGGGATTACTTATGGCATACTGTAGTTACAACAATCTAATTTGAACTGATGTCAATTTCAACCACATACAACCACATACTCCGATCCAACTTCATCACTCCTCCTTATGTTACTGATGTCACAAATTACATCTTTATACATTGTGTCCCCCAAAACAGATTTATAATCATTTTTATACACTTGTCTTTTAGATATAATAGAAAATTCAAAGTGGAATTACAAACCAAAACTGCACTAGTACTGGATTTTTTAATTCTATTTAAAGATTTTATTTATTTATTTGAGACAGAGGCAGGGGACAGGGAGAAGGAGAAGCAGACTCCCCATTGAGCAGAGAGCCCTACACAAGGCTCAATCCCAGGACCCCGAGATCATGACCTGAGCTGAAGGCAGACACCTGACTGAGCCACCCAGGTGCCCCAATACTGGATTTCATATTTGTCCCTATATTTCCCTTTACTAGAGATCTCATATAACATCAAGCTACTGTCTAAAATCTCTCATTTCATACTGAAAACCCCTCTTTAGAATTTCTTGAAGAGCAAGGGTAATGGTAATAAACTCACAGCCTTTGTTTATTTTTGTTTATTTATTTTGAGAATGTCTTAATTTCTCATTTTTTGAAAGACAGTTTTACCAGATATAGAATTTTGGTTGACAGGTGTTTTTCTTTCAGTATTTTAAATAAATCATTCCATTGCTGTCTGGCCTCCATGGCTTCTGATGAGAAATCAGCTGAAAATCCCTTATATGTGAAAAGTTACTTTTCTCTTGCTATTTTCAAGATTTTTCTCTTTGTCTTTGGATGTTGACAAGTTAATTATATGCCTCCCTATCAGTCTCTTTAGGTTTATCCTATTTGGGATTTATTGAGTTTTTTGGATGTGTAGCTTCATGTCTTCCCTCAAATTTGAGAAATTTTCAGTCATTATTTCTCCATATAATTATTCTACCTCCGTTGCTCTCTTCTCCTTCTGGAATTCCCATAATACATAAGTTTGTCCATTTAATAGTGTTC
This sequence comes from Eumetopias jubatus, assembly GCF_037043125.1. NCBI lineage: Eukaryota > Metazoa > Chordata > Mammalia > Carnivora > Otariidae > Eumetopias > Eumetopias jubatus. The sequence continues at coordinate 5,062,565 of NW_028274814.1, read as the reverse complement.
CATAAGTCCTTTATGATCTGTTCACTTTTCTTCACTCTTTCTACCACCACCCACTCCTCAGACTCAGTACTTCCAATCATTTTATCTTAAAATTCTCTGATTCTTTCTTTTTGCTCCAATTTGATGTCAAACCTCTCTAATGAATATTTAAGTTATTATGCTTTTCAGCTCCAGAATTTCTGTTTAATTCCTTTTTATAATTTCTATCTCTTTGTTGATATTCTCATTTTGTTCATATATTGTTTTCATGATTTCATTTAGTTCTTTGCCCATGTTTTCACTTAGTATATAAGGGTAAAACATATATCTAATATAGATGGCCTGAAGTCTTTTTCTAGTAATTCTGATATCTGGGTTTCCTCGGGGACAGCTTCTGTCAGTTAATTTTGTTTGAATTAACCTTGTGTTCCTGTTTCTTTGTATGCCTTAGTAGTAACTCTGGAAATCAGATTCTCCTTCTCCCCCCACCTCAGGGTTTGCTAGTTTTCTTTCTTTTTCTTTTTCTTTCTTTTCTTTCTTTTTCTTTCTTTCTTTCTTTTCTTCCTTCCTTCCTCTTCTTCTTTTTCTTTCTTTCCTTCTTTCTTTTCTTTCTTTTTTCTTTCTTTCTTTCTTTCTCTCTCTCTTTTTTTCTTTCTTTCTTTCTCTTTCTTTTCTTTCTTTCTTTCTTTCTCTTTCTTTCTTTCTTTCTCTTTCTTTCTTTCTTTCTTTCTTTCTTTCTTTTCTTTCTTTCTTCTTTTCTTTCTCCCTCCCTCCTCCCTCCCTCCCTTCTTTCTCTCTCTTTCTTCTTTCTTTCTTTTCTTTTTTTCTCTTCTTTTTCTTTTTCTTTCTTCTTTCTTTTCTTTCTTTCTTTTTTCTTTACTTTTCTTTTCTTTCTTTCTTCTCCTGGTGGTGGTGGCCATTGAAGGCTGCACCAATACATTTATTTCAAAATTTTTCCAAATATTTTTGCAAAGACAATACACCTTGTCATGTGTAATCACTGAGGTTTCTACTCCTTTAGCTTGTGTTCAGCTAGTATTTGGAGAGAGGTTTCCTGAAATGCTAGGAACTAAAACAAACAACAACAACAAAAGAAAATACCCAAACCAAAACAAAACAAGAGAACATCCACCACTTCTAGTCTTTGTGGAATGGTTTGGTCCTGGGGTCATTCCTTCGCCATTTAGGTAGTCTTACTCTGAGCCTAAGGATTAGCCCGATGTGGCAGATTAAGTTCACAGGATTTTTCTAGGTAGCATGCATCTTCCCTGGGCATGCACATGTGTTTATAAATTCACCTGTATACACGCCTACTTTTGAATGTCCTCATTCCCCAAAGCATCTCACCTCAGTTTACCTTCCTGGCCTTAGATGGTCTACTGTATGTCTCCACTCAGAATCTCTTGCTGCAGCTGTCTTTAGGTCTGCAGCCACCTTGTAGCTTTTACAAGCAGCACCCACTGCGTTTCCTACTTGCATTGTTATGTGGGACAGAGCTATTGCCTTGCATCAGTCCTTCAGGTACCCCCAAACAATTTAGAACAGACATAACATAGTAATTTGAAAATAAGGTCTGCTCTGCTCCCTCTGGTGGGGGAGAACTGGAAGCTGGGCGGCTACCTGCTCAAAACCAAAATCACCACTCTACTGCGAGAGGTGAAGTGGGCTGAATCAAGGGTGAGTGAAAACACTGCAAAATTTCCTACCATTTTGAAAATGAGTTTTTCATGATTGGGCATTACTTGGTTGCTATAAACCTTTAACCATTTTCCAGAGCTCCTACAAAGTTATTTAAGACACCTTGGGTTTTTGTTTTTATATGTGTTTAGGAAAATGAGAACTAGGAGCTTTGTAGTCTGCCACTTTGCTGGTGTCAGTCTCTGCTGCATGACTTTGAACACAGGTGCTGAGGAACTAAATCAGGCAGGATGGCCGTCATGCAAATTGGAAGGAAAGGCTCAGCTCATTATTGAACTTAACAAATATTTATTAAGTACTTACTATATGCAAGGCATGGTTACAGGTGCTGGCACCTAGACCAGCAATGAAAACAGAAATGAAATATTTTTACACATTTATTAGTTCATATAATAAACATTTATTGAGTTCCATCCACACACCATGCACTGATAATAGAGTGATAAATAATGCAAGCACCATCCCTGCTCCCACAGAGTTTAGAATTTAATTTAAGTAGAGATTAGTTCATGCTAAACCATTAAAGGGTAAAAATTAGATGTATTACTGCCAGATTACTAGAGGAGAGAAAATGGAAGGAAATTGGTCTTAAAAAATATAGGCAAGGAAGAAGGGTGAGAACAGAATGAGGAAATTGGTAGGGAAATAGCACTGTCATGAGGAGACATAAGCAACCAAAGAGGCAATCGCTGTGCCATGTGATAAGTAACATGGTGGGGAAGCACAAGGTGTTATGGGAGTCTAGAGGCCAGGAGCAAGGAGGTCTTTGCAAGGGTAAGTATAACTAGGCAGATCCTTAAAGATGAACAAGAGGTAACCAGGTGAGAGGTGGCACAGGTGTCCTGGCAGAGGAAAAAATATGTGCAAAGACATAGAATCAAGAGAGACTATGGTATATTCAAGTAACTAAAAGAAGCCCATTGGGGCCAGCTATTTGAGGTTGTAAGTACTGAGAGAGGAGCCAGGAAATATGAGTAGGACCAAGGTCATGCAGGATATTTTAAGTCATATAAAGCAGTTTGAAATTATCATAAGAGCAATGGAAAACCGTTGAACGGTTAATAAAGGAAGTCATATGAAAAGATGAGATTTAGGAAGATTACTCTGGTTGTCTTACAGGTCATAAACGAGGGTGGTTTGCTAGGAGCCATTGCAGTAATAAGGACAGTAGATGATGGAGATGTCAAGCACGTAGTGAGTGTGAAAACGGAAAAACTAAGTGGAATGATTAGGAGATTGAATACATATTCTGGAGATTGATTTGATTGGATTGAGAATTGAAAGAAGGAAAGGGGACAAGCATGACTCCCAGGTTTCTAGCTTGAGCAACTGGTGGACTGAGGAGCTATTTACTGAAATAGTCTTAGAAGTTGTTGGTGTCCTGCCCGGATCACTTTACAGGCCACTACACCCATCTGCCAAAGAACAGAAAACTACCTTCAGCCAAATAGAATCCAGGAGCTGCCTCAGGCAGGAGGTCACACCCCCAGAATCCTGCAGCTAATGACCAACTGGCATAGAGGTACAAAAGGCTGGCTTTTATGCTTCAAGGTGGGACTGGTTCTGGGGGACCCTTCATGCTCCAGGGCTACCTGAGAAATGAAGCTATATCTGGACTCCAGCTCTATGCATAGGTCCTTCCTCTGGTCTACCCTACTTCTCTTACTTCCTTTCTCCTAAGACCACTCCTTCAGTAAACCACAGGAGCCCAAATCCCTGTCTCAGACTCTACTTTTAGGAAACCCACCCTAAGGTAGTTGGTACAAAGAATACTCTTCAGAGCAAATTCTAAAGATGAGATTCTGGAGTTGATCACTTGCCAACTAGCTGGCAATGAGGACGTTGTTGGTGGTGGTAGAGTGGGAGATTTGAAAGACCATGCCCTGATGTAGGAGAGCAATTGCTCACCTGTGGGCCCACTGAAAGGGATACAAATTGAAGGAGATGCACCGGTTTGTGTAATATCTCTGGCACTTGAGAGGTATGGGACAAATAGTAATTAAAGGACTGTGGGATTGGTGGTTACTACTGATCATCATTAATGCACTAAAGAGAGAACATGACAGGCTTAGGCAATCAATTATCAATTCAGAGCAAAAGGTGAAAGACAGAGGCTTCCTTGTCAATGTTAAACAAACAAACAAATACACTAATAAAAAAAAAAAATCTCCTACAGCCAGAAAGTAACCAAGCTGTAGACTAAAACCAAACTCAAGACTTTCAGTAAAGCAAACTTGTTACATCAAAGTCAGGGCCTGATACAGGTTGGAAGGGACTGAGTGGGACTGAGATGTGGATGGATGTTTCTGGGGAGATGTGCTAGATGAGCCAGATTCCCCTGAACTTCTAAGGAACCCAGTCTAAGACAGAAATAGAAGATGAGCTCAGCTTACAACACGCTGAGTAGAGGTGTCTATGAGAGTTTCAAATAGAATTAATAATCATCTTGGGCTGCCTGGGTGGCTCAGTTGGTTAAGTGTCTGGCTTTGGCTCAGGCCATGATCTTGCGGTCCTGGGATCGAGCCCCGCATTGGGCTCCCTGCTCAGTGGAGAGCCTGCTTCTCCCTTTCCCTCTGCCCCTCCCCACCCCCCGCTCTCTCTCTCAAATAAATAAATATAATCTTTAAAAAAAAAGAGAGAAAGAGAGAGAGATGGACTGAGCCAAAGACACTAGGGCAGAGTGGCCAGAGAAAAGCAAGGGAATTCAGAGGAGAAACTAAAAGGAAAGTGTGTGGTCGGGGGGGGGGGGGGGAGATGAGTAGGGTAAGGTGTGTGTGAAAGGATTAAATAGGGCAAAGTGACCTAATGACCCTGGTGAGGGTTCAGGGGTGGTGGAAGCCAGACTACAGTTATTGAGGACCCAAATCAAGCTTTTTAAAGGCGTTTGTCTCTGAAGAGCAGGTAAGAGAAAATTGGGAGCTGAAGGGAGATGTTAGGAAAGGTTTGTCAACTTGTCTTTAGGATGGAGAGACTTCAGCATTGTGGGTCAGTGAGACTTGGGACCAGCCTGGCTACCAGTCAGGGGAGGGACATCTCCGAGACATGGGATAAGGCCAGGATTCCAGTCTGAGTCCTGCTCTGCCACCCCCTCAGGCAGATTATTTTGCCTCTCCAGGCGTCATTTCCATGGTAGCCTACTTCAAAATACTGCTGAGGGTAAGTCAGAAATGCACATGAAGGCACTCTACCAATAATAACCATTATTTCCAAATAAGAAAGGCAAAGGAAGACACCTCCAAGCTTTTCAAGCCCAAGAGTCTGCGAAATAGTTGTGTGGACGACTGAATCAGGGGAATCCTGACAGGAAAATTTTGGAGAAGGGACAAGATTGGTTCGTGCCGGCTGATACCGAAGTCATGGCAGGACAACAAAAGTGGAAATACTTAGCAGCTATGGGGAGACAGGGACCAGATGCAGGAGAGCAGTCGGGGATGGCGAGAGACTGCTGTCATTCCTCAACCCAGAGGTGAGCATGAGTCAACACCAGGTTGTGTAAAGCTTGGCAACGCCACAGAAGAATACCCCTAACTGCTGTGCATTCAGCAAGTACTTGGTGTCGGGCCCTTTACCTGTGATATCTGCAAGCCCCATGATTATCTGCACTTTACAGTTGAGCAAATGGAGGCCAGAAAGGTCCCCCAATTAATAAATGATGCAGCTCAGAGTCAGACACAGTCACTCTGGCTCCCAAACCTACATTCTTTCCACTACCTCATGCTGCTCCCAAGCATGGTGTCTTAGGGGACGAGGGGAAACAGCCCACTGGACAGAGGACTGTTGAGAGGGTGTGACGTATGGAGGCTGAGAGAGGATAGAGTTTCCAGACTGTGGAACTGGCAAGCAGTGCCCCAGACTGCAGACAGTAAGGATGAGGGCTGAGAATCACTACTCAGTGATTTGGTGAGCAGAGGGTTCTCCGAACCGCAGACAGTGAAGGCAGTGGGCCGGGGCAGGGGGGTGGGGGGCCTCTGTCAGTAAAAACCAAGGTGCCCACAGAGGAGTAGTCCCGCATCCTCCCATATCCTGCTCTGGGGCTGGTGGAGAAGCTCCTTCAGGAGGCCTGCTGGCCGCTTCACGTAGCTAATCAGGGAAGTAAAAGCCAAAGCACTCAGCCTCACGCGGCTCGCGACTTCATTAGGGACACTAGCTTCCAAATGTGACACCCAGAGAACACTGCCCGATGGGAGCACATGTCTGCCCCAAGACTCCTCCCATTGCTGTGACTTCTGTCAACTTCTGGGGGGGGGGGAACCCGAGCTCCAGAGAGAGACTAGGCCGGCCCTCTGTGAGGCATCTGTGTGTGACCTATGACCTCCCCAACAGCATGTGCCTCTGGGGGAGAAAACAGGGTACAGGACGGAAACCTACGTAGCATCAGCATGTCGGGGATAGGCAGAAACCAGTGGGAAATGATGCTGGGAAAGAGTAGCCAGAAGGGAAGGAGGACACACAAGACTCCAGGTAGGGGAGAGGTGAGCTGAGGCTGAGTCCCTCATTCAAGTGCCTCCTTTGACCCAGAGCCCTGAGGTGCCTCCTCCTCTACACTTGCCGTGCTGGCCCACAGCTTTCCCAGCCCCTCCAGCAGATTCAGCCTTATTTCCTCCTTCCTGCCTCGTTTTCTGAATTCACAGGCCAGTGAGTGTCGTCCTTAGGAGAGAAACAAGGCTCTGGACTCTTCTCTCCCGTTCCACTTCCGCACCTCACTGGCTGCAGGTCAAGAGAGGACAAGCAGAATTCCTCTGCGGGACGGCCTGGCGCCCCGGCGCCTCTGCCTGATGAGAAGCTTCCAGCTGCCACCCCCGCCACCACCCCCCCCGCCCCCGCCTCCCCGGAAACACCAGCCTTCTCATCAATTCCTCAGGTGAAGAGTTCGTCTCTCCTCTGGTTCCTGTCTGAAAATATAAATGTACCTGGACAAGTAACAGAGTTTGTCTCAAACACTCTAGAGCAAATCACTGAGAAGACTTCTTTGGTGTGTCTTAGATTATATACTTTGGGAGCCCCGGACAGCTGGAGTTGGCACCAAGAGATGGTTTAGGGAACAGAAAGGGAAGGTGGAGGGGCTGACGAGAATTGTAGCCCGTTACGCAATTATGTCCTGCATTAACCTCATCCCTTGGCTTGGGTTCAGTGGAAGTTGTAATGATTCATTCGTAGCCGAGGCTGTAGATGCTCCAGCCATATCCCCTTGGCCTACCTTAGAACTCACCTGAAGAAATTTTCCAAACAGTGGGGAAAGTCAGATATCTGGAGAGTTAAAGTCCTGCAGAAACAAATGGGAGTCCATTTGTTCTGAGGGTCACCAGCCTAACTGGCCCCCAGTTGCCTGCAGTAATAACCCCTTCATCAGTGCACCTTTTATTGCTCACCTTTCAGAATGCTTGAAAAAAAAAAATACTCACACCCAAACTCTTGTTTCAGATTTTGTTTTGAAAGTCCATATACAATGGACTTCCCCTGTTGTTCTTCATACTGAGGAGGGGAAAAGTAGGGAGTTGTTTGCTTCACAAACAACCCACAGACCAACCACAGACCAAAAAAGCAAAAGTTGTTTGCTTCACAAACAACCCACAGACCAAGAATTTAGACATATACATCAAAATTTTAAATGCCCATATCCTTTGACCCAGTACTTCTACTTCTAGAAGTTTCACTTAAGAAAACTAACAGACTGTGCAAAAAACGTATGTGTGAGGATGTTTATTACCGTGTAGAAGAGTAAAAATTGGGAAGCAACTTAAATTTCCAGCAGTAGCAACTTGGTTAATCTTATGCTGCCATGAGAAATAATGAATTGGGGTGCCTGAGTGGCTCAGTCAGTTTAGCATCTGCCTTTGGCTCAGGTCATGAGCTCTGGGTCCTGGGATGGAGCCCAGCGTGAGGGCCCCCTGCTCAGCAGAGTCGCTTCTCCCTCTCTCCCTTTGCCCCTCCCCCCCAAATAGATGGATAAAAAGTCAAAAAAAAAAAAGAAAGAATAAATCGATTTTTCTACATCTTCCCATGTCTATGGTAAGTTAAGTGAAAATGCAGGTGACAAAGCATCATGTGCAGCATAATCTACTTTTGTAAATACTACATTTATGTGCAAACATGTGTGCAGGGAAGAATCTGGAAGGATGACAACAAAATGTTAACAGTAGTTATCTTTGGGCATAAGAATTGGGAATTGTGGATCATTTTCATTTCCTTCTTTACACCTTTATGAATTGGAAAAAAAAAACATACTTCTTTTTCTTTTTACCCCGAAAACCACTTTTAAAACTACCCCCCAAAAAAACTGTAAAGAAAAGAAAAGAAAGTAATGGCCTCAGCCACATAGAAGTGAATTCCGTAGCTAAAACTTGTGAGAAGAGAACAGAAGGAAGGCATCCCACTTAGCGGGAGCCAGAGCTCGGCAGTGGCTGTTGTAAGCGAGTCAGCAACTACATCTGCTAACCGGCGGCCGTCACGTGTCCAGCATGTGTGGCCCCATCTGACTCCGAGGAAACACACGCAGCCCCGCATCCATGCTTCGGGTCGCTTGTCGGGCTGGGCGCAGCCCCCTACCTCTGCAGACCTCCTCCCCTCCCCCCTCCGGCCAAGAGCCCCAGCTGGCACTCAGCAGGTCCCTTTCCAATTTGCTGCACTTTCGGGAGTTCGTTATTCCCACGGGAAGGAGGAAGAACTCGTTGCCATGGCGATGTGAGCCTCCCAACCCTGAGACCTGCCCCGGAGGCCCGATCCTTCCCCGCGCAGCCCCGCCCGGCCTCCCTGGCTCGGGGCGGCCACGGTGGGCCCGCCCTGCCCTGTTGGAGAAGGTTCTCAGGCTCCAGATTCTTTGGGCTTGAGGGAAGGAGGGGCCATTAATTAGGAACGCAAGGTAAGAGAGAAGGGGACGTGAAGGAAGAAACATGGATGAGAAGGTTTTCTTTACAAGCCCCTTGGCCACTCGGCCCTTTCCTCCCACCCACCGGGACTCCTCAGTCAAATGCTGTCTCCCTGGTGGTGGAGCGTTTGGCTGGGGATGTCGGACACTCTGCTTTCCTCTCAACGTCTTCCAGGAACCCCCGGGCATTTTTTTTTTTTTTTAAGTTTCTGGAACGTAGCACACTGGAACGAAGCTTTAACCTCTCCTGCCCCTCCAGCCGGGGACTGAAAAGTAGGGGGAGCGGGAGCGAGCGGGTCGGAGCGACCAGCCGAGCCCTGCGACCGTGGGTGGAAGGGAGGCGACGCCTTCTGCGCCCGGCGCTGCACCGCCCTGCCCGGGCCCGGGGCCACGGCGCGGACAGCGGTCGGGGTCAGGTAGGAGACACGCGGCCCGCTGGGACCACCGCGCGTCCCCCGCCCCCCGCCGCCAAAGCCCAGCGGGAGGCGGCGCGCAGAGCGGGCGCGGTGGGGGGGGGGGGCGGGCGGTCACGCGCGCCGCCCGGGGGCTGGGGCTACGCCCCGTCGCCCAGGCCACGCCCACCCCTTGGAGCCCCTGGGCTGCCTAGGTGCCTCCCCCGTTGGCAGCGCGGAACGCCCAGACCTTAGCTCTCAGAACCCTGTCTCCTATTACTCACCCCAGGGTGGCTGCCCAGGGAAAAGCTCCAAGCATATCACTGACTGGCCTGCTGGAAACCCTTTCATCTCTGCTCCATCCGCAGCAGCTCTTTGATTAACTGCCACTGGAGCCTCCAACCATCGCCACGCTGTAAATCCCTGGGTGCCCGCCGGCTCAGATCTGGGGCACGTGTACACCCAGGTGCTCCCCCTTTCTTCAGCCTTCTTCCCTCTTCCTGCTGCCTCCCTATCCTTGAAGCCTTAGGACTTGTGGTGGCAATGAACCTTAGGTTCTTCCAGGAGTCTTTTTCCTTCCAGCCCCTTTGTGCACCCACCTACCCCAACACCTGCCTTTTTCCTTCAGCTACGCCGTTCCTCCCCTCAGTGTCCACGCACACGCACGCACACGCACGCCCGCGCCCGCGCAGGCTCTTCCCTTCCCTTCCATCAGGCCAGGGAGAAGTCCGCTCCCCCGATGGCGAGAGCACAGGCGGTGGACAGGTGCCCACGCAGCCCAAGAGCAGCAGGCCCACGTGGAAACAGTGCTTTTGACAAGCCGAGGCATCGTATTTCATGAGTGAGCCAAATGTAGAAAGGATTAGCTGTTTCACCCAATAAGCCCACATCTGTAGTTACATTCTGATGGGGATAAAATTACTCTGGTTATTAATCCTTCTGCTTTAGGGTATAAGCTGATCACCAGCTGGGCTCAGGGAAAAAAATTCTATCCCGGCTCCTGCCAGGCTCCTCCCCATCCTCACCTGCCCTGCCTTCTGTGCTGCGTTGTTGCGCTTTTAGTTCTGCAGACCAAGCTGAAGGCCACCAGTGGAGGCCCCTCTGAGACAGAAGAGCTCCAGTCGGCTCTGCAGAGGACATCCCTCCAATCACGTGACTATGTATTGGGACTCTACTTTCGGCAAAACCTCGCTGGTCTTCACTGTGGCGGAAGCAAAGATGATTCCTAAACGGCCGTGGCTTTTTCCTGCGGAGGAAAGCTGAAGTGGGCGGTCCGAACCCGCCGGTGGTTTCTGGGACTTTCTGCCCTGAGGCGCCCTGGGTGTATCCAGTGGCCTAGGGGGCATCCATTTTGGGCCCGGCAGGATTTTTCTAAGTCAACAAGGAAGGGGTTTCTGTAGCCTTCGCCTCTGTGGCTTCTCCCCTATAGGAAACCAGCAGGACAGGTAGCTTTGTTTCCATCCTGATCCTTTCTTTTTAGACCCCAACTCAGCGGGCACTGGCGACTTCTGGGAGTCTCCCTGTCCCTGGGTGACAGAGGCGCCATCGATAATTACATGGAACTTTCCTGAGCAAACCAGGGTGTGTTCGCCTTACCTGAGGGGTCCTTGACGTTTGCAAGGGCCATGCCAGGAGACGCCACTGAAACATGGCAGTGAGTTAGCTCCTTCTTGAATCTTTAATCCCTTTTAAGAATTTTAATGGGCATTCTGAGAGAATTTCTGTCTTCTAAAGACATTTCCCTAGGATCACTTTGCTGTAGAGAACTGGCAAACTCCTCCAAAGGAAACTAAAGATTAATATGCATTTTTAAGCCACTCCTGTTTTTAATACTGTTCAGTTCTTATTGCAATGTTGAATGAAACACTCACTTTTAAAATGAAAACAAACAAACATCGCCAGTCCTGGTCCTCTTCTGTGGACACCTATTTCAGCGCTTCCCCTCCCCTCCCCTGGTTTGCCCCATTTCCTGAAGCCTCTATATTTCCACTCTCTGACCCTGGATCAGCCCAACGATCTGCTTTTATTGATGCTATCTGTGTCTAGGATGCTGGGAAATAATAGAGATTGTCATCAATAATGTTCTTTAAGTGAATAAATCAGGATTGACACTGTGACACAATTATGCTTCCCACCCTTGCTCAGTTGCTCTTCTGGTTTTCTCCTTCCCAGGCCTTCGGTAACCCAAATCTCCATCTACCCTCTAACTCTTGGCAGTGGCCCTAACTTCTCCAAGAACAAAAACCAAAAACAAAATAAACTTGAGATATGAGCTTCTCAAACTTTCTAAACTCTCTTCCACCTCCAAACTACGTATATTCATGAACACCCCTCTTCAATAAAAACTACCCTCCTTTCTGCTCCATCTGCGTGGCCCCTGTGGTTGCTGGCATATACTTACATATATGCCTCCTCCTCACCACCTTGCCACAATTTGTTGGCCCACAGTTGGGCTTCCAAAGACTCGAGATGGACCAATGAGAACCTTTCTATAGAATTTTGGGTCAGTCCAGTCTGTCTCCTGTGGCTGCAGCTGTCTGTCTTGTATCCTCATCAGACTGAAGAAGCTGAGGACCTACAGGGGATATAAATATGTTCATCTCTGTATCCAAAAACTAAATAATAAAACAAAGACTTTCTTTCATCTCTGTCCCTCCTCCAGTTTCCAGCCCCTTCCCTCCTCCAGCTCCATTTTCTTACCTCCTATAATACCCATCTACTGCTACCATCCGGTTCCCTCTCCTCTTCCCTCTGTCAACCTAAATAAAGAGGTAAACTGAGGCAAGCTCAAATCACCAGAAATGGGGTTTATTTGGGAATAACAGAGCAACTGCAATTCAGGAAACGTATGCTGTAGCAGCAACAGGCGAGTCCGTTGAGGGTTTGGGGCAGGCTAGATTTATGGGCAAGTTGTGCAAAGAGGGGGATGTCCAGCCAGTGTCCAAGTAGGAAGTTCATGGGCTTGAAGATGGGGAATGATTCCTGACAGATGTTCATTGGTCAGGAGATAAGTCTCACTCTTCTGTAAGTCAGGCATTTATAGGAAATCAGTTTCTTGGTTCTTAAATTCCATTCTTCTGAGGGCATATGTGGGAGATTCTTTATTCCATATCTTCTGGTTCCCTTTGAGATGGAAGTCCTTCTCCACCCCTCTCCTCACGTGCACTGCAGTGTAAACTATGCCCACTTCCTGGCATTCATGCCAGTTGTCTGCAGCATCTGGTGTCCACAACCACTGTCTCTATCTTGAATCTTGCCCTCCTCTTGATGGTTTTCCTTCTGGTTCTTGCTTAGAAGCTGTACCAGAATCTAAATATACGAAGGATCTACAGCTCTAGGCTTTTCCAAACTTCGTCTCACCTCATAGAAATGCAACTGGCCTGTGCCGGCCCTCCTGGGGACCCCACAAAGTGAGGACTAACTTATCTAATGAAATCATAGAAGCTAAGGTGTTAACGGGTGAGTTATTTCACTATTTTGATAATAGCGCTCACAGACTTAGCTCAGGGTCTCTCACACGTGGATTAGAGTGGAAGGAGAGGGTGGAGAGCAGGGATAAGGGTGGAGGAGGGTGTTAGGGGTATATTATTGAGGGTCTGAGAGTTTTTATGACATTTAAGTTTTGTATTTTCACTTCATGTTAATCAACGCTCGACTGTGCATTTTAATATACCGTTCCGTTGGCATCAAGGGATTGCCAACTTATAGTGCGACGTTTTCAAAGTGGAATGTAGTCTCAGAGAATTTCTACTTCTAAAGCGCATCTCTTTGCTCCTCAGACTGGGAAGTACTGACTCAAGGAATAAGCTCCCTTGAAATGTGAGTGCTGTCTATGTTCCTAGCAGCACCGCAGGGAGAGACAGAAATGTAACACCTGAGTCTTGCCCTCAAAAATTCATAGGCTCATTAGGAAGATGACACTGGAACCCTTAAAAAATGAAATACAAGCAGGCAGTCACAATGTGAGACATGTCACAAAGTGGTATGTTATTAAGTGATGTGGACGACACTTTCTACAGAGGTCAGATGCAAGAGAGCTTTCCCTCCGTGGGAATGATCATGGAGCCTTCTTGGTCTGGGGAGGGTCTGGCCGGATGCCAGTCAGGGAACTGAGCAGGGCTATATATAGATGAAAAGTAAGAGTTAAGTAGCCAGAGAAGAAAGAGAGAGATTCTAGGCATGAAGGAAGTTCACGAAACAACAAAGTCCTGAGCTTGGGATGGAGATCACAGTGGACTGAATGGAGGGTTCTCTTGGGGACAAAGTAGACAATGTGGGTTCCCCTCTATCAAACTGAGTACATACTCAGGACATCAACACAGCAAGGACACCAACAAGTTTTGCTTGAGATTTTGTTCCTTGGTATTTTGAAAAAGTATCCAGAAGTCATTATGGGGAAAATTAGAACAGAGTTGGGCTTTCTCACACTTACATTATGGTTTTTAATAGTGTATATTCACTTCTGTGGAGACAGAGGTGAGACACCACAATCGTATCAGTGCTTGTTCCTCAAAAGGTCTAATGCAGCCTGTTAGGAGAAAATCAAGTTGGGGCCATATTCTAGCGGACTTGAATTCCAAGTGAGGCAGTCAGACCCCGCCCGCCTTGATGTGCAAAGGGCTTCAAGGGCACTGACAACCTCACACTTTCTGGGTCCGGGAGGTTCCACCCCTAGTCTAACACTGGGTTTCAGATCCTTCACTGCGCAGTGTACAAGGCCACACACGGAAGAGTTTTCTTTATTTCGGTGATTTATGCTTCTTCGTTTTATTGCCATCGTTGTTTGGCATTGGTTGGAGGAAATCATATCCTCTTGAATGCAAAGCCACCCTTGCAGAATATCCCCTAAAACAACTGGTGATGTTTATCGCTCTTATTGGCAGTCTGGAGACAATATTGATGATATCCATACAACTTTTTCATTCTACCAGGTTACCGGGACACCACGTTGTTGTTGTCACCTTCACCCACGTGGTGCTTGGGACAGTGAAGACATGGCATCGCAATGCCTTGAGTCACAGGTATCTGTGAAATGAGTGAATGAGTGAAAAATTAAAGAGGACCCGTGCTAAGAAGAGGCATCCCAAGATTGGCATTGGGAAGGCAGCTGGAGCAGACAATGGCAAAGGCCTCCTCGGAGCCTCGGAGCCTCGGAGCTCTCCTTCCCCGGCACAGGTCAGAGGGGATATTCAGTCCTCCAGTTGTCTCTCAAGAGAGAGCCTCTTTCTGTCTTTTCCCTGGAGCTCTCTGAGAAACGTCGCACCACCTCTGCAGCAGGGGATCTCTGCCTCTCCAAGCTTCAGCGCCATTCTTCCCAATGGCCACCGCAGCTCCCTCAAACTGCGGTCTCAGTGCATCCATCTGCCTGCTCCTTCGAAGCCAACAGCTCCTGTCAGGGCCAGGGTAGGACTGTGGTGAGAGCCAGCCCAGGCGGAGAGCCCACAGAAGGCCCTGGTGGGGAGGGGGGAGAGGCGTGTGCAGAAACACCGCTCAAGGTGATGGGGATCTGCAGGAGGCGGAGAGGGGCCCCAGGGATTCACTTGGCAAGAGTAATTACATTGAACACAACAGATCTCGGGGCCAGCATCACTGCCCAGAGCATGGCCCTGAACGAATGTGGATTGCTTCAATTATCTGGGCATCTTGATGAATGGGCACGGCACACGCTCTGGGGAAGATGGGAGGAAACGAGCCACAGATTAATCACTCGTGGCATCACTGAACGGAGGGTGTTTAGAGCCCGCGAGAGCCCCGGGGACAACAGGTTCACAAAAGCAGAGAGGGAAATGGAAAGCAATCAGGGCACAATTAGAAAAAAAAGGGGAGGAAGCCAGTCTAACAGCGAGGCTCATCTTTTTTAGACGAATTTGCATAAAGGTAGTGACAATGGAGGTAGCCCTGGTAGGGACTAGGGACAGATAGTGGGGTTCTGTTATGGGAACTGCCTGCCTCCAGTGGGGCCAAGGGCTGGGCCCCAAAGGTAACCCCAAACCAGAGAAGGAGGGTCTCAGAAGCAAAGGTAGGGGTGTAGGGAGGAGCAAGACAAGGAGACAAGAACTAATGAGAGCAACACTGTGGAGGCTTCCAGAGGAAGATGAGGTAATGTGCCGTTCTAGGCTTTCCTAGGACTCCAACAGTGCGCCCCATTAGTGGCGTCTCAGGACCTCTCTGCCCCCAAAGTACTACCGGGTAGGTGAGCCAAAATAATGAGAATTATTTTTCCTGGAGAAGTGTTTGGTTGTGTAGGTCCAGCATGTAACATACGGTCTATCATAAATGTTTCCCAAACGAATGAACACAAATAGCTAGCATTAGTTACACTTCTCCTGTGTCAGGCAATATGCTAAGTGCTTTACACAAATAAATTTAATGTAATTCACACAATCTTCCTATGTGGTGTTTTTCAATTCCTCTTTTAGGGGTCTTAAAAACCAAACAAACAAGTGTCAAATAAGTGAAGTAACTTGTTTAGCCAGTAAGTGACTGTGTGTTGGATGCGAGGAAAGAAGAGCAAGGGGGAGGGGGCGGAGAGGGGGAGAGGGAGGGGGAGAGGGAGAGAGAAGGAGCAAGAGAGGAAGGGGGAGGGTGAAAGGAACATCTTAAGAAAGGCTGTGAGAAGTCTCAGAGAATTTCTTGTGAAAATCATTTGACTTAGCAAAAAAGCGCCTGGCACGCGGATCCACTTTAATTCCTCTTTAGTACCAGGTGTTGAGTCCTGTGAAGAGCTGTGAAAACTAGCACAACCTCACATGGGACTGAAAGAAAATAAACCAACAGGGCAGGATTTTAAGTGAACATAGAGAATACGACTCTCACAACCCTGGCTCTTCGGGCTACTGACTCCTGCAGCCTTTGGCCCCTGCACGGAGACCATGGGAGAGAGGGGTGCTGGTGTGCTCACTGTCCGGCTTGCTGGTTGTCGGGAGACACGATTCTGTGACCCTCATACAAGCAGGGTTTATTCAGAATAAGAACAATAAAAACCACTGAGGGACTGAAGGGAAACATGAATGAGAAAATAATCAGATGACCTCACAGATGTGCACACGACATCATCTGCCTCAGGTGCAGAGAGGCAGGACACAATTTGAACTCTGAGTCCCCTAGCAGCCTGAGCAATGAGGGAAATAATCGACTGCAAGGGCCATGGTATCCATGGGACAAAAATAAACCCATGGTTTAGAGGAAGCACGGCTTTTTCTGATGCTGAAAGCTCAGATTTTTTTTTTTATTTTATTTATTTATTTGAGACAGAGAGAGACAGAGAACGAGGAGGGGAGGGGCAGAGGGAGACAGAAACTTTAGCAGACTCTGTGCTCAGCACAGAGCCCGAGGGGAGGCTCGATCTCACGACCCTTGAGATCTTGACCCTGAGATCACAACCTGAGCCGAAACCAAGAGTCGGACGCTTAACCGACTGAGCTACCCAGGTGCCCCTGGAGCCCCAGATCTTTTTGTCTTGGCAGTGTGCACAACAGTGCCCTGCGCCGATGATGCAACCAGCAGGTCTCGTGTTTGTGTGCCTGGACGCCATGCTCACCACTGCAAACCTGCCGCAGCAGCCCCTCAGGGCATGAACGCCAAGGCATCACAGCCCTGCTGCAGGGACAGCACCTTCCTTGCTGTGGCCGCGACTGCCGCTTCCTTGGAGCCAAAGCCCCACGCGAGAGGAGCAGCTGGGGGCTTCAGAAGCCCGCCCAGGGAGCACCTGTCTTGGAAGCCTTGCTCCAGGCAGGTAGCTGCACCTGGCCCACTGCCCGAGTGGCCGGTCCCCAGCCCAGGGACAGGAAGGATTCGGTAACCTGGGAGGAAGCCCTGACCCCCAGGGTATAACCCCCAGGGGACAGGTAGAAAATGCCATGGCAGGACAGCCGCCAGCGAAGGGCTGTCCACTCAGCTCCCTGTGGGAGGCCTGGAGCCCAAAGGCGATCCCTCAGCGGTGGCTCCACAGTCAGATCGTGGCCTGTTTTCCTCGGCTGCTGAACGGGGTCCTACAGACGCAACACGTCAGATAATAACTTGGACTCGATTAACACGGCCTGAGCCGTTTTTAGGCACCGGGGTCCGCAGGGTGAGCCGCACTCTCCAGCTCAGTGCGTCCCCGCTCTCAACTCCCAGGCCCGCCTGTTTGTCGTCTGCCTGCACCGGGTGTCACCTCCCAGCTCGTCTCCTCCTGCTGCTCTAAGGACCCTCATCAGATCTCCCCTTTTCTGGGGCTGGTAAAGACAACCTGGGCTGCAACTCCTTTGGACAGTCCTCTTCCGATTCAAAACAAGACAAGGCCTAAACAGACCTTTAAAAACAAAAACAAAACAAGACAAGCCCTAAACAGACCTTTAAAAACAAAAACAAAACAACCCTAGATCGCTAGATCACAAAAATGCAGGCACTTCGCCCCTTTTCACCTTCCTTCCTTCCTTCTTGCCCAAATATTTTATGAAGTATTTGCAGTGTTGCCTTCCTCGGCACGAGGGGCTCCGAGGGGGACAGAACACAGGCCCCGGGCTCAGGAGCTCACACTCCGCTGAGCAGGTGGGCATCTCCACTCCTGGGCAGGAGGGGCTAGCGCAGGGTGCTGGGGGGCCGAGAGGAAGCCCCCCGGGGGCTGTGGGAGTATGGAGAGCCAGTGTCAGCTGCCTGAGAAGTTACATGTGAAGAAGGGAGGCGAAGGCTGATACGGATGCTGAGGTTAATCTGTGTGACAGGCCCCGGCAAGGAGGATGCCGCAGAGGTAACCAGAGGCCTGGGTGGCGGCTCAGGGGTGTGAGCTGGTTCCCAACTGGGCACAATTTTGTCTAGAGACAAAATGTCTGCAGACATTTTTGGTTGATGCAACTGGGTGTGTGCTGAGGGTGGGGAGGGTGCTGCTGGCATCTACCAAGAGACTAGAGATGCTGCTAATAACCCTTCAATGCACCCAGCGCACCCACAACAAAGAATTAACTGCCTCAGAATGTCCAGAATTGAGAAACCCCTAGCCTAGAGGCATGAGAAGCCACTGAAGGCTCTAGGCAGGGCAGTGAAATGATTAGAGATGTGTTCCTAGCTCCCTCGTCCATATTGAAGAAGTTAGGAAACTATTTTTTTTTTTTTTTAACCGGAATATAGCTCGGGGATGGCTGTTGGAACCAGGGAGCTGAAGATCTAGAATGGAGGGAACTCCTTCCCGAAGGAGAACCCCCAGAACATCTATTTCTTCATCTGTAAAATGGGGTGTGAGATTTGCTTTATTTTATTTTACAAATCTTTTTATTAAATAAATTTTATTTAATACTCTCCTTGACTTATTCCTGTGTTGCTGAGATGACCAAATACCATAGTATTTATGGAAGGCTTTGTGAAGTGAAAAGAAATGTGGATGAAAGATATTTTTGTACCATAAAGAGCACCTTTTAACAATTACCCCACTATTGTGTGCTAACTCTATTAAAGTAGAAAATATAATTAGGCAAAAATGAGGGCAATAAAGCTCACCCATCATTTCACTATCCAGAAATAACATTTGAACATTCAAGTGTATATTTTTAGCTTCCCAGACTTGTGTGTGTGTGTCATTTTTTTTTTTACAGTAAAAACTGGGATCCTACTTTCCCTACAAATATGCATTACAAATAGCATCCTATATCAATAAAATGTTTCAAAGAGTGTCCTCTGTTGTGTATTTCAAATTTTCCACATTCACGAGGAAAATTGCTGGGAACTGCAGCTCCTTGTTGAATTTAATTCAATTAAAGCAAAAAGTGGCCCTGAGAAATGCTCGGCTCAGCCAGCCCCGTGCCCTTACTACTGCTGGGGGGCACATTGCCTGGGATCCTGGAGTTTCAGGCAGATGAGAAGCAATAAATACTTCCCACGTGGATGGAAGAGTTGGTCGTACCTTTGTCGTGGGAACTTGGCTTCCTGCTCAGGAATGCGGGAAGGTGGACAGGTGGCCCACTCTGCGAGGCACTTGATGTATTTCAAAAGCGCCACAAATGTCCCCTAAAAACTGTTTCAGCACTCCCAGCTGAGGCCACTTCTCCAAAGCCCAGCCAACTGGAAATGGTGGACCTGTAACTTGCCTTACTCCGACAATTAATCTGTTGACTTAGAAACTATGACATAGTAACCTGTGACACCCCTCCCCCAGAAGGGGCTGAGCAAACCCAGAGGATGTGCACTGACTCACCCAAACTCTTTTTTTTTTTTTTTTAAGAGGGAGAGAGTGTGTGAGTTGGGGTGGGGGGAGTGGGATGGAGAGAGAATCCCAAGCAGGCTCCAAGCTCTGCGTGGAACCCAACCAAGGGCTGAGATCATGACCTGAGCTGAAATCAAGATCGGACACTTACCGAGTGAGCCACCAGGCCCCCCGACTCATCCACACTCTTACACAGTTTCCCTCGTGGTGAACCGCACAGGGTGGAAAGATGGTGGCCCTTGTCTGTGTGTGGTGCCGGACCGATGTAAGGAATGTGCAACTGGTGGTTTATCTCTCCCAGAGACGAATTCTAACTGTGAAAACGCTACATTGCCGAGAAGAGAAAACACAGAAATCACCTAAATGTCCAAAACAAAACATGGGACTATTTTCCCTTGTACATCCATTTCCTACAATATTAATCTCTCATTTTCACTGATAACTGTTAAAACTATACAACAACATCTAAGATTCTTATGAAAAAAATAAAATACAATAAAATTCTTATAACAGAATATTAAGTGAGAAAAGGAGGGCACAAAATTGTGTGAGAAGGAAACTACTCCTGTGTTTAAATTAGCACTTTCGTATGAAAAAGTGTAAATAGAAATAATCCTCAAACTGCCACAGTTGCTCTGTTAAGCGAGATCATGGAGGGATTTTTCTTTCCTTCCCTTTTTTCAAAATGTTCTGAAACAGGGCTATGATTACTTTCATAGTGAGTATGTTCGCGTGCGTACGTGCCCGGGTGTGCGTGCATGCGTGAGTAGGATATTTCTGCGCCGTGTCCTTGCTTCACACATTGTAGGAATGGAGGTGGAGGAGTGGGAGAAGGGAAGAAACCGTTGGGGCTTAGCAAATGCTCGTCACTTAGTGGGGAAGGTGAGCAGGAGGGTCAAGGAAGGGTCACCTGTGTCCCCAGGTAGCCTGTTTATGTCATCCTTGAGGATCATGCCTGGGCTGACATCCCCAAGACTGGAATTTTTTTCCCCTCTAAAGATAGCTCTGAGGCGGACAAAGAACCTCTTCCCCAGCTGGGCTCCATGACCCCCAGTAGAAAAAGCACTCCAATGTCACAGACACAGCTGGGACCTATGCGTCCTGATTTCCCATGGCCTTGAGTGTCCACCAGTGTCCCAATCTTTGGCCCCAGACCAGGGAGGAAGAAGAGGGAATCTTTGGAAGACATTGGTCTGCTTGCTGGCTGATCCCTTTGCTCAGTCTATGGGGCTCCAGAATTTTCCTGCTCACCTGGACACAGCTGGGGAGGCCCAGGAGGCGGCATCAGCTCTCCGAGGCACCCTTTCTGCCCGCCAGCCCTGGGGTGGGCAGGATGGATTGGGAAGGCTCTCTTCCCTTCGCTTCCACTTGGGTTGGCAGTTCTGGAAGAGACAAGGGGAAGGGTCCCAGTCTCCAGGTCCTGCCTGGGGGCCCGGCCCCAGCAAGCAGTCAGGAGGTTGGCTCAGGCTGTGAGACAGGCGGTGGGGCCCTGGAGCCCTCATGGCCTTCCTTCCCCTCCTGCCCAGGGCGGCTGCGTGCCTCTGCTCTTGCTTTCACTTCCCTCTCCATTCTCCCCCCTCGGGTCATGCTGATTATCAGCCTCTGACACCCTGTCTTCACTCTCTTGGTCTCCCTTTGTGTCTTTTTTTTTTTTTTTTTTTTAAAGATTTTATTTATTTATTCATGAAAGACAGAGGAGAGAGAGAGAGAGAGAGGCAGAGGGAGAAGCAGGCTCCCAAGGAGAAGGAAGCCCGACGCGGGACTCGATCCCAGGACCCTGGGATCATGACCTGAGCCGAAGGCAGACGCTTAACCATCTGAGCCACCCAGGCGCCCCTCCCTTTGTGTCTTGACCGTGTATCTCCTGCCAGCCTCAGTCCATCATCCCCCTGGGAGCCTGGCACCGCCCTCCCGAAGCAGACAGGTCTAACCCACGCTCCGTGGACCGAGGACCCACGCTGCTGCCCTCCGGCCTCTTGCAGCAGGAGAGAGGCCTGCTTCCAAGCAGAAGGACACGGACTCCATCCTGTGTGGCTCCCTTGTTAGGCTGCAGGGGAAGAGGAGGGGAAATGGCCTCTCATACCCTGCCGAATCCCTGCACTTGCTTCTTCGCTTTTTCATACTAACACCACCAGCTAAGGGATGAGGGGCAAGGAGAGGGCAGAGGAAGAAAGGAGCACGATTTTGCAGCTGGGGAAAGAAATGTCCTTCCTGGCCCAGCTTTTGGCACCAAGTGCTGCCACCCCTCACCGCCCCCCCGCCCGGAGTTCGGCAGAAAGGAGGTCACGGGGAAAGGAGAAGAGAGGAAAATGTCCTCCTCCACCTCAGCATGCCCTGAGTTTGAGTCCCACGGTGGCTCTAAATGGCAGAACCATCTGCGCGCTGAGGTGAAGCGGTGACACAGCAGGCCCAAAGAGGAAAGGCCGTCACAGCCCGCGCTCCAGGAATTCGGAGGCCTGGATTCTGGAGCCCATGCGGTGTGTGTTATTCTTACCACAAACCAGAACTATGTTCCTTTTTGAAATGGTTGGCTCCACAGCTGTTTGAAAATCCCCTGGTACTTGGAGACAAATGATCCAAGTCAGGCTGTGCTAACAGGCCAGTTCTGGAGCCAGGCGAGAGGTGTGACTGATGTGGGCCCACGGCTCCCTCCTCAGGCCCATCAGTCACGGCTCAGTGGAATTCCCGAGGGGCCACTGGACTCTCCGACAATATTGTTTACATTAGAACATGACTGGGAAACTTCCAGAAAGAAGAGGGGTGGTGGAAAGCACGCCATCGGGCCTAGCTGAGCCACCTCGCCCACGGGGAGGCAGAACGGCTCCAAGGCCCTGTGGGTCGTGGGCTGAGCCCGGTCTCTGCCAGCCTGTCCCTGCGGAGGTGCCGGGAACTTTCCTTAACGTGGGAGCCAGAACCACCTCAGAGGGGAAGGAGCAGGGGAAGCCGCGCCCCTCAACGGCTCCGCATGCCGGTCACGGTGTGGTTTCCGCTGGGCTTCGCACCCCCCACCTCCAAAATCATGTGAATTCAGCCAAAGGCACCTGCTGACAAAAAAATATTTTTCATTTTTACTTCAGGCTCTCACAGCTAAGATGGCTTTGCCCAGCATGGTGAGGGAGCACAATACCTTGCCCCAGGCCAGGACAGCTGGGGCGTGTTGGGAAGGCCCTGAACAGAGGAGCATTTGGGGAGCCCCAAAGACAGGAGGAAGGCACAGCCACAGAGGCCCACAGAGCTGGGGAGCTCCCAGCTGCTGCAGCTGACAAGCTTGGCTAAAGAAGGATTATGCACCTGTTTAATCTTGAGAGAAAGATTGCAAGTTACGGCTGTTTTGCTCTAACACGCCCCATTAAATATTCCTGGAATCCAAATGCAAAAGGAAAAAATAAACCACTTTGAAGTTTCAGGCAAGGGGCGATCTGGCAGGGTGAGGTCCAGGTACAGCTGGGCAGTCCGGGCGGGGAGGCTTCCTGCCCTGGCCATGCTGGGCTCTGGACAGGTGGGAGACCCACACCACCCTTCCCCTGCCCTCTCACTGGGCGTGTCTGGGCATCAGTTGGTCCTTGGATCTGCAGGAAGTGGGGAGGAGAGGTGGGTGGGGTCTCGGGGTGCAGCTGCTGCCTGCAACCCGGCGGGGAAGGAAGAGTCTTCGGCCAGGGAGAGTCTGTGCTGCTTTACTTGCTGGGAACTCAGGCCACCCTGAGTCTCCAGCAAAGCAAATACATATATGGAACTCACGAGGAGCTCACGGCTCTAAAGCCTGTAGGTGCATTAACTCATTTAGTCCTCACAACAAACCTGGAAAACAGGTATCATCATTGCCCCTACATTACAGATGAGAAAACCAAGGCACGAGAGATAAAGTGGCTTTCCCGAGGAAGACAGCAAGGAAGTGGTGGGGCTAGGACTTGAACCCACAGTCTGGCTCCAGAGGCCCTGCTTTTAACCAAGACGCTCCACTCTGTCCTTAAGGGAATTTGAAAACCAACCATTCTGCCAAGAGGCAGACCACACCCTGCTGCACTGGCTCTCAGCCCTGGAAGGTTCCCAAAGCCTGTGACCGGCTTTCTCTCCAGGTGTGAGCCCTCCCGCCCACTGAACACCCCTTCAAAGCCACAGGTCCAACAAATCATACAGAACCCATTCGCTGCGTTGTCCCCACCTCCAGAAGCAGAAGAGTTGTGCAAAGCTTGATCACCATTAAAAAGCAAACTAGGGGGGAAAAAAGTAAACACAGACAAGCTATCCAGGGCCTCCCACTGGCCAGTCCCAGGATTTATGGGGACTCATGAATAACTGAAGTCTTCATTTCTTTAAAGGCACGGCAAGGGCCATCCCCACCCCCTTCCCGGGCCGAGCATCAGGTCCCTGAAGCCCCTCAGAGTGAGGGCCAGGAGCAAGGTGGTGGAGATTGTTCCTCTCGCCTCCCTGGAGACCAGATAGCAGCCCCCACATTTTTTTAGGACAAAGCTAGTCTTTCCCTCACTGGGGCTTGGGAAAAGGCCTCCTTGACCCAACTCACCCTCACCATCTGCTGGAAATGTCCATATTACTGAATTCTCTGGAATACGGTCTCCCTTTCTCCAAGTGAGTCATCCAGCCTTCTCATTGTTACCAAGACTATCTTTCCAGAACACAAATCAGATGAAGTCTTTCCCCTGATTAAAACAGTTTTAAATCTGATGAGTCCAGCTGTCCATAGGATACAGCCCCAGTGTCTTATGATATCATGGGGGCCCTCCGCAGTCAGCCCAGCCCACTGGCTTCTGCCTGCTTTATGCAGCCTGACTAGGGGCCACCTGCGTCATTCTGCTGCTCCCCCTGCTCAGTGACCCCCCCCCGACGCCCCACCCCACCTGCTATCTGTTCCCTAGTCATCTCCCCAAGCCCCAATCAAACACGTCCTCCAGGACTACACCCCACCCCCTCCCTTGGGGGTGGGGGGGAAGTACAGCATGACCCCACACACACCTCTAGCACACCCTCTTGCATAGTGTTCATCTATTCAAGAGTGTGTCTCCCCACCACAATCAGCTGACATCCACTAACCTAACAACATGAACGCTGCTCTCTAGTGAGCTCTAGCCGAGGAAGCCTTCTGAGAGCTCAAGAACTGCATGTGGGAGTTTAGATGTGATAGGAAGGAGGCCTGGGAGGTGGGCATCTGGTCTGGGGCCTTGAGGGGGTGCAGGTACCTGGTGAGCTTGAGGGCCTTGTTGATGGGTGAAATCCAACTTTCTCCGCCTCATGGCTTCCGCCAGGCCAGCCTTGCCCAAAGCAACTCATTCTGCCTCCTGACTCATGTACCCTAGACCCTGCCTCTCCCATGGAGACTTGATCCCGGCCACTGGCATCCCCTCCAGACTGTGCAGAAAGCAGCCCCTGGGCACCGCTCTCAGTCCATCACAGGTAACTCCGGGTCAGCGCTTTCTCCATCTTCCTCCATGAGCAGCATCTCTCCCTCCCTGCTGTTTTCACCTCAGATCCCTCTGGTCTGAAGGAAATCGCAGCTCCCTTGCTGGGAGCATGCTGGTGCCATAGGAGATACTGGCTTTGCAGCCGAATCAATCGGAGTTGGAATCCTGACTCAGCCAAGAGTCAGTTTCCTCACCTGCAAGGCGGTGGTGACAAACCATCGCTGAGGGTAGGTATGAGAAGTTGAAATAATGCATGTAGAATCTCAACTAGCAAACAATGGGCACTCATTACATGGAAGCTCTGGGGTCCAATGGCCCCCTTGTTCTTCCTTTCATGTTGGTGAACAGCAGTGAACTATAATATTAGATCCATGGGCTCTTGAGCAATAGCTCATGGGGGTATGTCCAGGTCACCGGTGACCATGGCTTCCACAGCATGAATATACAGGATGGAAGTAGCCCAGAGCTGGGCAGGGCACAATACCACTTCTGTAAGGAAAAATAGTTAGAGGTCCCTGAGTGGCTCAGTCCAACTCTTGATTTCGGCTCACGTCATGATCTCAGGGTTGTGAGATCAAGTCCTCCATTGGACTCCATGCTCAGTGGGGAGTCTGCTTGAGGATTCTCTCTCCCTCTCCCTCTGTCACTCCCCCTGGTGCTTGCACACACACACACACACACACACACACACACACACACTGCCTCCCTGTAAAATAAATAAATGAATCTTAAAAAAAATAAAGTTATACCTATCAGTGAATAAGCCTAGAAAACACCTAGAAGGATAAATTTTAAAATATTAACATCATGGGGCTATGAGAGCCTTTTTTTCTTTCCGTTATGTGTTTATCTACTTTTCCCCCCACAGTGAGCATGCACTGAGTTAACAATAAGAGAAAAAATTAAACCACATGTGGTAGAAATCTGCATGCAATATGGGTCTTAAATTCAAAGCACCATCTGGGATTTGCGTGTCAAAGAATCATGGTTTACAGCTACAGATGTCCATAGCCTCCATGTGGAAGGAATTAGGGTAGCCGAGCATGACCCCACCCTAGGAAAGTCCCCAGTGGGGAGCAGGCAGATGCCACTCCCAAAGTAGAAGCTCCTGAACAGCTACTACACAATGGAGGGGGTTTGTAAATGTGACAGCATTTCACTCGAAATAAATGGTCCATTAGATATTTAGTATTTTGGATTTTTATTTTTGAAATTGCTGTATTTTTAATCCATTGGTGAACTCTACATTTAAAAGAACACTCTAGGAAGCTTCTTGTAAAACAAAGCCATTTGTGCAGTTCAAACTCTCACTTCCCTGAAATCTTTCTCTTTTATAAAGTTGCACATTACTTTGTTTTCTTGCAGCAACAAATGCCTCCACACGCTAATGAGAACTGGTTCTATCAGGACAGATGCCACCACATTTATTTCAGGATAAAACTCTGATGTCGTGCCTCCTTGTTTGGCATCAATGTGCTGGAATGCACCACAGCAAGGGAGGTGATGACATTCTGTGTCTATGAAAAGCATATGAACAATTTTATGGGGTAGTTTCTCATCGGGCCTGCTTAGAGTCAACGCAATAGACTAAATTAACTCTTGACAGCATTTTCAGTTCTGCAAGTCGATCAAATTTATTATAGAGTTGCTTTTTTTTTTTTATTAAAAACAGAGCTACCCTATGACACAGCAATTGCACTACTGGGTATTTACACCAAGGACACAGATGTAGTGAAAAGAAGGGCCATATGCACCCCAATGTTCATAGCAGCAATGTCCACAATAGCCAAACCGTGGAAGGAGCTGAGATGCCCTTCAACAGACGAATGGATAAAGAAGATGCGGTCCATATATACAATGGAATGTTACTCAGCCATCAGAAAGGATGAATACCCAACTTTTACATCCACATGGTTGGGACTGGAGGAGATTATGCTAAGTGAAATAAGTGAAGCAGAGAAAGGCAATTATCATACGGTTTCACTTATTTGTGGCACATAAGGAATAGCGTGGAGGACATTAGGAGAAGGAAGGGAAAAATGAAGGGGGGGATATCGGAGGGGGAGATGATCCATGAGAGACTATGGACTCCGAGAAACAGACTGAGGGTTTTAGAGGGGAGGGGGTTGGGGGATGGGTTAGCCTGGTGATGGGTATTAAGGAGGGCACCTACTGCATGGAGCACTGGGTCTTATACAGAAACAATGAATCGTGGATCACTATATCAAAAACCAATGATGTATGGTGACTAACATAACATAATAAAATCAAATTAAATTTTTAAAAAAAAGATTTTTTTTCCCCTTTTTTTTGTAATTCCTTGTCCCTCCATGAAGAAGAGATTAGGGAAACATCAGGCCCAAATCATTTTAACACAAAAGTCATCCATGTTGAGGTGCCAATGACTCAAACTAAGGGTTATAAATAGTAATAAAAAGGGGCACCTGAGTGACTCAGTTGGTTAATTGTCCGATTCTTGATTTTGGCTCAGGTCATGATCTCAGGGTCATGGGATCGAGCCCAGCATCAGGCTCTACACTCAGCTCAGTGTCTGCTTGAAATTCTCTCTTTCCCTCTCTCTCTCTGCCCCCACCCCCTCACACTCTCTAAATAAATAAATAAATATAATCTTTAAGTAAATAAGTAACTAGTAATAAAAGTAATCTCTTCAAGTAGCAAAGTGATCCACAACCAAAGACTCCCTAAAATCTATTTACAAATGAAAACTTTACATTGTAAAGCAGTTAGCTTTAAGGTTGGTTAATTCAACTGCGCAATTATAGCATCAATAACTTGGATTCTTTCCATTTTTCTATTCTGCTAGTTCTGACCTTTTACAGTTCTCCTTATGGTCACTTGGCTGCAACAATTTAGCATCACTAATGCTCAAGCAGAAATATCCAAAAGCCTATTTCTAAATCAATCACTGATGAGAAATGACTTTAGCATGATTGTCTTAAATGATCATTAGTTTCTCTCTGGGGCTAGGAAAGAGGGCCTCCTCCTTCTAAACAATGGTCTGACACTTGAACAAAATCAATGTTTGGTAAAAAGGAAGAAGAAAAGACTGGGTAGTTGGTAGTCTACCAAAAGCTGTCATTAAGACGGATTTGTGATTGATAATTGACAACACTAAATGCTGGAAAACAGGAGAGAAATTCATTTACAGTCCTAGGTGAGAAATATTTCAAACCTGAAATGTATAGTCAGCCAAACTATCAATCAAATAGGAGATAAAATAAATCCAGTTTCAGGTAGGGAGGAATCAGAAAGTTCATCTCCCATAAACCTTTCTAAAAATTAAAAAAAAACATTTGAAGATATATTCCATCTTCCATCAGAGCAAATAGGAATCCAAGAAAGAGGAGTATCTGTGATGCAGGCAAAGTGAAATTAACTCAGGAGTGCAATGAAAATGAATCTTAGCTTGAAATGCTGCAACAGGCCTGGAAAACAATAGGTCAAAATTAAAATGAGACGTATCAAAGGACCCCCCCCCCCCGTATGTCTTCAAAATCCAAATGGTTCCATTACACAATTCTATGATTAGGAACCTAGAAATTTTTAATCAGATGAGAGCATATGCTTCTGTCAACAGCAACAACAACAAATAAAACAGCTACAAATTCCAGAGAAAATAAATAGCCATACAACACCATGGTACAAATATAAAGCAGAATAAAAGGTGGCATGACATTGAGCAAATAGTTGTTAATTGTAAATAAAAAAGAATCCATTTAACCATGAGGTTTACAAAGTTTCCTGCCAGTGGTCCATGGTAGTGGAATAGGATTACATTTCCTTTGCCATGGATCTAGTCATACTTTTTTGAGGCTCATCAGTAGATGATATTTATATAATTGTAACTTTACAAATTCTGGTTTTGGCTTTGCGGTTTTTATAATCAGTCTATAGGCAAAATCAGGAAGATTAATTATAGTCAAAGAACCAAATGTCGAGGTTATAAGTCTTGAAGATGTGTGAAAGTAATGTTATAGCTGACAGAAATTGAGAAAGTTGAAGAAAAAAATGAAGGTGCGCTCAATTTCTCATTTATCTGAGGAAAGGAGTTAAGAAATATGGTCTGGGGCGCCTGGGTGGCTCAGTTGGTTGAGCGACTGCCTTCGGCTCAGGTCATGATCCTGGAGTCCCTGGATCGAGTCCCGCATCGGGCTCCCTGCTCAGTGGGGAGTCTGCTCCTCCCTCTGACCCTCCTCCCATCTCATGTGCTTTCTCTCTCATTCTCTCTGTCTCTCAAATAAATAAATAAAATCTTTAAAAAAATAAAAATAAAAAAAAAAGAAAGAAATATGGTCTGAATTTTATGGATTTAGAAGTAAAGATTTAACAACGACCAAACTAGGAGGGCCTGGGTGGCTCAGTGGGTTAAGCATCCAACTCTTGATTTCTGCTCAGGTCATGGTCTCAGGGTCCTGAGATGGAACCCCGCCCCGGGCTCTGTGCTGAGCGTGGAACCTGCTTAAGATTCTTTCTCTCCCTCTCCCTCTTCCCCTCTTGCATGTTCTTTCTCACATGCACACATGCACGCTCTCTCTCTCTCTCAAAAAAAATTAATTTATCAATTTAAAAACAAAACACAACAAAACAATGACCAAACTAGTAGCAATGAACACTCAGATGCTCAAACGATGATCCCCAAATACCATTTTCTACTGAAAGCAACCAGAACTCCTCAGAGAAATAATTAATCCAGGACTGGGGCAGCAAACGTGTCGCATGTGCCCGGAACACCTACCCATACTAGAAAGTGAGAAA
Source organism: Eumetopias jubatus (assembly GCF_037043125.1). Classification (NCBI taxonomy): domain Eukaryota; kingdom Metazoa; phylum Chordata; class Mammalia; order Carnivora; family Otariidae; genus Eumetopias; species Eumetopias jubatus. Next base: position 5,033,261 of record NW_028274814.1, on the reverse strand, counting down.
GGTACCAAAGACTCTTGGAATCAGATCAAAAGGATTCAGGAGCAAATTTGAAGAGACTTTCATTGGTGAAAAACAAGACAATTTTGGGGCACCTGAGTGGCTCAGTCAATGAAACATCTGCCTTCAGCTCAGGTCATGATCTCAGGGTCCTGGGATCGAGCCTTACGTCGGGCTCCCTGCTCAGCAGAGACTCTGCTTCTCCCTCCCCTTGCTCATGTATGAGCTCTCTCTTTCTGTCTGTCTGTCTGTCTCTCTCTCTCCCTCTCAAATAAATAAATAAAATCTTTTAAAAATATATGTTGAAAAACAAGACAATTTCAACATCAATAAGAATTGAAATACAGTGATTTGAAACACATCAAGTATGGGTTCACCATGATACTAATAGAAAAAGAAACTCAACACTAACCATTACAGGATGTAAGGGAATCAACTCATCACTTTCAAAACTGGTAGTTAAGCATGTTTTAAACTAATTAAGAGTTAAGCAATCCTTTCTACTTTTCCTATATCTGAGGATTATCAAATAGGCAAAGGTGAAATCTCTTTTCTAGAAGCATCCCAACTATTAAGTGAATAAAAACTGAGTCCATCACTACCATTAATGAATTAAAGGATCCAGGCAATAGTCATCAATGGCTGCAGGAATCATTAAAAAAGATACCACCAGACATGATGTACTGCCTGGCGGAATTTAATAAAACTATGTATGAAGTATTCTTGCCATAAAATCAAATCTCAATCCGAGCAAGTCTCCAGATCTAATTACCAAGTTACAGGAAACACAAGGGAATGCAAGGGAAAACATGTTGAGTGACACCATCGAGATGTAATCATGGAAATCCAGACAGTGGAAACTCTACAAACCAACCAACCCAGGTTCTTCAGCAAATTGCATTACAATGGGAAGAAAAAGTGGGGTGAGGGACCAATAAATCGAGAGGCTAAAGAGACATGTCAACCAATTGCAATCTGAGGACCTTATTTGGATCCTGATTTGAATAAACTGAAAAAAAAAACAAGATTAAAATATCAACAGTACCTGACTCCTAAGGAATTATTGTTCCTTTTTTTTTAGGTGTGGTAAGTGTATTGATTGCAGTTATATTGTGGGGTATTTTATTCTTATTTTTAAGAAATATATACTGAAATATTTACAGATAAAATGATACAATGTCTAAGATTTGTGTCAAAATAATCAGTAGAGAGGAGTAGGTGGGGACATGGATGAAACAAGATTGGTTATGGGTTCATAGGAGCAGCTAGGTGCTAGATACACGGCAGCTTACTATATTCTTCTCTCTACTTCTGCATATGTTTGAAAATTTCCATATTAAAAAATTTTTCAGAGGATCAAGTGTTAAGTGTGTTATTTAAAGCTAAAAATTAACCACTACAAAGTCCAAAAGTCTAATGGAAATATTGAGGATCAGGAGACAGAGCGGGAGGGTTGATGGGAGTTAGTGGATGTATTCTCAATCCCTCATCCATCCTTGAAAGGAGGCCCCGTACACTATCTACAGTGGGGAGATCAAGGCATAGAGATACGCATAGGTGATTTAGAATTATAGCGGTAACCGCTAGAAACACAAGTATTTGTTAGGAGGAGGAGAGACTCCCTTCTCATTTTATACTATTTTACATTATGTGATGCCTTGAACTTGTGCACATAGTACTTTTTTTATTGTGGTAAAATACATAACATAAAATTTACCTTTTTAATAGTTTTTAAAGTGTACAGTTCAGTAACATTAGGTACATTCCCAATGTTGCGCAACCACCTCCGCTATCCATTTCCAGAGCTTTTTCGTCATCTCAAACAGAAACCTATTAAACAGCAATTCCTCACTACGCCTTTCCCCAGTCCCTGGTAAACACTGTTCTACTTTCTGTCTCTATGAATTTGCCTATTCTCAGTGCCTCACATAAGTGGAATCATACAATATTTGTCCTTTTGTATCCAGACTATTTTACTTAGCATGTTTTCAAGGTTCATCCATGTATCAGAATTTCATTCTCTTTTACTGTGGAAAAATATACATTAAACTTATCATTTTAACAATTTTTCAGTGTACAGCTCAGTGGCATTAAGTACATTCACATTGTGGTGCGACCCTTACCACCTTCCATCTCCAGAACTCTTTCATCTTCTCAAACAGAAATTCTGTACCCATTAAGCAATAACTCCCCATTCCCTCTGCTCCCAGCCCCTGCAAAGCACAATCTCATTTTCTATCCCTAGGAAACTGACAACTCTAGGTACCTCATATCAGTAGACTCATACAATATGTGTCTTTTTGTGTCTGCCTTATTTAACTTAGCATGGTGTCTTCAAGATTCATTCATGTTGTAGCACGCGTCAAAATTTCATTTCTTTTTAAAGCTGCATAATATTCCATTGTGTGTATAGAACACATGTTTTTTATCCATTTGTCTGTTGGACATTTGGGCTGCATCCACCATTTTTTTATTGTGAATGATGTTGTTATTAACATTGGTGTACAAGTATCCGATCGATATTTGCTTGTAATTCTTTTGGATATATCTCTAGGAGTGAAATTGCTGGATCATATGGTAATTCTATGTTTAACTTTTTGAGGAACTACCAAACTGTTTTCCACAGCATTTTACATTTTCACTGGTAATGCACAAGGTTTCCTATTTCTCTACATCCTTGCCAACAACTGTTATTTTCTGGGTTTTTATTTGTTTTTGATAATAGCCATCCTAACGGGAGTGAAGTGTTGTTTCATCATGATTTTGATTTGCATTGCCCTAAGGACTAGTGATGTTAAATATCTTCATGTATTCATTGACCATTTTTATATCTTCTTTGTATATCTTCTTTGGAGAAATGTCTATTGAAATCCTTTTTTCAAGTTGATTTTTAGATCCAGTTTTGTTTTTTTTTTTTTCTGAATTATAGGAGTTCTTTATTTATTCTAGATATTATTCTCTCTCTCTTTCTTTTTTTTAAGAGAGAGAGACAGAGCTAGCATGAGGAGGGGAGGGGAGAATCTTAAGCAGACTCCACGCTCACTGTGGGGCCTGATGTGGGGCTTGATCTCACCATCCTGAGATCATGACCTGAGCTGAAATCAAGAGTCCGATGCTTAACCGACTGAGCCCCACCTTCCAGAAAAAATTTTAACTAGGTAGTAATCTCTTAAGAGATATACAATTTGCAAGTATTTTTCCTATTCCACGGGTTGTCTTTTCACTATGTTAATTGTATCCTTTGATACACAAGTTTTCATTTTGAAGAAGTCCAGTTTATCGATTTTTTCTTTTGTAACCTAAGCTTTGGTATCATATCCAAAAAGTTTTTGCCAATCCAATGTCACTCTTTCTTCTAAGAGTTTTTATAATTTTAGCTCTATGTGTAGAGCTTTGATCATATATTTTTTGATATATGATATAAAATAAAATCACATGTATTATTTTTAAAGTTTAAAAATAAACATTTGTTTATATATACATATGTTACTCAGCCATAAAAAAGAATGAGATCTTGCCATTTGTGACAACATGGATGGACCTAGAGAAGATTATGCTAAATTTCACAATAAGTCAGACAGAGAAAAACAGATGCCATATGATTTCACTTATATGTGGAATCTAAAAAACAAAACAAATGAACAAAAACACAAACCAAAAAAAAAAGCAGAAACAGACCCATAAATACGGAGAACAAACTGATAGCTGCTGTGGGGTGGGAGACGGCAAGATGAGTAAAATGCGTGAAGGGGAATGGGAGGTCCAGGCTTCCAGTTATGGGATGAACAAGTCACGGGAATACAGCACAGGGAATATAGTCAGTGTTATCGTAAGAGTGTTGTATGATGACAGATGGTAGCTGCACTTGTGGCGAGCACAGCATAACATACAGAGTTGTTGAATCACAATGTTGTATACCTGACAATAATATAACATTGTATGTCAACCATACTTCAATAAAATAAACGCTAATGAAGATAAGACATAAAATTATTTTCAAATGTTGTAGGTCATTCAACAGGATGTTGGCTACTTTTTAAAAATTACCCTTGAATAGTTACTATAGTTCAAAGCTATAGAAACTCATAGCTTTGAAAATCACATTGTTGGGGCGCCTGAGTGGCTCAGTTGGTTAAGCGTCTGCCTTCAGCTCAGGTCATGATCCCAGCATCCTGGGATCAGGTCCAAGTCCCCCTCCCCGAGAGGGAGCCTGCTTCTCCCTCTCCCTCTGCCCCTCCCCTCTGCTCATGATCTCTCTCTCTCTCTCTCTCTCAAATAAAAAAATAAAATCTTTTAAAAAAATTTTTTTAGTTAAAAAAGAAAATCACACTGTTTTAACTTTTCCTAAGTTCTGCAATTGGGCTTTGGTTGAATTGTTTTGGAAAGTCCAGAACAGTCACTGACTTTAAGGTCAGCAATGACTCTTTCCCACAGTGCTCTGGAAAACCTCAACCCCTGACAGGAGCAGGTGGTTTCCAGCCTATTCAGTTCCAGGGAAGTTTAGCTTCTCGTTTGCTTCATGAGGAAGAACAAGACTAGATTCTCTAAGCTTAGTGCATTCCACACAGTAGGTGATCAGTACAGTCTGTTCAATGTTTGTCTGATTGGTTTGTTGACTATCAGGTTCCTGGAACTGAGCACATCCTTTTCACTGTGGTGCTAGCTAGTGACCAACATGTACACAGGGAACACCCACATGAGTTCAGCTTCTGTTGGGCCTCCACTGACAGATCTCCCAGCTTAGAAAAATGAGGGACTCTGAAAGTTTGTCCAGATTTGCAAGTCCTTCCTCCTCCTCGAAGTCTCTAAGCCTGGGCATTTAAGGTGATTGGGCACTTGGAGGGTACCTTCCATTAGCACCAGCCTTCACATTAGCACCATGGACACAAGCCTTTCTGTGAAATCATCACCTCTCCATAGACCTGCCCTATGAAATGCAACAACAGCTTCCTTTTGGTGAATACTTAATTGATTCTATGTGACTGTGTCATCCAATTCTAAGAATAAGCTGGGAACTTGGATGTTTTTAGTTCTATTTTACTGAGGATTAATCGGCATATTTCAGGTTATACAGGTAGAGTTCAAACCCAAGTCTGGCCATCACAGTATATAGACAATCGTACTCTCATCCTCCAACACTGTCAAATTATCTCATAGAAGAGCAGTTCTCAAAGGCCTATCATCATTCCTTGGCCTCCCAGCTAAAGTCCTTTAGCAAAGCCTTCAAGAATTCCAAAGATGTAATAACTGCCCTGAGGAGACTGATCAATGAGATTGTTCTGGAAGACTCTGCTTCCTGTAGGGCAACTTACTACAAGAAAATAGGGCTCTCATCAGCTCTCCCTGAGACAGCTGTAAAAAAAAAAAAAAAAATAGGAATCATCCCTAGAATCTTCCTAAATTCTGAAAAAGCAAATCCAGTTATGAAGAAAATACATATTTTATTTTCGATGTCCTGAAAGAATGGTTTGGGAGGTCAAATGTATGATACAACAGAGTTGTATTTTGTTGGCTGTTATATTCTTTAGCTTATATACCAGCTCCTATACACTAACACGGCAAGTACTTTGAGACCCCCAGAGGAAGGTAGCAATAAATAAAAGTTGAGAGACTAAGGGTTTCAGTGTTTGACTGCTGCCTAATTGGGTAACTTTGGGTTAGCCACTTAAGATCACTAGATATTATTTTTAATTTGTACATTCATTCTTTCATTAAAACAGTCAAATATTTATAAGGCCTCTTCTGTTCTGAAATATATATCGTGTAGTTTTAACTTATGGAGGTGACACAGAGAGGTCAATGCTAGTGAAAGAATTTATTCTATTTCCCAAGAGAAAGGGACACACCACTCCAAGCAGAGCCACCTGGGAAACATCAGGCTGGCCAAGAGGCAGAATACAAAAGCAAGGGGAAAGTCTGAGTCAGTCTCTATTGAGGCTCCCTCAGGAAAGACAAAGCAGGGTAATGAATTTAGGATTGACTAGATTGAATAATTACAGGGGGCTTTGGGCAATAGGGATGGTCTCTAGTTACCTGGTATCTGGCTCTAGGATGATATAGGGCAGAGGAAGAGCTGGTGAGCTGTGTGAGTTAGATGAGGAGGTGGTGAAGGCCATAGACCTGGGACAGTTTGGTTTGCATGTGAGAAAGATGCTCCTGGTCAAGTCATGTGCTAGCTCTAAGAATTGGCTAGACCTGGGAAGGGCAATCCCTCCCAGGGTCTGCAAGACTCCCAAATGCCAGAGTATCAAGAATGCAGAAAATAAGAAAATACAGTTAATAGGAGTGATGTCAGCAAGGTGGCAGAATAAGAGTTTCCAGGACTTGTCCCTCACAGAAACATCAATTTGAACAACAATTCACATGAAAATAACTTCATAAGAGCTGAGGAATCCAGGTGAGAGTTTGCAGCACCCGAGTAGAGCACAGAAATAAGAAAATGCATTGAAGAGGGTAGGAAGGACAGTTTCACATTATCCACGTGCTATGGCCTGAATGCTTGTGTCCTCCTAAAATTCATGTGTTGAAACCTAATGTCCCCTGTGATGGCATTAGGAGGTGGGGACTTCGGGGGACCTTGGGAGGCAGAGCCCTCATGAATCAGATTAGTGCCTTATAAAAGAAGGCCACAAAAGCTCCCTTGCCCTTCTTACCATATGAGGACACAGTGAAAAGTCAGAATTCTGCAATGCAGAAGAGATCCCCACCAGGACCTGGCCATGCTGGCACCCTGATCTTGGACTTCCAGTCTCCAGAACCATAAGAAATAAATTTCTGTGTCTATAATCCACTCGGTCTGTAGTATTTTATTTTGGCAGCCTTAACAGACTAAGACACCACACCACCCCTCCCCAACCCCTTACAGTACAGCATGGAAAAAGATACCCACTTCATGGAGGCAGGAGAGTGACGTGAGCATCCATTGTTACCATAGCCCCCAGCATTAAGCTTGCCTCAGTGAACCCTGGCAGCAAGCTGGCCTATGCAGCCTCAGTCTCCAGGCTCACCCCAAGTGCCAAGCCAGCCCCTAAACCCAGGCCCTGGCTTGCCCCTATGGACTTAGGCTCCAGGTCAGCTCCTAGAGTCTCAGGCTCCAAGCCGACCTCAATGCCAGTCTGACCTCCATGAACACAGGCACCAGGCCTCCTTCAGTAAACCCTGGTGCCAGGTCAGCCCCCACAGACTCAGCACAAACTCCATCCCTGTGGATCTAGGCATCAAGCCAATTGAGGGCCAACCTGGTCCCTGAGGACTCAGGCTCAAAGCCTGCGCCAGCACCAAGAGGGCCTCCAGCTCTGCCCCTGTGAACCCTAGTGCCAGGCCAGCCATGCCGACCCAGTGTACTCAGGTTCTGGGTGAACCCCTGTGGACCTAGGTACTAGGCTGGCCCCAATGGACCCAGGCACCAGGCTCACCAGCCCACTGACCCGGACATAAGCCCAGCCCCACTGAGGACTCTAGTACCAAACTAGCCCATGGAGACCCGTCCCACAATTGGCCTATCCAGGATTTCTGGACAGGCTGACTGGTGAGGACCTTTTCCTGTCAAAGCCAGTCTGTAAAGAGGAGAAGAGGTGACTATTTCTTCAAATGCACAGACACAAGGCAATGAGGATCATGAATAATCAGAGAACTATGACAACACCAAAAGAATAAAATAAAGCTCTAGAAACTGATCCTAAAGTAATGGAAACCTACAAACTCCCTGGCAAAGAATTCAAAATAATTGTCAAAATAAAGAAGCTCAGTGAGCTACAAGAGAACACAGATGAATAACTAAACAAAACCAGGAAAATAATACATGACCAAAATGAGAAGTTCAACAAAGAGACAGAAACCATAAAAAGGAACCAAATAATTTTTGGAGCTGAAGGACACAATGACTGAACTTAAAAACTGAAGAGAGTTTCAACCGTAGACTCAATCAAGCAGAAGGAAGAACAACATTGTATTATCAGATAAGTTTTGTGTTAGGTGATTTTGTCCAACTGCAGACCAACATAAGTGTCCTGAGCACATTTAAGGTAGGCTAAACTAAGCTATAATGCTTGGTAGGTTAGGCGTATTAAATGCATTTTTAATTACAATATTTTCAACATAGGATGGGCTTATAGGGACATAACGCCATCATAAGTTAAGGAAGATGTATGCACATTATTAAAGTTCCAGGAGGAGCAGGGAAAGAAAAAGGGACAGAAAATGTATTTAAAGAAATAATGACAGGAAACCTCCCAAATCTGAAGGGTTACAGATCCATGAAGCCCAAAGAACTCTTGATACAATAAACATAAGGAGATCATCACCAAAATACATTATAATCGAATTCTCATAAGTCAAAAGACAAAGACAGAATTTTAAAAGAAGCAGGAAAAAAGTGACTTGTCATGCAAGGGAACCCCCATAATACTGTCAGTGGATTTCTCAGCAGAAACAGGCCTGGAGAAAGTGGGATGATATAGTCAGTGTTGAAAGAAAACAATTGCTGACCAAGATTACTATACCCAGCAAAGCTGTCCTCCAGAAATGAAGAGGAGATAAAGACTTTATCAGGCAAAAAAAAAAAAAAAAAGCTGAGGAAGTCCATCGCCAATAGACCTGCCTTGCAAGAAATACTACAGGGAGTTCTTCAAGTTGAAATGAAAATATACTAACGAATAAACATAAAAACATATGAAAGTATAAAACTCACTGTAAAGGGAAGAATATAGTCAAATTCAAATACTTTAGTACTGTAATAGTGGTGAATAAATTAGTCTTAACTCTAGTGTAAAAGTTTAGACAAAGTGTTTTTTTAAAGCTATAGCTACAATAACTCATTAATGGATACACAATATTAGATGTAAACTGTGACATCAACCACAAAATATGGGAGGAGAAATAAAAATGTAGTTTTTGTATGTGGTTGAAGTTAAGTTGTTATCAGCTTAAAACAGACTTTTATAGCTATAAGATATTTTATGTAAGCCTCATGGCAATCACAAAGAAAAAAACCTAAACCTACACAGAAGATTAAGAGAAAGGAATCAAAGGATACCACTACCAAAAAAAGAATAAATCACCAAATCACAAAGGAAGACAGCAAAAGAGGAAGAAAGGAACTACAAAGCAATCAAAACACAATTAACAAAAAGGCAATAATAAGTCCTTACTTATCAATAACTACCTTAAATGAAAATGGATTAAATTCTCCAATCAGAAGACACAGAGTGGCTGAATGGATTAAAAACACAATTCAACTACATGCTTATGAGAGATTCACTTTAGCTTTAAGTACACTCACAGGCTGAAAGTGAAAGGAACGAAGATATTCCATGCGAATGGTAACCAAAGCAGAGTGGGAATGACTATCCTTATATCAAGAAAAAAATAGGCTAAGTTAAAAAACTGTCATATGAGACAAAGAAGATCACTATATAATGATAAAAGGATCAATTCACTCAGAAACTACAACAATTGTAAATACATCTGTACTCAACATTGGAGTACCTGAATATACAAGGCAGATATTAACAGAATTGAAAAGAAGAATAGACAGCAATATAATAATAAATGATGACTTCAGTACCCTACTTCAACAATGTATACATCATCCAGACAGAAAATCAATAAGAAACACTGGACTTGAACTGCTCTTTAGATCACATGGACCTGACAAGCATAAACAGAACATCCCAAACACCAGCTGCAGAATGCATATTCTTTTCAAGTGCACACAGAACATTCTCCAGGATAGACCACATGTTAGGCCACAAAACAAGTCTTAACAAATTTAAGAAGGCTGAGATCATATCAAGTACCTTTTCTTTTTCATATCACAATGTTTGAAACTAGAAATCAGTAATAGGAGCAAAATTGGAAAATTCACAAATATGTAGAAATTAACAGCACGCTCCTGAGCAATCAATGGGACAAAGAAGAAATCAAAAGGAAAATAAACATTATCTTGAAACAAATGAAAATAGAGCACAGAATACAAAAACTTAAGGGATATACTAAAATCAGCTCTAAGACAGAAGTTTATAGAAATAAATTCTTATATTAAGAAAACAGATCGCAGATAAACAACCTAATTTTATACCTCAAGGAACTATAAAAAGGACAAACTAAGCCCAAAGTTAGCAAAAGAAAGGAAATAATAAAGATCAGAGCAGAAATAAATGAAATAGACATCTCATGCATAGCATGGTGACTATAGTTATTAATATTATATTGCATACTTGAAATTTGCTAACAGAATAAATCTTAAATGTTCTCACCACACTCATGTGAACAGTAACTATATGAGGTGATGGATACAGTAGTTAGCTTGATCATGGTCACCATTTCCCAATGTATATGAAAATATGTACATTTTTTATTTGTTAATCATACCTCAATAAAGTTGAGAGAAAAAAGAAAATATAGTTAATAAAATTGGCCCAGTGATGAATAGATGGCAAATAAACAAAAAAAATCTAAGAAAACACAACTAAAATCTCTTCTATATCTTTCTTATTCTTTGTGCTAGGTCCTGAAAATGTAGTGAGCAAAACCATCATAGTTATCTTTATGGAACATTTAGTCTAATTATAAAATAAGGAGGCTGGATCAGGTCAGCTAAGTTCTGTAATTCATTGCACAGTATCTACATGGTTAGGGCATCAACGTCTGAGTTATTTGCTAAGTCCTTGGACAGGATGTAGCCCTTAATTACAGCATTGTTTCAGCAGGGAAAAAGATTTTCTTTAAGCAACCAGCTCTGGGTTGGTTTCCAGGAATGCACCGCGAAAATGAGTAGAGCTAGTGTCCCTCTGCCCACCCCAGAGCTGCATGCAGCAAGGCAGGGGGAAGAGAGAGATCCAGGTCCTGCTCAAGGCTTGCAGTGGCTGAGGACAGAGGGCGGTCTGCCCGACCCAATGCCAGAGGACCAGAATCTCCCTGGGCATGACTGCTACGCCACTGACAACCAGCAGTGAAAACTGGAGGTAGACGGCAGGAGTAAAGAATCAATGCTTCAGTCAGGGGGATGGGACAGAGAGCCACAGTGCACTTTTTCTTTCCAACAATTTTACTTCCTCAATATATCACAAATCTAGATCACAATTCTTTCTTTCATTCATGGCCATTGTAACCCATGCCGCCATCATCTTTCCGGACCATTCCAACCGTTCCCTCGCCAGTCTCCCTGCCTCCACTCCCTGCCACCACTCACCCTCCTACTGCCCCTTTTCCAGATGATTTCTTCTTCTATCATGAGTTACTCAGAAGTATTTTAACATTTCTAAACCATCTTGTTTTCTCATTTCATTGCCCTGTATTGAGAGAACATGGCCTAGATAGTACTGAAGTGTTGTAATTTCTCAGGGTGTGTTGTTGGGTCAGTATGTGATGTTTCATGTGTGCTTGAAAAAAAAGTTTAAATTCTCCCATTATAAATGTGGATCTGTCAACTTTTCCTGTGACTCTGCCAGGTTTTGCTTTAGATATCTGAAGGTTATGGGTTTAGGTAAATATAGATGTATAAAGATTCCAAACTGTGGTATCTTTCTGGTAAGCTGTAGCCTTTTCCATTGGGGGATGATCTTTCTGATGGTCTCGCCTTTGAGGGAGAACTGCCCTGTGCTGGCTGCCAGCATGCCCTGTCTCTGTAACAGCACTTTGTCCTCACCCCCTAAGGCTTCCTGATATTGGTGACCCAGAAGGAGACCACCTCTGCTTTGGGTATCTGTCAGCCCAGGAAGGTCATAGAAATCCATGGACAAATCAGCAAGCCCAAAGTACTACATAAATAATATTAGTACTCAGCTATTTAGGTGTTTTAAAATATAATGTACACATAATGATGGATCAATGTAAGGTCATCACATAACAAACGTACCCACTCCAGGGGCACCTGGGTGGCTCAGTTGGTTAAGTGACTGCTTTCAGCTCAGGTCACAATCCCAGAGTCCCAGGATCGAGTCCCACGTTGGGCTCCCTGCTCAGCGGGGAGTCTATTTCTCCCTCTGACCCTCTCCTCTCTCACTCCATCTCCCTCTCTTTCAAATAAATAAATAAAATCTTTAAAAAAAAATAAAACAAATATACCCACTCTGCTAGGAGGCTACACATGTGGAGGGAAGGGGTATGTGGGAAATCTCTGTACCTTCTGCTCAATTTTGCTATGAGACTAAAAATGCCCTTAAAGCAGAGTCAAATAAAATATAGTATATTAGTAGAAAATTTGAGGTACAGTAAGGCCAATAGATCAGGAGATGGTTGCCATTGAAATATAGTTTGTCACAGTTCTCAAGAGGAGGAGGCATGGCTCAGAGGGCCACACAGGGAAGCACCAGTCAGGGGGCAGAGGGAGAGAGAGGAAACGTGGGCAAGAGCCTTTATTGCGGTTTCATTGGAAGGGACAGGAAAGTGGGGGTAAGCAGTTGAGGACTGGCTAGTTTTCGGCAGGCTCTGAGCCATAGGGGCTGTCCCTCATTGCCCAAGGCCAGGCCTTGGAGAGATTAGGGTCTGATAAAGGAAGTGATTGGGTGTGTCGGCTCTGGACTGGTTGGTTTGTATTTGTAGGGTGTGCTTGCTGGCAAGTTGTTCGCTATCTCTAAGAATCAGCTAGCCAGAATTGGCCAGGCAGATCAGCAAGGCTCCCAGATGTCAAAGCATCAGATTACGGGGGGGGGGGGGGGGGGAGACATGGTTAATGCAGCAGGGCATTTGCTGTACGCCAGGCACTGTACTTGGGGTTTACGTCTCTTAAGCCCCAAAAACGCTAAGAGGAAGAGATGAGGAAACAGGCCCAGAGGGACATGAAGCAACTTTACCAATGTCACAGAACAAGTACATAGTGAAATCTGGTCTGACTCGAAAACAGTTTTCTAAATGGTTTCCAAAGAAGCTCTAACATCAATTCTACGAAAGGAGGGAATGTAACTCATATCAGTTGTTGGCCCTTGGCCTTGAAGGCTTGGGTACTCCCTGCCCTTTCCTGTTCTCCAACATCTGGATACTACCTAGTCTCCCTGGGACCCATATAACTCAGATTCCTGGTCCTAGTTCCTTACCAGGGGTTTGAACCTCTACCCAAGGGCTCTGCCCACAAAGCCAATGAGCAATGAGGTTGTAGTCTCTTTGGTCAAGCAGAGAATGAAATGGTCAAGACCACATGTTTCTAAGGCCATGATCACCAAGTTCCAGGCCCCAGCAAGATCCCCTATAGTCACACCCCACACCCACCCTGCACACACTGCTCTACTCAGGCAACTCAGAGCAACACTGACCAGCCTATTAGGATTCTGTCCCCAGCCCCATGCTGGGCTTAGAGTGTCCTCAGCCCTGAGCACTACTGATCTCACAGTCACCCATTTCTCTCTTTCATGCCCCTGCCCCCTCCCTCCCATGCATCTGCAGAGACCCACCCAGAGCAGGGTCCCCCCAGCCCCCACCCCAACCACAGCCCTGGCCCTGCCCAGGAGCAGGTGGGTAGCTTTAGGAAACATCTTCTCTCAGAAGCTAAGCCTCAGAAATACATGCCAAACTGGCTGCTGGGCCACTCGGGGACTCTGACCGTGGTTCATCAGCCAGTGCTATACCATGGGCCATTCTCCATAGTTTGGACAGGCCTGGGTGAGGAGAAATCTGGCAGCAATGAGAAGGGAAGTGAGCACTCACGATGTCTGCCCCCATCTGCCACTCCCACTCCTCCAGACACTCACGATGCCCATCCACAGGCCACCCGGCCCCTCCACAGCCAGGACCTGCTTTGTTCACTCTCCACCCTGCCCAACTCCTGAGAGGCGCAAAGCTCACCTCTCAGGCCCAGCCCAAGTTGCCTGATTCTCAATGATGGAGCTGGAAGAGACCTTGGAGATAATAACACTCAACTCCCTGGCTTTAGAAATGAGGGAAATGAGGTACAGAAAGTTGAAGGCTGTCTGCCCCAAAGTAAGAGATGGGGTGGGTGTTATGTGTGCACATGCACGTGCACGCACACGCACACGCACGCACGCACGCATGCGCGTGCACACACATGCATGCACGTGCACACATACACACAGATGTACACACGCATAGATGTGCACACACTCAGCAGATGTGCATACACACAGAACGCTGGTATAACTGATGAAAACTGAATAAGCTTTGTGTATTGTACTAGTGTTAGATTCCTGGTTTTGATAATCTACTGACGCAGTACAAAATGTTACCACTGGGGATGGATGGGTTGAGGATACGCAAAACCTTTTTTTTTTTTTTTGCCAGTCTATAATTATTTCAAAATTAAAAGTGTTTTTAAAAAATCACCTGAGGAGTTTTTAAAACAGACTAGTGCCTGCACCTCAAAACAGAACGTGTGTGGGGCACCTGGGAGGCTCAATTGGTTAAGTATCTGCCTTGGGCTCAGGTCATGATCTTGGGGTCCTGGGATAGAGCAGCAGTGTGGTTCCCTGCTCAGCGGGGAGTCTGCTTCTCCCTCTCCCTCTGCCCCCCACTGCTTGTGTGCACGCGAGCGCGTGCTCTCTCTCTTTCTCTCTCACGCACACTCTCTCTCTCTCAAATAAATAAAATCTTAAAACAAAAACAAAAACCAGAACATGTGAATTAGAATCTCCAGGGGTGGGAACCAGGTAAATGTGTGTGTGTGTGTGTGTGTGTGTGTGTGTGTGTGTGTGTGTGTGTATTTTTTTTAACTCTTCAGTGAGAGTAAAGGCAGCCAGAGTTGAGAACCACCGCACTAGGGTCAGTAAGGTAACATGAGGTAATGGTGCTTCATGCTGGTGAACCCAAGGGGCACGTGTAATCTTAGGACTCTGGTTGGGACCTTCTACAGACCTTGGTTTGAACATGATGACTCTCGTGTGCTGCAGGAGGCTGTGTGGTGGGATCTCCAGGGCTCTTTAAAGGGCAAGGCCAACAGATGCCGAGCTCATCCCCTGTGAGAGGATATGGGCCATGAGGGGTTCCCAGCAGCCACACACCCCCCTGCCGGGCATCCCACCTGTGGTGCGCTGCAGAGCTGATGGAGAATCTGAGCCATAACACCACGGTGTTGAGGAGAAAGGGAGTGACCCGCCTTCTCTTTGTCAGCCCGGCACTACATTCCAGAGACAGTGGTCTTCTGTCATCACACAATCTGGAGTGTTCTGATTTGGCAACTTGGCATCATCCACTTCTGAGGTGTCTCACTTGTGCCATCACCATCTTTGACGCAGACAGCAATCCCCAGTCTGTCACCTGCGGGGGGGGTGGGGGTGGTAGGAATGGTGGCCCTTATTACGAGTAGCACAAGCCAGAGCCATGTATCCAGGAGAGCATCGATTTGGACTTTTCTTAAGAGGCCGCTGGAGGCCATGGGCTCTTCCTACAGCCTGTTCAGTATCTTCTTTGCCCCTGAGACACAGTGTCTCGGTCCTCGGCAGCTGAGAGTCTGTTCTAACAGGGCCTGTGTTGTGGGCTGGGTTCACCACAAGCAGACCCTGGAACAAGGGCTGAAGTGTGACGGATTTATCAGAGAAATGATTTCAGGAAGCACCAATGGGGAAGTGGGTGAGTCAGACTGGGAAGGGAGAGAAGCCAGCACACGGTGTGCTGGGAACATGGAGCCCACTAGCGGACACCTGGGGCCTGACTCCCCATCACCCTTGGCTGTGGACTGCTCCAGGGCATTAACTCCTAAACACTCTGGGCCTGCCTGCAAGTCCCTCCCTGATTCCTGACCCACAGAAATAGTAAGAGGTAGTAAAGGATCGTTGTCATGTCGAGCCACTAATTGTTGGGGTGATTTGTTACACAACAATAAATAGTCACTATATCTGGAATCCAAAAGCCCTCAAAACATCTCCATGTTCCCATTCTCCCAGCGGGTATATTCTGGAAATATCTACGGATGCCTTTGGGGAAGGATTAGAGGAATGCCTACTCTATGCTGCTGCTGCATGGTCCTCCCTCAGGGAAATTTGGCTTCTCCTTTATTGGTCCCTGGGTCTGAGAACAAGCTCAGTCCTGAACACTTGGCAAGGGATAGCCATTTCCACAGCTGTGGGGGACATCAGCCTTCCAGTCATCTCATTGAGAACAAGTCAAGCAATAGCCTATGGGTTTCCTGTCTATCTCACCACCAGTAGCTCCATGGACTAGTCACCACCACCACAGATCCCTGTGAGTCAGTGTCTCCAGTGGCCATTCTGTTCTTGCTCTCCGTTATGGGAATTACTTGCAGTTATCTGAACTCAGAAGTGTGGTGTTGTGTCATATGTGCTAACACTAGATCCCCGTCCATAACAGCATCTCCACCTCCCCGAGCGTGCGTCCTCACTGTTCCGAGCTTCAAGAAGCCATTCCAGCGATGCAGAGGGCTAGCTTCAGCTGTGCTTGCCAGGTTGCTAATGGCTGAGTCACGGAACTGTAGCACTATGTCTAGCCTCATATTCCTTGCTCCCTGGTCCTCACGACCTCCGTCCATGAGACACTCCCAGCACATCCTCCACCATCCCCACCATCTGTCAGGCAGGCCCTGCAGCACCAGGGGCCAACCCCTTTTCTTCCAGTAGCAGGCACAGTGCTTCCCTGCTCAGGCCAGCCTATGACAGGACCCTCGTGACCGGGCTCGAAGCCACAAGGAAAGGTAGGAAAGTTCTTGGGGAAAAGACACATCACTTTGCAAAGCATCTGCCCCATGTGAGGCCTCTCCACAGTATGCAGGCAATGGGACAGTACTCACCCTTGGCAACAAGGATGGTGCCACCCCTGCCAGTCCAGAGGGCTCAGGGGATCAAGTTCATCCACAAAAAGGCCCCATCACAGGTTTCTGGTTTCCACTTCTTCCTTAACAGGGTCCTGACTTCAGCAGATGACACCTGCCCGGACTTGTGCTCCAGCATCTTTACAACCCAGTTTGGGCTGGCTTTCAGCACTCCCCCGTTTGGAAGATGAAGAGCTCTTCACGTGCTTCCATGGAGGCCCCCGACTTTCACACTGTGCCCTGAATGATAACTGCCCGGCCTGGGCCTGTTTATTTTCTTTCTTCTGGGTTACTATGGCAGTTAACAAAGAATCCTTAAAAAGGTCATTGCCCCTATATCTTCAGTCACTAGAACTACTGCATAAGCCACTTCCGCCTGAAGCCCGTCTTGATCCATGGCAGGCAGAAGCCTTAGTAAACATGATGGCACATCGTCTGGTAGTCAACCACCATTAGCCAGCAATCACGTAACTCGGAATCCAATCTGGAGCTTCTGCTTCTGAAGCTTCTCCTGGCACCAATGGTCTTAGGCTGACTCCCTGACAAACAGATCTGGAGACAGAGGTTTGGATGCAAGTGATTTGTTTGGCAGGAAGTCGAGGAAACACCCAGATGGGAGTGGGACGTGAGATGGGAAACAAAGGGAAGCCACTAAAGGCGTGTTCATAGCAATTTACCAATGCAGTCAACTTGGGCTCCATCTTGCTGCGATATCTGGGAGACAGTGTGACTCGAGCTTCAGGATCTTCACCTGCTGTCAAGGCTGGGGCATCGTCCTCCACTCCCATTCACTCCTGGAGGTGTCACCCTAGTATGCCCCACAGGCAACCGAGAGAAAGCACTCAGGCAGAGAGGGGCAGGTGTTCGCGGTCACCTGTCTGCACAGATGAGAACCGGTGCCGTGCTGCGAGGTGGTTCAGGACAGTGGCAGCATCTGCTGAAGCCTGCAGACATATTAACTGAGCTGAGGCATAAGTGCCTGCACAGGGACACACTAGCGAGCCAATGCAAGACAGGCACTGGGGTGGAGGCATCAACGGAAGATTGCTCACAGTCGGGCAGCAGAGCATCATCTCCACAGAAACAAGGGCCCTCCCAGGTGAGCAGGGATGGGGAGGCAACGCTAACAATGCAGAGCAAAGTCCCAGTCCCTGGGGGGCTACAGTGGTGGCCCTGAGCATTTGACTGTTTTATGTGTGAAGAAGAAAGTCAGAGAAGACCCAGAGGAACAGGGGAAGGTGCCAAACAGGCATTATTCATCTCCTAGCATTGCCAAGGACCAGTCTCGGATGGAAGAAGATGGTCAAACTGATAAATTAGCTTTTATGAGCAGGCTCCACACTTAATCACATCAGCTGAGCACATGACTTGATGTTGTCCCATTAGAGAAGAAACCAATTTCCATACAACAGGAGCCAGTAGTTGTCCCCACACAACATCAAAACTGTGGACTTGAGGCAATTCAATGAAAAATCAATTAGCTCAGCGGGAAAACTGATAAATAAACAAAAACAATAGCTCAATTCTCTTGGCAATATACCAAACAGCTAGTGATTATATTTAAGGAGAGGATTTTTCACTTCTCAACCAGCTGTCTTGACATTGGCTAGCGTTACTCTGAGCTCCCTCCCAGCACAGGGAGACACCAGCGGAAGAACTGGCTTTGGTGTGGAACAAGCCAATGGGTAAGCAGTTGCCATGAATGAAGCACCAACCAGAAGTCAAAACCAAGGGTAGAGTCCTGGGTGATCCTCCTCTCCTGTCAGCTCCTGTCTTTGATCTGAAGAGAGAGTGCTGGAACACAATTGTCCAGCATGACTAATCCTTGAATCACACCCACAAAGGTACTGGCAAGACCCAAATAATTTGTGGAGTCCAGTGGAAAATTAAAATGCAGATCCCCTTCTTTACAAATGATGAAAAATTTCAAGACAGCAACAGCAGATCATTAAACTAAGTGGGGACTCTATGTGAATACACAGGTGGCATGCCCATGAAACCAGCCTGGGCAACAAGGTAGGGTGCAGAGAGCACTGGGCTGAGAGTCAGTAGCCCTGGGCTTGGTCCTCACCATGCCATGTGCTTGCTGTGTGACTATGGGTGAGTCACTTAGCTTCTCTGGGTCATCTAACAACCCAAGATAAAGAACAAAGATGAGGAAAATTCAAGGTTTCAGATCTAGTTTGCTATTCATAAAGTCAATCTTTTAGGAATCAGTATTCCTAGAAATATGTACATACTTAGCCTTGAGAAAGCTTTATTTTCAACCAACATCCATTCCTTACCTGCCTCCAGCCAGCCACTGAGCCAGGTTCTGGGGATAAGGATTAGGGACATTCACTCCCTTATGAGACTCATACTTTCCAAATCCCCATATCCAGACATAGGACAATGATAACAAGCAGAGTATATCCACCAATTGTACCTCCCAAAGGTGTTGCCCTAAAATGTTCTAATCTTGAAAGCTGCCCTTCTGGAATTGCCTTTAGAGTCAAGGTTAAACCACCAAGAAAGTTAACCCCATTGCATTACAATCACTCCTATCTTTTAGACCACTTAGTATAGAACCTAGTTTGATTATCTTCTTTAATAGTTTCAATTCAGAATGATTTTGGACCATTTCAAAAATTTAAGCCCACCTTCACCCTTTTATTTTTAAAACATAACATTTGTTTAGTGTCTCACATTTTGTGAAGTAAATTTTACATTTTCTTTGTTCTCCGTGATAATAGAAGTATTCTTTTCATCACCATTTTGTGTATGAGATTTTGTCTCTAGTGAAAATAACCAAAGTAATATACAATTAGCCCTGGAATCAATTCTTAAAACATGCCAAAAATTGTTTTGAGAAATGGCAACATCATAGGGATATGTCTATAGTATCTTAATGTGGTAACTTCAAAGGGGAAGTACTTACCTCAGGTATGAGTTCCGGTTGGCTAAAATAGTTACAGCATTTTAATCACACTCATACATTGACAATTCATGAGGTGTGGGCACACATGAAATGCATTGGAAGAGCAGTTTTGGAACGGTAGAATTTTTTTCTTCAGGTGAAATCTTGCACAGAAGTACAATATGCTCTATAAAATGGGCTGACTGGATTAAAACAAGGTAGGGTGGCCTCATCCCTCTAGCTACTCCCCGCCGCCCTCCTCCCCTGACTTGCCCTCATCCTTGGAACCCTAGGGTCCCTCATGATACCATCAGAGAATTCAAGCAAGCTGTAGAAAAATGAGTTCTAAAATGTTATGTTTGACTGGGGAAAGTGGCTTGTTGATTCAGTGAGGGGAAAAAAGTAGACAATTAATGCTGAGAGACAATAATTAATTAGTGGGGAAAATGCAACAGATTAAAATAAGATTAATCCTATTTTGAAGATTAATCATATTTACATTCCTGAAGCACAAAAAGTATGGATGAGACTCGCTTGAAAAACATGCACAAATATTCGCACCCATGCGTATGCTACAGCAGGGGTCATAGCAGAGGTAAGTTTGTGATTCTCCTCAACAAACATGGTTCATATTAAAAAGAGTGGCACACAGCTCTTTGCAATTTGTGAAGAGAAAAACAATTTCCTGTTTTCCATATAAGTCTTCCGGGGGGAGGGAGTGGGTCGGGAGGCCTTGGTAGCACAAGTCCAACAGATACAAGTGGTTACTAGTGGTTCCTTCAGGTGGTAGCTTTGTCCTGTGGGGTGTCAGTGGGGGGTCGGGTGAAACTGCAGTTCAGCCAAGGCCTCGGAGCCCCCCGCCCCCTGCGACCTCCCAATTGAGGACTTTGAGTCCCAGGAAAGATGCATTCTTGGACTTTGGTGAAAACAGCCACATTTCAGATAGACTGGGAGTAGAAATCAAGACCCAAAAAACCTTAAGAGGCATAGACACACAATTCGAATATGAGATTTATTTAGAAGAGTGTCCCAGTTGGGGCCAGGGTGGAGGTCAGGGAAGGATAGCTTCTTTCTTGGAACTTGGCCCAGGAGTAAAATATGTTGGCTTTCTAGTTTGCCTGTGATTGCTTTATGAGCCCAGTTGATGCAAAAAAGAGTAACACAGCATGGAGTATTTACCCGTGCTAAGTGCTTACTACGCGTTCTTTCCCTTCCTCTCACAAAAGCCTTCACATGAGCCAGATCTCCTCAGTCCCATGTCATTGCTAGCCAGAGCCTGAGATCTGGAGGGCCTGAGGAGCCTGTCTCCGTCACACGGCCAGTAAGTGGCGGGGCTGTCTCATTAACCCCATACTTCTGATTCCTAGGTCTGTGCTTTTGGCCTTAGTACCATGCTGCCTGCCACACTGAATGGGCAGACTCTGATATTTTATTTCTTCCATTTTATTGTGGAAGGTGGAGAGCAGCCAAGTAGGAAGACAGTCCCTGTGACTTCTCAGCCCTGAGACACAATGATGCAGATGCTCAGGTCTGGCAACAACCACCATCCAACCTGGCTCACAAAACTTCTCACTCTCTGCATCCATAATCTACAGGACCCAGGAGAAGCATGGGAGGCCTGACTGGGCATGGGGGCCCCAGTGGGGAGCTACAGTGGGCCCTGCCATTTTCTCTCTGGGACTCAGGACACCTCCCTCTGAGTATTTCCCTCTTCTCTTTCCAGAACACACTGCAGAGCAAATAGCTGAAGAATTTCCTATGAGCACATGGGTTTTACTATTCTCTTCCTGCTTTAGGGATTTTGAATACATGTATATGGTTCTTGTAAATGCTAAAGATAAGGCATGGAACGCCGCTCTTATCCCCTCCCTCCCTTCCCCCAATTTTTAGTACTCCTAATACAGGAATGGGTCAGACTCCACCCATTATAGATGAATGTGCTACCATAAAAATCTGAAAAAAAAAAATCCAAACCACCTTGCCCAATACCCTCAGAAATCAAGACTTTCCACAGGGAGTGTAGAACGTTCTGCATTCTACGTTTAGATGAAAAAAATAAAAAGAGGCAGAAAAAATAGTTAAACAAAACATTCATGCCTGTTCAAAGAATAAAAAAAAATTAATAGCAGCTTTTGGGCTTCAGGTCAAAATACTATTGTAAGTTTACCCTTGGAATCTCTCCCTGCTCTGCAAGCGTAGTAGTTATAGATGAATTTTTTTTAACCTAAAAAAAGACAGGGTCACAATTAGAACCAAAATAAACACGTCCAAGGGCTCGAAACTGAACACAGTGCTAAGTGCTGATGTCACAAACCTATGGGGCTCCAAGCAGAGGAAGCTGGAACTCAATCATGGGGGGAGCTGGGACTGAAAGCTTCCCTTTCCTGGAGGCCAGCTTCAGAGGGAGTGGGGCATGAAAGGCAGAGCACAGCTGGTATCATAATTCATCCTCACAGCTGGGCAGGAGCTGAGAAAGGCTTCACCTGGTTGAAGGTATCACCAAGGAATGGAGGAGCCCCCGGTCAGAGAAACATCTCGGGTGGGTAGCTGGGGGCAACCACAAAACCAGGGAGGCGTGAAATGAGAGGGACGGAGAGAAATCAAAAACAATTCCCAGTCCTGGTGGTCTTGCAAACAAAATTTCAAGGGACACGGGAGATGTAGCTCTAAGACAATGTTCCCACAAACTCAATTAATCAACAGATAAACCTACTCTTTATGAATGCATGTAATAGAAGCAATCTCAAAATGAATTTAAAAGGAGCATGTTTGGGGCACCTGGGTGGCTCAGTCGGTTAAAGCGTCTGCCTTAGGCTCAGGTCATGATCCTGGGGTCCCGGGACGGAGCCTGGAGTTGGACTCCCTGCTCGGCGGGGAGTCTGCTTCTCCCTCTGCCCCTCCCCCTGCTCATGCACACACTCTCTCTCTCTCTCAATAAACAAAAAAATCTTAAAAAGAGAGCATGTTTAAGTTCTTGAATATATAAAGGAAGGCAAGCCAAGATATTAACAAGACTTTATGAAACAAAACTAAGAAGCAATGAAAAAGAAAAAGGGGAAAGAACAAATGAGAAGTCTTGGAAAAGAAACATATAACAATTGAGATAGCAGTTTGTACAGGATACTCTCAGCTCAGAACACACTGAACCATCATCCCTCACACACAATTTCATGTTCGGAATGTGAACCAAAGATACTTGGTCGTCAAAGTCTCAAATGTGTGTGTCTTGGCAGGGGTGGGGCTGAGGGGACAAGGGTGGTGAGGCAGTGGAAAGAGGTGAAGCTGTTGAAGGTGGTGGCACCTGGGGCCGCACCCCTGCTCCGTGACCAGCACTATGTAACCTCACTGGAGCTTCACAGCCTAATCGGCCCAGTGAGGACAGACTCCAGGGTTGTGACAAAGATGGCAGACCTTTTGTGTTCTACCTAGGAGCAACCTATCAAGGAAGGGAAGTACATCAACAATTTTTTATTAAAAATCATATTTTTTAATAATAAAAAAGACCAGGGTACCTTACATGCCGCCTTCCTTTATCAGGGTAGTGTACTCTCTGGATGTTCTGATCATGGAAATGTCCTGTAGCTAGGTCGTTCCTGACTCCTATTCGTGGACGCTTCTCCTGGCAACTAAGAGAGCTCTCCCCTGCACTTTGGAGGCTGCCATTCCACACGGATGGAGAATCAGAGTCAGATGGCCACGCTGATGTTTCATTTGCTCACTTGACAGGAGAAAAATGTTTCAAAATGACTTAATCCCCTTACTCCCTAGAGGCTTCCTTCTAAGTGCTCCTTCTTAATTCAATAAAAACTTATCTGTGTTAATAAATGTCTTCGTCTGCTCCAGCCTTGCAGTTTGTTCCGCCCGGCATACGCCCATCAACTGATCACCGAGCTGCCTGCCTCCACTCCCCAACCCTGGTTAGCAGACAGTGACGTCATGGCTGACTGGGGAATGGTTCATGTCCAGTAGCTGATGCCCTCTCCCTGCAGGCAAATAGAGAGTCCTGATTAAATAAAACACAGCAGAATTAGATCTTCCAAGATAAGCAGAACCAGAAACACCTGTGCATAACTGCCTAGGGTGGCGTCAGCAACTTTAAGGAGAGGGGGTTAATGTGAAAAATTCCGTATGTCCAAGGTGGCCTTGGCATCAGAAATAGAGGAGCGGCCTTCATATAATGAGATACCCTGACAACCTTTCTCTTCTTCACTTACCAGCAAATTTTTTAAATTAGAAAATATTTCAAATTGGGCGCCTGTGTGGCTCAGTTGGTTAAGCAACTGCCTTCGGCTCAGGTCATGATCCTGGAGTCCCTGGATGGAGTCCCGCCATCGGGCTCCCTGCTCAGCGGGGAGTCTGCTTCTCCCTCTGACCCTCCCCCCCATGTGCTTTCTCTCTCTCTCAAAAATAAATAAATAAAAAATCTTTTAAAAAAATAGAAAATATTTCAAACACCACAGATAACAGATGTTAACATCATGCCAAATATATGTCAGGTCGACCAAACTAAGAAACAAAATGTTATAGATGTGACTAAAACCCAACCCCGAAGCTTCCCCCACCCCAGGTTCTCCCCAGAGATAGCTACTAGTTAATACGCATGTTTCATTTATTTCTTTTTTTTACTACACATCCTTAGGTAGCCATAAACTATGTACCATCATGTGCTTTAAAACTTACATGAATGGTATCCATACCCTTTCGCATCTTCATTGTTTCACTCAGTATTGTGTTTTTGAGATTTCGCCCATTCATTTTTGCCACAAATAGTTATAGGTTTCCAACAATATACCAGGCACTGTTTTAGGTGCTGGTATAGGTGGTAGTTTTAGGGGAGAAAAAAAAAAAGATAGAGACAACCTATCTTCATGAGCTAGACAGTAGAAAAAATTAAATTGTCCAATATATGCTATGGTATGTATGAAATATACTGTATATGGAAAATATACTATGGCGGTGGTAAGTACTAAGGAGAACATTTAAGGAAGGAAAGGGGATAGGGAGTATGTATTTTGGGGTGGGGAGCGAGGTTGGGAATTCAGATAGGTCACAGTGTTTCAGGTTAACCACTGCCTGGGATGATCCCTGCTGAAATGACTCTCGCACAGGGGCCTGGCTGCAGTGTACATCCTGCTCACGGCTCCTTTGCGAACTGCCAAATCAGAAATCAGAGCGTACGCACGTCTTCAAACACACATCCTCCCCATTTCCCTCAGGGGTCGGTCATGCCGAAGTATACTCCCACCAGCCGGGTATTAGGATCTCCAGTCCCTCACATCCATGCCAGTTCTTACCAGACTTCTAAATTTTGCCTTTCTGGAGAGTATAAGTGATAACTCTTAATTTTTACTTCCCACATTATTACTGGGGCCGAGATCTCCATACTGACCACTTAGGTTTCCTTTCCCCAGAATTGTCTGTTCACAGCCTTTCCTCATTTTTCTATAAGCTTATTTGTCTTAATTGTATTCATTTGCAGGATTTCTTTATACAGCGTGGATTAATTCTCTGTCACTTTATAGGGATCACAGATATAGTCTCTCTGTGTGTGTGTGTGGCTTGTCTCTTTGTCTATGGTATCTTTCGTGATGCAGGATTAAAACCATCTAATCAAAATGTTCATGCCGTCATTTGTTTTATTTGTGCTTTTTGTTTCTTGAGAAAAGCTTCCCTACCCCCAACATCATAAAAGTATTCAGCTACAGTTTCTTCTAAAAGCTTTACAGCTTTTCATACAAGTCTGTAATCTGTGAATGAAGTAAGATAAAAACTTATTTTTCTTTTTCTCCATAGACAGCCAATTGGCCCAGCCCTGTCTATTCACAGTCTTCTCTGTCGATTGGTAATGACACCTTTCCATCGAATGTCAGGGAATGTGTTTCTGAATAATGTGCCCCACCGGTCTGTTTCTCTATCCCTTACCAGTTCTGCTTTCTCATATGGTTTTATAAGGCTCGGTATCTACAACAACCCCCCACCCCTCCCCACCGTTAGTCTTCCACAAAACTACCTTTGCTATTCTTGGCCTTTTCCGCTATACCATAATAACTTTAGGATAAATTTGGAAAATTCCAATCAGGAATGGAATTGAATTGCTTTTATAAATTAATTTAGGAGTACTATTAACTTTATAATATTGAGCTTTTCCATCATGAAGGTATCTCTTCACTTATTTAGAGGTTTTTTGATGTCAGAATAAATTTTGTAATTTCTTATTTTGTCACATTGCATCCTATTGATATTTTTTGTTACTAGACAGAGAATATCGTCTGTAATTCCATTTACTAATAATTTATTGCTGATAAATGGAACTATTAGGTTTTGAACATTGGTCTTGTATCTAGCAACCTTGCTGAATTCTCCCAGAAGTTTATCTGCGGCTTAGCTTGTCCAATTGTTTATCTGCAGATAAACATATTATCTTGAAATATTACTAGTTAGGATTTTCTCTTTTCTAAACATCATAGTTCTTTCTCTTATTACTAGAACTTCAGGACAAATATTAAATAGAAGTTGTGATGGTGGATATCCTTAGGTTGATACCGATTTAAAAAGGAATGCTTTTGATATTTTACCAGTAAATATAATGTTAATTATGGGGTTTTTGTAGGTTATTAAGTTAAGGAATTTCCCTTCTAGTCATGGTTTACTAAGGATTTTCTTTTTTTTTTTTTAAAGATTTTATTTATTTATTTGAGAGAGAGAATGAGAGAGAGAGAGAGAGAGAGAGAGCATGAGAGGAGGTTGGGTCAGAGGGAGAAGCAGACTCCCTGCTGAGCAGGGAGCCCGATGCGGGACTCGATCCCGGGACTCCAGGATCATGACCTGAGCCGAAGGCAGTCGCTTAACCGACTGAGCCACCCAGGCGCCCTAAGGATTTTCATTAGGAATGGGTTTTGAATGATATAAAATTTATTTCCTGCATCTATTCAAATGATTGCATTATTTTGTCCTTTGATTTGTTAATGTTTGGTAAGATACCCTACAAGATTTTCCTCTTGTATTCCAGGAAAGCCCCAGAATTTGGTGATAATGTATTTTGTGTATGGCTGGATTTATTTTGCCAATATTTTATTTAGAATTTTGTATCAATATTCGTAAGTGATATTGTTCAATAATTTTCCTTCATCTTACTTTTCTTTGCGTTTTGGCATCAGGGTTATACTAACTCATAAAAGAAGTTGGGGGAAGGTCTTTCCCTTTCTTTCCTATATTCTGTGGACAGATGCCATAAGATAGAAAGTATTTGTTTCTTAGAGTGTTGACAGAATTCAAGGATTTTGTTTGTATTAAAGAATGGGAAACAACTAGATACTTAACATTAATTCGTTTTCTTTATGGGTTATAGACCTAGTAAGGTTTTCTATCTATTATTGAGCAAAGTTTTTAGAAGTCAGATTTCTCTAAGAAAATCTAACCTCAACTGTCATATTTTTGTTGATAGATTTTGCTTAAGATTTCTAAAATGTGAACTATATGTATTTGACTCCTTTTTTCCTAGCTAAACCTTGCTAGAGATTTCCTCATTCTATCAGTCTTTTCAAAGAACCAGCTGTTGGATTTAATAATCTTTTCAATTTTATTTTTCTTTTCTATTTCATTAATTTCTGTTTTTGATTATGTTTTCTCTTATACATCCTTTCTATTTAATCTGTTGCTATTTTTTCTAATAACTATATTGCTTCATTTTATTACATTTAAATATATAGATTTACTTTTAACAACTATTTTTTAGCTACCTCCCATAAGTATGATTAATTTTTTAGATTTTATTATAATTCTTTCTTTGACCATTAATTATTTAGAAGTGGGTTTTAAAATTTAACAAAGTGGAGTTTCATGTGTTTTCTTGTGGTATTTAATTTCTTTTTTTTCCCCTTTGTTATAGAGAATATGGGGTATAGTATATTAAGTGTTTAATAGTTTTGAAGTTTTCTCTGTTTTTACAAATTACATTCATGAATGAATGTGAATTTCTTAATTGTTGAGTGAGAAGTTCTCTGTATAAAGACAGATTTAGACATAGGTATATCGTGAGAGCTTTGTCATTATACTATTCAAATCCCTGTATCATTTTCATATTTTGCCTATTTCATCCATCAAGGCAAGGCAAAGGTTGTTAAAATCTCCTACCAAGATTGTAGATTTCTGAAGTTCTTTATAATTCTGTCCATTTTGTATTTATATGATTTGGTGCTAAATTATTAGGTACTTAAAAGTTCAGAATTGTTGGGGCACCTGGGTGGCTCAGTTGGTTAAGCGACTGCCTTCGGCTCAGGTCATGATCCCGGGGTCCTGGGATCGAGCCCCGCATCAGGCTCCCT
Source organism: Eumetopias jubatus (assembly GCF_037043125.1). Classification (NCBI taxonomy): domain Eukaryota; kingdom Metazoa; phylum Chordata; class Mammalia; order Carnivora; family Otariidae; genus Eumetopias; species Eumetopias jubatus. The sequence continues at coordinate 5,005,333 of NW_028274814.1, read as the reverse complement.
GCTCCCTGCTCAGCAGGAAGCCTGCTTCTCCCTCTCCCACTCCCCCCGCTTGTGTTCCCTCTCTCACTGCGTCTCTCTCTGTCAAATAAATAAATAAAATCTTTAAAAAAAGAGTTCAGAATTGTCACATCTTGTGTTGAATTTTTCTTTGATCATTATGTGACAAGCTTTTTTTTTAAGATTTTATTTATTTATTTTAGAGAGAGAAAGAGCAGGGAGGAGGGGCAGAGGGAGAGGGAAAAGCAGACTCCCTGCTTAGCAGGGAGCCCACTGAGGGGGCTCGATCCCAGGATCATAACCTGAGCCGAAGGCAGACATTTAACCAACTGAGCCACCCAAGTGCCCCAAGCCTCTTTATTCTTAATAGTGCTTTTTTGCCTTAAGGTGTATCTTTTCTGTTTATTGCTATAGCTTCTCAGTTTAATTAGTATTTGCCTTTACTGTGAACAATTCTGTCATTATGTTTTAGGTGTGTTTCTTGTAAACAGCATAGAATAGGATTTTTAAAAATCCAGTCTAAGCCATTATATTGTATCTGGTGGTGAAACACATTAAAATGTAGCACAATTAGTAAAATATTTAGATTTACTTTTATCGCTGTCATTTTTCATTACATTCATCCTCACTGAGACAAACAAAAGTGGAGAGAATTCATTGCCAGCACACATGAACTACAAGAAGTATTAAAGCAACTTCTTCACCCAAAAGGAAAGTGACACCAGATGGCAATTTGGATGTACAAAGAAATGAAGTGGGCCAAAACTGTAAATAAATGAGTAAATATAAATGGCATTTTTCTCATACGTAACTTTCTTTAATTGATAATTGACTGATTGGAATAAAAGTAATAACAATATGTGTAGTTTATAACATATGTAGGACAATATAGAACAAGAGCATAAAGGATGGAAAAGGGAATCCTAAGTGTACTGTTGTAAAGTTCCTACACTGTACTTGAAGTGATTTAATGTTATTTAAGATAGACAGTTTTTAACGTAGCAATGTCCATCATAAACCCTATATCAACCACATACACACACAAAAAAGAGCTGTACCTAATAAGCCAGTAGGGAAGATAAGATGGAGTCATTAAAAATAATCCAAAAGAAAGCAGATAAAGAGAAAAAAGAAACAAACATAGACAAGATGGAACAAACGGAAAAGAGATGATAGATTTACATCCAATGACATCATGAAATACGTTGAGTGTACATGTTCTTTTTTTTTTTTTGATTTGATTTATTTGACAGAGAAACAGCAAGAGAGGGAACGCAAGCTGGGCGAGTGGGAGAGGGAGAAGCAGGCTTCCCGTGGAGCAGGGAGCCCGATGCGGGGCTCGATTGGGATCATGACCTGAGCCGAAGGCAGACGCTTTACCATCTGAGCCACCCAGGTGCCCCGAGTGTACATGTTCTAAACAATGCAGTTAGAAGGCAGAGATTATCGTCTTGGAGGAAAAAAGAAAAAGCAAGACTCAACCATATGTCCTTTAGAAGTAATCCACTTGATGTATGAAGTCAGATTTTAAAAGAACGGAAAAGAGGGCGCCTCGGTGGCTCAGATGGTTAAGCGTCTGCCTTCGACTCAGGTCATGATCCCGGGATCCTGGGGTCGAGCCCCGCTTCAGGCTCCCTGCTCCTTGGGAGCCTGCTTCTCCCTCTGCTTCTCTCTCTCTCCCTCCCTCTGTCTCTAATGAATAAATAAATAAAATCTTAAAAAAAAAAAGAATGGAAAAGATACTCAATGCAAACAGTAATCAAAAGTAAGCTGGGGGTGTCTGGGTGGCAGAGTCGGTTAAGCACCCTACTGTTGGTTTGGCTCAGGTTGCGATGTCAGGGTCATGAGATCAAGCCCCATGTTGAGCTGTACGTTCACTCAGTTCAGAGTCTGCGGGAGATTCTCTTCCTCTCCCTTTGCCCTTCCCATTTGTTCTCTCTCTCTCTCACAAATGATAAATAAATCTAAAAAAAAAAAAAAAAGGTAAGCTGGAATGACTATGTCATTGTCAGAGTAAATTTTGGAGAAAGATATATTATTAGAAATTATATGAGGTAAAGAGGGACATTTCATAATGATAAAGAAGTCAATTCACCATGGGGATATAATAAAACTAAATGTGAACACACTCATTTGCAGAGCTTCAAAATACCTGAAGCAAAAACTAGTAGAAGTGAAAGGAAAAACAGGCAAGTAGGCAATTATAGTTGAAGATTTCAACACTGCTTTCTCATAACTGTTAGAACAAATAGAAAATCAGTAATTATCTAGAATATTGATAACTTTGTTGACCAATTTGACCTAATCAATCATTTAGAGAATACTCCACCAACCATGGCAGAATTACACATTCTTTTAAAGGCACACAGGTGGTTCACCAAGATAAACCAAATCCTGGACTATAACACAAGTCTCAATAAATGTAGAAGAAATGGAATCATGCAAAGTACGTTATCTGAACACAGTGTAATTTCACACAATTACAAATCAATAACATATATATCTGAAATATGATCAAGTATTCAAAATTTTAAGAACACACTTCTAAATTACCCATAGGGTAAGGAAAAAATATTTTGAATTGAATGAAATGAAAATACAATGTAACAACATTTATGAGATACAGCCAAACCAATGCTTAGAGGAAATTGCTAGCATTGAATGTCTACATTAAGAAAGAAAGATCTCAAATCAATTAACTAAATGTCCACCTGAGGAAAGCAAAAACAAGGGCAAATTAAACCCAAAGTAAGCAAAAGGAAAGAAATAATAAAAGTAAGGGCAGATATCAATGAAATAGAAATGAAAAGGTAATTTTAGAAGAATCAAGAAAATCAATGAAACCAAAAGCTGGTTATTTGAAAAGATCAATAAACCAGTAAGCATTTAGCCAAACTGATCAGGAAAAAGAAAGAAGACAAATGACCAAATGTTATGAATGAAAGAAGAACCATCACTACAGATCCAGTAGCATTACTGGGATAGTAAGAAAATATAATGAACAATTTTATGCCAATATATTAGACAAAATAGACAAATTTCTTGGAGGTCACAAATTGCCAAGCTCACTAAAAAACACGTATAACCAGAACAGCCCAACATTGGTTTGTTTTTAAATGAATTTGTAATTATAACCCTTCTCACAAAGAAAACTCCAGGCTCAGATGGTTTCACTGGTTTCACATTTTTAAGGATGAAATAGTACTCATGCTACACAAACTTCATTCATCTGATAAAAGGTGTATAAGAACCTATAATTACTATCATATTTAATGATGAAAGACAACGCTTTACCCCTAATATTGACAACAAGACAAGAACGTTCACTCTTACTACGTCTACTCAATTTTAAATTGGAGTGCCTAGCAAAGGAAATTAAACAACAAAAAGAAATAAAATGCATATAGACAGCATGATTATCTTAGAGAAAAACCTATAGAATCTACTAAAAAAAATCTAGCAAAGTGTCAAGATTAAAGGTCAACATACAAAATATAGGAGTTAACATTTGAAAATTGAAATTGAAAAACAATAACATTTGTAGTGGCATCAAAATGTATGAAGTAGTTGGGGAGAGACTTAACAAAATATTTTCAAAATAAGTGCACCAAAAACTACAAAACATTGCCAAGAGGTATTAAAGATGACCCAAATAAATGGTGAGATATATCATGTTCATGGACCAGAAGATTTACTGTTAAGGTATCAATTCTCGCGGCACCTGGGTGGTTCAGTAGGTTAAGCGTCTGCCTTTGGCTCAGGTCAGGATCCCAGGGTCCTGGGATCGAGCCTCGCATCCGGCTCCCTGCTCAGTGAGGGGCCTGCTTCTCCCTCTCCCTCTTTCCCTCTGCTGCTCCCCCCGCTTGTACTCTCTCTCGTTCTCTGTCAAGTAAATAAATAAAATCTTTAAAAAAAAGTTATCAATTCTCTCTGAATTTAGCTATTCTAGTAAAATCCCAGAAGGCTTTTTTTTTTGATAGAAATGTATAAGCTGATTTGAATATTTATGTGGAGATGCAAAGGACCTAAAGTAGCTATAACAATTTTGGAAAAGAACAAATTGGTTCTCTGTTTATAGGTTTGATCCTGTTTTTTGTTTGTTTATTCATTTTTTTAAGATTCTACATATGAGTGAAATATTATGGTATTTATCTTTCTCAGTCTGACTTATTTCCCTTAGCATAATATATTCTAGGTCTCTCCATGTTTTGCAAATGGCACGATCTCATCTTTTTTTATGGCTGTGCAATATATTATTTATTAGAGGGGAGATGGGTGGAGGAATGGGTAAAATGGGTGAAGGGGAGAGGGAGATTTAGGCTTCCGATTATGGAATGAATAAGTCACAGGAACAAAAAGACACAGCATAAGGGATATAGTCAATGATACTGTAATAGTGTTGTATGGTGACAGATGGCAGCTACACTTGTGATGTATAAACTTGTCAAATCACTATGTGGTACACCTGAGACTAATGTAACATTGTGTGTCAAATATACTGGGGGGAATAAAAGAACCAGTTGGAGGAGTTATACTACCCGACTTAAAGACTTACTATAGAGCATATTTAAAAAGACAGTGTGGTATTGACAAAGGGTAGACAATATATATCAATGAATGAATAGGGACTCCCAAAATCAACCTACACATCTATCTATGGCCAATTAATTTAAGAAAAAGTACCAAAGTTAACCCAATGGGAAAAGACAGAATTTTCAACAAATTGTGCTGGAACCGTTGGACATCCATATGCAAGAAAATGAAACTTGACCCTTATATTAATTACATCTCATACAAAAATTAATTTGAAAAGAATCACAGACCTAAATGTAGGCCCAAAGGTATAACACTTCTAGAAGAAAAAAATAGGTCAAATGTTTATGACCCTGGGTTAGGCTAAGACTTCTTAGGGAGCATATGATAAGCAGAACTCTAAGGAAGTACTTGAAAAATTGGACTTCATCAACTTTCACTTTTCAAAAGACAGTGTTAAAAAAAATTAAAAGGTGAGCCAGAAACTAGGAAAAATATTTATAAAACATTTTACATCCAGAATATGTAAAGAACACTGACAACTCACTAACAAAAAGATAAGCCAGTTAAAAAAAAGGGTAGGGGGGGAACAGTTGAATAGCTGCTTTACAAAAGAAAATATATAAATGACAAATAAACAAATGAAAATATGTTCAACATCATTAGTCACTAGGGAAAAGCAATTAAAACCCCAATGAGATACTACTAATGACATGTCCACTAGAATGGCTAAAATTGAAAGTACCAAGCTTACTATGGGAGGCAAACTAATGGCCCCCAAAGATGTCCATGCTCTAATCCGTGGAATCTGTGAATATGTTACCATACATGGCAAATGGGCCTTTGCAGGTGCAATTAAGGGTGCAGATGTTAAGATGGGGAGTTTGTGATGACTTTCTGGGTGGATCCAATCTAATCACATGGAGGCGAGAACCTTTCCCTGTTGTGGTCAGAGCAATGAACGATGGAAGATGGGTTAAAGAAATGTGATGTGACAAGGACTCTCTCCACCACTGATAGCTTTGAATTGGAGGAAGGGGGCCAGAAGCCAAGCTGGAATGTCCATCAGTTTACAGCCAGCAAGAAAACAAGCAGTGAACAAAGAAATGTCTCCTTCCCTACAACCTCATGAAAAGAACCCAGTCCTGCCAACACCTTAATCTTTAGTCTAGCAAGACTTCTTAGCCAATAAATTTGTATTGTTTAAGCCACTAAACTTGTAGAATATTAACATGGGAGTACACAGGTGTTGGTGAGAATGAGCAACAGTTGGATCTCTCAGTTACTGGTGAAAATTCAGAAGGGTACAACCACCTTGGAAAATCTTTTGGCAGCTTATTGTAAATTAACATAAACTTACCATGCAACTCAGCAGTATCATTCCTTAGATGTTAGCCCAATAGAAATAAAAACATATGCTTATACAAAGACCTTTTGTGATGCTCATTGAAGCTTTATTCATAATAGCTAAAAACCAGAAAAATCCAAATGTCCCTCAACTGGTAAATGGATAGAGAAAATGGAATACCTTCACCAGTAAAAAAGAAATGAACTACCGGGGCGCCTGGGTGGCTCAGTTGGTTAAGCGACTGCCTTTGGCTCAGGTCATGCTCCTGGAGTCCCGGGATCGAGTCCCACATGGGGCTCCCTGCTCATCGGGGAGTCTGCTACTCCCTCTGACCTTCCCCCCTCTCCTGCTCTCTCTCTCTCTCTCTCATTCTCTCTCTCAAACAAATAAAATCTTTAAAAAAAATTAAAAAGAAATGAACTACCAATACATACAAAGACATGGATGAATCTCAAAGAGCATTATCCTAAGTGAAAAAAGGCAGACAAAAAAGAAAAAAAAAAAGAGCATGCTGTGATTCCATTTATATCCAGTTCTAGAAAAGTCAAGCTACAGTTATTTAAGCAGATCAGTAGTTACCAGGGGTAGACAGGGTAAAAGAAGTGTATTGACTGAAAAGGCATAAAGGAAATTTTAGAGGGAAGGGTCATGTTCTATTTTGTGATTTGGGTGGTTGCACAACATCTCAAATTCTTCAAATTGGATATTTTAAAATTGGTTAATTTGTTGTATGTAATTTATGTGTCAGTAGATATGATTTAAAAAATAAAAGTGATGAGCTTAAATAAATGAAAAATGAAAAAGGCCTGGGGGCTTTCACTTTTAACCCATTTAAATGTGTTGTGATTAGTGATATATTTGGATTTATTTTCATTATGTTACTTTATAATTTCTATTTACCATGATTTGTCTTTTGTGTCTTTTTCCCTTTGCCTTCCTCCTCTTGGATTAATGAGATTTTCATTATTCTCCTTCCTCTCAACATATTCTAATTTTACTATTTTTGGTATTTACTCTTAAAATTTTAACAGTCGTATTGATTTAACAAGATCTAAAGTTGATTGATAGCTAACTTCCAGAGAAACAACACAAAAAGCTTAAAATTCCTTAACTCTTAATCTCCCTATCCTGTTTTACTCATGACTGTAATCTACTATTTCAGTTCTTGTTGTTATAGTCCCCAAATACATCATCACTATTGGTATTCTTTGATACAGACAATATTTGTTCAGATTTACCCACGTTTTCTGACTTATTTTCTCAATATTACCTCTTGTAGCCTCCTTTCTTCCATCTATTTCCTTCTTACTTAGATACATTTTTTGCTAATTCTTTTAATGAAGGTCTGTGAGAGGCAAATTCTCTACATTATTTGTTAACTAAACTGCCTTTATTTTTTTCCCCTCTCTTGACTAATATTGTAATTCTAAGAAGATGTTATTATATTATCTTCTGGTCCCTATTGTTGGTATTGAGAAATCTTGTCATTCTAACACTTGTTACTATGTACGTAGTCTCTTACCCCTCTTTGGTTTGCAGATTTTCTCTTTTTACTTGGTGTTTAAATAGGTTCACTAGAAAATATCTAGGTGTGGATTTTTTTTTTTTTTTTTTAGACTTACCCAGCTTGGGATTCCTTAGGATTCTTCCATTTGAGGGTTCATAACTTTAATCAGTTCAGAATTATCATCCGTTTTCCCCTAAACTTTTCTATTATCTCTTTCTGGAACTCTTATTAACCTTTGGGTTGGACTTTCTCATTATCACTATCTTGAACTATTTTTCTTATTTTCTGTCTTATCTCTCTTCACTGTATTTTAGATAAAATCCTCTAACCTTTAGTTCAATCATTCTCTCCTGTAGTGTGCTAATGTGTTGTGTAACCAATCAAAATGAGTTTTTCATTCAATGAATATATCTCTCATTTCTAGAAAGTTTAGTTATATTTCAACCTTCTTTTCTTTATTTATAGTATCTTGATCTTTCCTCCAGAGTTTGATTCCTTCTATTATGTTTTAAAGCATTTTTAGCATACTTTTCCCTCTCTGATTGTTCTTTTGTTATCTCAAGTTCATGGGACTTGAATCTGTTTGTTGTGTCTGCTGACTCTTGCTCACAGTGAATTATTTCATTGTATGTTTTTAATTTTTTAAACTCATGAGCTCATCTCTAATGGAGCTTATTTTCTGAGAAAATACAGTGAGGCCTGTGTTGCTGAAGAGTCACTTCAGGGTGATTCAGGATTGCAGGCATTCCAAGGGTATCCACTCTGGGACAGATTATTATGTTTATTTCTCTGCTAGGAGTTTCCTGAGACTTGCAGAGATATTTGCATGTTTTCTGAGTGGACTCAAGACATGTTTTGGACCCAAAACCCAAGGGCTAGCCCAGGCTTAATTTTCTCTAGGGAGACTGTTTCCCTAGACTCAAGCTGAGACAGCTTCCTTGTCTTCTCCTTGTGCCAAGAGGCGGATTTTTCCTAATCTCCCTTTCCACTGAGAGTTCAGCTCTTCAAAAGTCCTGCTTTATACTTCTCAGTATTCCAAGTCCTTGTCTCCTGTCCTCAAATAGGTGTTAAAACACAAGCCCCTAGGTTTACTGGGACCAAAAGCAAACTCCCAGGTCAATTCGTGCACTTACTGCTCTGATTTTCAGTTTCCTCCTCATTTCAGATATTCATGATCTCAGCTATGCAAATTTTAAGAGTATATGTACCCAGAATTTCTGTGTGTTTGTGGGATTTCAAGTTTCTTCATCCTTCATTTTTCTGGAACTAGAAATCTCCTGTGTCATTTATTCATGTGGCGACCTCCCAAGAAACATAATTTCAGAGTAATCTGTGACTGTTTACACAGCTCTAAAATACATTAGTTAAGTTGAAGTATTCAGCCAATAATCCAGATGTTTTGTCTATACAACGCCAAATATCCAGATGTGTGTGTCCAATTCATCTGCTATTTCAAAATATAATAAACCTACATTATTAAGCACATTGTTATTTCACAAATTCAGGAATCCTGTGGGTAGAATCCTGTCCCTTATTTGCTGGGACTAATTATATTAGAGTACATAACTTTTATACTGTCACGTAGATTTATAATGCTGTGATTCTCTTCCTTCTTGTTATTTTTTTTTGGGGGGGGACACAGTATTGAGGTCAATAACTATTTATTAACTCTTGGCTGAGGGTGAAAAGAATGAAAACCACTTTATCCTTTGGGGATATTAAAATCTAGTTATTTTTATTTATTCATTCTTCATTCAAAACCTTATTGAGCACACGTCATGTTCCTGGGGAAACAGTGACAAACAAGAGAGCCCTGCCCTCATGAAGCAGACCATTTAGTAGGACACAAACAATCACACAAGTAGCATACAATTAAAATTGTAATAAATGTTATGTAGAAAAGTAGGAGCACCATGATAGAGTCTATGGTACATGGTCTCAATTTAGTTTGGGTAAGTCAGGGAAGGCCTCTGTTAGGAGTGACCTAAGCTGTGACCTAAAGGATACACAGAGTGAGGAACAGGAAGTTCCAGACAGGAACTGTGGGAAGGTTAGTGCCAGGGCCTAGGACTGCAGGAACTCGGAAGCTTAAGGACACAAAGGTTGTCCGTGTGGGTGGGAATGTCAGCAGGAGGCTGATGGGAAGGTAAGGCTGGAGAGGAAGTGGCCATCTAATCAGGTCTCAATAGGACAGAGTTTGGATTTTGGATTTCTTCTAAGTAGCAATAACTCACCTTTGAAGTATGGGAGCAGAGGAATGATGTAGAAAGATGCCTGGCTGTTGGGTGGGAAATGGTGGGGCAGGGTGACCTGAAAGGAAGCAGGTGAGTTCGGGGGCTATTCTAGACAAGAGGACATGATAGTGTACAATGGGGCAGCGATGGGGGACATGGACAGAAATAGATGAACTTAAATGTTTTGGGAACTGTCCTTTGGTGATGGATATGGGTCGTGTGGGAGAGGAAAGTGTCAAGGTTTACCCTGGTAAAAACAACTGGGAGGTGTGAAGGTGCCATTTACTCGGATGGGGAGCCCTAGAGAAAAACCAGATTTCTGGGGGAAATTCAGTTTTGGACATTTTAACTTTGAGATGTCTATGGGACATACAAGCAGAGATGGAAATGGACAGTCAGATGTATATGTCTGGAGTAGAAAAGAGCTGGGGGAGATATAAATGGGGCAGCCAATGGCAGGTAACCGGTATTTAGAACCATAGAACTGGTTAAGATGATGTGGGGAGAGGCTATAGACAGAAAGAAGGCAGGAGCCTTGGCCAGATGAAGGAGAAGGAACATATATATATATATATTCATTTTTTAAGATTTTTAAAATTTATTTATTTGAGAGAGAGTGTGAATGGGGAGAGGGGCAGAAGGAGAGAGAGAATCTCAAGCAGACTCTGCACTGAGCATGGAGCCTGACTCAGCACTCCATTTCACGACCCCGAGGTCATGACCTGAGCCAAAATCGAGAGTCTGAGGCTTAACTGAGCCACCCAGACACCCCAGAAGACAAGAGAAGAATTCTGGGTAAGAGTGGGAATATTCAAGTGGGAAGAAACAAGTAGAGCTTGGTGTCATGAAATCCAAGAGAAGAGAGGATTCCAGGGTGACAAAGTGGCCAACTGAGTCCAATACTTCTGAAAGGTTAAGTAAGATAAAAACTAAAAAGTGGCCAATGGGCAGTGCAGATGCCATGGGTGGGTCTAGCAGAAGCGTTTTGGGAAAGAGAAAGAGAAAAGAAGCCAGAGCGAAATGGTTTAAAGTTATCCCTGGGAAACGAGAAGGCAGAGATAGAATGAGTGGTCAGCTCTCCCAGGGAAGGGCAAGGGGAGGGCAGCAGAGATAAGACTCAACTCAGAAAATGGGAGCCGACAGAGTACATGAGGCGTTTATCATTCCACGTTTGGGAAAGGAGATTCAAACAGGCTGGAACAGGTTGCGGAGGGCACTTCCTGATGAGATTCAGCCTTCAGGTAATGGGCAAAATTTGGATAAACAAAAACACAGGGACAGAGGTGGGCAGAGGGCAAGGAGGACCAAGGAGAGACCAGTGTGAAGATGATGTATGTCTGAAGGAACTGAAAAGCAAAGCTGGATGGGAAGAGCTGAATATATCTGGGTTTTTTTTTTGTCATCTGCCCACTTCCGAGAAACACACTCCCTACCTTTAGATAAACCTCCCCTGCATTCCATCCGTGAGGTTGCAGGGGGCTGCCATCAGCCCCCCCCCCCACTTACCAGGTCAGGCCAGCCAGGGGGCCTTCATCCCCACCCCAGCACCCAGGGCCCTCGCTGGCAGAAGCTACAGAAATGTTCTTGTGGAGAGAAGGAAATAGGCCTTCAGAAAGCAGCAGAGACAAGAGTGGGCACACAGGCCCTGGCATCCAAGGCCCCCTGAGACCCACCTGCTCCACTGTCTTTCCTGTGATTTGAGAACAGGAAGTGCTCCAACACATTCTTCCCGCTCAGGCCCCAGCTGATTCTAGCGAGTACTACTTGCCACCAAGAGGGCCTCGAGCACACAAACAGGATGGTGCCGGAGATCAGGAATCCCCGTGGTGAGGCTGAGCTGCAGGCTGAGAGGTAGCTGCCCGCCCAGCCACCTAGGAGCCTAGAGGACCAGGAAGCAGGCAAACACCCCATGTCTCAGAAATAGGCTTGCTAGTAACAACTGCTGAAATCTCTGGCTTCTGCATTAACAAATTATAGTGAATTCCATTAGTATCGTTTTGAAATGACACCAAAACCCTTTTCTCTGAAGCCTCAAGAGTTAGTTCATGTCAGAATCAAGACACCAAGACTCGCTGATCTGAGCTAGCGGTGAAAGCTCTTAAAGAGAGAGGTTGTGGGTAAAATGAGCTCACGTCTTTTATCCACAGGCTGGAGGTCCGGCTGCCAACAGCCCATAGAGGGAAATATGCTGCAGGTTTATGGTATTTTGGAGGTAAGAAGGTGGTGGAAAGATCAGTTCCCTTGCCAAGGAAGTGACAAGGGAGCATTTCTCAGCCTCGCAGGCTCTGTCGCCCATTCTCTTCTGAGGTTTTGCTGCCTTATTTGGATTGCAAATGTACACGCGCAGCAAAGGGTCCCTGCCGGCTGAAATGTCAGGCGAGATTGCTACTCCAATTCACTTTTATGAAGAAGCCACCATAACCCTGGCTCTGATTTAGGGCCTCTGAAAGCTGATTTCTTGTACGTGGGGCTCCCAGAGCCCACTCCAGCTCCCTGAATTTACAATATACCCAAAGAGAAATCCGGGGGGCCAGGCCCCTTCAGAGGGCTGCACTTTGGAGGGATACCCCAAATGTCTGATGGTGGAGCCAGCTCCCCCTATAAAAAGATACAGTACCTCAAAGATTTCGTAACTTGGAAAATGTTTATGAGATAGTAGGTGAAGAATTCAGTTTATAAAACTGTGTGTATAGAGCAATCCCATTTCTATAAACAAACATATGCATGTGTCTATACGTGTGTGTATGTGTGTGTGTGTGTGTGTGTGTGTGTGTAGCTAAAAGATCCTGCAGTGATGCATACCAACATGTTGACAGTGGTTATCTTGAAGGAGAGAGAAGGGAGGCTTGTAGGTAACTCCTCTCCTTTCCTTTACTTAACCACATTTTCCCATCTTTCTACAGTAAACACATATTCCTTGGATAATTTTTAATGTTATTTTTTAAATGAGCATCTGGCAGGTTTCTTATAAACAAGTATTGAAAGCTCACAGTTGTAGGGCTGTGGTTTTTTTGTTTTTGTTTTTGCTTTCTGTGGGGGGTGGGGGAGGTTAGGGGAGGTTAGTTGTTGTTTGTTCCTATGTTGCTTTACTGCAATGTCCCAGTGGGACATGAGGTGCCCAAACAGTGTCTGATAACACCATATTACCCCTGTGAAACCACATAAAGGATGGTTCTCTGGGTTGTCATTTTTACTTGACTAACCATAAATAACCCCACTAGATAATAGCTGGCTGGTACTAGGGCACCTAATCCCTCCATAATCAGTCTTTTATACTCAGTCCGGGTAACTATATGCTCACAACTTGCTGCAGGAGGTTTGGGAGAAACCACTCAATCACAATGCTGCAACAGACCAACTTTCCCCCCTTGCAGGTAGAATCCCCGATTAAGCCAAGATGCCACTGCGTACTCCAAATAGGTGTTAGCAGTTGTTAAAAGACCTTACATGCCCACCTTCAACCTATTGGCTCTATCCTCAGACCCTCAGAATTGAAAAAAACCTCAAACAGATTTCTTTCTCCGTCCAGCTCTGTAAGAGAAATATATGCAGAGACACAGTCATCTATCTCTCACACAGGAACAAAAGTATACGTATCTGCCTAATGCCTAAGAGCATGGATTTTGAAGTCAAATAGTCTTCAGTTGATTAGCTTTAGCTGCATGATCTTATTTATTACAATAACCCTACAAGGGCAGTTTCACAGATGGGAAAACAAAGCTCACAGAATTTGAGGAGCTTGATCAAAGACACACAGAGAGTAAGTAAAAGATGGAAACTGAGCCAACATTTACCTGACCCCAGAGCCTGTTTTCTTTTTTTTTTTTTTTCCATCTCTTGCCATTACTTCTACCACTCCCACAAAGATATGACTATGGAAATGTGTACATCTTAAGGACCTATGTCACCAAGTCATTTGAGATAACTGGTTTTTCTCCCCAGCTAACTCCAAGAAGGAACAAACCAGACTGTCTCTTCCCTTTTTCTTGTATTTTTCCTCCCTTCAACTTTCCTGCATGGGGTACACACACACACACACACACACACACACACACACACACACTCCTCCATAAATAACCATTTGCAATGGGACTAATGAGGGTTTCAGACCCCTCTCAGGCTGTAGGAGACCTCCTTTCCAGCAGCTGCACAGAATTGGGCCCACTCACTGCTAGGAGTTATGAGTTAGTCTACCCTAGAGAGTCTGAGTTGAGGTCACTCCCTTCTTCGTTAGGATGGTCAACGGCTCAAAAGTCTTTCCTAAATCTCCTTGCAAACAACAGTTGGAGATGCCCATGGAGAGGCTGGAGGAGACGCCGTCTTAAAGAGCCTCTAAGGAACTCAAGTGAATTGACTTCAGTGCCATCAGTCTACTTCATAAAGTGGTTGTGAAACTCTCAGAAACTTTCCAAGTATGCTGACAAACCATAACGTGTGACCCCTGTGGAGGTGTCATTGCCTCTTGGTACAAGCTCAACACGGTGGCGGCCATTTTCTAGAAGCTGGCCTCCATGGTGGCCATTTTGTAGAATCTATCAAAGGTCCTGAAGGACAAAACCACCGGAGCCCACAACATGGGGAAGAGCCCCCTGGGGGGCAGAGAAGCCGGTCGGGAGTTCTTAGGACATAGATTTCCTCATCTGAAAAATGGGGATAATCATATTTGCCTGAATGCATCCGGCATAGGGCCTGAGGTGTAAGGAGCCTTCCAAGAATCTCTAGTAAAGCAAATCTAACTTGATTTTTAAAACTTAATATCAATCTCAAGAATCAAATATTAGCCTAGCCAGCTGCCCCTCCTGCCAGAAGGTTTACTTGTACTAACAAATCATGTTCCCCTAGTAAGGAGGATCAAGCTGACACATGCCATTGTTGAGAAGGCAATTATCGTAATGAGGGAAAGCAAACTGAATGGAGGGCTAATCCAGCTGCTATGTTGATAATGCATAATAAAGGTGGCCGCCATGGAGCAGGACGCCGAGTTAATTTGCACTTTTCTCCACAAGCCTGATGCTGCATACACCACAACTACTGTCATAACTAAACAGGAGCTAATTACTTGTGTTAATTACCCAGCCCTGGGTCAGATCCCGAGGCTGGTTAAAGGTGGCCAAGGGCTAAGCACATGGTTCTTCCTTTGAGTGTTGCAGAGACTAAGTTTGGGTACCTCTATCTTTGGGATCAGTTCTCACCACCTTTAAGATAGATTCTCTGCACAGATGAAAGTGATTCTGCAGATGAGCCCAGCAACTTCCCCACTCCCTCCTTCTTATCTTTTAAGATCTCACAGAACCAAAATATTTTTCCAGATTTTCTTCTCTCTACACAGACCACTGCATCTGTGAAAATTTTAGCAAAAGTTAATACATCAATAATTAATAAACAAAAAGACTACACATTCTATGATTCCACTCATGTAACATTTTGAAAAAGGCAAAACTAGAGAGACAGAGGACAGATCAGTGGTTGCCAGGGTGAGGCTGCAGGGAATCCGGGGGCTGATAGCACTGTTCCCCAAAGGATTGTGGTGATGGATGTAAAATGCTATGCATGTAGCAAAACTCACACACCACAAGGAGCTAATTTTACTGTATTCTACTGTATATAACTTAAAAATACATTAAAACGTGTGTGCGCTCTCTCTCTGACAGTTTCTTGTTAATTTGTCTTTATTACTAGAAATCGCAAAGATAGCTTTTCCTTGAAAAAGAGGAAATCTTTGAAACTCTAGCAAAAACAGGGAGAGGAGACACAATTGTTTGTTTCACGGATTTGTAATAAGGTCCCTGTATCTATTGTTTTTGAAATGATTAAGCAGGTGTGGATATTTTTTCCCTGGGAATGCTCAACCGGTGTCTATGAAAACAGAGTGTAGTAAAGGCTGGAACAATTTTCCAGTGAGATCAGTCAAGTCCTAATCTCCGTGACGCCAAAAGACTTGGCTGCAAAGTGGAAAGTTCAGTCAGTTACCCAGCTGTTTTGTCTCTGTGTGTCCCCCAATCTCTGTGACTACTCAGAGACCGGGTTCAGATTGTTCGGCTGGTGCCAGGGAGACCCATCAGAGTTGGCAGCTTTCTTCAATAACAAATTTTCTTTGCACTTCCTCAACTCCCTCCACTCCCTCAGCTACAGCCCGAAGTTCTTTGTCATGTCATTTCAACAACAGTTGCCTGGAAAAGACAAATCAGCAACTCTGTGATGTGATAATCTGCATCTTTCTTTTTTTTTTTTCCCTCCTTGGAGCCCTCAGAGCGACTCCTTAGAAAGGGCTGATGCAAGTCTTAAATGTCACAAAGGTCATCCATTATTACAGCAACCTCAAAACTCACGCCGTTTCCAAAATAATCACCCCAGAACTGATAGACAGCTTTGCATTCATTTGTAATGTTAAGTACTTAATCAACAAGTTAAATATTCTTCAGGTTCACAAGAATGATGACAGCCTCTGAATAGTTTTCGATCACTTAAGTGGGGTTTGTCTGATTAGAGCTGACAGATGTATATAAGAAAGCAAGGAGGTTTACCTACGCGCTTTTTTTTCCCTTGTTGGGAATATGATAATGTGATAAAATTAGATCTTCACATGCTCGCACGTTTTTGCCTTGGAATTATACGTATACCTTTGCTGCAGAAGCAAAAGCGGGGCAAGGAGTCTTAAAGATGGAATCCTACTGCACCTGTTACCTGTTCACAGTGGGGAGTTAAGGCAGGAGTCGTATCAGGGAGGTAGATGTTTAAGTTCAGTTTGTAGGATCACAGACTCTCAGGTTAGCAGAGGCCTTAATAGTGGCTCTGATCAGCTTTTCTTGAGTGAAGGACAAGAGAACACTCCACTTAGCTGGAGAAATTGTAAGAAAACGCACGAAGCTGAAAAACTCTAAGGATCCGAGACAGCTCTGGGGCCCAGCAGCTTGGCTTGTCTCTCTCATGCCAGAGGTCTCAAGGTCTATCTCTGCCTCTCTGTTCACATGTTCCCTCTCATCCCTAGAAAAATGAACTCTTTAATTGCCTCAAACTTCCAACTTGCCCGTGGTCCTTTACGACTTTTCTAGCCTCTCCTTAGTATCAAAACCATTGCAAACTTGCTGGTTCACACCATGTTTCTTAGATTTAAAAGCTGAGAGGGAACGTTTGATTGGTTCAGCACATTTTTTTTCCATACCAGGCCCAGTTACTTGTTACTGTCACCCTGTGAACAGACAGCCCTGAGATCAGGTGCCAACCCAAACTGCTCAGTCCAACGTGGAGGAGCACAATACAAAACAGCCATCTTGGCAGCAGGGGCCCTGGGAGGGCCGTTCCCACTAGGAAGGGGTGGATGGCAAGGCTGTGGGGTCACCCTGCCCTTGTCTAACAGTTGAGTTTCCTCTCCAACGGGGATTTCAAACTCCAGTGCCGACAGTGGCCGCGCAAGTGATGGAACTGAGTTAAATCACCTGGACAAGAGCATGCATTGCATGAGTGGGAAAGACTTTGGGGAGCTGGAGAAAACAGCCTGGTGTAAAGGGGAGGAGAAAATTAGCTCCATTTGGTTGGCTGTCATGCAGAAAAGAGGGCTCAGTGTTGGCAGATCTTCCAATTCTTCAACAAAATCCAGACATTTGGCACTTTATATTTTTTTAAGATTTTATTTATTTACTTGAGAGAGAGCGAGAGCACGAGAGGGGGGAGGGTCAGAGGGAGAAGCAGACTCCCTGCTGAGCTGGGAGCCCGATGAGGGGCGTGATCCAGGGACTCTGAGATCATGACCTGAGCCGAAGGCAGACGCTTAACTAACTGAGCCACCCAGGCACCCCAGACATTTCATACTTTATTTAAAATCTCCCAAACTTTAATGTTCACTCAAACGTTTTAAACAATATGGGTCAACCAAAACATTCTCTTATCTCCTCTACCTTTCAACCAACAATCGACCGTCAGGGTCCAGCTCCTCTGAGGAGACACCACCATCTTTAAAGGAAGCCCATTCTGCTTTCCAACAGTTCTGCTCATTTAAAATTCTTTGTTATATTTTAATCTAATTCTGTCTCCCTACAATCTGTCTTTTATCATGTGAAGGGGAAAAAAAACCCAAAAGCCTCTTCAACCTGTAGCCAAAGGCTTCCTTGAAGACAACTCCTGCAACACACCTACTTCCTCTCATATCTTCAGAAGTACTTGATGCGATTCACTCCCTCCCCCGCCCTGTTGGTACTGCTCTGAAAGCAGCACCTTGGTCATTGTCCCCCTCAGACTGTGGAAGTCAGACTATAGCCCGGAACCCATTTGAGACTTTGTACTTCTCTCAACATGACTGAAGATTATTTTTGATGACAAATTCATACTGTTAATTCATACTGTGTTTCAAGTAAACTTAAGTGCTTAAGGTGTTTTACCGGTTGGTTGTTTTTCACATCATTTACCGGTTGGTTGTTTTTCACATCAACACTTACTAAACCTGATTTTTATCACCCTGCCCTTGTGAAGTTGGGTTCTCGGGACCTGAGTAAATTCACTGTCCTGTTAAATCTTATTTTGTTAGTTTTCTCCCAGCTCTTCAGCCTCTCCTTTAGGTCCTTCTGTTGTTGTTGCTGTTGTCCAAATGATTAACTTGTCTATCTGTAGCCATTATTTGTTATCTATACTCCAAAAAGAAATACCAAAAGGCAGGCCAGCATATCAGTCTATTTTTTAGATTTGTTTCTCCATCTTTAAGATATTTTGTCATTAGAGGGAAATCCACTTTTTATAGCAAAATTTCACTTTTACTCTGAGAGTCTTTTGATAATTCTTCACTTTTACTTAAATGGTCCTAGGAGTTTATATCTTTTCCTGGGAAGATTGAAATCTGTATTTCTAAAGTCCAGAGCATAAATCTGGCTATATTCTGTACACCCCTTCCTGGGAGCCCTGCATAGTCAAAGTCATCCAGGTCATTTCCTCCTCATGTTCTCATCATTTCTGCATCTCCAACCAACTGTTCTTTGTGAACAGAATTAAGTCCACCACAACAGTTTCCCTCATCACTCTTTCTGGCTTCTGAGAATTAAAACAGTAAGCATGATCTGCTTCCAGCTATGATGGAATGCATGATATCAGAATCATCCCCCACTGAGAACAACTATAAAGTTGGATAAAATACAAAGGCCAACTGTTGGAAAGCACTGGAGAGCAACCAAGGCAACCAGGGCCCCAAAGGGGCCAAGATCCTGAAGACACAGGAAATGCATTGATATGTACCTAACATTCTGTGCACAATTTCCCCTGGAGGCATTTGCTGGCTTCTAAGGGTGCTTATACAGGCCTAACGTGGCAGGTTGGGTTCCCTAAAACAGAGATTAGTAAGCATGATGCTCACTAGAGGGTGTTTAGGATCAACCTTTGTGAAAGGGAGAGGAAGAAGGCAGGAATGTGTTGCAGGTCCAGCCTCTGATGACCCCACAGGGAGTTCTAAAGTGAGAAGAAGACTTCTGAGTTATCCTGACTTGTTGAACAGGGTACAGCTACCCCTGGAATGAGGTGGATCCTGGGGGGAAGTAGTTTTCTTCAGAAGAGACAATCCCCAAAGAACGGTGATGATTGGAGGCTGCCTTTTTTTTTTTTCTTTTAAGATTTATTTATTTATTTGAGAGAGAGAGCATGTGCACGAGTAGGGGGAGGGGCAGAGGGAGAGAATCTTCAAGCAGACACCCGGCTGAGTATGGACGCTGACAAGGGTCTTGATCCCACAACCCATCAGATCATGACCTGAGCTGAAACCAAAAGTCAGACACTCGACCAACCGAGCCCCCAAGCTGCCCTCTGATGAAATTTTAATTGGATAGGGGAATAAGTCTTTCATTCCTGAATGGTGACCTGGCCAGTGCATCACAGCATCCATCACATGTAGAGACTGAGAAACTAAGCAAAAATCAGCCTCTAAGAGGTTAAAAAGTCAAATATTAACTTCAGATTCTTACAGTGCTAGAGACACAGAAACGAGTTGAGGATGTGGCAAGAAGAAAGGTCACTGATAGAAACCCAAGTGTTTAGCTGAGGGAACTTGGAAGAGCTAGCCCATAGGAGTAAGAGAAAACCTGAAATAATCTCAAGGAGATCAGCAAATTATCAGCCTCTCAGAAGAAAAGTAAATCTTTTCTGAAAGAAGGTAACATCAGCCAAACTCTTCATGATTTTTCCTACATGATGTCCAACACTCAATTAAAAAATTACCTGACAACCAGGAGATAGCAGCAAATGGAGTGGGGTAAGGGGTGGGGGAGGGAGGGAATAGAAAGAGGTAAAACAGAAAGTAGAACCAGAGGGAGATGATCTAGATGCTAAACTTAACAGACATGCGTTTTGAATAGCTATGATCAACAGTTCAAGAAAAAAATGGAGAAGATGGGGAATTTCACCAGAGAACTGGAATCTTGAAGAAAGAACCAAATGGCACTCCTAGAACTGAAAACCACAATAATGGAAAATAAGGATGCAATAGATTAAACAATGATAATACACAGCTGGAGACAGTTTTCATGACTTGGATGAGAGATGAGTAAAAATATCTAGGACGAAGCAGTCAGGGGAAAAGATGCTTCTTCAAGCTTAACAGACTTGTGAGAATCAGTAAAAATGTTTCAAATAAATGAAATTGGAGTCCTAGATGGACACATAAGAGAAAATAGAGAAGAAGTAATATTTGAAGAAACAGAAGCTGGAAAAAAATTGTCCAGACATATTTGAGAAGCTTGGGTTATTTCCCATTAGGGATGACTGCAGGCCTGGATGCTGCTGAGTCCTACACCGCCGAATAGCAAACGGTCGTTGGGCTCTTAAGACGCGCACCCAGGAAAGCATTTAGGTCCACCCCACCCTCTTCCTCCTCCTCACTGCACCCTTACAACTGCGTCATCAGCAGAGGAAGAAGCTAAGGCTGGAGGTTCATTTCTCATCCAAGGTCACCAGCCTACAGTAGCTGGGACTCCAATCCTCTGCCATTGACCTCTCTGCCATCCTCCTTGTAACGGTGCACTTAGTAGTCTCTCTCCTAATGTCTTGCTTGGGTCATCCCTACAAACAAAATGAGAACTCTCGTGGGGTTGGGGAGGTTTGGAGGAGACAATTCTAGGAATTCTGGAGGACAGGAACATCTGGCTGGGTGCTCCAAGGGCAGGCATGAAGCACAGGGAGGGTGACAGGTGGGGAAAGAGAGAATAGTAGATGGGAGAAGGTTCCAGAAGGAGAGATGGAAGCATGTGCAATCCTTTCAATATTTAGGGGGTTTGTTTTGTTTTTTCCTGACAGCTGGTCTTGTGCTCAGGAAGAAGTTGATTCTTCCTCCTGAAGAACCTCCCCAACGGTCCAGCACACCAAAATCTGCTCTGGTCTGGTTCAGCACATAAAAGCCTATTTATGGGTTAAATAGGCTTTTATGTGCTGACCTAGGGGCCCACCCCCCACTGCAACATAGCTTCTATGGAAACGTGTGTTCTGATTCTGACAGCCCTTTCCATTGACCTGAGAACACAATTCATCTTAAGCTGGGACCTGCCTGTACCTGAGAAGTTAAGTAATAGCACCAGGTGATGACTTAACGCCTCAATACAGAGTGGATTAATTACAATTAATTACCAAAGGAGAATGGGAAACCACAGGGCATGCAGTTCTAAAGACACACAGAGAGAACCTTGCAGTTTTCAGTGGGTTGGGGAGGGGAGGGCGGGTGTCCCTGGAGACTGAGGGAGTGTGGGATCAGCTAGGAAACCTAGGTGGACTTCTGACAGCCCCGGAAAAGGAGGGCAAAGAAAAGCAGCTGCGCAGGCTCCAGGACAAATGGGAGGGGCAAGGAGCCTGCTTTCACCTTTAGAGCCTCCCAGCAGTCCCCTCAGGCTGCAGGTCACTGTCCCTCTGGTTCGGGATCAGCTGCAGGGGGCGGAGTTCCCATCGCGCCGGGGTTCCGCGGGCCGCAGTTTGCTTTGCTGCGGGTAGGTGTTTGTGCAAGCTGCCGCGGGCCCTTCCGGCTTTGCTCCACGCCTGCCCCAGGAGGCTGGCTCCTTCTGACTGCCCGCTGCAGCCAAGCCTCCTGTTCAGGGTGGTAGGCTCCAGAAGCATTGATGAGGCCCAGACGGGTGCCGGGCCTTGCACCACACACTGCGGAGGTAGAGCGAGCCCTGCGGGGAACAGGCTGGCAGCAAGGAAGGGCCCGTTCGGGTGGGCGTGGGGCCAGTGTGCCCGGGGCGGGGGTGGGGGGATGGCTAGAGAGAAAAGGGACACCAGGGAACTACGTTAGGGCAGTCGGGAGTTTCAAAGCCTTGCCCCTCCTCCAGTGGCCTTTTCTCGCATTTACCCAGAAACGCAGTGCAAGCCTTCAAGCCCCTGAGCCGGGACACGGGGGAACCCAGGCAGAGTCTGGTTTCTCAACCAGATCTTTGACTTTCGGGTGCTATAGCGGCTTGGGCCAGCCGCTTCTGTAAATTTATTTATTTATTTATTTATTTATTTATTTATTATTTATTTATTTATTTGAGAGAGCGAGAATGAGAGAGAGAGAGCACATGAGAGGGGGGGAATGGTGAGAGGGAGAAGCGGACTCCCGCTGAGCAGGAACCCCGATGCGGGACTCGATCCGGGGACTCCAGGATCATGACCTGAACTGAAGGCAGTCCCTTAACCGACTGAGCCACCCTGGCGCCCCTGGGCCAGCCGCTTCTAAAGCTCCCTTTCCTCGTCTTTATGATGGACATAGGGTGCAGTCGGTTCTGCCACAATAGGGACATAGGTGTTCCTAAAAATCACTGCTCTGCAAAAGCGCAAGATAGAAACCTCAAGGCTTGGGGCGCCTGGGTGGCTCAGTTGGTTAAGCGACTGCCTTCGGCTCAGGTCATGATCTCAGGGTCCTGGGATCAAGCCCCGCATCAGGCTCCCCGCTTGGCCGGAAGCCTGCTTCTCCCTCTCCCACTCCCCCTGCTTGTGTTCCCCTCTCTCGCTCGCTCTCCGTGTCAAATAAATAAAATCTTAAAAAAAAAAAAGAAAAGAAAGAAAAGAAACCTCAAGGCTTATGGGGGAAATGGGGTTGGGGCACAACACCCAAACACTTAATCAGTGACACACAGAATAAGGCAGAAACCTAATGATAACCGTAGCACCGTTTCACGCATGTACATAACTGTACAAATAAGTCTGGCACTCTCCCTTGCCCGAGACCTGGCGTTTGCTTGCAGAAGTGGCTGTTGGTGTGTGAGTTGCCCTCACAGTGGAGGGAGAAGAGCTATGTGACATTGGGTAGGAAGTACCCACACCGGATGTGGGGGGGCGTGGCTCCTGTGCAGGTGCACCCAGGTAACCGGGAGGCGTTTCAGGTGCAGCCAGGTGCAGGCTTTTGCATCCCAGTTTTGTCTGTGCGTGTGGACAAAATCAAACACAAAATTCCCAGTATGATCACATGGTTCCCTAATACATCAACTAGGGTGAAACGAATTTTTATTTTTACAACTAGTATGATAGCAAACCTGGTTGTACTAAGTGCCTCATGAGGGGATATCGTGAGGATGAAATGAGATAATTCATGTAAGTGCTGAATCCAGTGCCAGAGAAGTGGCGAGTCAGTGTTGCTAATGTGATGAATATACATCAAATTATTGTATTTCAAGCAAATTGAAAAATGAATCTGTGAATGCCAGAATGCCTAATTGTGGAGGAGTAGGGAGTGGTTGTCTAGGGAGTGGAGGGGGGGTGTGATAATTTATCTTGATGAAGAAAAGGGAACACATGACTGAGACACCCAGCACCAAGCTACCCTATGTCTTGCGACCAGGGGGACAGCCTGCACACTCTCCCTGCCCCCATGAACGGGGATCGTCTGCCCACCCCCGTGTAGGCCTTATCTTCTAGCACTTACTTAATATTTCGTAGACTAGGAATTTGGGCAAGGCTCAGCTGAGCAATTCTTCTGTTCCTCATGTTCCTGACCATCAACAGAGGTCACTCAGTGTTACTCAGCTAGCAGATGGGCTGGTCTGGAGAGTCCAAGAGCGCTTCATTCCCATGGCTGTTGGCCTTAGTGGGGATGGCTTGAAGGCTGGACTCAGTTGGGACCATCAGTCAGAGCACCTGCATGTCACCCCTCCCTGACAGACAGGTTTCAAGAGCCAGCAAGTAAATACAGAAAGTCTTCTTATCTAGACTTGGAAATTCCAGAACATCACTTCTAGTGCATCCTATTGGTCAAGAAAGTTAGCCCATCCCGGATTCAAGGGCAGAAAAGGCAGAGTCTACTTCTCAATGGAGGAGTGGCAAAGACCTGGGGCCACCGTTAATCTACCACACTGCCCTTGAAAACTCAGCTCCAGCGTCATCACCAGAATGCTGGACTGGAGCTTTCTGCGGTAGACAACCTTCCTGGGCGCCCCCACTTTTGCTCTGCATATTTCTGCCATAATCTGTGGTCTCCTGCCCTGTACACATTGGTTTATCTAATGTTGCCCTTGGGCTGCAAGCTCCTGTGTGGTGGGCACTAGGTTTCAGTCAGTTTGGGATCTGGAGTGTCCTTGTATCTGGCACCTAAAAGGCCCTCGTAAAGCTTGAGTAAATGAATGAATAAACACACAACACAGGACCACCTCTACCCCTGTTGTTCAAAAGCTTGATGAGGCAGGAGCAGAACCATGGCTCTTCCTCTTGTAACCCGGACACATAATGTACTGCATGACACTTAGCTGATACTTAATGTTTGTTGAAAACCCAAATATATATGCTTCCACACTGGGGCCCCGCTGTGCAGCCCCAGCTCAGAGGCCTGGTGCTGTGGCCCCAGCAGGTGAGGAGAGGATTTGCAGCTGTCGCCTGAGGCTGGGGCGGCCTGAGCTAAAAGCAAGACCTGAGTGTGGGGACTTGTGGTTGCGGTGGCTGGGGCCAGGGCTTAGTGCAGGTCGCTATTGTGAGCACTGAGAGACAGACGAAAACTGGACGGGGGTGGGGGCTCTCCTGCTGCTAGAGCCGGTCCGTGGAGAGAGCCAGGGCCCACGATCGCACAGGGGCCCATGTTTGTCAAACTGTTCTCCACAGACTTGCCTTAACACACTGACCACACCCAGCACAACAGAAAAACAGCTTCAGGTTCAAGGCAAGCGAAGGAGCTTTGGAAAGTGGGGAACTGGCCACAGAAAATGCGCCTTTAGTAACGTGGGAGCTGTTGGCTACCAGGAGCAGTAAACCAGGTGTTGACTGTGTGACTATTTTAAGTCTCCTTTAATTTAGCACTTGGATTAGGTGAGTGCTATTTATAAGGAATGATCCCGACTGCAGCTTTGGTCCTGAAGCAGGTGAGGGTCCGGGAAGCCTGCGGATCTCCCAGTTAGGAGGCCCAGGGCCTGCCTCAGACAACCAGTCCATGGCAAGCAGGCAGAAGCCATCAGCCTCCAGATAATAGCTCTGCTTGAGCTCACGGAATCAAGCCTCAGCCCCCACCTTGCTGACGCCTCTGCATGGCTACCATGGGAAGAGAAGCCGTGGTCTTTGTCCTGCCCGGCCTCAGCCTCGAGGAGAGATGAGATGCGATGGTTTGTCCCAGCCGGGTGACCCCCTCCTCACACAGGCCTTTGGTATCTTCCACTGGACACAAAGACCCGAGTCCATATGCCTCCCTGAACTGCAGCAGCGAGGAGCTGAGCTTGGAGACCGGCCCCAGCATTCCTGGAAGCCTGTGCTTTGGCTTCCCAGGCAGGCCCAGGTTGCCCGTGGGGACTTTTCCCAGAACAAATGGAAGCTACACACCCTGCCTTGAGAGGCAGCCATTGTGACCAGGGCCCAGCAGAGCCACAGGCCCGGCTGGAGCAGGGGCGAGGCCTGCAGGATCCCACCTCCTAGGAGCTGCCCCTGAGGCAGCCAGGGGCAAGAAGGCCGGCCACAGAGGCAACAGACAACAGTTTCTTGAAATGACACACAAATCAGGGCCGAGCTGACTCCTTTGCAGGGGTGGCAGTGTGGCGTGGGGGCTGGGTTCCAGAGGGGCCTGGCTGACGAGGGCCGGGGGGCGGGCGGGAGTCAGGCTTGAAGGCTGTCCCAGCCCTCCTGGTGCAGCAGGGAATCTAGAGCTTAGCTGAGAGCTCATCCCCACCCCCACTCTGCAGGTAGAGACCTGGGACACAGTCACCTCCAGAGGGAACTCGGCACCACCCGCAATGTTTGGGCTGTGAATAAGGCCAGCACCACAAGCGTCTGGGAAACAGCAGGGCCCGCTACCTGGCAGGCAGCATATCATTTCCCGAGCCTCCCTGGCGCCGTTCCCGCCCCTCCAGTTAGCACTGTCCCTCCCCGTCTGGGCCTGCAGACAGTGACACATTTTAAATTGGACCTGTCCCTTTTCTGTGTGTGAGATGTCAGACTGCTTACAGGGGACTCAACCTTGCGTTCTGTTTGGAGGGAGGGTCCACCGGACTTGCAGGCCCCCGTGGCCAGGGATCGACGGGACGGGGGCCTCACTTTGGAGGTTCCGGCGCTGGTTTCAGTTGTCCCAGGGCAGGGGTGACAGAGAAGAAAGCACTTTCAGGGCAGAGCGGTTCTGACGGAAGCTTTCTTCTTGCTCAGGAGAGGGGCCGGCCAGGGAGGTTTGTGTCACCTCATCACCTTTCATTACCTGGCCAAGATGCACAAAGAGGCATGTATTTTTTGAAGAGCTTTTTATTGGTCATTCAAGCATGGTAAGTGACACATGTTTCTGAGTACACGGGTACAGCACCGCAGCGCCCGGCGGCACGCTTTCCAATGTGGCACCGTGGCGTGCCCAGTTCTTGCCCTCTGAGGGTCAGGGACACACCTCTTCTGTTTGGAAATGTTGGCCCGGTCTCCTTGGCTTCCCTTCTGTCCTCATTCCTTCAGAAAAGGAGGCCTGGGAGGAAAGGCTGGGCTCTCCAGAGCCAGCCCACTTTCTCGGAAATGCTCCCTCATGGCGACAGGCAAACACCGCTTTGCTGTTACCTCATTCCCAGTGCCTGCTTGTACTGGGGGGAGCGGTCGTCTGGGCTTCTTGCAAGGGGGAGGCGGGGGAGGCGAGGAAGGGTGGGCAGCGGAGAGCACACCCAACCCGGCCATTTCCTCTCCTCGGGAGAAGGGAGCCTCCGCCCTCCCAGCCGGCATTTACCTCTGGGGGAAATGTCCTTCCCATTCGCTTACATCCTTTTTCCTCCCGGCATGTGCGACATGTTTGCTAACACGTGATACACACACCTTACTCTCGGAGCGATTTACAGAGCCCAGTGGCTTCTTCCTGGCCTCAGTGGGAACGGCTGGCCCAGGGCTCTCTGTGTTGTTCCTGGAAATCTGTCGGGACCTTCACTGAACAATGGTCCTGTATATCTGCAGGCCCCGCCCCTTTCCTCCCATCTCTCTTCCCCAAAGAAAGCCTCTTTTCTCTCTTTCTCTCATCTTTTGAGTTAATACCTCAGGGGGCCTGTAATGGGCCCCAGGCCCTGAGACATAGATCAGTGGGAATCAGTGAATTCAGAGACAGAGAGTGGAGTGTGTGTGTGTGTGTGTGTGTGTGTGTGTGTGTTCGCATGCATTTGTACGCAAGACAGAAAACTACTTAAGACTATTTGACCATTTATACAAAAAAAAAAGAAGAAGAAGAAGAATAGATCCATGCTAACATTATATAATAATCACAATTTAACAATAATGAATACCAAAAAAGGTCATTAACAAATGTCCTCAGGCAAGAGAAGAAGAAAGGAAAGGAAAGGAAGAGAAAAGGAAAAAAAGAAAAGAAAAGTCCTCAGACCAAGACTTGCAAACACATATAGAGCTCACTGTGTGTCAGGAACTGTCCTGAGCACTTGACATACATGATCATGTATTAAGTAACTTC
Source organism: Eumetopias jubatus (assembly GCF_037043125.1). Taxonomy (NCBI): domain Eukaryota; kingdom Metazoa; phylum Chordata; class Mammalia; order Carnivora; family Otariidae; genus Eumetopias; species Eumetopias jubatus. The sequence continues at coordinate 4,977,890 of NW_028274814.1, read as the reverse complement.
ACCACGATCCCGCAAATTTAGTACTGTTAGTATTTACCCCGCTTTACACTGAGGACCCTAGAGGAAGATCTGAGATAAGATAGCAGATGGAGCTTCTAAGTCTCTAAGAAACTCTAAGCTTTCAGGACCTTCGGGGACAATTTGGCAGAGCAGGTTTGTCCCATCTGGGCTGTCTGAGTGGCAGCCATGTGCTGAACTGCAGTCCTCAGTTTTTCAAGGGTCCCACTGATTGAAGCCCCCAGAACAAGGATGTGAATGGCTGCCATATTGTGTCTGACCAGAGAAAGATAGGGGAAGAGAGTAAGGGACACTTGCTAAAGACCTGGCTCCAAAGTGGATTGTCCAAAGGAAAACGAGTTCTATGGTCAGTGAAGACTAGGAAATGCTAAGTTAAATAGATTGAAAGTTTCCTAGTATAGGACTTCTCAGAGATTTCCAAGTACTAACATGCACTGTGACACTGTAATTCATACAACAGGGAATAGAGAATGGAGCATTTCCTCAGCTTGTTAGACCTCTTTCTGAGGAGACACTCATGAGACCAGAATTCCATGGAATACACTTTGAGAAACGCTTTGTGTCTGACTTAATCAGTCTCCCCACTTTTACGGTTAATGTTGGCCTGATCCGGCCCAGAACTTGAGGTGTGTCTGTGATAGTCTGAAAGATCCAAATGTCTGGAGATGCCTAAAGAAGGGTTTGGATCCACCATTTGGGAGACAGAGCAGCACAGGAAGGAGGGGGGAGGAATCTCAGCACCTGCTGTATCTGATCAGATCCCCCCCCCCCCGCCCAATGCACACACATCCTTACTTTTGGGCCAGTGTACCTAGAAAAGAGGTTCTGGTTATCAGTGATAATCCAGAAGGAAAGTGCCAGGCTCCTCTTTTGCTCAGCACAGTGCCCCCCACCAGCAAACGGATGACAAACGTATTGATTTTTTTTTTTAATTAGGGGCCCCTATGATTCAAGAATTTCATGTGCTTACAGTCAAGCCTGGCTATGTGAACACCAATTGTGCCTCCCCACCCAGGAGCAGACCACTGGAGGAAATTACTGGCCATGAACTTCAAGATACTTCACCATTTCACTGGGAGGGTCATTCACGGAGGGCAAGCAGTATAAGAGGGGGAAGCCAGAAGGACCCCCTTGGGAGCTATATAACTTCCGGGCTAACAGGCAGAAAACTTGAGAGGTTGGCATCTCACTATCAATAACTCCAGAAAACAATTATATGCACACGTGTACTTTGAAGCCTTCCCCTATGAGCAGTCATTGGCCATTCCACAGAAGCTCCCTTCAGAAGGCTCTCACACCAACCTATTCTTATCGCTACTCCCAGGTACACAATTATTCCCTTCCGACCAAAGGAACTGGTCTTCTTGCTTCTATTCTTGCTCACCTCCTAGACTCCCTGCCGGATTAATCTTAAAACATTATTTTCACCATGTTCACTTTTGTCCTCAAAAACTTTGAATGCCAGTTTGAAAACAGCTTCAAGCTGTCTTTGTTCCTTCTTCCCACTCTCCTGCAGCGTGGGGCCCCTGGTCCGACCAAACCGCATGTCCACTGAAAACTCTGGGTATGTTCCCAGAGTCAACTTTGTTTATGCCATTTCTAGCCTCAAGTGTCCTTTCAAGAGCGATGGCAGCGGGAATGATGGAGTGAAGACCTCTGAAAATCCTCTTCTCTGTAAAAACAATGAGAACTGTGGCCAAAATCAGCAGAACCGACTTTTACAGAACTCAGAAAATTAACCAAAGGACTTGCCGCAATTGGGGAGTGTTTACTGGAAAAAAAAAAAAGGCAGAATCTCAGGAAGAACAGTGAGCTTTAAATGGTGTTGTAACTTAACTGATTTTCATCCCCTACTCCCCAGTTCCATAGTAGCCTTGAAAACCAGCAGCGTGGGGCACCTGGGTGGCTCAGTCGTTAAGCGTCTGCCTTCAGCTCAGGTCATGATCCCAGGGTTCTGGGATCGAGCCCCCGCATCGAGCTCCCTGCTCCGCGGGAAACCTGCTTCTCCCTCTCCCTCTCCCTCTCCCCCTGCTCGTGTTCCCTCTCTCGCTGTGTTTCTCTCTGTCAAATAAGTAAAATCTTTAAAAAAAAAAAAAAAAGAAAACCAACAGCCTGCAACCTCAGCAAAAATCAATGGCCTGGCCCCCATTCCCACACCTGGCCCGTTCCCGGGAAGATCCCACTTGCAAGACTTGTCTTTAATTGACCTGACTGGTAGTCTACCTAGTGCAGTCTTCTCTGCCTCCTTGGTGTTCCTCGAACAGACCAGGCACACTCTCATCTCAGGGCTGTCACTACTGTGTGGAGTGTCTTGGCCCTGCAATCCAAATGTCTCCCTCCCTACCTGGCTTGTCCCTCCTTCAAGTTCTTGTTCAAATGTCACTCTCTCGATGAGGCTTTCCCTGACCACACTATTGTAATGCAACCCGACCTACAGGCACTTCCCACTTCCCTTTCCTGCTTCATTTCCCTCCGGAGCACTTACTACCTTCCAACATGCTATGTATTTCATTTACTTGCTACGTTTATCATATGTCTTCCCAGTAGGATGTCAGCCAACATGAAGGCAGAGTTCTGTTTGTTTTCTTTGGTGCTGTATCTCCAGCACCTAGAACAGTGCCCGGCACAAAATACGTGTTCAGTAAATATTTGTTGAATGAGTAAAGGAATGAAGGTTTAAAAAAGAAAACATTGGCAGAAATGTTGTACTTGTTGTTAAATTTAGCCTGTAGGTGTTGGGTAACTAATTGTTATTTGCAAGTGAAACTGGTCACTGAATCCTTAACAAAACTTCCAGGGCTAAAGCCAATGTTGTTCATCCATTGATACAACATATTTTTGTTGATTTATTGGAGCCCAAAGCCTGGCCTTTCTCCAGGAAGTTATAATAATACAGAAGTCCCCAGGAGTCCCTGTGACCCAGTGAAGTTAGAGGGGAGAGATTATGTCTGAAGGAAGGTGACTTGTTTCTGTTTGGTTTTGTTTGACAAAAAATACCTTCAGAAGTGCTACCCCAAATAAACAAGTTCTCTTGGAGGGCAGTGTGCACTCTAACTACAGTGCTATAACTTTGCTTCTAGAAAAGTTTTTAAGGTCAGTAGGACTTTTTTTCTTTTAAACTTACAATGGCAAATCTTCACTTTTAGAAGAGGGAGTCTTGTTGCTGCAAAACAAAATCTAGTGAATAAAATGGCTGAACAGTTGAAAACATACTGAATGGATCAAGTCTGTGTTATGAGTCAAAAGCTGAGAGCTCTCTGCTTAGCAAAGAGTCTCTGCTCCCATCTGGGTGGTCTGTCCACTGAGCTGCTGCTGCTGCTGAGGCATTGGCAGTGGTCAAGACTAATCCTTCTCTTTGTGCTTTGGGATGGAGGGTTCTTTTCTTCTCAGATTAGATCTCCAGACCAAGACAGAGTATACACACTTTCTCTGTTCCACCTGTTAAAAACAAATAAAAACCCTGGGATAAATATATATTTATATCTTTAGTAATAAATATATAAGTATATTTATTTTATATATTTATACACAAATATTTAATATAAATGTAAATATTGGCAAGTAAATATATTTCCCTAGGTAAAGGACCAAGAAAGGGGGCAACCAAGCAAGATGGAAAACTTTTAGATAATAACTACTCCACCCCCAGCCAAACACCAAGGGAAAAAATGTTGTCATATTGCCACTCCAACAGCACAGGCAGAACCTGGAACCTCCATATCCACCTCGCCTGCTGTAATGAGGTGCCCTTCCTTCTCCTGCCCACTATGTTGGCATCAGGGAAGACTGAGTAGGGATCTGAAAACTTCAGTCCCACCCACCATTTATAACCCTCTCCCTAGGGCCAGTGGAGACCATGTAGGGACCCTGAACTCCCACACTCATCCAGTGGTGATGAGGTGGCACCACCCCCTCCCTCAGTGTCAAAGGAAGATGGATGGGAAACCACAATTTTCACCACCATCCAGTGGGGCAGAGCTCTGCCTCACCTTGACCCATGCAGTGTCAGTGGAAACTTGCTAAAAAAGAAGATTTAAATAAAAGGCAGAGTCTGGTAACACAATATCCAGGTTCAGGACACAAACAAAAAGCACTTGCCACTCCAAGAAGCAGGAAAATTACAATGAGTGAGAAAAGACATTCAATACACACCAACACCAAGACAATACAAATGTTAGAATTATGTGACAAGGAATTTAAAACAGCCATCATAAAAATGCTCCAACGAGCAATTACAAACCCACTTACAAAAAAGAAAGGTCTCAACCAAGAAATAGAAGATGCAAGCATGTAAGTTCTCTAAATGGAAATTTTGGGACTGAAAAATAGATGATTACCAAAATTTTAAATACTTAACGGATGGGCTTGACAACAGAATGGAAAGGGCAAAGGAAAGGATAAATAGACTTGAGCATAAAACAACAGAAAGTACCCAGTCTAAATAAGAAAGAAAATAGAATGGAAAAAAAAAAATGAATGGAGCCTCCGGGACCTGTGGGACTATCCTGTAAGATCTAACATTCATGTCACCAGAGTCCCCAAAGGAGAGGAAAAGGGCTGAAAAGGCATTAAAAGAAATATGGCTGGAAATTTCCAAACTTCAGCAAAAGACATAAATTTACAGATCTGAGAAGCTGAATGAAGCCTAGACAGGATAAACCCAGAGAAAACCATACCAAGGCATATCATAGTCAAACTTCTAAAAACTAAAGACAAAAAAAAACCTCTTTTTTCTAAAGATGTATTTATTTATTTTAGAGAGAAAGAGAGTGTATGCATGGTGGGGAGAGGCAGAGGGACAGGAAGAGAGAGAATCTCAAGCAGACTCCCCACTGAACACAGAGCCTGACACCAGGCTCAATCTCAAGACTCTGAGATCATGACCTGAGCTGAAATCAAGAGTTGGACGCTTAACCAACTGAGCCACCCAGGCGCCCCCCAAAAAGAAGTTCTTGAAAGCAGTCAGAGAGAAACAATACCTTACCTTGAGGGGGGGAACGATTTGAATGACAGAGAATTTCTCATCAAAAACCAGAGGCCAAACGGAAGTGGCACCACATTTTCCAAGTGCTGAAAGAAAAGAACCGTTGACCAAGAATCCTGTATCCAGTGAAAATATGCTTCATGGGGCGCCTGGGTGGCTCAGATGGTTAAGCGTCTGCCTTCGGCTCAGGTCATGATCCCAGGGTCCTGGGATCGAGTCCCGCATCAGGCTCCCTGCTCTGTGGTGAGCCTGCTTCTCCCTCTGCCTCTCTCTCTCTCTCTGACTCTCATGAATAAATAAATAAAACATTAAAAAAAAAAGTTAAATACGTAAAAAAAAAAAAAGAAAATATGCTTCATGAGTAAAGAGATATATTTTAAGATGAGGAAAACTAAGAGAATCTGTGGTCTGCAGACATAGTCTAAAACACCTAAAGAAAATTCTTGAACAGAAAGAAGCTTCTGGGAGGGAAAAAGAACAATGGGAAGAATATAAAAAAGATGAATACAATAGACTTCTTGAATTTTCTAAATTGTGTTTGGTTGAAACAAAAATTATAACAGAGTTCAATTGGTTCTAAATGCATGAAGAGGAATACTTAAGGAAATTATATCATAAACAAGGGAGAGTAATAGGAACTGAAAAAGAGGGAGGGTTTCAGCACTTGATTCAACTGGTAAAATGTCAACAGTGGTGGACTGTTATAAATTATGTATGCATAACATAATACCTAAACCAACCACTAAACCATCTACACAAAGAGATACATTTGGAAGTACTATAGAAAAATCAAAATGGAATTCTGAAAAATGTTCAAGTAACCAACACTAAGACAGAAAAACAAAAACAAAAGAAAACAAAGGGAACAAACAGGAAAAAAGTTAAAAGGCCAACTTAGCCCCTAATATACGAACAATCACATTAAAGGTAAATAGTCTATGCTTCTATTTACCTAACGTTTTCAAAATGACAAAATGAAAGAGGTGGAGAACAGATCCGTGGTGGCCAAGGGATAGGAATGAGGAGGAGGAGGAGGAGGAGGGAGATCTTTGTCATGGGGAAGGAGTTCTGGATCTTGACTAAGGTGCTGGTCACACAAACGTGGGCATGTGATAAAATGGCCCGATGTGTGACACCACTGTACCAATGTCTATCCTTCTCATTGTTCTGTTTCTGTCTAAGATGTCACCTTCCACAGGACATCTCTCTACTAGCCTCACATCTTCCTCGGAATCTGTAACTACTTCAAAATAAAAAGTTACAAAAAGAAAGAGATGAAGTCTGGATACAGCAGCCTGGTTTCTAACATTCGGTCTGACATCCTCTGTGGTAGGGATCTGTAGTGAAAGTCAGGGGTTGCCCTCTTTTCCTGTCCCACACCCCACACACAGCCTTGACCACCACGGATTTGGTAGTTAAAAACTGTCGCATTTTTATAGTTTCAGCAGTTTTGGTCTTCCAAGGAGATACCAAGTCGTTCTGGGACAAATGTTCCTTTCTCCTGAGGGAAAAAGAAAATCACCATTATGTGCCAGTGGTAGTAAAGTAAGAACCTGTTGAGAAACCTGAACATAGTAAAGTAGTTTGAAAAAGACCAGTAAGTTAAGGTTTCTCTTCAGTAATGGGAATTGAGTGTATGTATTTATAACGTGGTTGTTTTCTCTGTATCACCTGGTGTTCTTAGGCACCGGGTGTGTTTTGGAAGCAACTGTTTCCAAAAAGGATGGAGTTGAATGGAAAGGAGTTCAGGGGAGACACCGAGACCTGTCATGGCTAAGTTACTAACATGTCTGTGCCTCAGTTTCCTCAACCGTTAAATGGGAATCATAAGAGTAACTCCCACATGCGGTTGTGAGCATTCAAAGAGCCGCTATTTGTACAGCACTTTGAACAGTGCCTGGCACATAGCAGACATTAACTCTTGCAATTTTATTATCATTCTAGTGTACTAGGAGTGGTGGCCAAAGGACAAGAACACATCTTTGTGTGTGACCTGGGAAGATGTCAGTTTGGGGGCCAGAAATGAGCCCTCTATTTGAGGGCTCCTGTCTGCTTTCCCCAGACCTATATATATAGGAGATTATATATAGCATGGAGATTGCCATCTGGAAGTTTCCGTGCTGAGGGCACAGAGAGCTAGGGTAAGGGGTGGTCAGGAAAGGGGCCCCGGGGCGAGGTCTCGGTCTGTGGACTCTAAGAGCAGCTCCTTCTGAGAGAAGTTGCAAGTTACTTTGTTTGTTATGTGTCATTCCAATATTACTCGGGCAGCAATCCTTTCTGCAACTGAAGGCTGGCTATTCCATCCACAGGATATTCTGAGGACTGGGTGTTAACCCCCTGCCCCCGTCCTTTCCCCCTCATTGACTTTCTTTGGCACCCCAGAGCTCCCGGACTTTCTCCAATGGCCACCCTTTCCCCTGTCCTCCATCTGAGGGGCTTAGACCAGGAAAGAAGAAAGAACAGTCCCCTCCTGTTTCCTAGGGAATTATTATTCCCATTTAACGGTCCTGTCAACCTAGGGCTGGCCAATGCCCAGGACTGCATTCCCTGTAGGAAATTCTCCACTGAACAATGCCGACTGTTCTAAAGGTGATATCGCTGGAAAAGGGACAAAGGGGGAAATTTTGCTCCCTTAGACTTTCCCTGTGCCTCACAAGGGAAGACATTTCACATTCTTACGTCTTCATCAAGGGTCTCTTGAATACCACCCTCCCACTGTTTCCGGGCTCTGTGGCCCTGAGGTGTGTCGTTGGTCCAGCATGAGCACGCCCCCTGCAACCACATTTGTTTTACTGGGAGTTACCAGAGAAAATGAGTGGCTCACCGCGAATTCCTCTTGTGGCCCTCCTAGGATGAATAATTCTTGTTTCTGTGTGTCGCACATCTGTCCATTCCCCTTCTCTGGAACAGCCCCCAGGTCTTCCTTGGGGGATCCATCCTCCCCACAAAGCTCATCCGCAACCTAGCGCCAATGAGAAGACTTCTAGGGAGTCGCAGGCAAGGTTTTGTGCATAAAAAGAGATATAAGAAAGAGCTTGGAGTCCTAACTTCCACGGTCTTAAAATCAGGTAGCCATTCCTCCTTTTTAAGTTATTTGGCTATTCTAGGTTCTCTGCATTTCCACATGAATTTTAGAATCAATTGACAGTTTCTACATAAAAACAACTGGGATTTTGGTAGGAATTGTGTTAAACCTGTAAATAGATCAATGTGGGGAGAACTGTGACATCTTAGCCATAGTGAGTCTACTCACCCATAACAAGGTATCTTTCTCAATTTATTTAGGTCTGCTTCAACTTCCATCAGCAGTGATTCACAGTTTGCAGTGTACAGATCTTGTGTATCTTTTGTCAAATTTATTCCAATTTCATATTTTTGTATGCTATTGTAAATGATATTATTTTTTTCTTAATTCCAACTCCTGGTTGGTCATTGTCAGCATATAGAAATAAATGTGATTTGCGGGGGAGGGCACCTGGCTGGCTCAGTCAGTTAAGCATCTGCCTCTTGATTTCAGCTCAGGTCATGATCTCGGGGTTGTGAGATCGAGCCCCGAATCGCGCTCCAAGCTGGGCGTGGAGCCTGCTTAAGATTCCCTCTCTCTGTCTCCCTCTGCCCCCACATTCTCTCTCCCTCTCTAAAAACAAAACAAGAAACAAGAAAATGATTTTTGTATATTGATATTGTACCCTGCAGGCTTGCAATAATTCACTTCTTAGTTGATCACTTCGATCATAGATGACCATATTGTCTGCAAGCAATGTCTCTTATGTCTTTATCTTTCCTAATTTCCCCAGTTAGTGCCTCCAGTACAATGTCAAAAAGAAGTCGTAAAGCAGACATCTCTTATTCCAGACCTTAGGGAAGGGAAAGGATTTAGTCTCCCACCAGCAATTAGGATGTTAGTTATATATTTTTTGTAGGTGCCTCTTATGAAATAGAGGCTAGTTACTACTAATTTTCTACTGTGTGTGTGTGTGTGTGTGTGTGTGTGTGTGTGTGTGTGTGTTTATTTAGGAACAAAGTTTGGATTTTGTAAATGCTTTTTATATGGCTATTAAGATAATCATATAATTTCTTCTCTGACTCACTGGGTAGTTACCAAGGTGTTGTTTAATTTACAATGATTTGGAGATCTTCCAAATATTGGATATTGATTTGCAATTTACTTCCACCATGGTCAGAGGATGTTACTTTATATGACTTGAATCTGCTTAAATATATTGAGACTTGTTTTATAGACCAGAATATGATATAGTTGATAACGTCTTCTGTATGTGTACTTGCAAAGAACACGTGTTCCGCTCTTGTTGATTGAAGTGATCTATAAAAGTCAATCAAGCGAAGTGGGTGGCTAGTGTTGTCCCAGTCTTGTAGTAATTATTGAGAGAATGGTATTGAAATCCTGGACTATAACTGTGGATTTGTCTATTTCTTCTTGCAGTTCCATCAATTTTTGCTTTGTGTATTTTGAAGGACTGTCACTCAGTACATAAACATTCAGAATTGTTATGTCCTCTTGATTAATTGATCCTTTATTATTATGAAATGACATTCCCCCCGCCCCGGGAAATGTTGTTTTCTCTGTAATCTACTTTGTCTTATATTAATATCATCTCCCCAGTTTTCTTTTATTGATTAATGGTTAACATAGTGTATCTTTATTCATCTTTTTACACTTAACCTACTTGTGTCTTATTAAAATTGCATTTCTGTAGGCAGCATATAGTCTGCTTCAGGTCACAGTCCTCAGCTTCCTCACATTACAGAACGGTGAACCACATGGTCAGTCTTGCTTCTCCCTAATGCCCAGGGTCCTCCCTTGACCATGGTGATGATCGGGGGGACGCAGATGATGGGATGGAGCAGGGTGGACAGAGAGAATTTCCAGTTCACCCTCCCACAAATACTATTCTATAAATGAGGTCAAATTCCAGTATACTGCATCTCAGCTGTGTGACCTTGGGCAAACGCCTTGACCACTCTGAGCCTCAGTTTCTCCATCAATAAAATGAATTGACTAACGTTGGCCTGGCAGGGTTATAAATAACCTGTGTATAACTCCTTCCCCCACCCCTGGTCTGCAACTCATTTAGTGATAGATGCTATCACCATTATTATTACTTTTCTATCAATGTATGTACTGTACAAATGCATATATTTACATTACAAATCAACCTCTTAAGTGAGCACAAGGCAGTAATCATACTTTTTTTTAATTAACTTGCTGGGCCAGGGAGGTAATAAAATGAATGAAATCAGCATTTTTTTTTCAACATGCCTGTCATAAATTAAGCATCTAGGTAAGTGTTTCTTTCCAAGGCTGCAAAGACTCCGGCTCCCACCCTTGTGGGTGAGCAGGGCCAGATGGAGAGGGGCAGTGCATAAATTCTCTGCTGCTCTGCCCTGGGCTCTTCTTGGAGAGGAGCCTGCTCAGGGCGCTCGCTCTTGGGCTGCGTGATCACGACTCCACCTTGCAAGACCTTGACAAGGAGCAAGGGTCCGGGGCTTTCACCAAGTGCTGCCAGTAGGTCTTTTCCCTCTGACATATTAATTCCTGCCTCTTCCTGTAAAGATAATTCATGCTCCCTGGCAGCATTGTGTAATGCACAACACTGGGTGCCAGGGACCTCCTGCAAACTTCAGTGGGGCCATATTGTTATGTGCCACTCGATTAATCCAGCCATCTAAAATGCATTCTTTAAAAGCCAAAGGTCTTTCCCATGAATAACCTGGCAAGTATTTGAGCTTCATTATAATTTCCCTCTAATGGAGTTTGGGGAAATGAAATGGGAGTTATCAGCCAGATTTATAAGACTGTCTCTTGAGAAAATAAGGTGGCTGGAGGGGGCGGGCTTAGCAGACAAGGCGTAGCGGTTAACCGTCTAACCGAGGAGAAGGAGCTGACCCTCAGCTTGCAAAGACAAAAGTAGCCCAACCCAAGAGCCACTTTTTCCCACTTGTGCACTCTCAGTAGAGGACAGCTGTGCTCGGATAACTTGAGGAGAGGCTGCATGTGCATCCCCCAGGGGCCTCCTTTCCCCGTCTTTAAAATCCTACCCTGCGATCCCATGGCTGTGCGTTTATCCTAAAGAACTGAAATCAAGATCTCGCAGAGATGTTCGTACTCTGACATTCACTATTCACAATAGCCGAGATGTGGAAACAGCCTAATGTCCATCGACAGATGAATGGATAACAAAAATTGGGTGCACGCATACCATGGAATACTATTCCGACTTAACAGAGAAATTTTGTAATATGGGACAAGATGGATGAACCTCGAGGACATTGTGCTAAGTGAAATAAGCCAGTCCCAGAAAGACATGATCCCACTTATATGAAGGATCTAAAATAAAAAAAAAAAGTCAAATTCACAGACTTAGAGAGTGGAATGGTGGTTGCCAGGGGCGGGAAAGAGGGGAGAAGGGGAGCTACTCATCAACAGGCATGAAGTTTCAGTCGAAAAAAAGATGAATAAGCTCTAGAGAGCTACTGCACAAGATTGTACCCGTCTTTGACAAGGTATTATACACTTAAAAATTTGTTAAGAAAGTAGATCTCTTATTAAGTGTTCTTACCACAACAAAATAAATTTTAAAACAATAATAAAAAATAAATATATTTAAGCATTCAAAAGAAATCCGAGCCTAAGAAACCATCGTGTTTGATGCAAAGGGAGCCTGCATCAATGCGTTATCTTGTTGGTGTCTGGAGGATTCAAAACACCTTCATTCCAAATGCAGATACACCTTCAGGAAGCAGGACATCTTCTCCGGGAAAACGGCTGGCCACAGCTCCTGGAGGAGGAAGGAGTGAATTCCCCCCAAATGGAGTTGAGAGTCTTGGCTGCTTTCTGGGGAGAAACAGTCATGGTGAGGCATGAGCGTGGGGGCCCCGAGGACACCCCCAGGATACTGAGCATGCCGGGAAGAGGAGGGAGCTTCCAGGAGTGGGCAAGGGGAACGGTGCTGTTCTGCTGGGTCCATGGCAGGAGCTCTTTTCTTTTTGTATGAGACTTTTCCACCATCTCTTAGACCTCTTGGCACTGCTCTTAGATTGTAAGGAACTCAGGGCAGAGGGGCCATAAACAACAGCAGCACCAATACTCCTACCAAGGAACTGTATTATTTTCTAGGGCAGCCATCACAAAGCACCACAGGCCGGGGGCTTAACCAACGGGAATTTATTTTCTCACAATTTCGGAAGTTGGAAGCCCGAAATCAGAGTTTTGGCAGGGTTGGTTTCTTCAGAGGCCTCTCTCTTTGGCTTGTAGATGGCCACCTTCACTCGGGAGCCTCACGTGGTCTCCCCCCTGGGGGTGTCTGGGTCCCCATCTCTTCCTATAAAGACACCAGTCCTATAGGATTAGGGCCCACTCTGATGACCTCACTTTAACTCAATTTCCTTTGCAAGCCCAATCTCTAAATACAGTCACATTCTGAGCTATGGGGGTTAGGACATCGAAGATGAATTTGAAGGGGACACAATTCAGCGCATAAGCCCATAACTCTTAGCATTTCTACTATTACAAGGCTAATGGAAAGCCACCGTGGTTACCGTTTGCCTCGTAGGTACCAGGCTTCTCATGCATCACTACATCTGAACTTCAGAACCTACCTATGGGGGAGGTAGTAGCATCACTGTTCCCGCTTTAGAGACGAGGAAACTGAGTCACAGCGCAGTTCAGCGGGCCGCTCGCCTGGCTAGCGGCAGCAAGGAACCCACGCCGCCGGATGCCGGAGCCCACACTGCTGATCACTGCATCGTTCCGCCTCTTCTCTGGGGTTTGCTCCAGAAAACCGTGCAAACCATTGAAGAGAAAGAAGAAAATAAAAGTCATCCACCAGCCCAGCCATCTAGGCTTTCTGCACAGACCCGAATGATGGTATCTACTCAGTTTTCCTGTTCTTCTTTCCTCGGGAACACTGGCTCCTGTCTTTGATGCTGCTTTGCTGGAGGCAGAGCCGAAGGAGAGCAAAAGAGGCTTAAACATGGTGCCTACAAAACATCCAAGTCCTGGGACCACGTTAATGACAGTGTTGGGTGTAAAAAGCCGGTTCCTTAACAATATATGTAGTATGAGCCCAGCCAGAAAAAAGAAACAAAGAGAGAAAAACTACACGGGGAGGCCGCTTAGTGGTGGGTCTCTGGCCGCGAGACTGTGGGTGATACCATCTTTCCTCTTCCATCACCTACATTTATTTCCTCTATTTCTCAAATGTGCTATAATGAGCATGTGGACAAGATGACCTCTGTGAGCAGAGAGGAAAACAATAAATGTCATCAGAGAAAAATTAAACCATGCTCCTCACAGCACCACGGGTCCAATTCACTGATTCAGCCTGGGTTCTAGAAGACTTCTCCATGTGCGTTTGGAGAGGCAAACAAAGGCAGCAGACGGAGTCTGTGAGGAAATCGACTGGAAACAACATCCTGAGTGAGAAAAGCGACAAAAGAACCACCTCCCTAAAAGCAGCCCAAAGTGGCCGTTTAAATAGTAAAAATGACGCAGGGCTTTGAAAACAAAGTCCCAGCTTTCGGTCAGTTTCCTGAGCCCGTGAAAACAGCGGGCGTGGAAGAGGAAGCCTGGGCTCCCCAGTGTCCCCACCTATGCCAAGACCCCCGAGAGCCCAGGGATCTCCATCTTGTCGTCCCCGGGGGAGGGTGACTGAGCAGAACCCGACCAACACTCTGCTTCCCTCCCAGCAGCTCAGGGGGCCGCTGCCACGCTTTGCTTTCTGGAAGCGGGGTGGCAGCGGGGTGGCACTTGGAAGGGGACCCACGGCCGGCCGGGGAGGGGGCTGGGCACATGTCCCACCTCGGGCCACCTGCTTCCTGCCGGACTGAGCAGCCCGGAGCCAGCCAGGCAGACACAATGGGCAGGACCCACGTCAGATTCTTAGGGGAAGAAAATTACTCTTTGTGGACCGAGAGATCGGGACGGGATATCTATAACTGTTTAAAGAAAAGCCCGGTCTGCAGCCTCCTCCCTCTTGAAGCACTTCCGAAATGTAGTGCAACACTCCCTGCTCTTTAAATATCCAACCCCAGAATAAATGTGCACGCAGCATTTCCCCCAGCAACCGGGTCCACGCGGCTGCCAGCTGAGTCAGAGTCCGAAATGTTAGAGCCGGAGAGGGCCTTCCAGATCAACAGGTCCAGGCAGAGGCTAGGACACCCGCACTCGGCGCCCCCGGCCTGAGCGTCACCTCTGGCTACGGCTGTCTGCCCAGGACGGGCTCCCTGGGGCACAGGCTCCTGACCTCTGTGACCTCCGCGCCACCCTGTGTTGGCCACTTGGGCCACTCTGCGCTTCTGAGTGAGTGCAGAGTCTAGGGAGGTGAGAACTGGGACTAAGTCACATGACTTGTTCGTGACACCCACACCCCCACCCTCCCGCTCTTCCCCTGGGCCCCGGACACTTGGACCTGTTGGCTTTTTGCTGTGGGCTGTCCTGTGATAGTTGCCCAGACTGCCCTGGATTGAAAGCCGTGGCATGTACTTTAAGACCCGTACAAATAGGTTTAGACAGACATTTCTCTTAAGAGTTTGGAATTTTTACCTAGGACTGTATCTATGGTTTGATTCGGTTTTTCATTAAAAAAAAAAAAAAGGCCTCTAATTGCATTTGGCTTCTATCAGACCTCAAGAGGTGACACAAATATTAAGCAGAGCTGATCTGGTGGCGTGGGGGGGCAGGGGCCCCAAGCTCCCTCACCCATAGCCCCTGCCCCCTGTGTCCCTGCACCCTGGAGACCTGTCCTGGGACTCAGGGCTTGGAGCGATGGCTTGGATGTTGCACACTCACATACCTGAGAATTCCTGACTCACCATTATATGAGTCTGGGTGATAGAGAGAGCATCCTTCCTGTTCTATTCATTCCTTGCCTGCAACCTAGTAGCAAAGAAGGATGAGAAAAGACCTAATAGATGTGCCTGAATTTAATGCAAGCAGAGGTTAAGGGTGAAATCCAGCAGGCCTGAGCCCAGCATCAATCACCCACTCTTTCATTCGTCCAGCAGAAATTTACTGAGCATTTATTTACTGTGGGCCATCCCAAGTGCTAGGCCCAACAAATTATATACAGAAATGTAATTCGTGGTCTTTATCCTTAAGGAGGTTTGTGTTCTAATAAAATCTGACACACAAGCACAAAGAAATACTAAACACTTCCGATATAATTTTTTTCAGAGACTTAGGAATAAGAGCCACCCTTTCCAGCAAGGGTGTCCATTAAAGGCTCAAGGAAGAAGTGGAGTTTGAGAATAGTGTGGTTCTGACGGGTGGAGCTGGGAGAGGCAGGTGCCCCAGAATGAAGAAGCAGCATGTCTACATGGGGCTCTGTGGCCCAGGGGCTCTGTGGTCGCATGGGCTGTACAAAGCCAGGAAGTACCTTAGTGGCGTTTATCAGGTGAGGGGCAAGCCCTGGACTCGGCCACATGGCGGCCCAGCTAGAAAGCACAGATGTAGTCAGGAAATAGTGAGCCTGCCTGGGCAGTGGGAAAGATCTGTATAGGAAAGTAGAAAGATCCGGGGCAAAGTCAGGTTAGAATGAGAGTATGGAGGGCCTGGCCTGGCGGGCAAGATGCTCTGTGACTCCACTCTGCACGCAGTGGGCAGTGGGGGGTTTTGAACAAGAGAGCGACAACAGTGAAGCTGAGCCTAGCAGCAGGTGGAAGGGAGCAATGCAAGGCGAGGGGGAAAATCTGGGACAGTGGAGGCAAGTTTCTGCCACAGTGAAAGGGACAGGGGATGGGGCCAACTGCACGTGGAGGCAGTGAGGATGCAGAACAGCAGATGGATGCCAGAGATAAAAACGGCCCAGGAAAATCCGCGGGGCCTGGCAAAGCACTGACTTTGGAGGTCTAGGGAGAGGAATGTCAGCGGGGACAGCAGGCCCGCCCCGGTGCACGGGGATGCAGCGGGTGGGTGCCTTTGTCCATTTAGGGAAGCTGGCAGGAGGGCTTGGGGCTGGGTGGGCATGTGGAAGTTTGATTTTAGGCCTGGAATGTGTGGGACGTTGGAGAGCGAGTCCGTTCAAATGACCAACTCCACCCCCAAGCCAGGCCCCCCTCAATCCTGGCACAAGCGCGTCCAGAAAAGTTGTGGGTGGGATTGTGAAAGAGGCCGAGGCTGCGGGAGGGTCATCAGCCCCGGGGATACCCACATACTACCATCCGACTCTTCCCCCCTCCTCTTCCCCTGGGAACACGGGGCTCCCACGTGAAGAAAGCTGAAATGACTCCCCGCCGGCCAATAGGGGCAACAATGAGAAGAGCAAGAAAGGGGACCCTCCCCCCCGCCCCGCCCGGCCCCATGTTTTCCAGCTGGGCTGGGCTCGCCAGGATAAACAGCAACCAAAATAATCACAGTTGCTTGCCACTTGGAATAGTATTATCTGAACAGTTGGTGGATATGAACTGTTTTTGAAACAAGCTATCAAAACAAACCCGGGGAGAACATCTGTGAGGCCGCGGGCCCGTGAGTCGCTGAGGAAGGAAGCCAGTAACCCATCCGCCTCTCCACTCCGTCAGGTGTCCTCCGCCGAGGGGCAGGTCCCGGAGGTGGCCCGGGGGCGGGGGGAGGGGGGGTTTCGGGGTGGGGGGAACAGAAGCCGGGCTCGGGGGTGCGCCCAGACTCCGCAAGGTGCAGGGGCTCCGCGTGCCAAGGCGGTGAGGCGCGGGGACGGGCCGTGAGCCAGCAAGGGGAGGACCGGGGCGGCCACTGGTCCCGGCGCAAGGCCTGCAGGGCCCGGGGTAAACCCTGAGTGAAAACAGCACATGTTATTTATAGCCGTCGCTTCCAATCCGTGCTTTTTATTACGATGTTTATAAAAATAAATGGTAGGTGGCCTCTCCTTCCTTTGCCTCTCCAGCCCGGGTGTAGACAGGTTTTTACGCGCAGACGTCTCCTCTTGGTGTGGCTTATTTTCCTTTGCAAAAACTGTCACGAATGCGGGCAAGGAGAGCATATGTTTATTATTGAAAACCTGGGGTGAGGCCGAGGCACCTGAACTTCCTGGAGGGAAAGTCTGTGGCCAGAGGTGCAGGGTGCCCGTCCCCCCCCCCCCCCCCCCCCCCCGTACACCCTTCCTTCCCTCCGGTGACCTGGGGCAGGGAGCAGCTTTTCAAAACAAAATCCTTCAGACGCGCTCACCGGGGTTTCGTCTGTAGTTTTTGTGGGGGGTGATTTTTTTAGACTAGGGAAAGGATTTCCACAAGCAGAATTGCTTCCTTCCCTCTGTCCCCATCTACTTACCCCCGAAATCAACCTCCCGGATGCTCCCCTGACTCTCACTTCTTGCCTCCGTGCACCCGGGGCTGGTTGCTTGTGTGAAAACGAAGGGCACTCTATGATTTAAGAACAAGGGAGGAGGTTGGAAGTTTGGGGTAATGAGTTCAATTAAAGGAAAGAGCGGGGAATATTGGAAGGCCCTCTTAGCTGCTGATCCATTCTCCCAGAGGTTTATTAGTAATACATAGAATATTTTGATCTTTAAACACACACACACACACACACACACACACACACACACACACACACACAGTGAATCGCTCATGGGCGAGTGTGCCAAGGGCAGACTAGGGGTGTAACAAAGAGGACAGTGATTGGAAGCCTGGCAAGAAGCCTGTAATCCTGGATTCAGAACCCCGGCCCCATGGCTCCAAAACCGCCTTCCTCCTCTGCAGGCCTGGGTGCTGACCCTGCCTCCCCCCTGCCTCTCTCAGGGGCTCTGCCTCTCCCTGTTGCTCTCCCAGCAATGGGAAGCCCAAGGCTGTGGGGTTCCCGTGGCCCCGGCAAGGACAGAGCGCTCTCTAGCCAGAGCGGAAGGAATGGTCTGGGAGGGTGCTGAGGCCAGACAGCATCCTGAGGGACAAGGAGGCGGGGAGGCCAGCGAGCATTTCCTCTCTTTGAGGCTTCCACTGTTTGGGGCCTCCCTGGCTGAGCAGAAGGAAAATCTCCACTTTCAGCGAACAGACTCTCTAGGTGTCCCTGCCACCTTAAGGCAATGTTGCCAAAGTGGGGAGGGATCCGGGGCCTGTCAGTGGGGGACGCAGGGATTGAGATCGATGGCAATGGGGACCGAAAGAGGAGTATTGGGTATTGTTTTGTGGAGAGGAGGGAACAGAGTGGAGCGTGGTTCTCAGAGTAGGGATGGAGTTACTCTGAGGGAAAGGTCTGAGGGGCAAGGGCGGACACAGATGAACAGGAGGGTCCTGAAGAGGATCTTTGCCAGAAGAAGCTCAGGAAGTGGCGTCGGGACGACAGTTCCCCTTAAGAAAACTATGTGGCAGACAGGCCTCCACTCTGCCCAGACTGGGGCACAGATTCCTGGAGGGAGAAAAACCCAAGTCCAAATATCCTCCTCCAGGCTGCTGAGCAGGGTCCTGGGCTCCGGGTGGAGAAATGAGGAAGAAGTCTGGAGTGCTTCGGGCCATTTCAGGGAAGCCAGGCGATTGAAAAAAATGCAAGATGGTGCCTTTATTTCCACCTCTTTTTTTTTCTTTTTTTTTGGGGGGGCACTGTTGTAAGAATTTCCCACTAAATTGATAAAAGGACTAAATTGCATGTGGAACAATGACAAGCAGCAACATGGATGACTCTCATAGACATAATGTTGAAGGAAAGAAGCAAGACACAAGTGAGCAGCTGGGGCCTGCGTCCATTTACATGAAGTTCAAAAGCAAGCAAAAGGAAAATTTATCTCTGGGGACGGAGGTCAGAAGAGTGGTCACTCCTGGTGTGCTGCCTGAGATGGACCACCAGAGAAGCTTCTGGGTGCTAGAATGTTCCACAGCTTGGTCTGAGGGATGGTTACACAGAGTATGCTGTGTGAGAAGTCATGAAGCTGTGTAAGTCCGACCCAGGCACTTCACTGCATGTCACCATATCTCAACAAACATGCTTTCAAGATAGAACGATATGTAAGCGTATTTGCTTCCTATTGTTGCTTGACAAGTTACCACAAACTTAGTGGCTTAAAGCAACACAAACCTGTTATCTTGCCGGAGGTCAGAAGTTTTACCACCAAAGTGTCAGCAGGGCTGAGCTCCTTCTGGAGGCTTCAGGGGAGAATCCGCTTCCTGTAGCTCTTACAGCTTCTAGAAGCCACCTTCTCATGTCATTCCAACCTCTTGCTTCTGTCATCACATCTCTTACTGCTGTGACTTTTACTCCCTGACCTCCCTCTGGTAAGGACCCTTGTGATAACTTTGGGCCCATCGAGATACGCCAGAATAAACTCTCCATCTCAAAATCCTTGACTTAATCACATCTGCAAAGCCTCTTTTGCCATATAAGGTAACATTCACAATTCTGGGCATTAGGACATGGACATCCTGGGGGGGTCAATTTTGAGCCTATCATGATAACATTGCATGAAGCTCAAGTTCCTCATGCAGGCAGGGTGCCCCTGTCCAGGTCAACAGATGTGATAGGATAATTAATGCTAGCTGCTGTTGGAACACACAAATTCCAAAATCTGCATGGCTTTATACAATAAACAGTGGTTCTTAACCTATGTCCAGCATCCCCAAAAGATCCTTAAATAGAACTCAGGGGATCTGTGAACTTGGATAAGAAAAAGAAGTATATCTTCATAGTCTCTAAACTTAGCACTTTCTTCAATAATAAATGCAGTCGGGGCACCTGGGTGGCTCAGTCGTTAAGCGTCTGCCTTCGGCTTAGGTCATGATCCCGAGGTCCTGGGACCGAGCCCCGCATCGGGCTCCCTGCTCAGCGGGAGCCTGCTTCCCCCTCTGCCTCTCTCTCTCTCTCTCTCTGTATCTCTCTCTCTCCCTCATGAATAAATAAATAAAATCTTTAAAAAAAGAAAAACAAAATAAATAAATGCCATCAATAAGTCCCATCAGTATCGACTGTACCTATGATGTCATCACCAATAGAAATCAAAGATATTTTCACATCCCCTTACAGTTGTATTCATATCAAAATATCACTTATACTCATCACTACTTCAAAAGTATGGAGGTTATTAAACCTTCCCCTTATTATTTATTATCTTATTATTTAGTAGTGGATTAATAAAGAGATATGTGTATTAAATTATTATTATTTTTATATTTTAATAACTGTACCTCAGTACAAATTTCAATCTAGTTTTCTATTTTATCCACTTAAAAACATTTCTAGGAGCACCTGGGTAGCTCAGTCGGCCCCTGCTTGTGCACTCTCTCTCTCACGCACTCTCTCTCTCAAATAAATAAAATCTTAAAGAAAAAAAATTCCTAAGGAATCTTATAGGCTTTACCAATTTGACAAAGTGGTCCATAGCTCACACACATACACACACAAAACAGGTTTTATTTTTATTTTTTTAAGATTTATTTATTTATTTATTTATTTATTTATTAGAGAGAGAGAGAGAGCGAGAGCGAGAGAGCATGAGCAGGAGGAGGGGCAGAGGCAGAGGGAGAAGCAGGCCCCCCACTGAGCAGGGAGCCAGACGAGAGACTCCATCCCAGGACCCTGGGACCATGACCTGAGCTGAAGGCAGATGCTTAACCGACTGAGCCCCCCAGGAGCCCCCCAAACAAATTTTAATACCCTGAAATACGGGTTTCCTTTCTGTTCCTGTAAATTTTGGAGCAGGTTGGGTGGCCCTACTGCACTGCAACTACCCCACATAGCTCCAAATGACCCCAGCGAGCTCCCCAGTGCCGCTTCCTTCCTGGGTCCCAGCACCCAGAGCAGAGCACTTTCCCCAGCCTCTCTGAAGGAATCCCTCCTTCACATCACAACCTCGGGGCAGAGGTCCTCTCAGTTCTCCCGGGAATTACTGACCCAGCACAGACCCCATGGATCCTGCGGGCGACAAAGCTACTCTTCTGGGCACCCCTAGGTGAGCACAGGGCGCACGTGGTTCACTTGCTTGACCAGCTTACCACTCTTCTAAGCTAATTCCACTTCCACCCTTCTTTATTCCCCCAGACCACACTAGGACTCTTCGCTGTGTCCTCCTTGGCCAGGATCCTCATGCAGCAAGCGTCTCCAGCTCGTCGCTGCTCAGCTGCTGTAATTTTACTCTGGGTCTCACTGGAACGTTCAGTTGGGATATACCCTGACGATGTGAGTGCTTACACACCCAGGCTTCCCACCCACAGCCATCTCCCTTCTCCCTGGGTGGATGACCCTTGGGATGTTTCCCATGCTTTTGGCTTTCTTGACCCCCCCCCCCCCACTGCTGGCCCGTTGTTGGCCTGCTGTCCTACAGCTCTCCGGTGTGACCTTACCTTCCAGTGCTACTTCCTCTATACCCTCCCTTCATTCTCTCCCTCATCCGACCCATATGGCGTCCCTCCACCACGCATTCTGCTCATGCCTCCGCCTTTGACCCCAAGATGCCCTTCCATTAGAGGAAGTGGCCCTGCCTTATCTGGATATAGCTGCCCATCCGTTGGAGGGGAGAGAGGAGAGACCCCACCTGAGGCATGCATCCTGTTCTCTTCTTTGAAGTGTTCTTCTCGGTTGGTCTCTCTTGTAGAGGCCTAAAGTCCTTCAGTGGAAGCAGGAAAAGGATGCATTCCCGCTCACAACTGTTGGCTCCAGGATCACAATGGTGGGAGCCATTCTGCTTTGCCCAAACTGCCTCTTTCTCCCTGTGATGATGCTGCATCCAGTGCTCCATGGGGAGTGTGCGGAAGTAGATGGAGACAGCCCCCAACCCTTGTCTGTGACACTCACCCAGGTGAAGGAAGAACGAAGGATTCTTAGATGGATACTGGCTGGCACGCGACCCCCAGGAAGGTGAGCTGGCCATGGGCCGCCCTGCCAATAGGGGTGCTCCTCTGCCCCCAGGCTGGTGGCAGTCCCCCGAGGTGCTGCGGGCGACCGACGGTCTATCGCGGTAACTGCTGCTCAAGAGCTTATTGCCTCGAAAGCCAGCAGAAAATCCCTTCCCGTCTCCCAGCTGCTCCGGTACCTGGAGATGAACGTGCTCCGGAAGCGGAGCGCCAGCACGCGGCTCCCCAGCCCATTTTGCACCTGCTCCCCGGTGCCAGATCTGGGGCGCGCTTTGACAACGCATTTGTCCGCACGCTTGAAAACTCCAGCTTTCCCGCCACTCGTCTTTCCCTCCTTTCCTTGCCCGGGGCTCTGAGTGACCTCCCCACCCAGATGTTTTCCGTGACTTTGTTGCACTTTTCTGTGCCTCTTCATCCCGGGACGCGAAACCAGAGGTGGGGCCGGGAATACAGAGGCGGCCTGCAGCACCCCCCCACCCCCACCCCAGGGCGGCGGGCAGGTGCAAACCACTCTGCGGGAGAAACCCAGCGACTGCGGGTCTCCCGGATCCCCACGCAGGGAAGAGCGACCAGTGAATGGGTCCGGTTCCTACTGCTGCCCTCGTGAAGGACCACAAACTGGCGTAAAACAGCAGCAAGATTCTCACCGTTCCGGAGGCTAGAAGTCCGAGATCAAAGTGTGGGTAGGTTGGAGTCCTTTTTGGGGTGATTTTGGAGTACTGGGTTCCATGCCTTCTAACCTCTCTGGTGGTGGTGGGCCATCCTTGGCATTTCTCGGGGTAGAGCAGCATCCCTTGTCCCTGCCTCTGCCATCAGGCACCCTTCTCCCTGGGTCTCCGTGACCAACCTTCCCTCTCCTTATAAGGGCACCAGTCGTAATGGATTGAGGACATTTCTAATGCAGTATGGCCTCATCTTCACTTGATGACATCTGCAAAAATTCTATTTCCAAATAAGGTCATATTCACAGATTCTGGGTGGATATGAATTTGTGGGGTAGGGGAGGGGGAGGGACGTTACTCACCCGCATATAAGCAGGAAGGGAAGGAGGGGAATAAAAAGACAAAAAAAGACACAGAGACAGAGAGAAGATGAGTGAGGAGGAAGGCAGAAGAAACGACAGCCAGCTGACAGAAAGGCGCCAGGCCAAGGGAGAGAATGGAAAAGCCATGGGAGAGAAAGGGGACTCACACTTATTCCATTTTCGCTGGTGCCCCCCGCACGCTGGAACCTTCAACTCGCTCGTGCGTCCATCAGATATTTCTGAAGACTGTCCTAGTGTCAGGCACTGCTGTAAGCGGGCCAGGCGGCCAGACACAACCAAAAACCATTTGTCCCTCCTGAGTCCTGGGCGCGCTGCGGGCTGGTGCGTTCTGCGGGCGCTCCCAGGGCACTGACAAGGTGAGACGCCTGCTCAAGGTCCCGCGGCCAGGAAGCGGCCGATGGAACATTCCAGTGAAGGCTCCCCTGGTTTTCCATCCAGGCCCAGTAAGAAAAGGAAAGCCTTGTGCTCTGAGAGGGTCATGGCAGAAAGTTCCCCACGTTGTCATGTTACTTTACTGGCAGCAAGACAATTCTGAGCCCTGCCTTGCAGAGAGCACATGGGCCATGACTGGCCCACACACCCCACTGTGGGCTCGCGGCCCCTCTCCAGCACAGTTGCCCCCGGACCACAGCTGCTAGTGGGCAGGGTGCCTCCCGCTGTGTCCCTCCTGGAATAGGGATCCAGAGCCCAGGCCTTGGCTGTGGAGCTGACCTGGGGGTTTGGGGTGCCCATATGGGTGAGCATGTCAGATGGATGTGCATCCCCCTTCACCCCAGTCTGGCCCCCAACCTCTGTCCTCCACACACACAACCCCCCGGCGTCCCCCACCAGCACCCTGAGGTATCTCTCTCACACCCAAGCCCAGAAGCATGAGGGACCCACAGCCACAGTTGTGAGGCCTGTTCCGTCTCCCTCGGGTCCTGCACCATCCGCCATCCTAGGCTGGCTCAGCCCTCGCCCCTCGCATCTGCAGACCGCTGGCTCTCCCCACTTTGCTCCCCATTCTAGCTCTCTGGTTGGCGGCCTTCTCTTGGCCTCGAGGTGGAGGCTTCCTGCTCTGCCACGGGCATCTGTCTCCTCCCTCTCTGTTTCCTTCCTGGCCTTCCTCTCATCGTTGCTGGCTGCTGGAACATCTCCTTCTCTCCAGGGTCCTCCTTGCCCATGCTCTGCTTGGTCCTGCTGCCCCTCAGAATTTGTGATTCAACAACATTGAACTCCTCTTCTTTCCCTGGACCTGCGCTCCCGGTTCAGCATCTGGTGAGGAGTCGAGATTCCTCCCCCTGCCGTGGAGCTGGGAGCCTGAGGGTCATGGTGGACTCCTGCCCTCCCCACCCTGCCCCCAGCTGCTCAAGCACCAACCCTGCCTTCTGGATGTCTCTCCACCTCCATTGCCCCTCCCTGAGTCCCAGCAGCGCCTTGCTGCTTGACTCCACACTCACCTCCTAAGCAGTGCCCCTCCCGTCCATCCCTGTACAGAAGCCAGGAGGAGCTTTTGGAAATACATACCTGATTACTACATCCTAAATGATGCTTACATATTCTGAGACTTTAAAAACATTTTTCTAGGCTTCCCTTTGCCAACAGTCTTTTCGCAGTCTGGTTCCAGCCTACTTTGTAAGCCTTGAGTCCTCTACTCCTCCATAGACCAGCCTCCACATGCACACACATGCACACCCATACACACTCATGCACACTCATGCACACGTGTACACACATACACACTCATGCACACTATGCTCTAAGTCATGCCCAACTATTCAATTGTGTGTGCAATTATTTACAGAGTACCAACTATATGTGCTTGGGATACTACACTGACATTCGTACCATTTCTCAAACATATCACATACATGTTTCCTGTGTTATTTCTATTATTCGCTCTGTTGGAAATATCTTCCTCCCTTTCAGCCTAATGTGGCCCTGTCCCTTTTCTTTGAGATTTGGCTCAGCGGCACCTCTTATGTTGTATTTTGTTTGCTTCCCAGGTGGAGTGGATACCCTGATACGTCTTATCCGCCTGGCTCAGCTGGAAATGACAGCCCTGTGGGTGGGGACCCGAGTCACTAATTTTATGCATCCCAGGGCCTGATATGAGGGTCCAGCATGCTTGCTGCATGAGCAAGGGAACACATGTCCCAGCAGCGTTCTGAGCTCTCTCCACATGTCTCTGTCATCCCTCCAAAGCTCTGGTTCCCAAGCCACAAGTCGTGCACAGCCAGAGGTGGTATAGTCTTGCTGTCCTTCAGGCCCAGCAGCAGCCGGGGGGTGTCCTCAGGAGAACAGTAGGTGCTTCGTCCCCTACCATTGCTGCATGGCAACTCAGTGGTCACTTACCCAAGGGAACCTGGCTTCCCTACCAAATCCCTTACACTTGATTGGAGAAATGGTGGAAAAGCCAAAGTTAGGGACTTGCCTGAGAAGCCCCTGATAGGGGCATCACCGGGGCCCCGCTCGTCATCGGAGGCCACGTGTGTCCCTCCTTGGCCCACCTTTTCCCAGGGACAGATCATCGGGGGTGGCTCACTCCCAGTGGGTAACTGGGCTTCCCCAGGGTGAGCGACAAAGAATCAGAGCAGTTGGGCATTTCAGTTCTGGCCTGGGGGTTTTCACGCTCTCCTCTTTCCCTCTTGGAGGCAACATCGCAGTTAAATACTGAGGGATTTCTGCAGAAATGTAACATACAACCCTAGGAGCAATTCTGTTTCTTGGAATGAGTCTAGCTTGGCTTAGAGGGTTTGTTCTTTTTTTTTCTCTCCCAATTTAATGAACCAAGTATTTAGGAAATTAGCTCACAGAGTCATGCCACCAACTCCAAATTAGAGCCATCTGTACAGATAAAACATTTGGGAGCTTTTGTGCCACAGTGGGCTGAGATGTGTAGCTCATTCAGTCACCGAGGACGCACTTTATCCCTGAGTTTCTTTTTTTTCCCCTAACACAGAAGAAGCCTCAGTCAGCGCGTAGGAAACAGGAAGGAACCCGTTGTTTTAAATAGCAGGCAGCAGAGAATTGACTCATTATGGTCTGTTCATTCAGCGAGTGACAGCCAGAAGGCGGCCCGCTCAGTCCCCACATTCCCAAGATGCAGGTCAAGGGGCATGGCCAGGATTTTCTCACAGACAGTCTGGAAGAAGCCAGGGCGAGCCCTTTCCAAGGGAATTGGTGAAGCCCGAGGTTTCTGTCTGGTTACACTTTCCACTTTACACAAGGACTTTACAACAACTAGTGTCTTTAAAAAAAAAAAAAAAAAGACAAAAACAAAAGCTCCAGTAAAATCCTACAAGAATACCTGGAAGTCAGACAACATCCTGTGTTTCCCTTCCCTATCCTGATTTACTCTCAATAGGGCAAACACGCTTTTCAAGCCTCCTTTCTGATCTTGGCAACAGTCTATTTTCACTTTTCTGGGCTTTTGGCTGTGAGGCAGCAGGAGGGGTTGACCTCTGCAGGGACAGGGGACCCCATGCAAAGTCAGTCTTATGCAGGGAAATGTGCCCCCCATCCAGGGCATTTGGGCACAGGAACCCAAGGGTTAATGTGCTGCAAATCCATCATTGTGACAGCCAAGCGTACCCATTAGTCCTGTCCGAAACTGTCCTGACCTCTGTTTCAATTATTTTTAAGTGTGTGGTGTTGTTTCTGACATTCAGATTGGACCCCAGGTGTCACGATGGATCCTGCGGGAGAAGAGAGTGGAGGCCATCCTGCACTGCAGCCCACGTCCCTCCAATGGTCCTGTCTTTTTGTCAGTATGGACCCACATCCCCTACTTTCCAACAGATGAGCCAGGGGGCCTTGACATTGACCCACCTAAATCCTTCTTCTAAGCCAGTTGTGAACACTCAGAGCCCCAAGGCTCGTGGGGCTGTCCTCACTGAGTCCTTCCCTGTCCTTTTCAGACAACTTCCTGTCCCCCAGAGGTGGGTCCAAGTATCACACCTCCCATCCCGGTCATTGTCTTTCATAGAGCATAGAGCCATTTGACCAGAAACTATTGTCACCAACAGAAGTGGTCAAAATGTCCTCTTCAGAACATTGACATTACTCCAACTTTTAGTATAACCCTGGACACTCGAGGCAGCAGAGTATGTAGCATCTTCAAGTGAAAATGTTTCCCTGCCATTGTCTTTTTCTAGAACATGCCAAACAATCAAGGTTCTCAGTGTATGCAGGAGGTGGACTAAAATCCTGGACGTTGAGGGTAGAGAGTCTTCCACCTTTTCATTTTCTTCAAAGCCATTTTGTATCCTACAGGTGTCAGTATAAGCCAAAGAATGGGTCTCATTACAGATGAAAAGTTAGAGCAACTACATGATTTATTGTCTAAATCTGGACACCGTTGAGTGAAAAAGAGAGCTATTAATAATTATGCCAAAACAACAAGTGTAGATGGTGACTGTCCCAGGAAAACTGGAACATAGAGTCATCCTATCAGCTGTGTCAGCTAAGCTGGTGTCAGCTCCAATTTTGGACATTCATTTGGGGGATCCAAGTGACCCTGGGCCCAACGGGGTAGAGTGGATTGAGGAAGGGAAGGAACGTGACTGTCAGCAACCATGACCATCTGAAGCTATACAGGGATGGGGAGTGGGGAGAAAGGGGATTAGTTCATCCCAGAGAAAGCTGGCTCTGCTGCAGACTTGAGGAAAGCCAGGCTCCTTTCCTTGTCTGAGCAGCTCACTACTCTCAACAAAGTGACTGAGTTCTGCCAACTTCCTCTCCACGTGCAAGAGAGAGCAAAGTACTGAGTAGTCCTGAATTCCGAATTTCAAGCCCACTCTCCTCCCTCAGGCCTCTGTGAAGTCTATCAGAAGACAGACTCAGGTCTGCAACACTCATTCATCTGTGGCTTCTAGGCAGAAGGCATTGTCCTTTATCCATTCTAAACAGGCACAGTGACTGACCCATTGCTCCAGATGCTTTCCCCGCCCCCCCCACCACTGAACAAGGCCAGAGGGTCAGATGTCATCTCCAGCCAGCAGTTTGGTAAGAAACAACTTCCTCTAGTTTCAAGGACAAAATTATCTGAAATAATCATATTGTAACTGTTCTCTCCTCATACCCCAAAGAATCAAAGTGTTCTTAACTATTTGATGGAAACTTCTTCATTCACTTAGAAAAGGTTATTCCCTTCTTCTAGAGTAGAAACTCAACTGGCCTACAAAATACTATTATACAACAGTGCTTATCCTCAACCTCTAGGCAAAAATTATATTGAAATTATACTGAAATATTGAAATGATCCAAAATGGCTACAAAGATAAAATTTTCCTTCCAGAATCATGGTGCACTGAGCAGACGACTTAAGAAAACTCCATTATATATCATAACATATCATTTGAAAGGGGACAAAATCCTCTATGTAACCATAAAAAGGAATAAGGAACAAGCATATATTTTGCATCTCCATATAAATTCTACTGAATAATAGATTAGAAATGAAAATCCCTTTTCATTTGGAGTCAGTTCTCTCATTTCATTCTTTCATACTCCCTGGGTAAAATTATCATTGGCAGTAGTGATCACAGTCTACTAAAGACTGTGATCTCCCAAAAGGCAAAAATTTTGCTTCATTCATTTTTTTTTCCAGGAAAGTGTTCAACAAATATTTGATAAATATGTAAATAAAAAGTCATAATAAGCAGCAAATTATGACAATAAATATAAATGGCTTAAATTTCTCCGAAGACTCAGATTAAGTTGTGAAGCAAAATCTAAAACTTTTCTGCTTATAAGGTGATATCTAAAGCATAAAATAAATAACATAAAGTGCTAAATATAAAAGGATTGTGGTAGTCAAAAATAAGAAGAAACATGAGCACAGAGAAAAGATCAATTAATATAGCAGAAGTGGAATTTAAGACAAAATGTTAAAACAAAATAATTTCATATTGTCAAAGGTAAAATCAACTGAATTTGAGAGAATTCCTTATTTTGTGGGTTTTCATTTGTTTGTTTGTTTAGGGGTGTGCCAAAGAGCCATTCTGGGATTTATTTATTCAATACATTGCTTTCTTTCTTTACCAAGTATGGCAACAAATTATATAATGTAAAAAATCTAGAAATACATAAAATACTGACTGAAACAAAGTTGCCATGGGATGTTCTAATGAATTTGTGATGTACCAGTAGCAGATAAAGATGGAAGATATGAACAATAATTATAATAAATTATGTTATGTTGAGTTCTGCTTCTGATGAAGATATAAAAAGATATTCTCACTCTCACGTTCACAACCCAAACAAACTGGATAAGCTACAAAATCCTAGTTTTTTAGAACCCATCAGAGAGCTGAGAATGCAAAGTAACCTAAGTGGATTCAACCATCAAAAGTGCCAAGCTATCTGTAGGAAATAAGATACCTACAACTGCTTTTATGCCTGCCAAAGGCTGAGAGGCAGAACAGAAGAGCTGGAAGAGATACCACCAGAAGTATGTGGGTCTTCCACCAAGTTCAAGGCAGCCAATCTATGAAGGTAGCGGAACAAAATGGGAAAGCTGAGAAAATTCAATATGAGATGCTCTGGACTTTTGACTGCCATGAGATGAAGTAGGGAAGGATAGCTGAAGGAAATTGCTCCAGGAATTCTAGGCAGACTGATACAGAAAATCTGGGGCAAAAGCAAAGAGAACTCATCACACCTCAAAATGCTGGCAGGCTCCTAAACCAAATGAGAGATCTCTTCTGTCTCAAAAAGCTGTCAGCTTAGCCATAAAAACAAGTTTTCCAGAGTGTTACTTACTCAGACACCAAGACCCAGAGAAGGGAAAGTTCTGATTATACTCTCAAAACACGTGTATCTACCAGTTAGCCAAATCGAAATAAAGCTGCAATAAAATACAGACCCAACTATACAAATTTTAACTCAGCCTCTCAATTCTAGTATCCCTTCCTGGAAGTAAATACTGTTGGCTTCACTCTATTGTTCTTTTATATAAAATGGCTGACATCAATAAAAAATTAGAAGACACATGAAAACCCAAGAAAATATGATTTATGATCAAGAAAAGAAATAACAGAAGCAAACAGATCATCTCTGGAATTATCAAACAGGGAATTTTAAAATAACTATAATAGAAATGCTAAAGTATCTAGTATGGAGGTAGAAAATATGCAGGTAATTTCTAGAGACATGGAAGTATAACAGAATCAAATGAAAATGTTGGAAACAAAAAATACAATATTACAAATAAAGGACTCAATTGATGGCCTTATGGCAGACTGGACTCAGCAAAGGAAAGATTCAGTAAACTTACAGACAGAGCAATAGAAAATTTCCAAACTGAAACGAAGATAGAGGTGAATGAATGAAAAGAACAAAAGAAAGAATTTGAGATCTATGAGATATATCAAATATCAAACATTTTACTGTACGTGTAATTGGAGTCCTGGGGAGAGGACAGAAAGAAATGGACAAAAGAACATTTGAGCAGATAATGGCCAATAAATTTCCAAATCCAAAATCCAAAAAGCTCAGCAAGTCTCAAGTACAGGCAATTAAAAGAAAACCACCTAGGCACAACATATTCAAACTACTGGAAATCAAATACAAACATCAAATCTTAAGAGCAACCAGGGAAGAAGGATATGTTATTT
The DNA here is from genome assembly GCF_037043125.1 of Eumetopias jubatus. NCBI lineage: Eukaryota > Metazoa > Chordata > Mammalia > Carnivora > Otariidae > Eumetopias > Eumetopias jubatus. The sequence goes on along the minus strand of NW_028274814.1, from coordinate 4,947,478 downwards.
TTATTTTTAATTTTTTAAAATTATTATTTCCTTATTTATTTTATTTTTTAATTTAAATTCAATTAACATATAATGTATTATTGGTTTCAGAGATAGAGGTCAGTGATTCATCAGTCTTCTATAATACCCAGTGCTCATTACATCACATGCCCTCCTTGATGTCCATCACCCAGTTACCCCCTCCCCCACCCCTCTCCCCTCAAGCAACCCTCAGTTTCTTTCCTATGATTAAGAGTCTCTGTGGTTTGTCTCCCTCCTCTGATTCATCTTGTTTATTTTTTCCTCTCTTCCCTTTTGATTCTCTGTCTTATTTCTTAAATTCCACATATGAGTGAGATAATATGATCATTGTCTTTCTCTGATTGACTTATTCCACTTAGCATAATACCCTCTAATTCAATTCCAAGTCATTGCAAACAGTAAGATTTTGTTTTTTTGATGGCTGAGTAGTATTCCATCGTATATATATATGCCACATCTTCTTTATCCATTCAAGAAGTATATGTTATTTCTCACCAGCAACAATGGAGAGCAAAGGGCGATAGAATGATATCTTTTTTAAAGTGCTGAAAGAAAAAAATTAAAGTAAAATTCTATATCCAATACAAAGCTGCTTCAAAAATGAAGGCCACATGAAGATATTTTCAGCCATACAAAAACTTAAATCTTTTCCAGGACACTGGATTGCTAAAAGAAGACATACAAGAAATGTTAAAAGATTTTTTTCAGACTGAAAGAATTATATCTTTCTGAAGGGAAACAATACAGCAGATGGAACACATAGAACCCCCAGTCTGCAGGAAGGGATGAAGAGCAACGGTAAACATCAGTGCAGTTAATATAAAAGATTTCATCTTTGTAGTTGTATGAGTGTGTGTGTGTTCAAGCATGTGTGTAATTTTTTAAAATAATTTAAAAACATTATTGAATATTTAAACCCAAAGTAATAGTATGTACTGTGGGCTTCATAGTGTAAGACAATAACACAAAATACAGAATGGAGCAAATGGAATTCTTACACAGCTCAAGAAGTAATATATTATTAGAAGGGAGATTTTGAGCAACCATTAAAAGAAATATCACAAAGAGTTATAGTTAAAAAGTCAATACAAGGGGAAAAATAGAATACTAAAAAATACACAGCTAACCTACCCACCCCTAAAAGAGGTAAGAAATAGGAGGAGGGGCAACCAGGAAGATACTCAACCAAGAGTATAAGATGAGTTAAGGCTACAGATCTACCGTATAGCTCAGAGCCCATAGTTCATTGTATCGTATACTCCAGAATTTTTTTTTAAAGATTTTATTTATTTGACAGAGAGAGAGACACAGCGAGAGAGGGAACACAAGCAGGGGGAGTGAGAGAGGGAGAAGCAGGCTTCCCGCCGAGCAGGGAGCCCGATGTGGGACTCAATCCCCGGACCCTGGGATCATGACCTGAGCCGAAGGCAGACACTTAACGACTGAGCCACCCAGGCGCCCCACTCCAAAATTTTCTAAGAGGGTAGATCTTAAGTTGAGTGTTCCTACCACACACACACAAAAATAAAAAAGGAAGAAGAAGAAAAAAAGAGGGTGGGAGAAAACTTTTGGAGGTAATGGATAGCTTTGTGGCATAGATTGTGGTGAAGGTTTCACAGATGTATACTTTCTCCAAACTCATCAAGTGTTATATACATTAAATATGTACAGCCTTTTGTATGTCAATAATACTTCAAAGGAGTGGGTTTTTAAAGTCAGGAAAGAAGAAACAAAGGGAAACAGAACTAATGAGATGAATAATAACCAGTTCACCTGGGAGACATAAATCTAATCATATAATAATTACATTGAATGTAAACAGGACAAACATTCCAATTAAGGGTCAGAATTGGACAAACAGGATACAAAAGCAAGATGAAATATATGCTGTTGGGTATAAAGATGCAGGTTTAAAGCAAAGGGTAGGGGGAAAAAATACTATGCAAATTATAAGCATGAGAGAGTTGGCATAGCTCTAATCAGTATCAAACAAAGTAGACTTTAAGTCAATGAGTATTACTAGAGATAGAGGGTCACTTCCTAACTATAAAAGAATCAATTCATCAAGAGGACATGCATATGCAACTCATAGCAGATCTTCAAAATACACTTAGAAAATTAAAAGAACTAAAGGGAGAAATCGGGGTTCCTGGCTGGCTCAGTCAGTTGAGCATATGACTCTTGATCTCAGGGTGGGGAGTTCAAGCCGCACGTTGGGTGTGGCGCCTACTTAAAATTTTAAATAAAAAGAACTAATGGGAGAAATAGACAAAGTCACAAATATAGAGGAAGATTTCTTAACATCCGTCTTTCAATAATTGATGGAAGAAATACTAGTGAAAATATAGAAGATGTGAACAAATAATCAACTAACTTTACCTACTTAACATTTATAGAACAGCTCCCAACTTCAGAGTGTATATTCTTTCTAAATGCACATGAACATTCACCATAATAGACCACAGGCTGGGCAGTAAAATAAATATCGGTGAATAACAAAGGATTGAAAACAATACACAGTATGTTTCCTGACCACAAGGTTGAATTATTTCATGGCTCCTAAAGAAACAAAATGCACATTCTTTTTGAGTTTATGTGAAACAGTTATAAAAATTGATGAAATGCTAGTTAACAAAATCAAATTTTTTCCCAATCAAATTTTGGTCAGCAATTTCTCAGCCCATGTTCTCTGATCTCAAATGATAAAAACTGAAAATCAGGGACACCTGGGTGGCTCAGGCAGTTGAGTGTCCAACTCTTGATTTCAGCTCGGTCTTGATCTCAGGGTCATGGGCTCGAACCCTGCGTTGGGCTCTGCTTTGGATGTGGAGCCTACTTAAAAAAAAAAACAAACAAGGGGCACCTAGGTGGCTCAGTCATTAAGCATCTGCCTTCGGCTCAGGTCATGATCCCAGGGTCCTGGGATGGAGTCCCTCATCAGGCTCCTTGCTCAGCGGGAGACCTGCTTCTCCCTCTCCCACTCCCCCCGCCCCCGCTTGTGTTCCCTCTCTCACTGTGTCTCTCTCTGTCAAATAAATAAATAAAATCTTAAAAAAAAAGAAAAAAGAAAAGCTGAAAATCAGTACTCTGGACAAAAACAATGATTTTTAAAATCCTAATCACCTGGATATTGGAAAACAGTCATCAAAGAAGCAATGATTTAAGAAGAAAATTAAGAATCTAGTGGTAGGCTATTCCAAAAAAACAATAAAATATGACCATTACTGAAACCAGTTGGGTTCAAAGAAGAGTTAAAGGGGGAGGGGAGTGGAAGAGAAGGAGCACAGAGGATTTTTAGGGCCATGAAACAACTCTGTATGATACAATAATGGTGGAGACATGCCATCACAAACTTGTCCAAACCCATAGAATTGATAGCATGAAGACTGAAGCCTTGGGGAAGCCTGGGTGGCATAGTCGGTTAAGCATCCAACTCTTGGTTTCAGCCCAGGTCATGATCTCAGGGTCATGAGAACAAGCCCTGCATCAGGCTCTGCACGCAGCTTGGAGTCTTCTTAAGACTCTCTCTCTTTCTCTCCATCTGCCTCTTCCCCCACATACTCTCTTTCTAAAATAATTAAATCTTAAAAAAAAAAAAGAAGACTGAAGCCTTAGGTAAGCTCTGGACTTCAGGCAATTATGATAGATCAATGTAGGTTCACAGATTGTAACAAATGTACCAGTCTGGTAGAGGATGTTGATATGGAGGAGGCTGTGCATGTGTGGGAGCAGGGAGTACAGGTACCCCAATGTAGGTCTTTTATAAAAGCAAAGTAATGAAACATGAACTTTCAGAAAGCAGGGAGATACTCTGCTTTATGTCATTTTACAGAAGTTTTCATGAAAACTCTCTACTTTTGGATAGTAGGAGGAACCCATATATAGGAAATCTCTGTTGACCTTCTGTCAGTTTTGCTGTCAACCGAAAACTGCTCTAAAAATTAAGTCTATTCTTTTTTTATAAAAGGAGCTAAACTCAAAGGAAACATCACAGCCTTAAATGTTTTTATTATTTAAAATAATAATAAAAAGAAATAAAAAATAAGGAAATAAACTAAAATGAGAACATAAAAGTAGAGAAAATAAATTAGTAGAAAAATGAATAAGTTAATTAAAATCTAGTTCTTTGACAAAAAACAAAATTGCTTAACATTTGGCAAATATAAAAGAAGACTTCCAAATGGCCGACAGACACATGAAAAAGTGCTCAACATCACTTGGTATCAGGGAAATCCAAATCAAAACCTCAATGAGATACCACCTTACACGAGTCAGAATGTCTACAATTAAGAAGTCAGGAAACAACAGATGTTGGTGAGGACGCAGAGAAAGGGGAACCCTCCTACACTGTTGGTGGGAACGCAAGCTGGTACAGCCACTCTGGATAAAAGTATGGAGGTTTCTCAAAAAGTTGAAAATAGAGCTACCCTACGACCCAGCAATTGCACTACTGGGGATTAACCCCGAAGATACAAATGTAGGGATCCGAAGGGGTACGTGTACCCCAATGTCCCCAATAGCAGCAATGTCCACAATAGCCAAACTATGGAAAGAGCCAAGATGTCCATCAACAGATGAATGGATAAAGAAGAGGTGGTATATATACACAATGGAATATTATGCAGCCATCAAAAGAAATGAGATCTTGCCATTTGCAACGACGTGGATGGAACTGGAGGGTGTTATGCTGAGTGAAATAAGTCAATCAGAGAAGAAGTATCATTTGATCTCCCTGATATGAGGAATTTGAGAAACAAGACAGAGGACCATAGGGGAAGGGAGGAAAAAATGAAACAAGATGACACCAGAGAGAGAAACAAACCATTAAGAGACTCTTAACCTCAGGAAACAAACTGAGGGTTGCTGAAGTGGTGGGGGTGGGAGGGACGGGGTGGCTGGGTGATGGCCATTGGGGAGGGTATGTGCTATGGTGAGTACTGTGAATTGTGTAAGACTGATGAGTCACAGACCTGTACCTCTGAAACAAATAATACATTATATGTCAAAAAAAAAAAAAAGAAGAAGATAGTAAGAAGGAAAAATGAAGGGTGGAAATCAGAGGGGGAGACGAACCATGAGAGACGATGGACTCCGAGAAACAAACTGAGGGTTCTAGAGGGGAGGGGGGTGGGGGATGGGGTAGCCTGGTGATGGGTATTAAAGAGGGCACGTTCTGCATGGAGCCCTGGGTGTTATACGCAAACAATGAATCATGGAACACTACATCAAAAACTAATGATGTACTGTATGGTGATTAACATAACATAATAAAATAAAATTTAAAAAATAAATAAATAAATAAATAAATATTATTTCCTTTGACCAAAAAAATTTAGCAAATATAATAAAGAAAACTGTCTTAACAACAAAAAAAAGGTTAGAAATAAGAAAATGATAAACATCAGAGATAAAAAGATTAAAACTATACACGATTTTGTGGTCATAAATCTGAAGATCTTAAAAAAACGCTTTTTCTAGTAAATATAGATAGCCAAATCAATGCAACCAGATGTGGAAAGTTTGAAATCAACAGAACCTACCGAAGCGAGGCAGGAACCACCTCCAAAGTAGACTCAGCACCTGACATTTCCTTGTGGATTTCTTTTAAATTGTCAAGGTGAGATTAACTCCTATGGTACATACACCTTTTCAGAAAGTACCAAAAAAGGAAGGAAAGTTACCTAATTTATTTAATAAATCACATAACCCTGACACCAAAATCCAATGAAGAAGGAAGGTAAAAGGGCAGAGAATCATTGGCGCAGGCCATGGCGGGTCGGAGAGAGCCAGGGGAACCATCCAGATCACTGATCTTTTGGTGCTGGGCCAAGAGAGCAGAAATGCTGAGATAAAACCAGGAAGGTGGACACAGGCAGACATGAGTCATTTCCATTTTGAATATACATATATATATATATATATATATATATATATATATATATACACACACACACATATGAAAGAAAAGAAAAAGAAATGACAAAACTATTTTTCAAATATAAAAACATTTAACAAAAACACTTTCAATACTTAAAAAATAAAAATAAATACAAATGCATTAGAGCATTATGTGGAGATTGTGCCATGAGTGCACGTGAAGCCTATAAGGAAGGGCAATCCTGGGCGCCTGGGTGGCTCAATCGTTAAGCATCTGCCTCTGGCTCAGGTCATGATCCCAGGGTCCTGGGATCGAGCCCCACATTGGGCTCCCTGCTCAGCGGGGAGTCTGCTTCTCCCTCTGCCCCTCCCCCAGCTTGTGCTCTCTCTCCCTCACATTTATAAATAAATAAAATCTTTAAAGAAAAGAAAGAAGGGAGATCTTTTCGGCAACAGCCCCCACACATAGCTTGTGTAGATTCCACTAAGGCCGAGAGCAGAGTCTGCAAGTGGACAGGAGAGCAGAAACTGTAAACGTTCCCAGAAACAACTCCTTTCCTGTTTCTGCCTCCTGAGTGTGAGTGAGGTGCCATGCAGGGTATACCTTGGCTGCCAACAGCATTACCATTTAGGATGAGAGAGTACCAGAACCACAGTGTTTCTATTATGTGCCATTACCTCCAAAGTTCCAATCATGAAATCTGCAGAAAGAGATGTTGCTAACTAACGTAACTTGACATCGGGCACCTGTCTCTGCCAGGGATTACCTGCCACTTCCCAGTTTCTCCTTCCCAGGCCTGCAGAGGCCCAGGGCGAGGTTGGATGGACCAAATAGAGCCCGGTGTGCAGCCCAGAGCCCTGCTGCCTTCTTTCCCCAGGCCCTGTGCTTATTTTATCCCCCTGTTCCTGTCTCATTTGTCATTTACTATAATTTTTATTCCCAGGTGTCTCTTTGGTTTCACTTGGCAAACTGGCCACCTGGCCTCCTTGACAGCTTCTGGCCAATCCGATATTAACAGAAATAGTGTGTTCGATTTCTAGATGTCATTAAAGGAAGAGGCAGGCCCTTATCTTCCATTTTTCTCCTTCCTGCCGGCTGGAATGCAGCCATGAGGATAAAGCTGAGGCAGCCATTTGGACCATGAGGTAAACTGGAGGAATTGAGCCCTACACAGTGGACCAACAAGATGTAAGGAGTGGAGGGATCAGCCCCAAAAGCGGTGTGAATCTGAGGCACCGAAGAAAAGAGATTGTCCCAGCCCTGGCCTCCTCCTACCTGCTGGGAGAGCTTGGGAGAGCTTGGGAGCCCAGCAGGATTGGGTCCCCCTTTGCTAAGGAGGAAAGACCGCCCGTCCCAGCAAAGGCTGGGATGGGACACTGACCCTCCTAAGGTAACACCATCAGCAGTCACCTGCTCTGCTGATCACCAGCTGCCGTTCTGCTTTGTATGGGCTGGAGCTCCTACCCACTTTCAACTTCTAGAAAGACGCCAGAGAAATGATGCTGGTGTTAAGCCAGGCAGAATTAGCCCCGCTTCTTGTTTTTATCCCAGATTAGTTTAATAATTGTCTTTGTAGGTCTTATTCAGAGATCCTCACAATTGCTACCTAATAGCTCCTTTGGTTTTACACTCGAGAGAATCAAATACAACTAAGCCTCAGAAGCCCCAACAGGAATTATCAATGAAGGACTGATGCGCCCTAGAATTCCTTTTAGACCAAGGGCCCAGTTCTGAGATATGTACTGGTGTAGGGACCCCCATCTCACACCCTCAGGAGCACATCCCCCCAGCTGTGGACACCTAACTCCTGCTCTCCACCCTCTCTCCGGGCATCTCTCTAAGGGCGAGAGCTCTCCCTTCCATCCAGAGCTGGACGCCACACCTTCTCCCCAAGCTGGCTGGCTGGTCTGGGGAATCCTTGAGGGGTTACAGCTACATAGATCCCCGCCAAACCTTGATGGACTCCTGGAAGGAGGAGCAAGAAGAACCCAGGCAAGTGCAGAGAGATGAGGAGGAACCAAGCCAACTTAACACCACCCCAGGGAGTCTCCTGTGAGGCTTCTCTGACAATTCCCCAGAGACTGCATGTCCCACTCTGCAGTAAGTGGGCAATACAGCGTGGCTATACCCTACATGTCAGCTACATCTTCTGGCCACTTAAAATCCAGTGAGGTTGGCTCACACTTCTTTCCCATGACTCATGGGTGTCCAAAGCATCCCTAGAGATTTCACATATCCATCTGGGGACTTAAGTTATATGGTCATATCTGTCTCTGCCTGACAGCCTGGATTCATGTTACACTGACCAACATGTGAAAGTCAGACCCTTCTTGATTTGCAGACACCCAGGGCGACATTAGAAACACTTACCCACTGGGGCGCCTGGGTAAGTCAGTCGGTTAAGCGTTGGACTCTTGATTTCGGCTCAGGTCATGATCTCAGGGCTGTGAGATCCAGGCCTGTGTCAGACTCAGCACTGGGCTGGGCCTGGAGCCTGCTTTTGACTCCCTCCCTGCCCCTCCCCCTCCGCTCCCCTCTCTAAAGCAAAAACAAACAAAGAAACAAAAAAACAAAAAAAACCCACCTCATTTGGCTACACCCCCATCACCTCCTCACTTCTCTTCACCATTTGTTGTCTACCTAAGAGTCATCTTCTGCTTTCTCCTTGCTAATGAAACCTCATTTTATTCAACCATGGGGGTCCATGCTCTCCAAAGGTGAGCTCTCCAACAGGACCAGAAGGTGAACCATGATGGGCCCGTGGGATCATGACAATCCCATTGCCCTTTGCCAGGGTGGGTTTAGGTATAGGCACCTGAAAGCAGAAATATCAGATCTGGCCAGTGGTCTGAAGGGAAGTGTCCGAGAAGCTTCTGGAAAATATTTTCCTTCTTAGTAAAAGTAAAAAGGTACAAAAGGAAAATTCCTCTCTTACTCCCTTCCCACCCTGCTTTTGAGCTCAGCTACATGAGCTCACTGTGTCCAGTGTTACACAGATGTGTCACAACCAGAACAGTGATGCAGACAGGCAGGAGGAGCCCGGGCCCACCCTAAGGACCCCTCCTCACAATCACCCATGGTCCAGCCACTTCCTGAGAGAGCTTCTGCTTCTTCTGGTCAAAAGTTTGACCACAAACAGCCTGTCACCATCTGACAGTCCTCTTTCATCTCCTCTCTCTGTTCCTCTCAGGTGAAGATAAAAATTTTTCCCCATTTTCTGCTGAAAGGCAGTTTAAATAGCTCTTCTACCTTGCTTGGGTCCCTGCCAAAACCATGCCTTCCATAGTCTCTTCTTGTATCCCAAAGAGCTTAGTCAAATATTTCCCCCAACAAAGAAAATTCCCTCTCTAGGAAGAATCCTGGTTCTGGTCCTGAATAAGATTTTTGTCTAAAAAAATAAATAAGTAAAAAATAAATTCAGGGCAGATCCCATTCAGGGATCTCTAAGAGTAACTTACCCTGACAAATCATGGGAGGCCCTGGCTGTCCTTGGCTAGAGAGGCTGAACCCCTTAAACAGAACGTACCTTTCACTCATTCGCTCTGTCATTCAACATATATTTATTGAGCACATACTATAGGCTGGGCTGGGTGTTATGGACCCCGCAAGGGCAAAAAGAGAGAACTTCCCTCCCTACGTGGAACTTACATTCTAAAGGGGTAGACAGGTAACCACAAAAAACATACGACTAAACTGGCAAAATAGTTGCAAATTATAATTATTCCTCTGAGGGAAGCAAAGACTGTTGACATTTAAGTGTATTCCTAAAGTCTAATAGAAAGCTCCCGATTCCAACACTGACCAGAACAGTGCTCTGGGTGCTGAAGCAGGAAGGAACTCACGGGTTCGAGGAACTGAAAGTAAATTCTCAGCACAGCGGCCAAGAGGGCGGGGAGGGTGGTGAATGAAGAGAGGCAGCAGGCCCCAGGTCACTGATGGCAAGGAGTCCTCGTTTTAATCTAAAGGCAATGGAAGGTCCTGGAAGGGTTTGAAGCAGTCAGGTAACCTGGTCATTCTGCTCTGCGGGGGGAGAATGGGTTGGAAGTGCGTGAGTCTGGAGGGAGAATGCCAACTGGCCTATTTGTCCGGGCCCATCGTTGGTGCCCTTTGTGAAGGAGTGGCAGTGGAGATGCAGAGAAACAGAATATTCAAGACATATCTTGGGAGTAGAAACAAAGGACCTTGCTGATAGATTGAATGTGGAAAAACCACAAGGACATTAGTCCTAAGCTTGACTCTCATGCGTATTTCCAGGAAAAATAGCTGAACACAGATTCCCCAAAGACCAAATGTTGAGAAGTTTTATAATGGAACAATGTCCCCTATAAACAATTATAAAGCACTAATAGTATGCCAGGCGCTGTGCTAGGACCCTGGGAACAAAACTACGAAACCCCCCCAGGATGAGAAGAGCGGCGTTCTGGAAGGAGAGTCTGCAGGTGGAGGACATGGGCTGACCCAGGAGCCTGAGCTCCAACCTACTGAGATTCATCCTCATCAGGAACCAGCGCAGCCCTCCTTTCCAAACCCCAAATCTTTGCTGAGCGAGACTTACCTTTCCACCAACATAGGACTAGATAGCCTGAATGCTTTCCTGTTAGAAAACAAAGACAATTCTGGGTAAAACATGACAAACCCCTTTTTAAAGGCACAGCTGAGGTGGGGGGAGGGGGGGAGAAGTAAGGAAAATCCCCAAAGGCCAAAAACTGAAAGGAAAACAAAACCACTTGGGCCAGCTAAAGCTCACGCCTTATGTCACCTCTGGGTGTTGGCTGGCCTTGGAAACCCAAAGACTTGAGTATTACTGGCCACCCAGGAGCAGGAACTGCAGTCTGGGGTCTGAGAAAGGGAGCCAGTTGGAACTAAGACCCCCACAAAAGGGTCTTTGAAGTGAAAGAGTGAACCAAAAAAAAAAAAAAAAAAAAAATCAGTCCCCAGGCAAACCGGGACCACAGGGAAGCTCGTCTTAGCCTTTTCGTGGGGAAAGAAACCCCACAGAGACATTTTATATTGAAGAGTATCATCTCATAGTGATCTAGGAACTCCAAGCCGAGAACATATTATAAAAAGTGGTATCCCCCCCCCAGAAGCAAACACACAACCGCTCTGGGGGGCCCCAGCAGGCCAGATGACCAGACGTCTGATCCCAAATTACAATATATGTGAAAAGACAGTTCGCAATAAACAGAAAGATAAGAACCCCAGAATTATAAAAATACTTTAAATATTTAAAGCATCAAAGAACAAATTACAAAACATGCTGGGGGGGGGGGTCTTTCCATGGAAAAAGAATGCTCAACCTCACTATTAGTCAAAGACATTTAAATTAAAAAGAAAGGAAGGAAGAAAGAAAGAAGAAAGAAAGAAAAAGGAAAGAAAGAAGGAAGGAAAGAAAAAAAGAAAGAAAGAAAGAAAGAAAGAAAGAGAGAGAGAAAGAGAGAAAGAGAGAAAGAGGAAGGAAGGAAGGAAGGAAGGAAGAAAAAGAAAGAAACTTAAATTAGAACAATGCGGTACCTGTATTCAGCATAACAGTTGTCAACCATTAGAGGGGGTGATCCTCGAGATTCTAAGAGTGAAGATAGCTGGACCGTTGTCATCTGCCAGTGGGGCACACACCTGCTGTCTTGCCATGGGTGTCTCTGAAGCAAAGCCTGGGACAGTTGGCTCGAAGCTGATCTCAGGAAGCAGTGCAGAACCCACACAGGGAAACCAAAGGAGAGGAGCCAGCATGAGGACGTGGCATCAGGTCGCTCCACCGTGGGTGGCTGGAGCTCAAACTTGCAGGACCTTCTGAGGAGCTCCATGAAGTGACTGTAAAAGTTCCCACCCCGGGCATGAAGGGGAAGCCATCACCGAAGTTCAGAGTGGGCTCATGGGCACTCACATTTCCAGATTGCACACTTGGGAGCGCCGAGGCTTCAGGAAAGGCCTAGGACAGCCACAGGGAGGCCGTCAGGTTGCACCTGCACAAAGCTGATCAAAATAAGGAGGGAACAAGAGGCAGAGTCAAGCGGACTAAAGCGGCGCTCAAGATGCCCCCTGAGCACACAGCATCCCCTTTGTCTCAGGAATTACCCTTCGGAGCATCCATCTAGGGAAATGCAGCTGAGCCGTGCACCACACAGGTTAGAGCTGAGGGGTTCCACGCATATATGAATTTTTTTTTCAAAAAACATATTGGGAAATTTGGGGGAGACTTGTGACAGTTTGAAAAAACTCACAAATGGACCATGCAGCCTAGAACAGTCCAAAAAACGAAATAAGGAAAAGTGAGGAATGCCAGGCATGAATGCATACAATATAGGTACTCGTCTTTTTGTCATTTCCTACCATAAAATATACACAAATCTATGACAAAAAGTTAAAATTTATCAAAGTTTATACAAACAAACACAGACTGTACATTATCGTTTCATTTGTGATGTCTGGCGTTAGGTATATGGGTATGACACCTGCCGTGTTCTGTGTCCTAAAAGCTGATCATTGTTGTAGGTCCTGATAGAAGATTCACAGATGGGGGAAACTTACGGTGTCCATACACACAGGACAATACTGTCAATGTATTTTCTCTTCCTTACGATTCTCTCAATAACATTCTCTTTTCTATAGCTTTATTGTAAGAATACAGTATATAAGACGTATAACATGCAAACTGTGTGTTGATCAACTATTTATGTCATTGGTGAGGCTTCCAGTCAGCAATAGGCTATTAGTAGTTAGGTGGTTGGGAAGTCGGAATTTATACACAGCTTTTCAAATGCATGGAGGGGTCAGCACCCCTAACCCCCAAGTTGCTCAAGGGTCAGCTATAATCAAAATAGGGAATGGTGTGTGTACTTGACTATATCTGAAAGGAAGGGCTGGAGGGAAGGGGGAAGGATGGATAGAGGGAGGAAAAATGTCTTTATTTACCCCATTAACCTTTCCTGTTCAACCATATTTTCCCCTCTACCCTAGGGAAAGCAGTCACAGCTGAATTGCAAAGAGGAATACAAATAGTTAATTCTCAGTTTCTGAGCTTCTGGTGGCCTTGATGGATTAAAGCTGACTTAAGGGATTTTTTTCAAGATTAATTTTACCTATACTCAATTTTGGCTTTACACTTTGATTTTAAAGCTTAACCCCAGCTTCAGATGCAACTTCTTCATACATAGATTGATGCACAAAAATATTAACTGAAGCAGAGTATATAATGGCACAAAAAAATTAGAAAAAAATCTAACCTAATTGTCCAAAAAGCAGGTATTAATTAAGTAAATATGCAGCCATTAAAAATGATATTTACAAAGAGTTTTTAATGATTTGGAACAATGCTCACCATATAATGTTGAGGGGGAAAAGGCAAGATGCAAAATTGCATATATAGTATGATCTAAATCATATAAAAATGTGTAGGAAAAAAGCTGGAGCAAAACATACCATTTAAAAAATCGGCCTGAATTATGGGAATTTTGTGATCTTTCCTCCTTTATTCCAAAATGAGTAAATATCGCTTCCACAATCAAGGAGGGAAAAGCAGGTGTGTGCCATCGGGGGTGTTGTGGAGGGCCATGGAAACCTCAGGTCCCAGTGTCCCAGACCATGTGACCGCACCTGCAGAGCCCTGCCTCATGGCTCTGTTCCCATCCAAAGTCTCTGCTGTACCTTTGTGACCTGCTGGAACTGTCCTGACTCCTTGCTCGGTGCTTCAGTTGTCTACCATTCGACAATATTCGACAACTTGGGTGAAATTCAGACCAGCCCCTCTCTTGATAAACTAGACAGTGTCGAAGATTGTAAAGAGGCTTGGAGGGTGTCTGGCATGTCGCTGGCTCAAGTTATCCTTGCGAGAGCAGCCCAGGGGCATGGGCTCTGGAATCCGATGGGCACTCCCTAGGTATACAGTGGCCATCGGGGGAATAATGGCCCCCCAAAGATGTTCACACCCTAATCCCCAGAATCTGTAAATGCATTACCTTACAGGACCAAAGGGGCTTTGCAGCAGTGATTAGGTTAAGGATTCTGAGGTGGGGACAGTATCCTGGATTATTCAGGAGGGCCCAATGTAACCACAAGGGCCCTTCTAAGAGGGAGGCGGAAGGGTTGGAGGCAGAGGAGAAGACGTGACAAGAGAAGCGGACCAAAGGTCAGAGAGTGAGAGAGTGGTGGGGTGTGGGGAGAGAGAGATTTGAAGATGCTGCCCTGCGGGTTTAAAGAAGAGGCCCTCACCAAGGCACACTGGCAGTCTTCAGAAGCTGGAAAAGGCAAGAAAGCAGATTGTCCCCCAACCCCTCAAGCTTCCAGAAGGAACACAGCCTTGTCGACACCTTGAATTTAGGGCTTTTGACTGCCAGAACAAATATGAAAGAATGAATGAATGATTGAATGAATGAATGAATGAGTAATCTGAGCTGCTAAGTTTGTGCTAGTTTGTTAGCGCAGCAATAGGAAATGGATACAACAGGACAAGCGTATTTCCTCCTCTGTAAGGAGAAGCGTGTCATTTGTGTCTCTCTGTGCCTTTATGAGCATCAAACCAAATACTGTACATGCCACACTTACTAATAAGCGTAATGAGCGTTCAGTAAGCCATAGTTACTCTTTCTCACCTCTTAGCCTGACACCTGAAGAGCACTTTAGAGAGCATTTAAGAAACATACAATATGGAATAAACTAACCGTAGGGAAGGCAGCAGGCATGGATTGTCACCACTTCACCTATGACCCCGTCCGGACTCAGGAAAGTTAAGCAAACTGTCGGAGATCACACAGCTATTAGGTGGCAAACAAAATCAAAATGTTTCACTCTTGACTTTTAGTTCGGTGGGTAATTGATTACTCTTGTGCTTCTCACTCAGGAACTCTGCTAAATGTGCAGGTGCCCACAAGAACATCTGGCCCAGGAATCTGCATTTTTTCAAGTTCCATTGTTACTTTGATACAGGCTGGTCCAGTGACCCATGCAGAGCAGTGTTGACCCACCCTGTGTTGCCGAACAGCTGTCCAACTGCTGAATGCTTCCATCTGCCTCCACTTCTTTGAGGAAATGGGAGGCCACAGATGCCCTGTCATGTTGTTGACTTTATATTTTGAAAAATTTTGAACATACAGAAAAAAGATGAAATCAATGACCACTCATATATCCACCACCTAGATTAAAGAGCTGCTGGCATTTTGCCCTATTTCCTGCATCTCTATGTATCCACATATTTTCCTTGTTGGCCGAAGCATCTTAAAGTATATTACAGACACCGTGCCATTTTTAAAACTGCATTTTAAAAATAAGGACATTTTTGGGCGCCTGGGTGGCTCAGTCAGTTAAGCGTCTTCCTTTGGCTCAGGTCATGATCCCAGGGTCCTGGGATCGAGCCCTGCATCAGGCTCTCTGCTCGGCGGGAAGTCTGCTTCTCCCTCTCCCACTCCCCTGGGTTGTGTTCGCTCTCTCGCTGTGTCTCTCTCTGTCAAATAAATAAATAAAATCTTTTAAAAATAAATAAATAAATAAAAATAAGGACATTTTCCTATTGTCCACAAGAAATGATCTCACTTAATAATATTTGGACATCACTGAATATCAATTCTTATACTTCAAATGTCCCCAATATTCCCCCCAAAATCTTTAATAGGTGACTTTTTGTTTTTTTCCAAATCAGGAAGTGTGCTCTACCAATTTTCATGTGACTGGTCTACACAGAGCTTGAGGATTTCCAGGGTGATGTGCTGATGGGAGTCCCCCTAGGTTTTCTGTACCCAGACAAACACATGGATGAGAGGCTGGTTTTCCCCTGGAATCCAGGCCTGATAACCCTGCAGCCTCCCCCTTCCAGCTCTTGTCCTTTTGGGCTGAGGATTGACAGTAAAGCATTCTTCTTCCCAAGGCCACATAGCCTCTTCTGTGGCCCCTTCCTACAACTACAGCTCCCTCTCCAGGTTCTGGCAAACTCTCAGACCTAGATAAGACTAGGGATCTCAGCTCTTTCCAGCCCAAGAGTGCTATACCACAACCCTGTTGATCTCCCTTAATGCCACTCACAACTTTGTAAATATCTTTGTTAAACTTTCTGCAATTACCCCACTTCAATGTGCCATCCCTTTCCCACTGGGACCTTGACTGATAAAGTAATGGTACCAGGGATGGCCCTACAGGAAAGTAACCCTCAGATGAGATTCTAAGATTGGATTGCTCACATATTTGAGGTGTATGGCCAAGGAAATAGAATGCAGGGTATCTGTAAAACACAGAGGCATCATAGTTGTTCAAATTATCACCATTAGTGGCATTAAAAGAATGCAGATGAAAGATATGATGTTGGCAGATCCAGTGGCTTGGCCATGCTGACAATGGTGATTACTGCAGTGTGGGGTGGCTGTTATACAGAGGAGGGACAAATTGAAGGTCCTGAATACTTGGAACATGGATGGAAATGCAGAAAGCCTTGACGGTAGCTTTGAGAGAGTTGCAGATCTCCTGGTGGGCAGCTATGCCCAGGGACTGATTATAAAGGTGAGACACAGGCAGAGTCAATTAAATGTTCAATCCTGCAATTACACTTTCTACTGGTTGCAAAAGTGGAACCCTGATTCATAGGTTGGGACATTTGAGCAGACACAGATGTGGCATAGTCACCTCAGGACCTTGTTCCACAGCCCTCATTGTCTCCAGGCCAACAGTGAGAGTTATGCTCTAATCTAGCCCAGATGGAGAAGGACAAAGCCTGATACAGGGAGGGAGAGCCTATACCTCAGAAGGGTTGCGGGACACCCAGCAGGAGTCTGTGCAGCATATATGGGGGGGAGGGGGGTTGTAAGGACATTGAATGGGAGAATTTAATGATACAGGCATGCTCACTCTAGATTCAGGACTTCCTATGCTGGCTGGAGCATCCGGGAGCGGCAGTCTCAGCTGGACTGGCCAACAGAAGCCTGGACTCAACAGTGGCTGGCCATTAATCAGGACTTTTCTAGCATTCTGAGGAGAGGGCAACTGAAGATTCAGGAGGTTAGGAATGTTGGAGGGGATCTATTCGGCGCAACATGCACGGCCACACCTTAACCACATTCCCCAGGAGGCCAGAGGATACTCTCTTCACTAGGCCAGAAGAATTCCATTGTGAAGAGTTCACAGACCTCCTTGAAAAGCTTTTGGCTGTTTTCTGTAAGCAGGAAATGACAATGGGAGAGGTTGCAATGAAATTAGACTCCCTGATTTTAATGGGGGAAAAAAAAAATGGGATCCCAGTGTTGCAGGGGCCAGGGGTCTCAAAGCCACAGTGGACACAATTCCCATAATGAGCTGTGAAACTGGAGTGCTAATTGGAATGCTTGGGCCTGTAGCGATCTCTCACACTGGCTAACTAATCTGCAGTAGATGTACAAACTCTTAAGGTGCTGCTTGACATAGACAAGCAGGAAAATTATGGCTCTAGTGGGAAAAATCATGGTGGAGAATCAGAATTTACCCAGTGTTTGGGCCCAGAGGCCCAGAATCCCTTGACTTGGGGGTGGGAGTGGAGGAAGGTCTCTTTGAGCAAGCACCTGAAATGTGGCCATAAATCTATGCTGTGAATCTTCCCCAGTCTTTCCCCAGAAAGACCAGAGACCACTAAACAGAATGGGGAAAGGGAACTATCCAGAACTTCCAGGGACCGTTAAATTCTGCTCCTGAACTCAGGCTAACCACAGGAAACTCAAACTGGCAGAGTGGTCCACGAGTCAGAGGGTGAGCTAACGGAGATCAGGAGATAAATGGAATAGTGGTCCAAGTCTGTCTTACAGCAGGTCCAAGAGGATCAAGGAGCCATGCTCTTGTGACTTTCCCAGGCCCAGAATGTATAATAGTGAATATTACTAACTCACAGAATCTCACACTGGCCCCCTGACCCATGGAATGAAAGCCATTATGGCAGTTCCAAATGGAACTTCCTTCTCTCCCACTGCCAAATAGTGAACCCAAAGAAATAGCATAACCCTGGGGGAATCGCACAGATTAGTGTGTAACCATCAAATACTTAAAAGAGGCAGGAGTGGTGATTCCTACCACATTAACATTTAAGTCATGTTTGGCTGGTGCAGAAACCAGATGGATGGTAAATAATGACTATAGACTACAGAGAATTCAGTCACATGGTGATGTCAGTTGCAAATGTAATTCCAGATGGGTATCTTAACCAGAACAAATAAAAACACCCTTGACACCTGCTATGCAGCTATATGCCTAGAAAGGCTTTTTTTTTTTTTTTTTTTTTTTTTTTTTCAATTCCCAGCAGCAAAGCTGGTTGCCTTCACATGGCAGGGACCACAGTACTTTCACCAGAAGCTTTATGTCGAGGCTTTGTCGGCTGTCTTGCTCTCTATTGTACTGCAGTCCACAGAACTTGATCATTTTTGATACCTTTTAAAAAAAAATCACTGTATTTCACTGGTGACATTGTGCTAATTGGACCTGGTGGGCAGCCTCTGGCAAATATTTTAGGTGCCTCGATAAGAAACATGCATTTCGGGGGATGAGAGATAAACCCCATGAAAGTTTAGAAGTATTCCATATTGTGAAGTTTCTAGGAACCCAGGGTTATGAAAGATGTCAGGAATGAGTGACAAACTGTTACTTCTTGCACTTCCTACCAAAATATTTGGTAGACCAGTGGGTTTTGGGGAATAACATATACCACCCTTGTATACACTGCTCTGACCCATTCAAGCTGCCAGTTTTGAGGGATGCCAGTTCAACAAATACTCTGGTCACGGTGTAAGCCGCTCTGTGTCTGGAGCTACATGAGTAAGCAGACCCAGTGCTAGAGAAAGTGTTTGTACATAGACTATATAAAATGCCGTCTGTAGGCTCGGGAGAACTCTAATAGGAGAACTACCTAGAGATGGGGGGGTGTACGGCCTCTTTTGCTGACAACTGCTCTCCATTGGCAAAGCAGTTCCCTGCCTGCCACTAGGTTCTGATAGATACTGAATCCCTGGTCATTCGATACCAAGTAACTATGTGACCAGCACCGCCATCATGAGCTGAGCATTATCTTATCTACCAATTCAGGCACAAGTAAATTGCATGAGCAGTGTGATGGTTAATTTATGTATCAACTTAGCTGGGCCACTGTACCCTGATATTCAGTAAATTTGTGACAAGGAGGAATGGGGAGGGGCGTATGGATAGACTTCACTGAATGGGCCATGATTGTGAAAATATTCATGTTCTCTGAGAGTGCTTACCCAAGGGCGGACTGGGACTAAATCACTGGGACCACGTACAGAGTAGCTTACCCCACCCCTTTCTGGGATGGAAGCTATGCTAGTCTCAACCACACGGACTCTACCTCACCGAAGTTCACCTAAGCAGTGCCACTGCTGAATGCCCTTGCTGCCATCAGCAGAGGTCAGTGCTGAGTTCCCAGTGTGGTATTATTCCCCCGAGCTGAATAGCCAGCCACCTAGTGACAGGTTGATGACACTGAATCCCTTACAGCGTGGTGGGGGGTGGAGGAGGGCAGTGATTTGTCCTTATATGAATAGATACATACTCCACATTTGTTTTCACTTTGCCTGCTCATAACACTCTGTCAGCACCATCATTCCCTGCAGAATGCCTTATTCATCACTATAAGTCACAATGCCTATGACCAAGAAACCCATTTTGTAAAAGTGCAAAGAAAGTACAGTAGAGGGTTTATTCCAGTTAAATTCACGTGGTCTTTCCACATGCCCTGTCACCCAGAAATAGATGGATTCAGATTCCAGTGGAATGGCCCATCGAAGGCTCAGTTATTGTGCCTACTGGAAGACAACAGTCTGCAAAATTAGGGCGCTAGTCTTTTGGATGTGGTACATTCCTTAAACCAGCAGCCGATAGGTAGTGCTGTCTTGTAACAAGAATGCTCAAGTCTGGGAATCAAGGGTGGACATGGGAGTGGACCCTCACTATTGTACCCTCTTATGGGATGTTTGCTTCTGATCCCTGCAAACTTGAGCTCAGTGGTCTCCGTGAAGGTCCTTGTGTGCAAGGGAAGAACCAGAAAACATGGCTGAGGTTCTGTTAAGACAGAAGCTGATACCATCTTCTAACCATTTTCAGCTTCTCATGCTACTGATCCAACAGTCAGAAAAGAGGGCATGCTACTCACCAAGGCGTTTGATCTGATTACCAAGGCAAAATGGGTTTGCCTCTACACAATGAGGCTGAGAAGGACTAGATGCAGAATCCAAGAATTCCCAGGCCACCAGTGACTATTCTCTTACCTAGATTACTGGCCAGTGGAAAACAGAGGCAACCCAAAAAAGACAGGACCACTGAGGACACAGATCATGAAGAAGCGAGGGAAAGGAACCCTGATAAGCTGAGGTGCTAGCAAAGAGTTAAGGAATGTGTAATAGGTGGTAAAAGAAAGAAGCCACAATTATCAGCTTGGGTCTCATGACCAGGTATAGAAGTGGGGATAATAGCAGCTTTTATGCTAATTACTTGATTCTCTTTCCTCACTTTTACCTCAAAACCTTACATGAAGAGCATTATGGCTAACATTTTAGGTTTCAGGTGGGAATATGACGTCATTCGGTATCTAATGGGATTTTGTACGTCCTGGTGTTGGGCCCACGACGTCTTCATCTGTTCAAGGTGGATGGTCAAGGGCAAAAGGTGGGAAAAGTGCTGG
The DNA here is from genome assembly GCF_037043125.1 of Eumetopias jubatus. NCBI lineage: Eukaryota > Metazoa > Chordata > Mammalia > Carnivora > Otariidae > Eumetopias > Eumetopias jubatus. The sequence continues at coordinate 4,926,947 of NW_028274814.1, read as the reverse complement.
ATATTCTCTTTCCTCCACTCTGTGCTCTGTGCCGGGAAGTTGGCCTCTGCACAGCACACCTATGGGCTCCTTTGTCTTCAGCATCCACTTGGGTTTGGCCATGGCGGGCTCTGGCAGGAGACTGGAGGCGGGGGGACAATGCGGTCATAACACGTTTCCATCAGCTCCTTCCCATCACATCACAGGTTGTCAGGGGTCACATTCCTTTACCAAAGGTTACAGACTCCACTGCGCAGCTCTTGGCACTCCAGGTTCTTGTACCCACCCCTCCTCCTCTTCTCTCCAAGCCAAAGAGTGGTAATGGCACCTACTCCCAAGATGATTCACTAACTGCTGCTTATTTCTCTTAACCCTGCCGATACACTTGTCAATAGTCCCTTTATTAAACTCTTCTCAATTATTCCATCTGAATAATCTGGGGCACCTGGGTGGCTCAGTCGGTTTAGCATCTGACTCTTGATTTCAGCTCAGGTCATGATCTCAGCGTCCTGGGGATCGAGCCCCGCATCAGGGCAGGCTCTGCACTCAGCCGGGAGTCTGCCTGAGATCCTCGCGCCCTCTACCTCTGCTCCTTACCACCCCCTGCCTCCACTTACATGCACCACGTGCTTGTGCTCTCTCTCTCTCTCAAATAAATAAATCTTTGAATAATCTACCACAATCCTCTGTGATACAGCCCAGTTTAGTCAGGCTGAGTTTAGAATGGATATTTTCCCTCAGACTAGTGCCAATCCTCACCTGTTCTGAGTGGGCCTGACTCATAGCTCTTGAAGCTGTGATTCACCTGCCTGTATCCTGTGTAAAAGTCTTCGGCGCCACACATACGCAGACACATTTCACCAGCCTTCTGAGCAGATAATCAGGAAGTTGTCCAGCAGGGCTCTCCTGGTCTCAACTGGAGCAACCAGCTAGCTTGGGGGACGGTGGCAGTGAACAGAATATTTGTGTCTCCCCAAAATTTGTATGTTGGAATCCTAACCTCCATTGTGACGGTGTAAGGAGGTGGGGCTTTGGGAGGTAAGTACGTCACGAGAGTGGAACCCTCATGAATGGGATTAGTGGCCTTAAAAAAAACAGGACCAAGAGACTCTCTTCTCTCTGCCATGTGAGGATGCAATGAGAAGTCTTCAGTCTACAACCTGGAAGAGGTCCTCACCAGAACCTGACCATGCTGGCACCCTGATCTCAGACTTCCAGACTCCAAACCTGGGAGAAATGCCTTTCTGCTGTTTATAAGGCACCCAGCCTACTGTACTTTGTGCTAGCAGCCCAAATGGCCTAAGGCGAGGGTTCTAGAGCATTGGGCTCCCTCACTAACACATCTTAGGAAGAATATTCCAAATGGTGAGCCAACTGGAGTGCCGCAGATGAGTTCCAGGAATGCCATGGGAGACGATCCCCTCATCCTTTAGGGCAGCTGAGCAGGGCCTGAGCAGTTGGAGCGGCCGCACCTCCAGCTCCTTGGAGGGCAGCCAGGGGAAGTGGGGTCTGATGGCATGCACGTGGTCCCGCAGGCTGCACGCACAATGAGAAACACCCCACAGCTGCGGCTTTACCTCCACCACCTGGCCATGGACTCTGCAGCCTGCCACAGTCTGCAGCTGCTCTTCGTGGGCAAGGAGTCCCTGAGCTGCCACAGGACTTTGGGGTTCCATGTACCCAGGGGGCGTGGCTCACATGGGGGTGACAGAGACTCTCCCAGGCACAGCTCAATCTCCAGTTTTCTTTTTTATTTTCTTTTTTATTTATTTATTTGACAGAGAGAGACACAGCAAGAGAGGGAACACAAGCAGGGGGAGTGGGAGAGGGAGAAGCAGGCTTCCTGCCGAGCAGGGAGCCCGATGTGGGACTCGATCCCAGGACCCCAGGATCATGACCTGAGCTGAAGGCAGACGCTTAACGACTGAGCCACCCAGGCGCCCCTCTCCAGTTTTCTGTATATTGGATACTTTTGTTGAGATTTTGGCTGATATGCCTTTTAGTGGTGCCCAAGCCAGCTGATGAAGCACCACTCTAACAATGCATGTTTATTCTGCAAATTAGAATGTCTTTGTTCTGAAATAGATTATATGAAATAAATGAGTTTGGATTTGAAATTCTATTTACCTCATCAAACATACACAATTCAACATTACATATGACACGAAAAGGAAGAGCTATTAGATTCCTTCAATATAAATCTATACAATAAATACATGTATTATATATTTACTCAGTATGTTTAAATATGTTATAGATTATACCTGTTTAAATATAAATATATACATAAATGGAACTGTTGTATTTGAATGGTGTAAAACGTGGTCTTATGTTTTGTCAGCCATTATACAAAAATATGTTCTCCATTGACCCCAGTTGGCCATATAAATGTAGTCTCTGTTGTGACAAAGGCTGGGGAGCACTAGCTCTAAGGTATCAGCCCGTGTGATTTCCCCACCTCCCTTGGCTGTCACGCCCACAGCATATTAGCACAAACCATAACTAGGGATTAAATGCTGACTTGAACATCTGATTTAAAGGCTTCCCTAAACATAGACACAACTCTCCATAATCCTTTCCCTCAGAAACACAGAAGTCATTCCCCATAGGGCTAATGCAGAACACACACACACACACACACACACACACACACACACACACACACACACGCTGTGTCCTCAGAGATTACCCAGATGTAAGAGTATGATTTGACCCGAGGAGGAAGAGGGTTGATTCTGAGGAGTAAAAGGGACAAAGTAACCAGTAAATGGTTCAAGTAAAATTCTAACTCAGAAACCCGGCATGTCACGAGGAGTGTTACTTAGCTGCGGTCAACACTGACAGGCCTGAGCTTGAAATGCCCTGGTTCTCAGACCCGGAGATCCTTGTAGGCCTACTGATGAAAAGGGTGAGTTTGATAAAGGAGAGTGAAAGTGAGTGGCAACATGAATGAACCGGACACAAAATAGTGCACACTCTGGAATTGTGTTTTATAAAGAGTAAAAACAGGCTAAATTAATCTATGGTATTAACAGTTAAGATACTGGTTAATGGAGGTGGAGTGGGGGCAGAGGTGGTAAAGGGGCATGAGAGAGGCTTCATCTGTTGCTACATCTGAATGTTGGTTACATGGGCTGCCACCGAGAAATGTATCAAATTGTATACTTATGTGTGCAGTTTTGTGTGTGTTTATTATGCTTCAGAGAAAACATGCTAAATGGAATGGCAGAGGGGTCCTACTAACACAAAAATACTTGGTAGTTCAGCACAGGCGTAGAAAACAGAAAACAAAAATGAAAATCCAGAGGCCCTAGCTGACCACAAGCTGAACATGAAATAAGTTAGGGTTATTAAATATTTATTTATTTATTTGAGAGAGAGAGAGAAAGAGAGAGAACACACACACGAGTCGGGGGAGGGGCAGAGGGAGAGAGAGAGCAAATCTCAAACAGACTCCCTGCTGAACGTGGAGCCCAACTCAGGACTCGATCTCATGACCCATGAGATCATAACCCATGAGATCATGACCTGAGCCAAAACCATCAGTTGGACGATAACCCACTGAGCTACCCAGGCACCCCAACAAGTTAGGGTTATTAGAATTGAAGGAAGAGTGACAGCCTGATCACTTGGGCTATAATAAAGGATACTTGCATGACTTACCGAGACTGCAAAGTGATTCTTCTACAATACAGTGTAGCTACTTGAGCCCTGATCAGAATAATGGGTAATTTTGATTAACATCCCTTCAAAAGGACATTGAAAACTAGAAAGGATTCAGAGAAGAGCAATAGAGATGATTAAAGATATGGAAACTAGACACTCAAAAAAGGTTAAAAGTAGTGCATTTTTTTTTAAAGTTGGGTGCTGGTTCTCTTCTCTTGATCAAGGGTCGCATGACTCGTCAGCCCTCTCCTCTAATGCTTTGCTCCTCTCCCTCTCCTTTACCGGCGATGGACTTGTAAGAGCCAAATAAGTCAGCCGATGGTACTTTCTTGAGCAGATATGTCAATGTCATTCTAAAAGAAAAAAAAGATGTTCGGTCATTAAAAAGCCGCCTTCGGAATAATTGGGGTTGTTCCGCTTAAGGAAGAGAAGGCTTGATGGGCCTTAAAATAGCTGGAGATTTCTGAGGAGGGAGTCTGTGTCCGTCATTCTTCACCTCCGACACACCGAAAGCAAATGATCTTAAAATAAAGCAAAGATTTCAGCAGACCAGAAAGACTCATTAAGTGAATGAATCGCAAGGCCGGGGGACACTCAAGCACAGAGTTAGGATATTCTGACTACACCGGTTTCTTTCTAACATCATAATTTTGATTATCTCCTGAATGATGAGTTTGATTTTATTTGTAACAACAATACCTTACATTTGTGATGTCTTAGAGCTCGCCAGGGACACTTTCAGCCCATTTGCCTCAACTTAGAACCCCTGCTTTTGAATTGAGGCTGCCAGAGAGAAATGTGTGGCTGAACGGAGGCCCCCGGGGCAGCCGGTGGGCAGGCCCCGCTGTCCCGCTGCTCCCTGGGGGCTGGAGGCTGGGGGGCTGGGGGACTGGCTGCCGGCTGTCGCCAGTCACCATGGTGACCTCGCAGCGGCAGCTGCTGTCCCCACCATCTGAAGATGTCTGCAGGGTTTTGGAGGCAGGTCTGGGCGGTGGGTGGTCCCAGAAGTGGCCGGAGCCTTGGGAAGTCCTGGCCACTTGCACACGGGGCCAACCGCCTCTTCTGGGGCTCCCAGCCGGGGCTCCCAGCCGAATTCAGGGTGAGCTTCAGAGCAGGCTTTGCCAGAACAGCCTGAGAAACGTCTCCCGGCACGAATGTGCTCCTTCCTCCACTACTTGCTGCCCTGGGGAAGTCTGAGGCCTGGGAAAAGGGGGACCACGGCTGGAGGCCATTTTTTTTTCCAAGGGAAAACAGAATTACGTGGAATCTTCGGTTTAGGCCAAGACTTGATCCACTTCCCCCCCCCCCCCCCCCGTATTTTGTCCATGTTGTGACTGTGGCTGGCGGCGGACCTTCAGGACAGCCTCTAGGCCTGAATCCCGAAAAGGCAGCTGCCCTATCTCTCAGCAACCTGCTGCCCCTCCAGCAGCCCCTTATCGCCAGCCCCCCACCCCCTCCCTGCACACTCCGGCCCCTAGACACAAGCTGCAGGGGGCAGCCCCCTGCATGGCACCTGCCGCACACAAAGCAGGGCCAGGGCCAGCGCCCGGCGGAGCCAACAGCTGGAAGGCCGTCTCTCCGCCGGGCGCCTGCCCTGCTGCGCTTCGGGGACGAGGGGAGGCCCGGGGGCGGGTTGGGGGGGCTCTTGATGGGGAGTCGCTCCAGCAAGACATCTGCTCCCCTGGCCAGGAGATCTGAAGGGCGGATGCAAGAGATCCGAGGGGGCGGGGTGTCAAGGCGGCCCCCACCCCGCAGCTGTGCCAAGCACCGGCTCCCACTCTCCGTGGCCACAGTCTGTCCCTTTCAAGCCTGTGTCTTCTCCCCTCCCCCCTTCAGCTGGCGTCTCGGGAAAGACAAGTATCGCAAGCAAACTGCCTCGGAAAAACAAAGCTGTCTGCTGGCGGCCGTCCCAGCCCGCCCCGGGCTCCCCGGCCCACCCCCACCCCGGCCCCTTCCTGACGCGCGGCTCCCCCAGCCCCAGCGGCTCTGGGCCCCGGCCAGGGAGTGCAGGACCCCTCTTGGCTCCCTGGTCTGGTCTGAGGCCCCTGTCAGATGCCCTTAGGAGTGCTGGGCTGCAGGATGCAGGGCACGGGGCCCTCAGGGACAGAAGTGACAGATGAACAAGGGGACTTCTTCTCACTAAATCACCGGTGTGGAGCCTCCCCGGCGGAGCTTGAAGAAGCAGCCCCTCCACCCCTGTCAGCTTTTCTATCTCGCTGGGCCAAAGCTCCTGGACTGGATGGAGGTGGGCGGGGGCTTCAAGCCAGTGAGCCTGGGGACTTGGCTTTTGGGCAAAAGCTAGATCACGGACCCAACGCCAATTCTACCAGCCTAGTTGGAAGGAAAGAAAGAGTCTGTCATCACACCTTGATTAGCATAAGGATTTAAAAACCAACAAACAAGCAGTTCTGCCCTCTGCCTTGCCAGAGAGAGCAGTGTACAAATTGACTAAGGGGCCCAGACATTTATGTTGCCCAAGACTCTCAGGCAACCTGGGGTTTCCTTTTCCCCAGGCATACTGCTGATTGTGCCCAGAATACGAAGCATAGATCATGGAGGAGCCGACAGGAACGGGACCTCCAGGCCCAGTCACTGTGGGAAACTTCTCCCCAGCGACTAGTGGAACTATGTCTACAAGAAGGGACTCTCCTGCTGGCCCAAGCAATCCAAGGATGCTCCTTTTTGGAAGTCCCCAAGTCAGAATACAACAGCAGAGTGATAAGACGGTCACACACAAACCCCACACAGGCCATCCTTTGGTGGTTTGTGATCATTGTCCACTTGCTTCTGGTTTCTGGGTTTTTTTAAGACTTTTTTAATTTATTTATTTGAGAGAGAGAGCACAAGTGGGGTGGAGGGCAGAGGGAGAAGCAGACTCCCCGCTGAGCAGGGAGCCTGATGCAGGACTCGATCCCGGGACCCTGGGATCATGACCCAAACCGAAGGCAGACGCTCAACCGACTGAGCCATCCAGGTGCCCTGGTTTCTGGTTTTTGCAGATTGGATGTTAACTTTCCTTCCCATCCTCCTGGTGACTCAGAGATGCATCAGAAAACTTGTAGGCAGTTGAGCTTGTCTTCCAGGTGCCCACAGGCTGGGGAGCCCTGTGACACTTCAGCCCCATGTCATTTCTCCCCGCTGGTCATCAGCAGTCTGCAGCATACTGGTGTCTGAGCACCTCAGGGCTGGCTGAGGGCTGGAAGGTGACCTGCAAATTCTGGGGCTCCCACAGAGCTTCCATGGAGAATGCAGACCAGAACATGCACTGTGCATCACAAGAGCCAGTGTGTGCATGTGCATGAGCATGCACACACACACATATACACACCAATGCGCACACTCACACACAGGGCCAGAGATAACCAGTGGTCCCAGCCCAACTCCTTCTTTAGCCCCCAGCTTCCTCCTCACTCCCTGTCAGCGGCCCCATTTCTCCGGCCTTTAGCCTGGCCCTGAGGCACACACCTCCATCACCCTGCTCGGCACTGTCACAGCATCATCCATTCATTTGACTGTTTCCCTCTCTAGCTCCGTGAAGCGACAGCAGAGGCTTTGGCTTGTTTGTGGCCTAGGACAGCAAGCACTTCAGTGTTTGTGGAGCGAATCCACTCCTCCAAAGGGTTCTCTAATTCCCAGGTCCGCCATCCACCCCTTCAGGCTCTGCTCCCCCAGGCCTGGCCTAACAAGAGCTTGGTCTCCTTGGCTCCTCAGCCTTCTCACCATCCACACCCAAGCAAATGGAACATGGATTTATAATCAATTAGGCAAGTCCCATTCTTGTAATGGGGCCAAAAAGGGAAAAACCCTTAACTATATACACAGAATGGGCTTTATTCTCCCAGGAATCTCATTACAGATTAGAATGTAAGAGGTGACCAAACAACAACAACAAAGCCTGAAAACAAGAAAAAGAAAAAGGAAAGGAAAGAAAGAAAGAAAGAAAGAAAGAAAGAAAGAAAGAAAGAAAGAAAGAAAGAAAGAAAGAAAGAAAGAAAGAAAGAAAGAAAGAAAGAAAGAAAGAAAGAAAGAAAGAAAGAAAGAAAGAAAGAAAGAAAGAAAGAAAGAAAGAAAAGAAGAAGAAAGGGAAGGAGGGAGGGAGGGAAGAAGGAAGGAAGGAAGGAAGGGGGAAGGGGGGAGGAACGGAGGGATGGAGGGAGACATGGAATTTTTCTCTGTACCCTCCCTTGCCAGCTCTCAGCCCTGCTCAGACATTGCACCCAAGTCCCTGGAAGCCAAGAACACAGACATAGTGTGTGCACAGCAGGTGCTCAGGGCACCTGTGGAAAGAATACTATTTTGGGTGCCGGAAAATCTGGGTTCCAATCGTGACATCCTGGGATACACCATTTAACTTCTCTGAACTTGGGTTCTCCTGCAAAATAATAATAAACGTGTCCTGCCTGACTCATAGGAGATTGTGAGGAATAAATGCGCCCAGTGCTCCCTTCCAGGGAAAGTGTGGAGGCGGTGAGCCCCCAGAGGCCGGTGCAGAGAAAGGCCAGCTGGGCCCTGGGACAAGCCTGGAGACAGGAAGACCCTGCCCCCCACTACCCTCCTCTTCTCCACGCTGCCTCTGTGTGTTCCTGCTATGGAATCAGTCATGTCCCCCAGAATTCATCTGTTGAAACCCTAACCCCCAGTACCTCAGAATGTGGCCGTATCTGGAGAGGTAATCAAGTTAAAATGTGGTCATCCGGGTGGGCCCCAATCCAATATGACCAGTGCCCTTAGAAGAAGAGGAGACTGGGGCACAGACTATAGGAAGGGAAGACCACCCTAAAACACTGGAAGAAGGCAGACATTGACAAGCTGAGAGAGAGGCCTCAGCAGAAACCAACCCTGCCGACTCCTGCCTCCAGAACCGTGAGGAAATAGATCGGTGTGGTGTTGTTTAAGCCCCTCAGCATGTAGTCCTTGGCGATGGCAGCCCGAGTGAACTCACACAGCCCCTTCCTGCCTTTCTACTCATTCTCTTGCCCTACTGGGTGATGTTGTCCCACAAAGAGCTGCTCCCCCAGTGGGCCTAGCAAAACACCAGAGAAGCAAGTCACAACCCCGGTCACCGTGCTCTCGCATCTGTGGGGGCGGGACCCATCAACTGGGGGACACTTTCAGTCAAGATGTCCCCTTCTGTCATCACACGGCAAAGACATCTAAGAGAGCACGTGTCCTGTCAACCTCACAGCCTACCGGACAGGCCATCACCTACTCCAGTGGGCCCCAAATGCACGCCCTTATATGGTTGTCGGTATCCCCTGGGGAGACTGATAAAATAGAGACTCCTGAGCTTGCCCACAGAGATTTAAACCAGTAAGCACGAGGTGGGGCCTGAGAATCTGCTCCTAGGTGAACCTGAGGCACAGCCATGCACACTGACCCGGCTGCCACTGCGTGAGCGATGCCCCTGTTTCCTCGGCCTGACTGAGGCTGGGTCCTCCACGTGAGGGACCGTGGCAGTTAGGATATCAGCAGAGTCCTCGAAGTTCACGCGCGTTAACACGCAAATGCCCAACGACTCCGGAGAAGGCCTCCGAGAAGGCCCTTGGTGAAGGCCGATGGGCCCTTGCCTCCCATTTCCTCCCTTCAGGGGAGCCCAGTGAAAACCGATCTTTGCTCAGAGCCACGCATCGCAGAATCCTGGAGCTGGCAGGCACCACGAGGGGTCACGGAGCTCAAGCCCCTCCATTTTCCTACAGAGACTACTGTCGGGAGTGGGGTAGCCAGCCCGGGACACAGAACCAGCGGGAGCCCGAGCCCAGAGCAGCCTCTCAGATTCCCTGTTGCGTTCTTGCTTTCTAAGTGCACTGTTAAACACCACCCCAGCTTCTGAATGTGACTCCGACAGAAAAGAAAATAGGGCTCTGATGGGGCTTCTTGAGCACCTGGATGCTGGGCACTTCGTATGCATTATGGCATTACTTCTCCCAACAGCCCGCTCTCATTAGACCTCATTTTCTACACTTTTATTAAAGAGACCTGCTCAACATCACACGTGCAATAGTTGGAGACAGGATGCATCCCAGGCCTGTGTAACTCCAAGTGCCAGACAGCCCATAATCTGGGGACGAGAAGCCTGTCCTTTTTTTAAAAGAAGTTTGACATATAAAATTGCGTAAGGTTAAGGTATACAACCCGTTACTTTGATACATTTTATATATTGTAATAGGATTGCCAATGCGGCGATATTTATTACATTATGTAATTATAGTACAATATTATTATCTATATTTATTATACTGTACACTAGATTTCTATGGCTTATTTACTACACACTACGAGTATGTACCTTAAATACCATCACTCTTTACCACCACCCCCCATCCCTGGGTAACCATTCTACTCTCTGTTTTTTACAGGCTTAACTTTTTAGATTCGAAACATTAGTGAGACCGTATCGTACTTGTCTTTCTCTGTCTGACTTGGCATGATGTGCTAAAGATCCATCCTTTTCATCTCAAATGGCAGGCTGTCCTCCTTTCTCGTAGCTGAATAATATTCCATTATGTGTATGTACTGTGTCTTTCTATCCATTCATTCATTGATGAGCATTTGGCTTGTTTCAGTATCTTTAGCCTGTACTTTTTAAAATGCTGCCAAGAGCTAGAAGCATACCAGGACTCTCGCGCTGGGCCCTGAGGTCTTACCAGGCAGGTCTCAGGTGACACCCCTGATGAGGTGGGCAGGGTAGCAGCACCTGTGCAAGGAGCCAGGGCAGCCCCACCAGAGGAGAGACACTTCCTGCCCTGACGCCAATGGCATCTGGTTTCCACAAGACTCCTTGGCTTTCTCTTGGCCTCCTGTTCCTTAAGACGGGGCCCCTTCATACCAGCTCAACAGTGGAGGTTACGTTCCACACACTGATGTCTCTGACATATCTCATTCTATTCCTGAATCTCCAGGAGGGCTTCCTGTGGGACTCCCCAAGCTGATAGCAGGCGCTAAGGCCCCATCACAATGATCCAGTAGATACTGGAAAAGAGAAGGTGGGTGACACAGAGGGGGTTCTCCCACACCCACTGCCTTTCATGACCTCCATTTTTCACTCCTAGGGCTTTGCTCTCCTTATCCTTCCACATGACCTCCTTCATGTCTCCTTCAACCACCTTCCCCTCCTCACACTTCCCCACCCTCCTGTCCTATCAGAAGGTTCTAGCCCCCTCCCATGACATGGGGTAAATTACGGGACTCATTCATTCACCTGTTTGTTCAGCAAATATTTGTTCATAACCCGTGTGCCAGCCCCTGTCCCAGGCACAGGGAATAGAGCAGTGAGCGAAAGAAACCAACCAAACAACACAGACGAAACCGCCTGCCCTCACAGAGCCTCCACTCTAGCTGGGGAGACAGAAGGTGAATAAGAAAAATAAGAAAGTGTCAAGTAAGTAAACGATAAGGAGAAAAAGAAGACAAAAGGAAGATACGGAGTGTGAGGGGTGGTTTAAATTTCAGCCGCGGCGGCCAGGGAAGCCTTCCTCGCGTTATTTTTTAGTAAAAACATGAAGAGGTGAGGAAACCACCACAGGGCTGTGGGGGCTGGGGGGAGGATTCTAGTTGGAGGGAAGAGCAAGTGCCAAGGCTTTGAGGCCGGCACAGAGGGCGTGACAAGGACAGTGGTAGAAGATGAGGTCAGGCAGGTGGGGAGGGGGCAGGAGACCACTCATGTGGAGGAAAGCCTGGGGGGTTGGCAGAGGAATGACCCAGTCTGAGTTCTGACTGGACGTCTGTGGCTGCCTGTTGAACAGACTAAAGGAGGGTAAGGGTGGGAGCAGGGAGACCACTCGGGGCCTCAGTAGGTCCCAGGGAGGTTTCACAGTGGCTTGACTACAGTAGTGAGGTGATAAAAAGTGGTTGAAAATACAGTTTGAGGATAGTATCAATATCAGCTGTTGACTGCCTGGGGCCTGAGCAAATGAAGGAGGAGACTTGTTTCATTGCCTTCCCCACTGCATGGCGGGCCACCACACACGCCGCAAAGCACACGTAAGCCCCCACAGCCCCACACTCCTGCCCTCCCGACGGATCCCAACAGTTCACAACTGTTCTGACTCCTCTCCACTTCCCAAAGTTTGCATGTCCTGTCCCAGGGAGGTCGAATTCAACTCTGACACCTCCCCGCAGAATGACGCTGGGCTCTTTGGCTCCCTCTTTCTCTGTAGAACAGGAATAAGGATTTATACCCACCAGCCCCGCCCCTCCGCCCCAGCCCGGGTTGTTGTGGCGCTAAGCGAGGAACCATAAACGCACAGCACACGGAAGGCACTCCCTCGTGGCTAATCACTCTTCCTGCGATGGGCCTACTCTGCCACGTCTGCATGCCAGTCACCCCGACGCGGCCCAAGCCACGGCCCAGGACTCGCTGGTCAGGAACCGGGAGCTGGGTGCGCGGCCCCCACGGGACACAGCTGGCAGCACCCACGCCCCACCCAGGGAAACGTGCACAGGCCCCCCGGGACGAGTTCGCTTCGCGGCTTTCCGGGGCCGCAGGGGAGGGGACCGGCCGCGGCGACAAGACACAGTGCCCGGGGCGCGCGGCGAGGCGGCCGGAGGATCCGGGAGGATCCGGGAGGATCCGGGGCTGTGAGGCCCTCGGAGCCGCGGTCGTGGCGAGGCCGCGCCGGGGCCCAAATCCTGGCCGCGGCCCAAAGCCCGGCTCTCAGCCACCTCCTGCTCGCCTCCCCGCCACCCTCCAGCCCTGGGCCCTTCCAGGCGCGGGGATGCCTCGTTTCCCGCCGCCAGGGGCTGTTTCCCAATATTTTTGCCCCGGGACCTTTGAGGCCTTTCCCCCGCCGGGCCCTGCGGACGCCTCTTGCGAGGCCTCGAGGAGCTTGGGTCTCCCTTGCCTGGGCTCCCAGGGCGCGGCTCCCGCAGGGCCCTGCCAAGAGCTGCTGGGCGGTGGAGTCTGAATTCCCGGTCTGAGAACTGCGCTACCACTCGGGAGCTGCGTGGCCTTGGGTAGGTTCCTTAACCGCTCAGCCTCCGGTTTTTCTTCCTTCACCGGGCGATTAACGCCCGCGGAGCAGTCAGGCGGGGGTGGGGGGCGGTGGGGGTGTAAGATGAACTATGCATACAAAGCACTTGGCCCTGAGTCTGTCGCTGGTAAAAGCTCAAAGGCTGGATGGATTCCTCAGAATAAGCATACTGTTGGCTAGCAGGACCTGCCACCCATATTCTAGAAACAAAATTCGGATGAAAATGAAAAAAAACATCCTATTCTCTTTATTGCCGAAAAAATGTTGACTAAGTTTGTGTCCTCTAACTTCAGCTCAGAGTTCCCAGCCTTCTCACGGAGCGCATGCGCTTTTTCCGTAGCGAATGCCTTGGGGTGGGAAAGAGAAACTCTCGAGGACACCATTTTAAACTCCCCCTGATTTGGGGGTCTGCAACGAACTCTGCCCAGATGCATTCAGGGGGGATCTTCCTCCTCCCTAATGAGGACCTGCCTCCCACCAGCCTCCCTGGGTTTCCCGTCGCCACAGGCAGCGTGGCCCTTGCAGAAGCAGGTGAGGATGGGCGACTACTCCCCCTTAGCCTGGCTGGGTATTCACAAGTCTGGGAGCCAAGGGGCTGTCTCAGGGCTGTCTGGGTGGGCGCCAGAGGATGGGAGAGACAATAGGCAACAAGCGCTGGGGCCATTTTCTTTTCTGAAAAGATCTTCATTTCCACGCTAATTGCAATTTCTGGCCTGCCTCAGTTTCAGACTCAGCCTTATTTGCCGAGTTGTCTGGCAAATGGTTCCTGGCGTGCTTCCTCCACCTCCTTTTCCTTGGCCAGACCCGGCCAGTCATAAATTGACAGGGAAAAACAGCTCTCCCAATTATTTTAATGTCTTGTCTAGGGTTATTATGGAGCTTGGGACAAATCCCAAACAGGTCTCAGCTGCTACGGATACCGATCGCAACTTCCCTAGCTCACCTGCATTCCTCTTTGCTGGCTATAAATGAATTCCTTCTTCCTCAAACCTTCCCAAGCTGCTCCACAAACCAAGGGCCACTTGAAGGCTAGAACCAGACCCTGTGGGAACCTCTTACCCAGGACTGGACTAACCCTCCCATTTGAAAGGCCCTTATTCTGCTACTTAATGAGGAGGCAAATGCCCAGAAGGGCTGAACTGTGGGACTGACTGGGTGTGAATGGAGATGGGGAATTTGCAGGTGGAGTTAGAGGGTTGAAAGGAAGGTGTTCTGGACAGGGCAAAGCAGGGAAGTAGAAACAACCTCGGCAGTCAGGCTGGTTTCATGAGACCTGTAGCTCCAGGCCTCAGACTAGAGAGGCCAGAGTTGGTTTTTAGTACACTAGGTCAAAAGCAGGAGTCATCTTGGGTTTTCGAGCACAGAAATAATGATGAAGCACATTTTTTCCCCAGGTGGGAATTAGAGTAGGTTCAGTGCACTGAAAGCCTCAGGCACCTTATCTGAAAGAAAGCGACTCCACAGGTCTACATTCCTGTTCCCCCAGCCCCTTCATTCTCGAACCTACTCTAACCTCTCACAAAATTTAAGATCACAAATTGATGTATTTCAAATGGATCCGTTTTTTTAAAAAGACTTTATTTATTTATTTGACAGAGAGCACAAGCAGAGGGAGCGGCAGAGGCAGAGGGAGAAGCAGACTCTCAGCTGAGCAGAGAACCCGTGGTGGGTCTCCACCCCAGGACCCTGGGATCATGACCTGAGCCCAAGGCAGACATTTAACAAACTGAGCCACCCAGGCGCCCCTAATGGGTCCATTTACTGCGTGGTGCAACTCATAAGGTGGTCTGTGTCTTGATAGCTAAAGGGGGAAAAAAGGAAATTATCTAAAGTGATGAGGGAAACAAGCCTGGAATGCAAGGGATGCAGACCAGCTCCTACCACGTCAGCGCTTTCTCTTAAGACTGAAGACAGGTTTCAGGTGAGAAGAATTGTGTTCACTTAAGAAGACTGACCTCTACATTCTAATAAAAGGGTTCGTTTTTGTCTTCAGCTTTTTATTCTTTGGTTGGGGGAAAGTCACATTTAGTGCTGACTGCCACGTTTCGTCCTGAGAACAAGGACTGTGAAGTCTGTGAATGATCTTGGGAAATGGGCATTACCTTGACCTTTAGAGATGACAGCACCCTGATTGGGTAGCTGTGCTACCCTCTCCCCGGGGGTCAGCAGGGTCATAAATGCAGAAGAAATAGAAAAGCAGGTGATCAAACAAGCCCACTGCAGCCCCAGCTCCGGGCGCCGCCGCGCCGGGGAAGGTGGGAGCTTGGGGCTAGGTTCCAGTGGGTCAGTCGGCCTGGCTACGGGGTGCTACGGGGGTGGGAGGGGGCTGGAGCAGGATCGTGCGCGCTGGCCCGCCTGCGTGAGACTGGGCGTGACCGTGGGGTGGCCCTGGCCGTCCGTGTGCAGGCGTTTGTGTCCCCACTGCTCGCGGGCAGGACAGTGGGGGCGGGGGACAGCGTGCTGGGGCCGAAGAGTCTGGGTATCGCGGTGGGGCTATACGTGAGCACCCCCCCCCCGGGGGAAGCCGCTCTCCAGCACCCCTGGCCTGGGGCAGATTTCTGGGGGAGGTGGTGCGTGTGTCTCCGTGGCAGTCCACCTGGGCCACGACGGGCCCTCACACAGGAAACGAGGTTTCTGCTCCATCAAGGACCACCCAAGCGCTTGCATCAGGTCCAGGCGGGCACAGCGGGGCTCGTCCATCCAGGTCTCTTGAGGGGGAAGCTCTTCTCTGCCCGGGAAAGCAGCGTCTCTCCGGGCAACATCCATCAAAGTCCTGTCGGGAAACCTTGCACGTAATAGTAACGCGCTGGGACAGATTCGAGGACAGGAGCTGTAAAATTAAAAACCATACCAAAGTCCCGGAGTGGGATTGAGGTGTTTTTCAGTCTTCAACACGCCGCCCCGGCACTTGGGTGGTGGGCATAATTAGTGTTTACTGATCAGCCGCAGCTGGAGTGCGGTAACCACGGCGACCGCGCAGCCCCCTCGCCCCGCCCCCCGCCCGTCTACCCGCCGCTCCGCGGCTCCGCCCCGCCCTGAGGCGCCCCGCCTCCCCGTGCTCCCTATTGGTCGCCGGCTCCGGCGTTCCCCGAACCCACCAATCACCGCACGCATCTCCTTACAAAGGGTGGAGAGACACCTCCTTGCCGAAGCCATGCTCTATACGGGAAAGCTAGGCTGATGGCTTAATTGAGGTTAACATAAACTCCAATCAGACTGGCAAAACGCGAGCAGGATTATGTAATCGTATTTACATTAAGGAGCAATACGAGAGCCCGAACTGTCCCCAACAGCCGGCCCTGGAAGGGTTTCTGGAGCGAAGAGCCATCAGATCGCGCTCATCCTATGTGCATACCTGTGTAATGCCCGAGTTCGGGTTCCATCACTACCTAATTCTGTGTCACTTCCCATCTGGGGATCTCTGTTTCCTCAGTTTAGAGAGGACTGGATAGTCTGTCGGGACCCTTCCAACTCCAAATTTCTATGAGCTGCGGAAGCTGAGTCACCCCCTGGGAGCCAACGCTGTTTAGCATTCAGGCCTGAACAGAAAATCACCGAATGGGAGTCTGGTTTGACTTTGTTTTTTCTTTCCTTCTGTCTGCAGAGGAAGAAATAGCTGTCTCATTCCCCTTTGCCAGAGGGAAAAAAAATCAATAGGTGTTTAATCCGCAAGGGAGATGAATTTCCCATCCAACCCAAGGAGATGTGGAATGGCTCTGGGCTGAGGATTGATCGAAGTGTCAGATGTCAGAGCTGGCAGGGATGATAAACAATCTCATTCGGAAACCCCTTGCTTTACAGATAAGTCTGAGGCCCAGAGACGCCAGGGCACTTGTGCAAGGCAGCCCAGCTTTCAGAACAGAAATACTATGTCTCTTCTGCCCCAACATGCTGGACAGCTCAGACCGTTTGCTTCCCGCGGGGGGCCCTGGTTTTCTGTGCCTCCCCCTCTTCTTCATCCGCTCCTACTGTCCAATAATAATTGGCAATGTACAAATCTGGCCCTCAGAAACCGGAGGCAAGCACCAAGCTGAGTTTTCTGATACTAGCTACGGTAGATTCCTTGAAAAAAGAAGAAGCTTCCTTTAACTTGGCCACAATCTGAAACTCTGAGACATGCCAGTGATCTGCAACACATAGGCTTTGACTTTGCAGGAGTTGCAGATGATTTGACAAGCTTTCCAAACCTTAAAATGCAGAGTGATGAAGCATTAGGTCAGCAGTATAGTGGCTAATGGCTGGATTCTCTTATTCCCCAAATATCCCAAGCCCACAACACAGAATCAGTTGGGTTTGATACCTGTGAAGTCTTGCAGTCATCCAAGGATAGATTTCCTCATTTTACCAAACCCACCTCACTTCATTCCCTGTACCTACATCTTCGGCCACCAGCTGTACCCCAGCATCAGGCATTTACTGAACTCCCCTACAATCTCATCAAATGGTAAAACTTTTGTAAGGCACGGGAAGAATCTCAGAAGCTTTCTTCTGGCCTATTCTTGGCCTGCTGTCTCTGCCTACCTTCTGCCCCAGGATAGAGTGACCTGCCTCCCCCCACCACGTGTACCCGTTCAAAACAGCTTTCAGGCTCCCCGTGGTTTTCTTCTAGTTTAATTCCTAAAATCCAACTTTTCCCAATTTCTCCAACACTGTTCTAATATAGACAAACAGCCAAACTGGTTAACCATCTGCACAGAAATTGGAAGTTCATGGTGATGTCTAGCCCAAGGAAGAAGGAAAAGGAGGAAGAGGAGGGGGAAGAGAAGAAAAGAAGATAAAGGGCTAAAATGCATCTTTTCCCACCCTACACAGCAAGGTTCAAAATCTTTTCCACCACGTTCAAAGCAGAGCCTACTCGATCGGTAATTGGTACTGCTCATTCATTGAACAAACCCTTTGAGCACCTGCTCCATGCAGGCACTGGGGGTACACCGGCGAACGAGGCAGACAAGGAAAGCCCTTGCCCCTAGAGCGTACCGGCTCTAGGCTGTAGTGGGAGCTGCCAGCAGAGGTTCCCAGGAATAGTGTGAGACATTCAGTTGGATCGCGAGGGAACAGAAAGGAGGGCGGATGGCTGGGGCAAAGTGCTCAGAGGTAGGGTGGTAGGAGGCGGAGTTGGAAGGGGAGGCAGGGCCAGAACTTGCAGAACTCTGTACTCCTGTGTAAGGAGGTGGAATTTTATTTTGAGCCCAGGGCAAAACAATTGCAGGGTTTTAAGCAGGGGAGAGGCATGATCTGATTTACATTTGTAAACATCACTCTGGCTGCTATGTGGTTAATGGACCGTAGCATTATCTAGAGAGGAATCTTCTTGGGGTGAGGAAAAGCAATCCATTCACTGATCTTGAGTCGACATCCCCATTCTGGACTTTAATTTGCCCCAGGAGGGAACACTGGCACCAGTTATCCCACCCAGTCTAGCTTGGGATACAATTGATTTTTGGCCTTCAGGTTGACAAATCAGTCTCCTATGACTTCTTTGGAATGAACCTCTGGGCAAGTAAACAAAAATCAGTTTCTAGACCTGCAAAGCTCTGACCTAGATTCTGTGCAAAGTCCTGCCCACCTGTGAGGTTGTATGAACAGTGGGTCTGCAAACCCTCTCTGCTGCTGCCATGTGCTTTAAAACACGTGCATGTTTATGGACTGAAGGAATGGCTGAATGAACGAAAAAGTCAAGAAACAAACAAATGGCTGGCTGGTTGGCTAGAATGGGTGGATGGAAGGAACCTGTGTGTGTGTGTTTGTGTGGTGTGTGTGTGTACACATATATGCGTGAAGAGAGAGAGAAAGTTTGGGGAAATTGGAGACAGACAGGGTAAGGTCTCAGAGGATAGGGAGAAGATGGCTCAAGAGGGCCAGCGGAGAAGTTATTCTGGCCTCTAAAGCCACCCCTTACTTATTCTGGAAGATCCCTCGATAAGCCTTCCAAGTCTCTTTGGCTGCCTGGATCCCTATGCAAATGATAGGAAGCAGGTGGTCACCATCTCCCCAAGTCCTTTGCTCCTGGAGGACAAGTTCAATCACCCTCTCTTTAGACCCCACAGCTGCATTCACCCCTCCGTGGGCCTACAGACTTTCCACCCCCCTCCGATCTCCCTCCAGCTCTGGGTAGGGTTAGGAGGACCCAGGAAGAAAGAAGAGGGAATGGGGCTGCTGAGACCCCAGGTTAGGGTTCCCTGTGGAGCCAGAGAAAGGTGGAAGCAGAGCCCTCCCACCCCCACTGCAAGGCCGGTCCTCTGATTCCCAAGGATCTACCTGCACAGAGGTGGGGCTATCGGGTACCAGCCTGGTAAGGCGCAGAACCAAAAAGCCTCATCTGACCAAGTCATTGTCCCCCACTCCCAAACTGCACCTCAAGAAGGGAATCCAAGACCAACATACAAATGCCCTCTGTGAGGTGAACATCTTCAACTAGGAGGCACTCTCTCTGGGCCCTGGACAGAGAAAAAAGCTTCCTATGGAACAACATGCCCACTTAGCAGGACCAGGAAACAGAGAACAAAGTGCCAGCATTCTGCTGTGAGCCCACTCTACTTGGGAAATCTGGCTTTTCTGATTCTGGTGGGAAGTCCCACCCTGTCTGTTAGCAAAAGGCTGAGAGACCAGTAACAAGAAGATGCAGGGCCTTGAAAGCATTCTGCAAGGTTTGCTTTTGTTCTCATGCAAGGCTTCCAGCAGGAGATAAATGCTTTCCACGTGGCCTCAGAGTGGAGGAGGCTTCTTACCACCCGCTTTTGATCCTTAGACACGGCAGCACATAAACAATCATCATCCCACAGTTATTTTCCAGAAACAGAACCTCGCTCGCTGACCTCCTACCCCCACCTCTGAGCAGGACAACCATGTTCCCACACCATCCTGCATCCCAGCCAGCGGACGACCCCAAGAGCCATGCCTCTCAGTCCTGAGGGAGCTCATCATCCAGCGAGAAAAGGCTGGATGCCTTGATGGCCTCCTCTGCTCACTTGGGCTCCCTGCGCAAAGCTGTCTTCCCCAGAGCCCATGGGTTCCGTGCCTGCCCTGAGACAGACCACGGTCCTCCCGTCCTACTAGCGTGAAATCGAGATTCCAACAAACCCAAGGATGGGGGATAAACATTCTCATGGATGGCAGCAGACATGTCAATTATTACAGATTTCCTCACTCTCTCTTTTCAATTTGTAATACATAAATATAAAAATATTCCCTTAAAACGAACATCCTCTTTGATTAAGCACTTCCACTTCTAGGAATCTATCCCAGAAAATAAGCAGGAATGTGACAAAAGGAAAAAAAATTAGAAATAATTTAAATGCCCAACAGTAGGGGGTGAAGTGGTCTCCTGTACTTTGAGTCAAACTTACGTACTCCTATCAGACAGAATTTTTGAGTTCATATCCTGCCAAATGAATATATATTTGTTTATAATAAGTTATACATGGGTACTACTGAACTAAAAATGGTGTGTGCCCTACAAAATATACAATATGAAAATTTTAACCAATATTCCAAATTTTTTATTTTACTCATTAATACTACAGAAACATTTTGGCTTAGAGCAACATGATATTGGACATGTGCCATTGTTTCTTAAAATCTGAGCACTTGGTGGGCGCCTGGGTGGCTCAGTCGTTAGGCGTCTGCCTTTGGCTCAGGTCATGATCTCAGGGTCCTGGGATCGAGCCCCACATCGGGCTCCCTGCTCAGCGGGAAGCCTGCTTCTCCCTCTCCCACTTCCCCTGCTTGTGTTCCTGCTCTCGCTGTCTCTCTCTGTCAAATAAATAAATAAAATCTTTAAAAAAAAAAATCTTAACACTTGGTGATAGAAAGGTCAATCTATTTTTATACTTGGTTACAAGAGTCACCACAATTGGAAACAATCATTTATAAAGACACAGATACAAATAGAAGAAAGGCATAATTGGGCACACTTATTAATTAAGAAGTTAATTTTTCATCCTCATATGTTAAGTGTAGAGGGATTTTTATTGAAATTAGGTTAAGTAAATTTTCTACTGCTATCATATCAATCTATAGGCCTTACATTTTTTACATTTTAAACGAATACATCCAAAACACTAAAAATTTCACTGGAGTATCTTTAAACAAGTTAGTAAATTTGGTTTCTGCATTTTAAAGTGGGTATAGGAGAATTTTTATACATAAGTGCGCTTTTTTCCAGCAAAAGAGTCATATAACGTTGGAAATCAAAATGCTCTGTTTCTTTCAAAAAGTATTGTTTTATTCATTTTTTGAAATGTCACCATAATTGGAAGAGACAAATTCCATGTAATTATTTATATATATTTAAAAGTTAAGTAACAGGGAATGGGAAGCCACAAAAATTCCTTACTTATTTTTATATTTATTAACTCTTAAGTAATTTGCTACACAATACACATCTGACCTTTGTGTACATAAGAGATTATTTGCTCATCCCCCATCAGGCTCCCCACTCAGTGGGGAGTCTGCTTCTCCTGCTGTCCCTCCCCCTGGTCATTCTCTCTCTCTCTCACTCTCTCTCTCAAATAAACAAATAAAATCTTTAAAAAAAAAGATTTTTTGCTCATTCTCTATGTCCTTAATATTATAACATATGATAAGTATTTTATATTATATAAGCACGTAGTATATATTATACAAATGATATATATATTTATATAATAATGAATCCATATATAAAATGTTATGAAAATTCTATATATGAAAAGCTTCATTTTATTAACTATGAAAATTCTATATATGAAAAGCTTCATTTTATTAACTGAACCACATCACTGATATGGTTCAAATTCTTTGCTATAGTAGTTTGTAAATAAATTTCAAGTGTGGTATAAATTATCAACTGATGTTTGTTGAGCGCTTATGATGTGTCAGGCATAATTTAAGCACCCTACACATCTGAATTCATTTTCTTTTTGCAGCTACCTGTCATGTAGATACAATTTTATTTTACAGGGGATGTTTATTTTACAGGGGAGGAAACTGAGACACAGGGAGGTTGGGTAACTTGCCCAGGATTACACAGTTAGCAAGCAGCAGCACTGGATTTTGAACTGTGACTTCCAGGATTCAGGGACAGAGCTATTCCCCACCATGCTAGAACATTATCTGTGCAATGATACTCAAGAATCTTGTTGTTGGGGCGCCTGGGTGGCTCAGTCGGTTAAGCATCTGACTCTTGATTTCAGCTCAGGTCATGATCTCAGGGTCATGGGGTCGAGCCCTGCATCCAGTTCTGTGCTTGGCACGGAGTCTGCTTGAGATTCCCTCTTCCTCTCCCTCTACCCACCCCCAAGATAGATAAATAAATAAATAAATAAAATCTTTAAAAAAAAAAAAAAGAATCTTGTTGAAGTCAAAGCAGGTGCCCTATCTGCAACATTTTTGTTGTTTCAACCATTATTAAAGACCTCATTTAATATTGAGAATATATGTCCTTCAATTATCCTTCCTATGGTGGCTTACAAAAACAGAATTCACGAGTTTTGTTTTTGAAGCAGAACTTGGCAACTGCCACAACTGAATCACGTTGGAAACATATGGACTTTCATCCAAGTATGTGGCAACACTCCCACACTGCATTATGTATTCTCATACTTGTTTCTTCAAACATTCAGCAATTGCTTTCCTTGCACCTTCCAACATATTTTCTGACAAAATACTACATTTAAGTTCATCCCTACATCTTTGTCCCTGTGTTATTCTGGCCAGTTTTGCCATGGTATGTGACTTTTAAGCTTCTAAACATTTAATAGTAGTAGTTTAGCAAAAATGTTTCAGTACTGAAATATTGTATGACTTTAAACATTGGTGTAATGTTGGGACTTAACCCTTATATTCTCGATGTTTATTTTTTAACATTTTGCCTTTGGTGATAATCTCATTAGCTACTATCTCTGTATATAATATACAGATAAGGTAAGGCCATCATGAATGAAATGACTATATATCCATTATTCACATAATCTTCGCAAGATATTAATACACTTTTGGCTGACTTTTCAGATCTGATGATATTGGGGTTTTTTTTTCTTTTACATCTAGTAAGAATTATGACGAGCTCATGCTAGAAACTGAAGAAGAATCCACTCTGCTAGTTTCTCATTCTCTTCTCATGCTCTACATTTTCTTTGCAGGAAGATTTTTTAGGCCACCTGTTCATTTATGAAGGTTATTAGTTCAGAGAATATGATCTGGCAAAACCTCTTTAACCTAGACTCACAAACTGCAGTAAACTGCAATTTACTGGAAGCAGACAATGCCGTGGGGGCCCTGCTGCCCCTCCCCAGGACCCACTGGTGCCACGGTAGTTCTTTCTTCGGTTTGGATAAAAATACATATGAAAGGAAGTTGCAGGATTTTCTTCCCTCATCCCAGTGGATTGTCTTGCATGCGCCCCACCTTGGGGACCACAAGGGACTACTTTGTAGTTATTAGAAATTATGTTATAGCAGATGATATATAAGGACATGGGAAAATAGTCACAATATACTGAATGGTAAAAGTTTCAGAAACAAGATATATAGGATAATTTAATTTTATACTTCAAAGTGTACACACACATATGACAGTTATTCACATAAATGGCAGGAGGCAAATCAACATGTTCGTCTAGCAATACTTCATGCTCATCTGCACCTGCACCAAGCTGCACCCTTCTGGGTTAAGTGGGTGTGGAGGGCACACATCCCCCTGGAAAAGAGTGAGAGAACACGCCTGACCGCCAACACCAGCGCTCCAGCCGCGATGAGCTCATGGGCCTGGGGGACGGCTGAGGGGGAAGCCCGGAGTTAGGGCTCAGCTTTATGAGAGCAGCCCAGGTGAGCCCTGAGCCGCCTGAAAACTAGCCAGGCACCAGGCGCTCCCGTGGACGGAGGGGGAGTAGAAAGTGTGAGCCAGCAGGCGCATTTCCTAGCTCCCAGCTCCGTCCTGGGGCAGGCCTTCTGTCAGTGTGGCCTTAAGGAATGACCTGTGTCATGATAACATGGTTCTTCCAAGGAACCTCACGAGACTTCATGTCTTGTCCTCACATGCCAGACAAGGTGAGTTGGAATCCTCATGCCAAGAGGAGAGAGTTGCTCTTGACATGCGAAACCGGAATGGAGCATCTAGCGTCTGGGCAACATGAAGCCTTTGGCCCAAGACAGTGGGTCCCAGACTCCATGTTCCCGCAGGTTCTGCTCAGCGCTCACATCGCGGAGGTCCCACGTCTCCAGTCTTCACTCCTCTGAAGGCAGGGGCTTGGTTTGGGGTCTTGCTAAGGCTGACACCAAATGGCTAGGTTAGTAGTGCCCCTGGCCTCTCAATGCCTATTTTGCAGGTCTTCTAGGCCTGATGGGAGACCAGGGCAGATACCTGAGGGCACTGGGACTGACCGCCCACCCTTGGCCACCGCCCGTCAGACTCCCACCTGTCTTCCTGCGCTCAACACAGCGGAGGGCAGGGTCCCAGACCAAGACACACCAGTGCCAATGGGGAGCTCAAGGAACCTGGAAGAGTTAGGGAATGTGCCAGAAGCCCTGATTTGCCCATCATCCACCATACCCGAGGCTTTTCCTGGCCCTGCTGCTGAAATCAGCCCTCGGTCTGTCAGCCTGTGTGGCCCACTGCTGTTTCCTCTTCCCGGGATCAGAGCCTTGGGCCAAAGAGACAATAAAATAATAATAGTATTTATTATAGCTGCCATATATTGAGGACCCCAATAAAACAACTGGCCCTTTACACACATTCTTTCTTTTAATCCTATTAACAGCCCCTTGAGGGTAAGTTCTTTCATCTTCATTTTTTATAGATAAGAAAACTGAGGCTCAGAGGTTAAAATCATAATTTGCCCAAGGTCTCACAGCCGGGAAGTGGCAGAGCTAGGACCTGCTGAGCCCAGGTGTGTCCGTCTGGGAACCCTGTGTTCCCTCCTCCAGGCAGCCTTGCCTATGTCTGGACCAGTCAGCAGGGAACTTTAGCTCCTATCCCAAGGTGCGCTCTGGCGGCCTCACAAGGAACGGGGTGGACAGGTATGGCACTTGGCGACCACCAGCCACTGTGGCATGGGACTTCAGATGCCTGCCGGGGAGTGTGTGTGCGCGTGTGCGTGTGCATGGGGGAGCGCCCGTGAGTGTTTGCGTGTGAGTGAAAATGTGTGCACGTGTGTTTGGAGGGACACATGGATTATCACCTGCCCAAATTGGGGGTTGTGCTCTCATTTGAGGCACTAAAGGCCAAACATGTGCTCTGTACGCTTGCCAGCTCCGGGACCTCTGTCTAAAGTAGCCTATTTTAGGTACGAGAGGAAAAGCCCCACACACATCTAAGAGGCCACCAGGAGAGCTGATTATGATTTTTAAGAGCTAATGCTACCACCCACGACTCACTGTTTATGGATGACCTTTGCTCACTGTCACTATCGTAAACTGTGTGCAAGACGCTGTATATACGCGCGCCAACCAAAGCACTTGGCGGGCAGAGACAGCAGTACTAGTGAAGGTGCCGGGAGGAGAGAGGGCCCCACGGCTGCTGCATGAGATGAGCACGGAGGCCAGACAAAGGCAGAGGAAGTCCTGCGTGCAGCTGGGTGGCCGTCCACTGAAGGTGACAGATCCCGTTAAGTTATGCAGCCAGGCGCACATGGAGGGGCCGCGTCCCCGTAAATCAGCAACAGGCCCACATCTTTGGGAAGGCTCCTGCAAGCTTAGGGGGTCTGAACAGGCCCACTGCCTGGGTAAAAAGGAAGAAAAAGAAAGGAAGAAGGCGGGATGGGGGGGCTGTGGCTATCTAACAACTTCGAAAGCCAGGCTTTGAGCAGCAGAGGTGGGGCAAGAACCCCAGGGATACCCCAATCTCCCACTCCAGGCCCCCTGGGAGAATCTCAGGCCCTGGGGCTGCTGACTCAAGCCCAGTGCTGCCCAACCTGGTGCAGACAGGCCTGCAGTCTGGAGGGGACCCGAGTGTGCTGGCTCCCTCTGGAGAGTTTGCCTCTGCTCCGGGATCTGCCTCGGCTAAAAGGCACTTGTCCCTGGACAGCCGCCATCAACTCGCTCCCTCCGGTCCTTCTAGCGCTATCAAGTCTGATTCCACGACTGTGCAGGGCATGGGGGCAACATTCCTCCTGGAATGGTGGGAGAAAGGCGGTCTGACCGCTGGAGCAGGAGAGACCACAGCAGGCGCTGAGCCCACCATCTCTTTCACTTTGCAGGTGAGGAGACTAGTCCCAGAGAAGTCTCGGACAGGCCCAGGCTTGATGATGGAGCTGAGAGCGGAGCCCAAGTCTCTTGCTGGCCAGCCCAGGGCTCAGTGCAACAAGCTGACCAGGTCAAGTCTCTGCTTTGTGGCTGCAACATTTCTGAAATGGCACCTGCTCTGCAACGAATGGCCCTGAAATACAACCTAATAGGCTGATCACTTAAAAAAAAAATATGTTGTTTGGTAAAATAAATAAATAATGCATAAATAAAGCCTTCAGCTCCAGCTCTTCAGTTTTGCTTTGGCTTCCCGCCTCCCGCCCCCATCACCTACTGCAGACAAAGGCAGGAATTAATCACTATTGTTCACAGAGCAGCACCGTTCCTGCAGACATCATCCAAGATGCTGATGCCTCCGGGAGGAGGTGAACAACCTCCGTGGTATTGACTTCCAATACTGTGGAAATAAAGGGAAGGGGAAGTGAGGGGAGAAGGGGAGGTAGAGGGAGGAGGAAGGCGAGAGAAGGGAGAATAGCTGTGGCCCCCCGTGCTCTCTTCAACAGCCCGGGGTCTGCCTTGTGGTGGGTACCTACTCCATTTGCAGTGCTGTGCACATTGATGAAAAATCACATACACTGGAGAGCATTCTCCTTCCCTAAGGGAAAGCTCTTTTTGGTATTTAGAAAGGCAAAATCTCTTTTGAGATCTTTTCAAAACTAATGGGCAAGTTACACAACACTGTGAATATCCTAAGGCCACTGAACTGTACAATTAAAGCCAGCTAAAATGATTACGTTTATATCATGTATATTCCACCACAATTGTTAAAAAGGAAGAAAAACTTAATGGGAATAAAGAGAAAAGTGCTCAGTTGTTTCCATATGTAACCCCTAGAAAGACTGTCCAAGCCCTCTGGTGCTCATCAGAGTAAGGAAAACACCCAGGCCAGTGCAGGCTTCAGGGCTTGGCCAGAGATCAGCACCCAGCAGGGGCACGCCTCGGTGGTGGGGGCCACGCCCCAGTGGACCCACCTGCACATTTCGAATCCTCAGCCTTAGAAACCAGGGCAGATCCGAGGCTCCTGCGTCCACAGGGTGTGGCTGAGCTTGGAGCCTCCGGTCCAGGCTGCTTCTATACTCAGTCTAGATGAAGGGGGAACCGATTTGCAGAGGCTGTGTTCCAAGGCCACAGCCCTTGGAAGGGCGGAGTGTAAAAACACTCATCAAAGGGAATCCATTCAGCATGCCAGCCACCGCGCTAGACACAGACACGGACAGCCCCAGGAGATGAACAGAAGTGCGGTCTGTGCAGTCACCCGCCTGGTGTAGGAGGTAGGACGCTCCGTAGGACGCTCATGGGTAGAACGCTGTCTCCAAGAAGCTGGGGTTTGAGGACCTGTGCTGGGAGGGCCCCAGGGCATACAGTTTATGTCATTAAGAAGTGACTTGAAAAAATACATGACTGGTTCCTCCAAAAGTTAAACACAGATGTATCACATGACCCAGCAATTCCACTGCTCGGTTTATACCCCAAAGAACTGAAAGCAAGGACTCAAACAGAC
This sequence comes from Eumetopias jubatus, assembly GCF_037043125.1. Lineage (NCBI taxonomy): Eukaryota > Metazoa > Chordata > Mammalia > Carnivora > Otariidae > Eumetopias > Eumetopias jubatus. Next base: position 4,899,612 of record NW_028274814.1, on the reverse strand, counting down.
ACCTGTAAACTAGTGTGCACGGCGGCATCATTCACAACAGCCTACGGGTGGAAACAACCAAAGTGTCCGTCAACAGATGAATGGACAAACAGAATGTGTATATACATGATTAGTATTATTCAGCCATAAAATGGAAAGTTCTGACAAGCTACAAACGAACATGGACGGACCTCAGAAACATCATACTAAGTGAAATAAGCCAGACACAAAAGGACAAATATTGTATGATTCCACTTATATGAGGCGCCTTGAATAGTTACATTCATAGAGACAGTAGATTAGAGGTTACTAAGGACTAGGGGTGGGGAGAATGGGTATAAAATTTGGTTTTATGGTGGTTTAATGGGTATAAAATTTCTGCTTGGAATGATGAAATGTTCTGGTAATGGCAGCACAACACTGTAAATGTACTTAATGCCACTGAACTATACAATTAAAATGGTTAAAATGGTAAATTTTGTGTTATGTATGTTTTTCCAAAATAACAAAAAGTTCTTCAGTTACTTAACTCCTCGTGGGGGAATAAAACAACCCATCTCACGCTCAGATTACATAAGGCTTCCACAGACTGGGAGAGAAGAAGCCAGTAATAGTTAGGTGGACTTTTGATTCCTTCAACGGCACACCAGATTTTCAGACCAAGCTGCCTACTGGAGGAAAAAAATACTGGATAAAATAGAAGCAAACTCCTTAAAAGCATCACTAAGCTGACCAGATGGTAACTACCAGGCTCGAGTCTAAGGGGAAATGGGAACCCAGAGAGGTAGCAGAACATCCAAGCATCTCAGCGGCATTTACCTTCAGGGCCATTGCTAGAACGGGCAAACGAAAAGGGTTTTACTTTAACAGACTTCTGGGGCAAGGAAACAGAAACCGAGGCCTGGGACTCCACCAAGACAGGGAACCCAATGGGACAGCCTCCCGACATGGAAGCCCCACGGCGGCCCAAACCCATCCTCCCCACCCCACATGCACACACAGCTTGGGGGTCACTGGCAAGAGGGCTCTGCAGCTAGCAAGCCAGGCAAGGAAGACAATGAAAGGAAAAACACCTCCCTGGCCACTGGCCCTGGAATGGATTTGCAGCCTAGATTCACAGGGAAATTCAAGCTGGGACTCTGGTATAAGGTGGTCCCTGATGGGCCCAGCCGACTTGGCAGGTACAGAGTCAATAAGTATTGGCACAGTCTCTGCCTCCTCGCTACCTTCTGTGCCTATTTCCTGGAGGATTTCGCACTCTCCTGCCCCGGCCCCTCCCTGCGGGCTCTACATTCTCTCTGTGATCGGCTGACCTAGGCTCATCCTTCTGACCTTGGCTCCACGGACATTTCCTCGGGGAAGCCTGCTCTGCCCTCAAGTCTAAAAGTCAGGCCCCTTTGTAAATACACCTTTATAAAACTTCCTTCCTTGCTTCCACAGCAGTTAAATCGGTTCTGAATTAGGCATTTATTAGTGGGATTATTTGATTAATATCTCTGTCCCTCACAAGACTATAAACACGTTGGTAGCAGGAAATATATCTGGTAATATTCATCATAAATGCTAGTATTTAGCACATAGGAAGTACTCCAAATTAATTTCGAACGGCTGAATTGCAGGAGGTTGGAACACAGTTTGTCCCAACTTTGCCACTTGTCTTGCGCCCGTTGTCGGGCCCTGCTCTTTCTGAAATTTAGTTTCTCCTCTTGTATAATGGAATAATGAGACCTAGCCACCTACTTCCCAGGGCTCTTACAGGGTCCAGAGAAAACCTAACATATGCACAATGTAAGGAATTTTATTAGAGGATTGCAACTGGAGTAGAATCGAAGTATGCTGTATGACTACCACTTTTGGGGGGGCTTACTATAAACCAGGCACTATGCAAAGTGCTCCAAATACATTCTCTCATTTAATCCTTATTTTAAAAACTGTGAAGAAGACACTAAGGTCTTTGTTCTACAAATGAAGGAACTGAAGTCCTAAGAGGTTTAAGAAATTTGCTTCAACTCCAGTTGAGAAATTTGGGATCTGAACTCAGATCTCTCTGATCCCAATGCCCGCACACTCTTAACCCCCAGGCCCTCGCGTCATCCCAGAGCCCCGCGTGGCCCAGCACTGCTCTGAGGCAGCAACGTCCACTCTGGAACTGGTTGGCTGGCTTGCTAGGAACCAAGGAGTGAACATCAGGGGTCCTCTTCTAGTATTCATGTCCTTCCCAAATTCACTGGGAAGGAATGTACCAGAGCACAGCAATCCCCAGTATAAAGAACCTGGATCTGCCCCAGTTGTGCAAAGCCTTCTGACTCCTGCCACGTCACAGAGGTGTTCCTGTCACTTTGGTGACGGTGCCTCTTGCCTCATCTTGTCCAACATCTGCTTGGTTCTTGACGGCTTTCCTCCTGCCCTCCGCTCACAAACACACCAGTTCAAGCAGTCCTTGAGTTCCAAAAGATCATGGGAGGAGAGCCTGATACTAAAGAGAGTTCTTTCTCATTTAACAAAAGGTTTTTACACATGATCTTTCAACCTTAAGATAAAAAACAGCTTTAAATTTTTGCCACGTGTCTCCAGATCCAAAAGTACCTTTTCCTAAGTTTTTGAAGAGAACTACACTTCAGTCTGCTTTGGAATCAGTTTACAGTTTCCATTTTGTTGTTCGGAAGGGCTTCATGTAGTTATGGCAAAGTTGTCTCCAACTGCAATCACCCAAGGAGTGGGAAAATCCTTTGTGTCCCGTGTTTCACATAGTGATGTGTGCCGGTATGTCCTTAAAATCCCTCTGGGTAGTAAAGATGAAGGGTGACAACGGGAAGGGTTTCCACTGTTGTCTTCTAGGACCCTGAGATTAATTAACACAAACAAGAAAAATCCAAAACAGTAAGAGCTCGACGATTGTATTTTGAACATCTAACCTAGGTTATGAGCAGATAGCTATTTTATTTTAAACATAAGCACACTAAGTTTACTTTCTGCAAAAAGGCATTTGCAGCTCCTACTCTAAGCTCAAGGAAATTAAAACAACACACACACACCATCTCAGACGTATTTTCACCAAAGATAATGAACAGAGCAGACAAATCAGTCCGACAGGTAATTTACCACTAACGGTTTGATTTCATCAGTCTAGCCACAATGCATTATGAACTAGGAAAATTAGACAAGTCAAGGGGATGATAGTATCAGTGTTTAATGTTTATTTTCCATTACCTGGCAGCACAATTATTCTCAATAAAATATAACCATTCTCTAAGAGAAAAACTTGAAGCAGTTCATCTCATAAAATAGTACTATTAAAGTTTCAAGCAGACTCAGCTACTTGGAGAAAGAGACCATGTGCCTTTTATTGATGACCGGTGTGACAAGCAGAAAACTCTGCAGATTGGTCCCTCTGTTTAGGTAAAATGAAGGGAAACAGGGCAGTCTCTGGACAAATAACTTCCATATTCACTAAGTGAAAGAGGTTTTTCTCCTTCCCTTTTGAATGTCACGCAAAATGTAATCATTTTCAAAATGAGTTGACAGTTCTGTGTTGGTTACCCCAACCCAAAGCAACACAGGACAGAGATCTTGAAAATCTTACGTCAGTACAGACTAGATCAATAAATGTCACACATACTCTGGTGCCTTAAGCCTAGGTATAAACTCATCCAAAAGTGACTGAGACAAGAGTCTTAATAGATCTCACTGCCTATCAGACTTCTCAGAAACTGAGTTTTCAAAAATGGGTAAGTTGTTTGAAATTAGCCTCAGATACCAATATCTCTGTCATATGGGGACGTTCTTCTTCCTAATGATCTGTTTTGAAAAAAAAGAGTGAAATACAATTTGGAAAAAAAATTTAGATTCCTTACATTTCAAGTGTAATTTAAATGTTCCTAATTTTGGGGCGCCTGGGTGGCTCAGTTGGTTAAGCGACTGCCTTCGGCTCAGGTCATGATCCTGGAGTCCCGGGATCGAGTCCCATATCGGGCTCCCTGCTCGGCAGGGAGTCTGCTTCTCCCTCTGACCCTCTTCCCTCTCGTGCTCTCTATCTCTCATTCTCTCTCTCTCAAATAAATAAATAAAATCTTTAAAAATAAAATAAAATAAAATAAATGTTCCTAATTTTACTATTGAGTCCCCTTTAACCAATTAACAAACAAAGCAGCTGAGAATCCCAGAGGAGTTTTAAGATAGCATCTTCTTGGGAGTGGAAAGAATTAACAAGAACACCAAAGCTGAGTGGGGGTAGAACAGTTTCTAAGGCTTGATAAGGTCAATGTAGTTCCTTCTCCCGAAAGAAGCGTAAATTGAGGGCTGATATATAAGAAAAACAGCAGCAGCAGTAGTAATAATAATAATAGAACTATAGCAAGGACTCTAGTCTGCAGATACCAAAGCATTTACAGTTGGGAACGACTGAAAGAAACGACCGTTTCTCATGCCACTCTCACTCCCTAGTTTAGCCCCCACTGATAATGAATCGCTTATTACCTTCATGATTGCTATTCCCTTCCTTCGTTTATGCTTCTACTGGCTTGTTGGTCTTCTGCTTATTAATTTTTAGGTGCTCTTTATATATTGGGGAGATTAGCCCTTTTTCTATGACAGACTCTCTCCTTTCTATTGCTTTTGTGTCAGTCTTGGGAAGTTTTTTTCCCCTGGAATTTGCCCATTTTATATAAATTTTCAAATTTATTGGGATATTTCAATAAAATCCTTCTTTTTAAAGATTTATTTTTTACAAATTTCATTTATTTTTATTTATTTGAGAGAAAGAGCATGCACATGAGTGGGGGTGGGCAGAAGGAGAGGGAGGATCTTCAGCAGACCCCACGCCCAGCTCAGAGCCCGGCAGAGGGGCTTGATCTCACCACCCTGAGAGCATGACCTGAGCCGAAACCAAGAATCAGATGCTTAACCGCCTGAGCCACTTAGGCACCCCTCCATAAAATCCTTAGATATATCCTTTTAGACATCTCTAGAATTTATGATGGTGTCCACCTCCATTTTTGGGCTTGATATGGGCTATTTACTTTCTCTCTCATCAGTTTTATTAGTTTTTTTTTCAAATGACTATTTTTTGGCTTTACTAATCCCTACTCTTGTACACTATTTTTTTCTTTTAATGTCATGCCTTCTGTCCTTCTACTTCTGTGGGTTGAATTTGCTGTCCTTTGCTTATAGCAGGTGAACTGTCATACTTTCAATATCATTCAGTTATAGTATTTTTAAATTTCCATTGTGATTTCTTCTTGGACCTCTGGGTTATTTAAAAGTGTATTGCTTAATTTCCAAGCACATGTGACTTTTATAGTTCCCTTGGATGCCGATCTCTTGCATAACTCCACACTAGTCAGAGAGCACTCTCTATATGAGTCCACTGAAAGTTGAAATTATCTTTACTGCCCAACGTATGGTCAATATTGGTAAATGTTTCATGTGTACTTTATTTTTCTTTTTTAAAAAAGATTTTATTTATTTATTTGACAGAGAGACACAGCAAGAGAGGGAACACAAGCAGGGGGAGTGGGAGAGGGAGAAGCAGGCTTCCCGCGGAGCAGGGAGCCCGATGCGGGGCTCGATCCCAGGACCCTGGGATCATGACCTGAGCCGAAGGCAGACGCTTAACGACTGAGCCCCCGTGATGGTCCCCATCACGTGCACTTTAAATGAACATGCCCTCTAACATTGTGGCAAATTTATGGTGTTGTTTACATTTCTAATATGCTTGATCTTCACATATTCCATCAGTTATTAAGGGAGGTGTGTTAAAATTTCCCACAATGATTGTGAATAGGTCTATTTCTTCTTTCAGTTCTAGCTTTCCATATTTTGAGGCTATGTAAATAGCTGCATGAAATTTAGACTTTTTATATCTTTCTGGTAGACTGGCTCTTTTATCCATATGATAATAGCTTTAATATGCGTTGGCAAGCCCAGGATATCACCTGCGCGTCTGACAGACTGGCTATCAATTGGAGGTTCCAGTGACCCCGCCTCCTTTGGTTTGGTTAATTTGCTAGAGCAGCTCACAGAACTCTTGAGAGGCATTTTACCTACTAAATTACTGGTTTATTATAAAAGGATAGAAGTCGAGAACAGCTGGATGAAGGAGATGCATTAGGGCAGGGTATGCAGGAGGGAACACAAAGCTTCCATGCCCTCTTCTGGGTATGCCACTGCCCCAGCACTTCCATGTGTTCACCAACCTGGAAACTCCCTAAACCCTGTCCTTTTTGGGTTTTTATGGAGGCTTCATTTCATAGGCATGAATAATCAAATCACTGACCATTGGTGACTGATTTAACATCCAGCCCCTCTCCCCTCTGTGGAAATGAGGGTGGTGGGACTGAAAGTTCCAACCCTCTAATCGCATGGTTGTTACCCCTGGCAACCAGCTCCGTCCTTATGCGCTCCAAAAATCAATTCATTAACATAAACCCAGTTGTGGAGGAAAGGGGCTTGTCATGAAGACCTCCATTTCACCTTTATCGTTCTGAAGTGATTTCAGGAATGAGGACAAGAGACCAAATATTATAACAACAAATGCTCCCATTGCTAGGAACTAGAGGCAAACCCCAAATACATATGACAAATATATGTTTGATCATTCAAATGACCAAACATATATTTCTCATAAGTCACAATATCACAAGTATAGAATTCTAGATTGGCAGTTTACTTTTAGCACTTTATAATTTTTATTGAGAAGTCCACAGCCAATTTTATTATTGCTCATTTGAAGGCAATATGTCCTTTTCCTTTTTTTTAGTTTTTAGCAGTTTCTCCATGATGCCCTAAGACGCAGTTTTGTGTTTATTCCACTTGTGTTTGTAGAGCTTCCTCAATTTATGGTTTTCTGAATTTCAATCTCTTTTAGACAATTCTCAGCCATTATCTCTTCAAATAATGATGCTTCTGCCATATCCTCTCTCACCTTGCCTGAAACTCCTACATGTATGCTAAATTTTCTTCACCATGTCCTATATAACCCTTTTGCTCAATTCTTTAGTTCTTTCCTCTGAGTTTCAGTCTGGATATTTTCTTTTGACATATCTTCTCGTATAATTTTCCCTTCAGCTGTGTCTAATATGTAAGCTTGCCTTTGAGTTAATTTCAGTTCCTATATTTTTCAGTCCCAGAATTTCCATTTGAATCTTATAATTTCTAGTTCTCTACTGAAATGCTTGATCTTTTCATTTAACGTCTTGAACATGCTAATCACAGCTTTTGTAAAGAAGGACAATGGCAATATTTGGAACTCACATGTAACTGTTTCTAGTATCTGTTTTTTCTATTGATTTTCATCAATTATACCTTTATTATCTATTTTTTTATTGAATGCCAAACATTGTTTCTGAAAAATTGTGAAGTGGATATTCTGGATGATCCTATAGTCCAGCATAGATGGGAAATTACTTTTAAAATTGTAAACACATTCTCACCCTCTATCTTATTGTGATGTAATTTGCATACAGGGAAATTCAGGGACCTTAAGAGTTTGAGGAACTTTGGCAAATACATAACCCATGCCCCTATCAAAATAGGGCATATTTTATCATTTCTCATGCCTCCTTCCCAATAATTTCCTTCTCCACAGAAAATAAATTTCAAGAGATGAATGCATAAACAAATTGTGGTATAGATACAAAATGTATAAACAAATTGTGGTGTACCACAGCAATAAAAAGACTGCGGTATACACATCATAGGTTCTGGGTGAATCACAAAACATTCTGCTGAATCAAAGAAGTTGAACAGAAAAGAGTGAATGTAGTATGGTTACATTTACATGAAACTCAGGAAAAGTCAAATCTAATCTATAGTTATAGAAAGCCCATCAGTGGTTGCTTGGGACCAGCGGTGGAGGACAGATATTGGCTGAAAGAGGGCACATGGAATTTCTGGGAGTGATGAAATATTCTTTGTGTTGAATTGTGGTAGTGGTTTACACAGGTACGTGCATTTGTCAAAACTAATCAAACTGTACACTTAAAGTGGGTGTATTTTATTATATGTAAATTGTAATTGTACCCCAATAATATTTTAAAAGGTTATCCAGCTTTTCTAGTTGTTCTCAGCTGGAAGGTTCATTTGATACAAGTTAATCTGACACAGCAGCCAGAAGCATAAGTGTATTAATATAATTTTGCGTATTATTTCAGCCACATTGCCTAATATTCTCAGTTCTGTATTATCTGCAGGTTTTAGTGCTTTAAGTCATTAACAGAAGATTTTTAACAACATGATTTAAGACAAAGTCTTGGGTCACTCAAGCGTATTCTGGTAGTATATCACCAAGCTACTTTATTAGTACTCTCACTATTCACTATTCAACAGCTGGGTATTTCTCTAAAAATAACAGAAGATAACTTATTTTTATCTCTTTATCCACAGGACATCATGTGCAATTTCATCAAAGTCTTTGCTGATTCCAAGATTGTATTTACAGCATTCCTTTCATCAACCATTTTTTACTTCAGAAAAAATTATCCATTTTGATATTTATGAATATTTTCTCTATTATCTATCAAACATCACTGACATATGTTCTTGGACTCCATCTGCGACTTCTTTAAGAAGCAGAAGCCTACTGGGATGTAGTTGGCCTGGTCCTGGAGACAGAGTCATTTAAAACTTTCCATGGCTTTCCTTTGTTCTGCAATCATATCTCTATATTACTTATTTTATACTTCCCTATTTGAAGATTATTTTGTTTGCTGGAGATGTGGGCCTTGTATGTCTTAATCTGAATATAGCTTAGGAGGCACTTTTAGCAGACGTCAGGATAGTTGAAGGTCTTAATTCAATGGATTATTTCTTTGTGTGTTATATAATCTATATTAAGCAGGCATCATTCAAATTTTCTAAATAGGTAAGTAGCATCATGTAATTATACTAAAGTGCTGCCTATTTCCTTTTATTTTCTCTTAAATGCTCTTCATCATGCTTCCAATCCTTAGATTTATATATTTCCTTACAAATAAACGTCTTATTTACGTACCACACAACTTGCCTTTCCTATTCAATCTATTTGACTTAAATTGGAATCTTAATGTATTTCTCCATTTTCATCTGGTGTAAAGTGTTACTTTTGGAAAATTCTGATAATCTAATACAAATCACATGCCTTTTTAACAGATGCCCAAAAGATTTGCTTTTCTTCATAGTCTCATAATTTCACTAGTGAATGTCTTGGTATTGGTTATTTTAGGTCAGTATTAGTTATTTGCTGTGCTTTTCCAATACAGAATTTCAATTTCTTTCCTAATTTCAGAGTTCTTGAAATATTTTTGTCTTTTACATATCTTGATTTTTTTAATGAACTCCTAGTAATTCCATGTTTGATCTTCGTTGCTATCTTCAATGACACTTTTTTTTTAATTGCAATATATGGTTTATAACTGGATTCTTCTACTATAAAGGACATTATTGGAACAACTGTCAAAATTTGAATGGGGTCTGAGGATTGGATGGTGGTAATGTACCCATGTGAATTTTCTGATTTTGATGGTTATATTGCAGTTATATGGGAGAATGTCCTTGTTTGTAGGAAATACATGTCCTAATTCCTGAACTTGGGAGTATGTTACCTAACAAACAAGATTTTGCAGATGTAATTAAGTTAGTATTATTTTTTTCCATTCAGAACGTGCCCTTTTTAATAACCATCACCAGGCTAACCCATCCTCCCACACCCCTCCCCTCTAGAACCCTCAGTTTGTTTTTCAGAGTCCATTGTCTCTCATGGTTCATCTCCCCCTCCGATTTACTCCCCTTCATTCTTTCCCTCCTGCTATCTTCTTCTGCTTTTTTTTTTTTAACATATAATGTATTATTTGTTTCAGAGGTACAGATCTGTGATTCAACAGTCTTGCACAATTCACAGCGCTCACCATAGCACATACCCTCCCCAATGCCCATTACCCAGCCACCCCATCCCTCCCACCCCCCACCACTCCAGCAACCCTCAGGTCCTTTCCGAGATTAAGAATTCCTCATATCAGTGAGATCATATAATACATATCTTTCTCTGATTGATTTATTTCACTCAGGATAACACTCTCCAGTTCCATCCACATCGTTGCAAATGGCAAGATTTCATTCCTTTTGATGGCTGCATAATATTCCATTGTGTACATATACCACATCTTCTTTATCCATTCATCTGTCGATGGACATCTTAGCTCTTTCCACAGTTTGCCTATTGTGGACATCGCTGCTATAAACATCGAGGTGTACGTACCCCTTCAGATCCCTACATTTGTATCTTTGGGGTAAATACCCAGTAGTGCAATTCCTGGGTCGTAGGATAGCTCTATTTTCAGCTTTTTGAGGAACCTTCATACTGTTTTCCAGAGTGGTTGCGCCAGCTTGCATTCCCCCTCAACAGTGTAGGAGGGTTCGCTTCTCTGCATCCCCGCCAACATCTGTCATTTCCTGACTTGTTAATTTTAGCCATTCTGACTGGTGTGAGGTGATATCTCATTGAGGTTTTGATTTGGCTTTCCCTGATGCCGAGTGATATTGAGCACTTTTTCATGTGTCTGTTGGCCATCTGGATGTCTTCTTTGGAAAAATGTCTGTTCATGTCTTCTGCCCATTTCTTGATTGGATCATTTGTTCTTTGGGTGTTAAGTTTAAGAAGTTCTTTATAGATTTTGGATACTAGCCCTTTATCTGATATGTCATTTGCAAATATCTTCTCCCATTCTGTCAGTTGTCTTTTGGTTTTGTGGACTGTTTCTTTGGCTGTCCAAAGGTTTTTTCTTGAGGAGGTCCCAATGGTTCATTTTTGCCCTTGCTTCCCTTGCCTTTGGCGATGTTTCTAGGAAGAAGTCGCTGCAGCTGAGGCCGAAGAGGTTGCTGCCTGTGTTCTCCTTTAGGATTTTGATGGACTCCTGTCTCACATTTAGGTCTTTCATCCATTTTGAGTCTATTTTTGTGTGTGGTGTAAGGAAATGGTCCAGTTTCATTCTTCTGCATGTGGCTGTCCAAATTTCCCCACACCATTTGTTGAAGAGACTGTCGTTTTTCCATTGGACATTCTTTCTAGCTTTGTCAAGATTAGTTGACCATAGAGTTGAGGGTCCATTTCTGGGCTCTCTATTCCGTTCCATTGATCTTTGTGTCTGTTTTGGTGCCAGTACCATACTGTCTTGATGATGACAGCTTTGTAATAGAGCTGGAAGTCTGGAATTGTGATGCCGCCAGCTTTGCTTTTCTTTTTCAATATTCCTCTGGCTATTCGGGGTCTTTTCTGGTTCCATACAAATTTTAGGATTATTTGTTCCATTTCTTTGAAAAAAGTGGATGGTATTTTGATGGGGATTGCATTGAATGTGTAGATTGCTCTAGGTAGCATTGACATCTTCACAATGTTTGTTCTTCCAATCCATGAGCATGGAATGTTTTTCCATTTCTTTGTGTCTTCTTCAATTTGTTTCATGAGTATTTTATAGTTTTCTGAGTACAGATTCTTTGCCTCTTTGGTTAGATTTATTCCTAGGTATCTTATGGTTTTGGGTGCAATTGTAAATGGGATCGACTCCTTAATTTCTCTTTCTTCTGTCTTGTTGTTGGTGTATAGGAATGCCACTGATTTCTGTGCATTGATTTTATATCCTGCCACTTTACTGAATTCCTGTATGAGTTAGCAGTTTTGGGGTGGAGTCTTTTGGGTTTTCCACATAAAGTATCATATGATCTGCAAACAGTCAGAGTTTGACTTCTTCTTTGCTGATTTGGATGCCTTTTATTTCTCTTTGTTGTCTTATTGCTGTGGCTAGGACTTCTAATACTATGTTGAATAGCAGTGGTGATAGTGCACATCCCTGCCGCGTTCGTGACCTTAGGGGGAAAGCTCTCAGTTTTTCCCCGTTGAGAATGATATTTGCTGTGGGTTTTTCATAAATGGCTTCTATGATATTGAGGTATGTACCCTCTATTCCTATACTCTGAAGAGTTTTGATCAAGAAAGGATGCTGTACTTTGTCAAATGCTTTTTCTGCATCTATTGAGAGGATCGTATGGTTCTTGTTTTCTTTCATTAATGTATTGTGTCACATTGATTGATTTGCGGATGTTGAACCAACCTTGAAGCCTAGGGATAAATCCCACTTGGTCGTGGTGAATAATCCTTTTAATGTACTGTTGGATCCTATTGGCTAGTATTCTGGTGAGAATTTTTGCATCCATGTTCATCAAGAATATTGGTCTGTAATTCTTTTTGATGGGGTCTTTGTCTGGTTTGGGGATCAAGGTAACAGTGGCCTCATAAAACGAGTTTGGAAGTTTTCCTTCCATTTCTATTTTTTGGAACAGTTTCAGAAGAATAGGTATTAATTCTTGATATGTTTGGTAGAATTCCCCTGGGAAGCCATCTGGCCCTGGGCTCTTGTTTGTTGGGAGATTTTTGATGACTGCTTCAATTTCCTTAGTGGTTATAGGTCTGTTCAGGTTTTCTGTTTCTTTCTGGTTCAGTTTTGGTAGTTGATACATCTCTAGGAATGCATCCATTTCTTCCAGATTATCTAATTTGCTGGCATACAGTTGCTCATAATATGTTCTTAAAATTGTTTGTATTTCTTTGGTGTTGGTTGTGATCTCTCCTCTTTCATTCACGATTTTGTTGATTTGGGTCCATTCTCTTTTCTTTTTGATAAGTCTGGCCCGGAGTTGATCAATCTTTTTAATTCTTTCAAAGAACCAGCTCCTAGTTTCGTTGATCTGTTCTACTGTTCTTTTGGTTTCTAGTTCATTGATTTCTGCTCTGATCTTTATTATTTCTCTTCTCCTGCTGGGTTTAGGCTTTCTTTGCTGTTCTTTCTCCAGCTGCTTTAGGTGTAGGGTTAGATTGTGTATTTGAGACCTTTCTTGTGTCTTGAGAAAGGCTTGTATTGCTATATACTTTCCTCTTAGGACTGGCTTTGCTGTATCCCAAAGATTTGAACAGTTGTGTTTTCATTTTCATTTGTTTCCATGCATTTTTTAAATTCTTCTTTAATTTCCTGGTTGACCCATTCATTCTTTAGTAGGATGCTCTTTAGCCTCCATGTATTTGAATTCTTTCTGACTTTCCTCTTGTGATTGAGTTCTAGTTTCAAAGCATTGTGGTCTGAAAATACGCAGGGAATGATCCCAATCTTTTGGTACCGGTTGAGACCTGATTTGTGACCCAGGATGTGATCTATTCTGGAGAATGTTCCATGGGCACTAGAGAAGAATGTGTATTCTGTTGCTTTGGGATGGGATGTTGAATAGATCTGCGAAGTCCATTTGGTTCAGTGTGTCATTTAAAGTCTTTATTTCCTTGTTGATCTTTTGCTTAGATGATCTGTCCATTTCAGTGAGGGGGGTATTAAAGTCCCCCACTATTATTGTATTGTTGATGTGTTTCTTTGCTTTTGTTATTGATTGGCTTATAATTGGCTGCTCCCATGTTAGGGGCATAGATATTTACAATTGTTAGATCTTCTTGTTGGATAGACCCTTTAAGTAGGATATAGTGTCCTTCCTCATCTCTTATTACAGTCTGTGGTTTAAAATCTAATTTGTCTGATATAAGGATTGCCACCCCAGCTTTCTTTTGGTGTCCATTAGCATGGTAAATGGTTTTCCACCCCTTCACTTTCAATCTGGGGGTGTCTTTGGGTCTAAAATGAGTCTCTTGCAGACAGCATATTGATGGGTCTTGTTTTTTTATCCAATCTGATAGCCTGTGTCTTTTGATTGGGGCATTTAGCCCATTTACATTCAGGGTAACTATTGAAAGATATGAATTTGGTGCCATTGTATTGCCTGTAAGGGGATTGTTACTGTATATTTTCTGTGTTCCTTTCTGGTCTATGTTGCTTTTAGGCTCTCTCTTTGCTTAGAGGACCCCTTTCAATATTTCTTGTAGGGCTGGTTTCGTGTTTGCAAATTCCTTTAGTTTTTGTTTGTCCTGGAAGCTTTTTATCTCTCCTTCTATTTTCAATGACCGCCTAGCTGGATATAGTATTCTTGGCTGCATATTTTTCTCATTTAGTGCTCTGAATACATCATGCCAGTCCTTTCTGGCCTGCCAGATCTCTGTGGATAGGTCTGTTGCCAATCTAATGTTTCTACCGTTGTAGGTTACAGATCTCTTCTCCCGAGCTGCTTTCAGGATTTTCTCTTTGTCTCTGAGACTCGTAAGTTTTACTATTAGATATCCGAGTGTTGACCTATTTTTATTGATTTTGAGAGGGGTTCTCTGTGCCTCCTGGATTTTGATGCCTGTTTCCTTCCCCAAGTTAGGGAAGTTCTCTGCTATAATTTGCTCCAATATACCTTCTGCCCCTCTCTCTCATTCTTCTTCTTCTGGGATCCCAATTATTCTAATATTGTTTCTTATGATATCGTTTATCTCTCGAATTCTGCCCTCGTGATGCAGTTGTTTATCTCCCTTTTTCTCAGCTTCTTTTTTCCCCATCACTTGGTCTTCCTTATCACTAATTCTCTCTTCTGCCTCATTTATCCTAGCAGTTAGAGCCTCCATTTTTTATTGCACCTTATTAATAGCCTTTTTGATTTCGACTTGGTTAGATTTTAGTTCTTTTATTTCTCCAGAAAGGGTTTCTCTAATATCTTCCATGCTTTTTTCAAGCCCAGCTAGTATCTTTAAAATCATCACTCTGAACTCTAGTTCTGACATCTTACTAATGTCCATATTGATTAGGTCCCTGGCAGTCGGTACTGCCTCTTGTTCTTTTTGTTGAGGTGATTTTTTCCATCTTGTCATTTTGTCCAGAGGAGAATAGAGGAATGAGAGAACAAAATGCTAACAGGGTAACAACATCCCCAGAAAATATACACTAAACAAATCAGAAAAGACCTGAAACCGGGGGAAAAGAAAGGGCAAGAAAGAAAAGAGAAAAAGAAAAAGATAAAAACAAACAAAAACAAAACAAAACAGAAGAAACAGAATATGATCAAATATCAGGCTGGTGCATAGATCAGTGCCACACACTAGATTTTGGGTGTATTTTGGTCTGTTAGAAGAAAGTGCCTCCCAAAATTTTAAAGAAAGAAAAAGTTATATATGTACAAAAGTAAGAGTTAATACAATGAAGGGATGGAATATGACTGTAAGGATGAAAATTATAAAAGATTTTATAAAAGGAATTGATAAGTAGTTGGTCGAAAAAAGAAAGAAGAGGATTTAAAAAAAAAGGGAGAGAATGTGATCAGGCAGGAAACTAGAACAAAGCCATACACTAGAGATTTAGGGTATATTTTGATCTGTTAGAGGAAACTGTATCTCAAAATTTTAAAGAGAGAACAACTTATATATATATATACCAAAAATAAGGGTAACTACTATGAAGGGATAGAATATGACTCTAAAAATGAAAAACAAAAAAATATTTTTTAAAAAAGGGATTGATAAGATGTTGGTTGAGAAAGGGAAAAAGAAAAATTCAAAAAAAATTAACTTTGAAAGACTAAAGAATCATGGTAAAAAAGCCATGAATTCTATGTGCAGTATTCCCCTAGCGCTGTAGTTCTGCCGTTCTCATTGATCGGTAAACTTGGTCTTGGCGGGCTGTTCTTGCCGATCTTCTGGGGAAGGGGCCTGTTGCCGTGGTTCCCAAATGTCCTTGCCAGAGGCGGTATTGCCCCACCCTTGCTGGGTCTGGGCTAAGTAATCTGCTCGGGTTTGCTCTCGGGAGCTTTTGTTCCCTGCAAGCTCTCCGTACAGCTTTGGAGGATGACAGTGAAATGGCGGCCTCCCAATCTCCACCGCAGAGGAGCGGAGAACTCGGGGCCCTGCTCCTCAGTGCGCCCCCAGAGAAAAGCCGTCAATCACTCCCATCTCCCCGGTCTCTGGCCACACTCCGTGCTCACCCGGCCGGTGACCGAGTGTTTCTATCTCTGGCGCACAACCCCATGCAGAGTCTCCAAACCCAGCAGATCCCTGCGGTGCGCTCCCACGCCGCTCCTCCCGGGGGAGGAAGGGGAGTCTCCCCAGATCTGCCGCTTGTTGGGTTCCTGCTGGAGCAGCAGTGGCCCTACTGTGTCACTGATCACAGTTTATAGCAACCCCGAGCTGAGATTCCGCAACCTCGGCTCCGTCTCTGCAGCCAGCTTCCCCGCTCCGATACCTGGGAGCTCTGCCGCACTCCGACACCCCCGGTCTTTCTGTGACCCCAAGGGTCCTGAGACAACACTGTCCCAGCGAGGGTTCCACCCCCCGGCTTAGCCACTGGAGCGACATCCCTCAGCAGAGCAGACTTCTAAAAGTCCCGATTTTGTGCTCCGCTGCTCTATCACTTGCCAGTAGTGGCCGACAGAGGCCCCCTCCCCTGCCGTCTATCCTCCCGAATATCGCCTCGGATTCACTTCTCCGCACGTCCTACCTTCCAGAAAGTGGCTGATTTTCTGTTCAGAGAGTTATTGCTATTCCTTTCTTCAATCTCCTGTTGAGTTCGTAGGTGTTCAGAATGGTTTGATCCCTATCCAGCTGAATTCTTGGGACCAGATGAAATCCAGGTCTCCTACTCCTCCGCCATCTTGCTCCGCCCCCTTCAATGACACTTTTTAATCTTTAAAAAACTTTCCTTAAATCTTTGATTTCAAAGTTTTCTTTAAAATTTTTTTAATAATTTTTCTTTTTTATATCTTCTGTTCCTTTTAGGGTATTGTTTTATTTATATGCTCTTATGTTTCTATTTACAATTCTGAAATATTTCCATTTCTAATGCTTTCCTGAGTTGTCAAACTATTTCTTATAATTCTGTTCTATGTTGTTTCATGTCTTATGTCATTTCTTAGAGATTTCAAGTTCCTTTCACAATAATAGGTTACAGTTTTCTTTTGTGGGCATGTGTTTTCTGGCAATCTTCCATTTTCCACACAGATGTTATTCTTACTCTTTTTTCTTATAATGTTATTTGGTATTTGGCCTTAATACTATTATTTTGCTCATTTTTGTATAAAATTAATTTTCTTGAAACATTGAATAGGATTCAGAAAAGCTTCGTTAAGAGATTCATTTTTTGCATTGTGTTAAAAAACATGACAGCTTGGTTCCTGGGATTTCCTGGCTCTACTTCCTTTCTACACTTTGAACTAGACAATCTTTTTGGTCTGTTGTCCCTATCCTGTTCAATTTTGATTCTACTCGCAGCAACTTTTCTTCAATGTGACTTGTCCTGGAAGAAAGCTCGGGCAAGCTGGTTTTGAGAATTCCCAGAGGCTAGAGTGTTTTAGCCCCTTAAATCCTGATGGTTATATTGTGGATTTTCCTGTTCTTGGACCTAACAGATGCTACCTTGTTGCTTCTTTCTTGTTCCTCTCTGAGACACCAATATCATTGCAGATCGTGGAGGTGTTGGTGTTTAATTCCACCTACTGGTATCTGGAGGGTTGTAAGCATACCTCATTACCTAGTTTTACTATCAATGTGATTATGTTGTTTTAATGTGCAAATCGAAAACTATGCTGTCCCCACCACGATCTTCCTAGGATCCTCTCCATGTATTTAATTTTATACAGAAGTATGATGTGGATTTCTTGTGGAACCACTATTGTTATTAAATCCATGCTTTTCCTAACACTTTCATTGAGAATGTTCCACTTCACATCTTATTGTTTCATGCCAGGATGATCCATTTGTTTAAAAACAGGTCTCATCAATTGAAACTATGCTTCATCAAAGCCTTCAACATTTCTTGTATTTGACAAACTCACCTTACATCACCTCAGCAAGTACTCAAGAACTATGTCATTCTTAACATGGTACCCAATTATGTAGCAATAAATCTTAGTTCAATCTCAGTAGACTGGCATGACCACAACACAAGTAGCTAACTTGGAAGGCACACTAATAAAACTACTTGAGATTGGTCATTCTGAACGCACCTACTCAGAACGGGTATATGTCAGAATTTAAGTATATACGAGTTATCATATTACCAATCCCAAAAGTATAAACATAAAAGCAGGGATTCCATCGGTTTTGTTTACCGTTTTATCCCCAGAGGTTAACACTACGCTTAAACACCTAAAACAAATACACGGAATTTGTTGAATGAATAAATGGGCTCTTAGCAGATTGTTGTATTAACTCTCTTCCCAACCTCCTATTCAGTGGGAGATGTTTCAGTACTACCCATCATTTAAAACAGCAATTGCATACTGTCTGATACTTGCTTTGTAGAACCATTCATGCCAACTGGATATGCTAAAGTTGTTTAGAGTGAGAAGATGGGTAAAGAAGGTTGTCACTGTTTTGGCAATGCTCAATTTGTCTAATATAACAAGTCAGGAGACAAGGACATGATCAGAGAGGGCAGTCATAAGATGCAGCCAGATATCAGAAATGTTACATCAGATCTGGTCATCTAACATAATGGGTTGAATTCTAGGAACCTCACAGTCAGAACTAGGTCATCCGAAGATACTGGGATTGCTCCTTATAAAAGGTTTAGTTTTGGGGCACCTGGGTGGCTCAGTCGTTAAGCGTCTGCCTTCGGCTCAGGTCATGATCCCAGGGTCCTGGGATCGAGCCCCGCATAGGGCTCCCTGCTCCACGGGAAGCCTGCTTCTCCCTCTGACACTCCCTCTGCTTGTGTTCCCTCTCTCGTCGTGTCTCTGTCAAATAAATAAATAAAATCTTTAAAAAAAAAAAAAGTTTTAGTTTCCTCCTTGACACAGCTGTGTTCCCTAGAGGCCTTTGATTCCTCTTTAAGTCTAACTCCCCTCCAGGAAACCTGGACACTTGGGACACAAGGGCCTCAAATAAGTCTCAAAACAGCCTCTGTGAGTAGCCACTCACCTGATTGTCTAAAGCAAACACCAACTACTAAGACAGAGGATGGGAGGGGAGATAAAAGGAAGGCAGAAGAAAAGACACAGAAAGGAGTATTTCACATTCCAATGGACTTCTTAATGAGCAGATGGGAGGAGGGTTTTCTGAGTTAATTTTACTAGATGGCAAAGCTTCTTCACCCTATGATTTGCTTAAGTCTGACCTGAAGCATTCTGTCAACAGGTTGGGTTAATGGAAATAAGTAACAAACTATTAAACTCACTACCTAGAAATAAGATACTTAACAGCCTTTATAACGAGGTTGAAAATACAACAGTAGCATCTTCTTCAACCAGAGCATTATGTATGTCAACTATGCACAGTATATATGTCAACTATGCACATAAGTACCTCTGGCCTGGGACCCTTAAACATTTTGATAAAGATGAAAATGAAAAATGCTAATTACCATCTAGTCTATGGACTCTATGTAACATGTCACTGTCCACACTTGAGTAAGCATCTGGTGAAATCACGTGCAGATCGACTAACTTTGACTATCAAAAATTTCCCTGTACCCATGGCTAGATGTCACTCTCATTTAAAGAGAAATTTTGTACGTAGGCTCTTCAAGATCTCCACTACCTCATAAAGGGCACTGTTAAAAATCAAAAGTAGGGACTCCTGAGTGGCTCAGTTGGTTAAGCGTCTGCCTTTGGCTCAGGTCATGATCCCAGGATTCTGGGATCGAGTCCCACATCCAGCTCCTTGCTCAGCGGGGAGCCTGCTTCTCTCTCTGCCTGCTGCTTGCTCCCCCTACTCGTGCTCTCTCTCCGACAAATAAATAAAAATTAAAAAAAAAAAAATCAGGGGCTCCTGGGTGGCTCAGTCGCTGGGCGTCTGCCTTCGGCTCAGGTCATGATCCCGGGGTCCTGGGATTGAGCCCCTGCTTCTCCCTCTCCCACTCCCCCTGCTTGTGTTCCCTCTCCCATTGTGTCTCTGTCAGATAAATAAAATCTTCAAAAATAAAAAAATAAAAAGTAAATACAAGGTGAGGGAACTTGGATCTCAAGGGAATGCTCTAATTAGAACAATTTCTTTATTCAGTTTCTAAAATATGATTTCAGAAAATCTTTCCTAACATCTAAATGTAAGAATACTGTGACATAGTCTCAGAAATATCTCAGTACAGCATTCCTACATTTCCCAGAGAACAATGTCACCTGAGGCTTTTCTTAGGCTGTAGTTTCAAACGGATTTTCACCAAATTGTAAGCATTTTAATGGAGCTGTAATAGAAGTCAAATCACATTTACCACCCGTCCAGGCCCCCCCTAATGAGAGCATATAATGGGGCAAATATTCAAAGTTTGGCAGACCTTTATAAAAATGTTCTCTCTCCTTCATTTTAAATTCTAGTGTCATGTACTTGAGACAAGCATGAGGGAGAATTATATAATGCTTTAGAGCATGTATTTTTTGAAAGAATTTTGTCTTTTGTAATTGCTTATTCCTCACAACCAACCTTCCATAACAGCACTGCCCAGTACAGTGGCCATCAACCCCATCACCACTTAACATTTGAAGAGTGGCTGCTCTGACTGGATTTTCATGTTTTACTTAATTTTAATGACATTTAAGTTGCCACACGTGGCTACAATACTGGACAGCACAGTTCCAGAACTCAAGTGAAAGGAGATATCCATATTAAACAGAGATTAATGAACACAAGGGCCAGTCCAGACTGTCAGCAGGTAGAAGAACCACTGAAGTCTGATGATCTGCCAGAGGAGGGAAAGGGATACTGGTTTACTATTCATACAACTAGAACCAGAAGAGACCAGCAGGAAGCACTACCTACCCACAACCCCCCGTCACCTCTATATCCCTAATAGATGTACATGATACATAAAAGAAGTTTCAATATGCCATACAAATAAAAATAAGCTTAGCTTGAAAACAGATGTTCCCAATATGTCGAGAAGTTACTAGTTTCTTCCTCAAAGGTATTATTTGAACATGCCAGAATATGCTTTACTTAAATTGATCACAAACTTTAAAGAGAATGTCAAGATATTTCTTCCCTTCAGTTTTAGGCTTATCATTCTGTGCTTCCATAAAGTAAGACTATGAATGTGAGGGTCCCTATTGGTTCTGTCCCGCTTTACCAATGAGACTCAGTTTTACTTGAGTGTCTAAGAGTCCCATTTCCCTTCCCTAAATATAAACCATCTCTCAAAATGCCCAGGAGGAGAAAGGAGGCCTTGAATGTTATGCTGAATCTTCACCACTCCACCATGAGCTTACAGAGTTTGAGGTCTACCTCTGCAAAGGCCCTGTTGATAAGAGCTTCCACAGCCTCATTTGTTGCTCTGATGTCACCATGAATTTTATCAGCAAGATTCATGATGTTTCAACTTGCAGCGTGAGCCACAACTATTAAGAACTACCTGATTTAGCTATTGACATTAATAATTTTAAAATCTTTACCAGAAAGTTTTTCTGGAAACACAGAGAGGAAGTAAAATAAAGGGGAGAGGGGTTGATGAGAAAAAGTAAGCAATCAGACTTTAGATTCTAAATACATTTTGTAGTGGTTTGTTAAACAGTTACCTTGTTCTACAAGTGCTCTGTTTATGAGAGTACCATGAAAGTGTTTTTTTTTTCTTTCCTTTTTTTCCTGTGGGAGAAGGGAAGCAATGAAGGAAATGAAAGAGTTCATTTAAGTGCCATATTCACATAAGGCTAATTTGTAAAAGCTCAATCCAGCTGAATATATTTACAGCCACCACTGGCCCACAAAACTTCAGTTGAGAAGACTAATTGAGATTCTTCAGGAGAAGTCCCTTGTCTTTAGTAGTTACAGAATGTCTCATTAGGCATTCTGTACCTCCCCCTTCTCTAGAATACTAAGTCTGACTGTGCTTGGCCTGGGTCTGCAGCTTGTGAATTTCCAATAGATTCTAATACACATTATTGTAAGGTTGTTGATTTTGTTTTGCAGCCCCCTTTGCTTTTTGTTTTTTGTGGGGAGTTTTGTGGGGTTTTTTTGGTGTAAAATTAAAGTTTCACGTAACAGAACTATATTAGTTATATTGAAATACTGTTTAAAAAACAAAACTGTGCCCCACATCCAGGAATGTAACATACAGTTACATTGAGGCTACAGTCCCTATTAAACACCGTCTCTAGTCTTGTATTAGAAATGTGCTTCCTATAAAAGAGGATCATTAGAGCTGATGGCTAGAGTTCAGAGAGACTAGCAAACTCCATAAAATCTTATTTTCTACCCATTTTCAATTCTCTATACAGATGCGATCTTTGAGCATTTGACTTTTATTAGGCCAGCAAGAGCATGACGCCCATTTGACTATTTTTATTTTCTTCTTTACTAAAATGACATGTTGTAGACTGTGTTTTTTAAATGCCTAAAGATGTTGGAGAAATTAGTGTCATGGGAAACTATGTGTTTACTTTAAATATTTAATTAGAGGGTCTCTCCCACGAGCTGGAAAAGAATCTCTTAGCAAAATTACGGAATAACTCTGTTTCCTCTCCCTGCTATCTTAACATCTAGTATTACAGGCTTACAAAGAAGCCTGGCATGGAACTAAAATAGCACAAAGGTCTCCAGGTATCTGCCATTACTACTATTACTGAGTTTTCATCTGTAGGTAAGCAGTGACACACACACACACACACACACACACTTACATACACATCCATGTGTATGTGTACCTAACACATCTGCCTAAGCCCAATTTGGCTGAATTATTCCATTTGTGCTTTTCCCATAAGAAAAAAAATTCTGAAGATTTGCCTCTAACTAAAAGGTAACATCATTTTTCCAGAGTAAAAGGTAAAATTCCTTACAGTTGTAAAATTTAAATAAGTATTTTTCTTCTTCTAATTAAATGTAGTAACACATGTGAATATACTATTTCTTTCAATTTCCAACTATTTTTCTAAAATGACATTCTGAAGGAAGGCCTATTAGCAAATGAAATCCACTGACAATTTATTTCAGCCTTTAATATATTTTCTACTAAAAACCAAGTTGTCAAGACAGGAAAATATTACTGGCTTTGTTATTACAAAAAAAAAAGAAGTGAGAATTTTTAATTCACAAAAGATGAAAACACAAGACATTGATCTCACTGTACATACAATAAACGAATTAGCTGTAGACTAATAAAACATTTAAGACTCCACATACACACACATGTACTTTGAAACAAGAAACACAGGACAATTTTAATCTTTGTTATGTCCACAGCTACCAAGAGAAAGAGCATCACTGGTTTGAGTCTAATGGTTTTGCTGGCATACAATCACTATATAGGCCAGTTCTAAAGCATACTGTATTGATCAGGACATTGTTAGACAAATACAAATGTTCTCATTTTGGGGCTTTTTATCCCTGCCCAAAACAATCTGCTTTCCATAGCTATCAAGTACTTTGGTTTGTTACCAATTTAACAAGACCACAACAACAAGCAATATTTTTACCACAAAACTCAGGTGAGAGATTTTTGGATTGTACAAAAACTATTTGTTCCCAAGGAAGGCAATCTGTAAATTACAAATGCAATTCTAAGAAAAGAAGTCTTGGTCACAAATCATTCACTTTCAAAAATTGATGAAGAAATGAAAATTGGAGAGGGGAGAGTGGAGGAGATATTGGCATGGCAGGGAGTAGAAAAGGTGTGGAAAAAAATGAGGAAAATATATTTACCACAGGAAATATTGGATTCAGTTGATTTTTTAAAAATGAGGTATAAGAGTATGCCAGTAAATGCAAAAACAAGAAAAAAATTAAAAACCAAAATGCACATTTCCAACGGAAAATCTCTAAACCTCATAGTTTTCTTTATTCGGATTAGACATTTCATATACATCAGTTAATCTAGAAAAATACATCTTAAAATATCTTCAACAGACCATGCTCTCTGTAACAAAACCTTCCAAACCCTGTTTTATTATACAAATCAATCTACATTAGTAATGTAAAAAGAAATTCTCAAATTTAGCAATGTCATTTTCCATTTGACATCCATCTAATTTACATATGGGTTTCCACTATTCATACTGCACCAGTTAGAATTCTGTAATAAATTTTTTTCTAATGTATTCTGTACATATTAAATTATCTAAAAGATTCCTCTTGTAGTGCATTTACCATTTAGCAAGTCTATTCAGTATTTTTCCAGTACCATTTGCATTACAGTGATTTGCCTGTAAATGTAATTAAAATCTAAAAGTGCACACAGTTAAGTTTCTCAAATAACAGCGTATTTCTGGAGGAAACCTAATATTCACGGAAAAGATTACCAATATCATGATTAGAAATGTCAGGTTAGAATGTACTCTGAGACTATACAACAAAATTATATACATAAGCTAAAGGACATTAAGTCTTTAGCTTATATTTACATCAGATAATGTCTGTTTCCACAGGGTCATACCAAGAACTCAGTATGGCACTAGATATAATTAGGAATCTTAGCTACAAATCAGCGTAGCACAGACAGCCCCAAAATACCCTGAACTGACTTATGCTAAATTAAACTCCAGTATATCACAGTGTGTTAAGTAATATTAGTGTGCTGCCCAACAAGCGACTAAGACATCCATCCATTAAGGATGATGTGCAACACAGGGAAGGTGGAAAGCCTTCGCCAAGGGATTATATCTGGGTTAGAATGAATTGTAGAACTTAAGACTGCCACTGCATGCAGAAACCCTGAAAAATAAATACACAGGTTTCAAAAAGGATATACTTCATTTTGTTTAGAATGCCCAACAGCGTCTTCAAAATAACTGATAGTGAGTACTGTTCTATCAAGTGATCAATCTAATGAATCATGAGAAGAAATTCTACATTATCCAGTTTTAGAAAAAAAATGTAGTTTTCTTACCAAATTATCCAGTGTATACGACTGGTTGTAAGTTTTGATTTTTACTGAAATTCAGAGTATGAAATGCAAAACATTCAGGATAAAATTAATTCAAAATTACACACAGTTATATCAACTTGCAACAAAGCAGCAAATATGAGGGCCTAACACACATCTTGACTCCCCCATTCCCTTCTGATCCCTCAAAAAAGTGCAAAATCAAAGAGTCACTGCTTGGTCCAAAAATAAAATACATCATGTATAAGGATTTGAAAAATGATGGAATCCGGCTTCAATAATCCACAGGTTGTCTTCAATAAGAATCAACGCCCGAAGATGGAATTTATTTCCAGTAGAATTAATTCTACAATCTGATTTTGGTAGACAGTATGAACTGCTATATTACCAGTCTCCTTCTCTGGCTTCAACAGAGTGGGACCAAACACAATTGCTATACTCTGATAGGTCATTCGATTTTTTTCTCCATTTTCTATAACTCTAAGGGGGGAAAAATAAATTGTTAAAAGAGAAACAGTTTGCATTTAGAAATGAGAAATAGTGCTTTTTCCTAAAATACATACAAACTACTTAAAACCAAGTAGAATTCAGTCCAAACATCACATGAAGGTTTCTTTTGGGTAAACACAGCTGAAAGGTAGAATTATACATACTCTAACAAACTTTCAGTGTGTGATATTTCAGCTTAGTGTCTAAAGCAAGACACACAATTAAGTATGAACTACAATTCAGGTAACAATAATTACTCCACTAGGGTGATGGGGAAAAAAATTTCATTAGGATAGAGAGATTATATTTTCATTTTACTAATTCTATGTTTGTTTGTTTTTTAAATCTCCTTCACTGGGATAATTTACTATTCTAGTGTTCCATCAGAAGGCAAAAATCAGTTATTAAAATGGCTATGTAGTAACCTGAAAGCCATGATGGCTTTCTTCTAAAGTAATTTAATAGTCCTTATCTCAAAATCTCATCTTCAGGTTAACTTAAACAACAATTTCTGAACACTTACATGCTAGGCATTATATAATTGCTTCGCATATAACATTAAGTAAATATTTTTCACACGAGAACATTTACCTGTGAGGAAAAAGGCCCAAAGGAGTTCTCGTTTTCAAGTTACAAAGACAAGCAAGTAGCACAGCTGGGATGTGAACCGATGTCTGAGGGACCCTGGCCTCGTGGGTGCTATACCACACCTCATAACTGTGCATTTCTCTTACCTTTCTCTTTTTTTCTCCCTAATTACTATTTCTTTTCTGTGGTGAACCTCTTACCTTTTGAGATGTCTAAAAAGAATCTGCATTGTATCTTGATTTGGCTTTGGCAACTGTCTGATTAGGTCCTTAACAGCAGCAACTCGCTGTCTTGGTTCTTGTTCTAAAAAAAAAAAAAAAAAAAAAAATAGGATAATAATGAGAGATTATGCATGAAATTGAAAACAGTGACATAGTTTCGAACCTGACATTTGGTAATACACAGTGACATCTGGTGGTCACATTTAAAACTTCTAAAGTAAAACAACCCTTTGAAATAATTAAAAAGAAAGATCAAACAATGTAGTGGCTTAATCGGTACAGAGGACTTTCAACATGTAGAAAAAACTAAGCGTAATGACATACTTACTAATTGCATTAACAAAATCATTAAAATGGTTAAATGTAAAAAGAGGTTCTGGTAATTCTCGAAAAAACATTTTGAGTGCTCCAGTAATAACATGAATATCTTCCCATTTACTATCATTCAAGTCCAATTTCTCATCTGAAAAACAGAACAGGAAATTTTTTTAAATAACTTTAAACTGATTCTAAAAGTTATGAGTGCTTTTTTTGCACATAATAATAGGGAGTATGATCTTACCATGATTGACTGCAAATCTCAGTTTCTGGATCACTGCAAGGTTGCCACTTACTCTGTATATCCCATCAACATCCAAACCTAAGAGAAAATTAAAATATTTTCGTGTTTTAAGTAGGTGTTTGCCTCTTCTAAAGATGCTTGCATGCTTCAGAATCCTTATTCATTAACATGAGCCTAAAATCAAATGGGCAAATACTCTTTTCCTCTAACTGGCTTTTTATAGATGCTTGGCGGGGGGGGGGTAAAGATACACTCTGAATTCTGTTTATTAAACAGCAACAATTCTAGTTTATCATGTAGACTGTGGATCATCGCGAAAAAAATCATCTCATTAAACTTGAAATACAAATAATTTAAGATAAACTTCTACTCCTGGGGATAGTTCAGAAAGTAAAGGAAACCAAAAGATAAAACCAGCCCACCCATTTTTTTTTTTTGCACATTTCATAATGTAAATGTACATATTAAAGCACTCTTTTAAAGATGGCTGTCCTATTAAGTGCTTGTAATAAATAAAGTTAATAATCAATTAAAATAAAGGTTCTATAAAAACAATTGATAATTTGATAGTTTTATTCATTTCTTTTTATATGTGGAATAGAACTGTGAAATTCACCCAATTAAGCCTAAAAAATCCAAATATTCATTAAATGATAATGCTGGACACATTTAACAAAGCACATTATCTGACGTGCTAGTCATAGAACTTCAAATAAAGGCACAGTGTCTCTATTGTCATGTTGACAAAAAAGTCAACAAGATCTGATACTGACAGAAATCACAAATTATGCAAATGTTTTAACTGTACAAGATGTTTTTGATGCTGTACAGGTACAAGTTAATGTGATTGCCATCATGGTAATTATTTTATATAAAACTAGTATAAATATTATGTTAAAATCAACCAAAATATAAATTCATTTAAGTCTTATTTAACAGGAAATGACATAAGAAGGTTTGTCTACTTAGATATTTTATAGCTGATTTAACAGTTTTAAAATGTCATCTCATTTTTATTATAAAGAGAAGCAACTTTCTCTTGGTGAGTAAACACAATCTCCTATCTTCTACACTGTCAAATCACTTCTTAATAAACTCAGTTTCATAATCACCACCTTCTTCATCTTAAGTAAAGGCCAACTCCAAATGGCTTCAAAGAATACCATACACTTAATCAGCTAGAAGTGCTGAATATGCAACAGGTGCCTAGAAAGGTCTTAATTTTAAAACAGATATATGTAACCATTAAAACATGTAAAGTTTTGCAAACAAGATGCTCTTAACATCTTATGACTGTTCCATCACTCAAAATCATAAAAATCCTAAGGATTTTGATGGCAAAACAATGCGTTACTGTGCTTAACATAAAAAAAAATTCATTTTCTTACCATATGCTTCAACATGTTCAATGCATAACTTCACAAATTTTGGCACTGTGCCATTTTCTCTCTGACAAAGATTAGCAAGATTGGCTCCAAATACCTGATCTGAAAGAGATTTATTTTTTAAAATAAATCACCCTGCTAAAATGTAGTTTACAAAGTGGCGATCGCTATTCACAGTGCTATTAGAAGACATTCAGTACATCCTGACATGGTCTGCTGTGACTCATGCCTTCTGTGATCTGCCTACCCATTCCAATTCCACTTCAAACAATTTTCCTGCTTTACTAAACTCCATGAACACCCCATTTTTACCTGAGCGCCTTCTAATTTTCTATACCTTTTGTAGAGATCCATCCTCTCCCCCAAACTTAGCTTTTTATCACTCCCGCCCTCAGCTCTAATGTCATCTCCTTAGAAAAACCTTATGATCAGCATAAGGTAACCCACGTACAGTCACTCTCTATTTCATTACTATGGTAGATTCTTCATGGTCGTCATAATTATCTTGTCTGTCTCTTGTTTTTATGTCAGTTTCATGAGGGCAGGGACCTTGTAGTTCTCAAACCAACAGGTATTCATGGCACCCAGGCTCACGCCTAGCACTTAGTAAACACCAGAATTATTTTTTAAACTATTAAAACAAGCATGGTGCATACCCATCAGGGGCCAACCCAATGGGTATGCACCATGCTTGTTTTAATAGTTTAAATATTAAATATTCCACAAAGTATATTTCAAAGGCTGTTCTATTAGTCTTTCAACCCAACACTTCTGAAATGCTACATTAGTGCTAACTACCGAGGAAAACAAAATATTTGAACTCCTGAACAACACCATAAAGCAGCAACAGTTTATATTTCTCAATAAAAAGTCCTGGTGAAAAATTAATAGCAATTGCTATTTACTGATTTGTCAGGCTTTTTTCTTTTTTTAAAGTTCTAAACTCAATATACTAAATTCATATGCGTTACCTGGGAGTCCCTATTTACCTATAACTCTTAAGGTTATTAATTTGAATCACTTAATTAGCTGAACTCTACCCAGAAGTTTTAAATATCTTTTTAATGAAACCCATTTGTGTATTTTAATTTAGATGCTTTGCAAACAGATGTTCTAGTGATGGTCTTTTTTAGAATCTTCAAAGACAGATATATATGTTATACATTACCCATACCTATGTTTTTATTTACTACTTAATGTCACTGAGTCCTGTATTAGAAAATTTTATCATTGAAATTAAAAGTGCTTGTAAGAACTAAAGGTATATACAAGTATATGTGATTTTAAAGAACACTCTGTTATTAGGATCCTGTTAGTGCATTATTATTATTGTTGCTTATAAATGAAATAAATATAAAAATTATTTAGGAAAAAACATCTTACACTAATTTTAAAATCACCTGAAATGAGAACTGAAGGCAAACAATCAAGATAAAATTGTTCAATATTTTCTTCCTCCTACTGTGTCAGTGATGTTTCATTCAAAAGTTCTGATCTGTGCATCTCAAAACTAAAAATCTTTTTTTAAAAGATTCTACTTATTTGAGAGAGAGACAGAGAGAGAGAGAGAGAGAGAGAGAGCGAGCATGAGCGGGGGAAGGACAGAGGGAGAGAAGCACACTCCCCGCTGAGCAGAGAGCCCAACACAGGGCTCGATCCCAGGACCCTGGGATCATGACCTGAGCCAAAGGCAGACGCTTAACCAACTGAGCCACCCAGATGCCCCTCAAAACTAAAAATCTTTATTGTCACGTCTTCTATCCATCCATCTCACCCCTGTAGTTCCTCTGGTACAGGGTCTCTAAAAACTTACTTTGGGATTTCTGTCTGTTCAGTGCCTTAGTTAAACTCTGTGTGCATTGAAAAATCAATTTTATTTAAAGATTTTTTTTAACTTATTTTTTATTTTTTATTTGACAGAGAGACACACAGCGAGAGAGGGAACACAAGCAGAGGGAGTGGGAGAGGGAGAAGCAGGCTTCCCGCAGAGCAGGGAGCCCGATGAGGGGCTCGATCCCAGCACCCTGGGATCATGACCTGAGCCGAAGGCAGATGCTTAACGACTGAGCCACCCAGGTGCCCCGAAAAATCAATTTTAATCACTCAAATGTATTTTAAACCAATGAACCTGCTAACTTTAAAGAATGAAAACATTTTTACTGTTCAAAAAATGTTCAGTTTTTAATTTAAAATGTCTTATTTCTGATTTTGGCCAAAGTTCATTGTTATAAACATCACTTCTACCTACCTTTAATATAACCTTTTTCACGAACAGCTTGCAAAGTGGGGCGCCGTGTAAGAAACTTCTTTAAGTTTTTCTTGGTTTTTTTCTGTTCTGAAGAATCTATGCTAGACACTTTCGTGGCTTAAGACAAATGGATATTAAGCATTTCATAAAATAAAAAGTTTTTGATAAAAATTTTTTCACCAGCACTCAAAACATATTAATTTCATATGTAAAAGTCAGTTATAAATTCAGTTATTCTAACTTTAATATAGTTTAAGAGTAGTAGGTCAAGAATCAAGCTAACACAGACCCAATTTCAAAGTGATAAACCAAACAAAACATTTCATTTTTATCACTAAACACTGACCACAAACTGCACCTTCTTTGGTATATGTGTTAAGACACTGGTTATTCTAACTTATACTCATTATTTCATAAATGATACTACTTATATCTCCTTTGACTCTCCATCAGTTTTAGAAGGTAAAATGATGAGAAAAAAATGTCCATAAAACATAAACAAAAAAAGTCCTTATCCTGCAGTATCCTTACTGGACTAGGAGTCTAGAGAATATATATCCATCACAATTATTTGTACTTTAAGCTAACCACACCTCATCATAATTACCTCTAAACTAAGAATGGGAACACTTGAAAAATGTCCTACATTGCCATAACTCTGATTCCTTTTTTGGTTCCAATAAAAAGTATCCAAAAAGTAAATTTCTTGAAAAGAACTATATTTGAGGAAACTTGAAAGCAAAAGAATTTGTTAGTAAAGCGTTAAAGTAATCGAATTTTCATGTGTTTACACTGTTACATGTCAGTGACAATGTCAGTTAATAGGCCTAACCTTCATTAGAACGTGGGAGAACAAAAGTAGAAATGATTTTCTAATCATTCAGTTAATCCAAAGGCCAAAAATTCTTAGTTAAATGTGGATTGTTAAAATACATTTAACAAGTTCAGAGCCACAGCTAATGGTCTATTTAAACAATGTAATTCACAAGGGGCCTGCATCAGAAAATGCTATTAAATTTGCTGGCTTTAGCGCATATATACATATATCTGCACACACATACATACATATATATGAATGATCTGGAGACGCGAATGCACGCAGCTGTACCCGCACAGGCATTTCCTAGTCCAGAGATGGTTGCCTGGTGTCCAGTGTGAACTATGGTACATGTCCCATGACTTCTGACTTCTTAAAGTGTAAAGATTCTATCTAGACCTTAAACAGTAATTATGTACTTTTAACTCAGGATAGAGTTCAGCTTCCTGGATACCTCAAGAGAAGTGCATTCTAATATACTTTTTTCTCTTAAAGAACCACAGCATCTTAAAATTAATAAGATGCTGTACGGGTGCACACGATGAGGCTGAAAAGTAACAAGGAGTTAACAAGGAGGGAGTACTCCTAAAACACCAAGATTGCAAATATCTATCCTTATAATTTCCTGGTAACAGTGGAGATTCCACTCAGCCTTTATATATTTAAAATATTCAAAAAATCTAAGAGAAGATGCTCAAACGACTAACAAAATAGGTAAAGAATAACTTACAACGAAGTTTCTTAAGATCCTTATGGTCCTTCTCTTTATCATGCTTTTCTATTCCTGGGGAATCTGGTATCTCTTCTTCAATAGCTTCATCAGTTTCTACTGTCTATTGATTAAAGATTTCCCAAATACATATTACTTTTGAGATTATTTTAGATGTAATAGCATAATTCTCAGTATAATCAGTAACTGATCCTCCCAAATGATTTTAGGGAACCAATTAGTATATAGTATATATGATTTAGATACTTGGTAAATCTTTAAAAATATTCTTTTTCCCCCTAGATAGGGGGAATTCATTAATTCTGAATTTCAAAAAAGAAAAAAATGCTGATTATTCACAGGATGATGGGTTTATGTACTGATAATGAGGCTATGTTCCCTCATGTAGATCAAATGCATAAGAATGACAGTAACAAGAGTTAAAAGGTCCTGACCCACAAGCTACACTGAGAGACCAGGATGAAGCTACATTCTGTGCTAACAGCACAAGATAAAGCTAAGTAGCCAATGGCACATTAATTTTTCACACCAACGATCTTTTCAAATTATACTTTGTATCAGTAGCTAGTAATCACACTCACAGATTCATGAATGTTAAGCACTGAAAGAAATCCCAGAACTCGTGTATAGCCTAATCAAAGTCACTTTTGCAGGTTAAAAAACTGAAGGAGTTCTCAAAGCTAGTATTGCTTTGCCTTTCACACTGATGTCTTTATCCACTTAGAACTTATTTTTGTGATTAGTGTTAGGAAAGATTCTAATTTCTTCCTGGATATCCAGCTGACCCAGTACCATTTAAAGTTTATTCTTCCTTACTTTTCTACAGTGCTATATCTGGCATAAAGTATCCAAAGGAATGTTGGTTTCTAGGTTCTTTATTCTGTTCCACAGGTCTGTAGATCTATCCTGGTATGGACAGCATGTTCTATTAATTAATACAGTTCTAGAAGTCTTAACATCTGATAGAGCAAGTCCTTCCACTTTCTTCCTCAAGAGTGTCTTGGCTATTTTTACCCTTTATATTCTGGTATGAATTTCAGAAGAAGGTTGCCAAGTTCTAGCATAAAACCTACTAGGATTTTGAATGAGATTCAAAAATTTCAAGTCTATAAATTTATAAATCATTTGGAAGAATATTTTATCTTTACATTATTGAATCTTTTAATCCATGAAATACTTTCTCATATAATTAGATTTTCTTCAATGTTTCTCAATAAGGTTTTGCAATTTTCCCTGTTTCGTGCATCTTTCTACATTTATTGTGTATTTCTACAGTATCTTTTGCCACTTTATAAACAGTATATATTTTAAATTTCATAGTCAACAATATGTTACTCTCTTTTCACTTGGCTTATTCCCTGATCCTATAAGCTTCAATTAAAAAAAGAAAAAAAAAAGAAAAAAACCACTTTCTCTGCAAGGCCTTCCTGGATCCCTAACACTAGGTTAACTCCTACCTAATCGGTGTTTTTATAATAAGTTGTATATCCCTATCATAAGCCTCATCACATTTCACTGTATTAACTGCTCAGTTGTCTGTCTTCAGTAATCTTCTGTCTTTGGCTGTAAACTCCGCAGGGAAAGATGTAGCAAAGGAATTGCATGCTGCTCTATCTCCAGGGCAAAGCACTCCCACATTTGTTAAATGAATGCAGCCATAGTTGCTTTCAAGGGATTGGGAACCCATTACAGGACTAGAGCTGAAAGCCCATACTGGGTAGAGTAGAAGGTACATTTGAAAAGACAGATTGGGCTCAGGTTGTTGAATTTTAATGAGAGTCACAGAAGCTTTACTGAGCAGGAGGGAATTATAAAGTTAACATTAGGAAGTTTCATATAGCAATGCTATTAAGAACGGATTGGTGGGGGGTGAAATGAAGTAAGAAAAACTGTTTAGGAATTGACTCTTATCTAACATATAAAGTCCTGATGATGGTTTCAGGAATAAATGGAAAGGAAGAGACAAGATTCAGAAATATACAATATTACAAACTGCAAAGGAAGAATATTTATAGAGATGGGTGAATAACTGGCTTAAAGGGGTAAGAGAGGAGGAAGAGTTAATACTCAAGATCCCACATCTGGCTGTTTTGAACTGACTGCATCATAAAAATTTTGGAGTTTAAAGGGACACTTGGAGACAAATCAAATGCAACCTCTCTATTTTATAAGTGAAAACAAGAAACCCACAGAGGTAGAATACCTCACTAAGATCACAAACCTTATTATAATGAGGCTTCACCTACAGTCTCTGAAAGATCTCTCAATTTCTACTAAAGCCTGTGATTCCCAACTTTTTTTCAATCTCTGTTTAGTTTAAAACCATAACACACTCCCGTAAGTATCACTTTCCTTTTTGTCACTGACATATGATCCTCAGTCAGGAGCCTTGTCCCCATATAGTGAGGGCGTAAGAATATAGTCTGAGAAGCACATCCCCTCTCTGTTTCTTCCTGCTCTTACGAACAGCAGCAGAGTATCAATTTGAGGTTCTTTTTGGTTGTTATACATATTACATAACGTACTATATGTCTACTATATATATATAAAACACATACACATGTATGAGGAAATTTACCAGGAACAGGAGGGTACTGAACACCTCCCTGGTTGGGGGACAAGGGAGAACTAGAACACCTCCAGGGGTAGCTAGAGAGGTGTCAGGAGGAAAGAAAAAGTGCTCATGAAGAGAGACTAGTGCTTCATTCATTTCATACCTTTACCTAAGACCTGTCTCCACCAAACAGTACTGTTCCCAACTCATTGGTCATTGACTAAATACTCTGTACTAGGAATGGTTTGTCCCTCTTCTTGAATTACTTTTTGGACAATGCCTCATGTGAAAATGATTTAAAATCCACTACTAGCAAGTATTATATAACTGAGAATATTAAATCATTCACCAGCTCCAAGGAATTGCTAAACTACCATTGCCTTTCCTACCTCTTGTCCAAATACATATTAAAAAAGTGTTTATTACATATAAACTGGACACTAGATATGCAATAACCAATTAAAATGCAGAAAAGAAAAACAGCTCTGAAGTAAAAAAAATTTACCTAAGTCCAACACATACCTGATTATTGATAGTACTACTAAGAACTTTAAACCAATCATTAATAACAGTGTCATTATCAGACTGAATTAGCAGTTCTGTTCCTTGACGGGTTTTCAGCTTTAGAGAAAAGGAGGAAAAAAAAAAAAAAAGAGGATGGTTAGTACTTTCAACCAAATAAATAAAAAATATATATTTTTAAGATTTTATTGTTATTTTTAAGTAATCTCTACACCCAATGTGGGGTTTGAACTCACAATCTCGAGATCAAGAGTTGCACGCTCCACTGAGCCAGCCAGGAGCCCCCAGATAAATGAATATATTCAAGCCAAAGTCCACAAAACCACCAGCCAGAAGACTAGATGCCATAATATTATACTGAGCAATGAAAGGTTAAAGTAATGCACAGCAATGGAATATCTTTTAATATAAAATAATCCCAGGGGAATTAGTGTATAAAACATGAAGTTTTCCTCATAAAAAATTCTCAGTGAAAATCTAATAACTTAAGGGTCCCAAATTCCAACACACAAATGCCACAGAACTTGCTGAAATCTAGTATACCATATCATTAAAAAATAAGTTCAAATATCAAAGCTGTGCATTTTTAGTTAGAATTGAAACAAAATTCATTTGTAAAGAAAGAAAATCTGTAATAGTTTTATGTAAATGTGAGGAATGTTTTTCTCTCTCCAGTTAAAAAATAAATGTAGAAAAAGTATATGAAAGAGTTAAAACTTTTATTATTTCCTATTTAATAGGTAAATAAATATAGTGGCTTAATGCAAAGAGAAGGCACAGACAATAAATGTTACATCACTTTTGGCAGAAACTACTAAATTATGTCAAATCATGAACTAACAAGTAAGGATCTCTTTGGTTCAAAGTTTCTTACACTGGATTGATGAAAAATTTGGAGGTATTAGGAGAATATTCCTAATTTCTCCTATTTTCTCATTGGTAACTGTTTATTTTTTTTTCCTTGAGGAACATATGGCAATGTTTCCCAAACAACATTCTGAGACATATGCCTTAAACATAGTTCCCGAAGTAATGTTTAGAAAAGGTATTCCTCAAAAAAAAAAAAAAAAAAAGGAAAAAACAGTTATATGGTATTAATTTGGGAAATACTGCATTAAAGAAAGTTAAACAAGATTCTCTCCTTCAAAACGTCTCAGGGCTTTGCTATTCCAGGGTGCTCTGATTTTCTAAAGAAAGAAAAACATCTACACCACTGCCTACATTTATTTGACCATGGATTAGTTTTCACTCTGAAATCACTTACTGAAACTGCAAGGCTAATTCAGGAAACACTGACTTCCTTTCTTGTACTTCTTTTAAGAGAGTAGGTCAAGCCAGTCAACCAATACTTGAATATTCGCCACACATAAGATATTCTCTGTTAAAGGTTCTTTCTTAAAGATAAGGAAAAATACAGTCTCTCTGCTTAAAAAAAAAAAAAATCATCATCTAGTGGGACAAGTAATTTACAGATGATGGTAAACCTAAATTACACTAAATTAAATATTTTAAAAGCATAAATAAAAAAGAAGCATCAGTATTGTGGTAGCATTTCTGATGGGTCTTGGAAAACACCTGACAGAGACTGCCATGGGTCAGTACTAATAAAGAGTAAAAATCACAGCAGGGAAACCTAGGTTTCACTTGGAAAACAGCAAGTGCATGAATAAGACAGGAAAGGACTGACACATGGGGCTATAAATGAAGGCTGGGATGTGGAAGACTGCAAAGACAGTCTGAATAATTCCTCCCATTTCCCATATACACACCCCTCTGCAACGTGCCTTTACTGCACTTCCACCAACAGGTGAGCTCCAGTCGCCCACAACCCTGAATGCCCAGCCAGCCTTCTGACTGCTTCACCCAACAGAACACACTGATGTGTGACTTCTCAGTCTAAGCCTCAGGAAGTGTCGTAGCTTCCGCTCTCACCCTCTTGGAAGCCTGACACTGCCATGTGAAGAAGCCTGAGGCAGCCTCCTTGAGGGAGAGATCTTATAAAGAAGGAGGCCTAGCAAACTGCTGGCACCAACACCAGACACATGAACTAGACCATCCAGATCGGGGCGAGCCACTGACTGACTAAAGCCTCATGAATGGTCCCATGTTGAGATCAGAATCACTCAGCTCGGCACAATCCGAACAAACAGAACAGTTCTTTTCCTAAGCTACTAAATTCTGAGGTGGTCTGATATGCTGCAATAAATAACTGATACAGAATCATATATTATGGGGGGGAGGGGATTTTATTTATTATTATTGTTTTTTTATTTGAGACAGAGAAAGAGAATGAGAGAGCACAAGCAGGGGGAGTGGCAGAGGGAGAGGGAGAAGCAGACTCCCCGCTGAGTAAGGAGCCCGATGCGGGGCTCAAACCCAGGACCCCAAGATCACGACCTGAGCCAAAGACAGCCCCATAACAGACTGAGCCACCCAGGTGCCCCTACTGGGTGTGCGGGGGTGGGGGGGGAATTTTTAATGACAAAATGGAAAGTTTTCAATTTATTTTTCATATTAGATTTGGTAGGTAAAGGAAACCATCCCCCCCCCTTTTTTTTAAGTTTTTATTTATCTACTTGTCAGAGAGAGAACACAAGCAGGGGGAGTGGCAGGCAAAGGGAGAAGC
This sequence comes from Eumetopias jubatus, assembly GCF_037043125.1. Lineage (NCBI taxonomy): Eukaryota > Metazoa > Chordata > Mammalia > Carnivora > Otariidae > Eumetopias > Eumetopias jubatus. Next base: position 4,862,217 of record NW_028274814.1, on the reverse strand, counting down.
AGGCTCCCCGCAGAGTGGGGAGCCCAATGCGGGACTTGATCCCAGGACCTTGGGACCATGACCTGAGCAGAGGGCAGACGCTTAACCCACTGAGCCACCCAGGTGATCCGGAATCACACCTTTTCTTGTTGGTAGGGAAAGCAAGATTGTGGAACAAAGGCTTGTCATCTATAGTCTGAGATCCCATGACTTACGCAAATGAAGCCCCGCTCTTCATGCCCGCTGCTTCTCCCTTAAACTATACCAAACTGACTTATTTAATGACCAACTTCGTCTTAGTCACTGAAATACAGCTCAGAAGAATTCAAAAAAGAACATCCAATACTATGGTTAAGAATGTGAGTAATACCTAGAAAACAAATGTATTACCTCAAACACATTCTTTTTGCTGGATTTATCCTTCGAAGCCATCTCCACCGTCGCCCCCTTTAGGTCCACTGTGAACTCTGGCTTGGACTGATTACTCCCAAACTTCATTTTAGAAAAAAGGAAAAACCTTTGTGATGTTCATATACACGTGTATATCAAAAAGAATTAAGACCAATTATTAACAATAAACCAAATAGGTGATTACCTCAAATTTTTGTCATTATAAAATAACAATTCCTACTTTAAAATTGAAATGTCTGTAAGACATGAATATATTGTTCATAGAAATAAAATGGCTCAACTTCCATCTTAATAAGAAAAATATAAAATAAAGCCACACTAAAATCTTTTTCACCCATCAGTATAGAAAAAAACAAATTCCAGACGTTAGATGAAAAACTATGTTTTTAATGATGTACTATATGCTGGCTAATTCAACATAATAATAAACAACACTATGTTTCTCATAGAGTATGGAATCTTCATATGCAAGTGGAGTATAAACTAGAATAATGCCTAGAGAGGGAAAACTGGTAATACTGTATTTGCAAATTTACAAACAAATGTATCCTTTGGCTTTAGCAATTTCATTTCTTGGAATTGATCCTAGACTATCTATGACTAAGTAAAAGGATGTGTTCAAAAAGGCAAGGCAATATTCTTACATATGTATAAATAATATCTGGCAGATAACAAGTGCTTTTCCACCTAATAAACAGTCTCTAAACCCGATTCTCTGCTTTCAAGAGTTATTTCCTTATCGACTATTTATGTTGTCAACAACAATAACTTGTAGAAACAGAAAACTCTAAGCCCCATATTCTTTTATTCAGCCTTTGTTAGAAATTATAACTAGAGCCAGATGCTAATAAAGCCTCAGCAATTTAATAAGGAATTGTGAAAAGAATAGGAAGACAGCTGACATGGGTGGTTTGAAAAGAAAAAGCACTTAGCTATTATATTTTGTTAACCAGATAAGGAAAAGATTAGCAAGTAGCAGAAAATTCATGTTAAATATAGACTTACTCTGCATCTTGCCATCATTAAGTTAAATTTTTGTTTAGTCTGTTAACTAAGAATAGAAAATAGCATTCTTATTTACTGAAAGGTTTAGAAGTTTTAAAATCTTTAAGGGCTAATGAATTGTAATCTTAAGATGAAAGATTTGTTACAGGAAATTTCATTTCTTAAAATATTTTCAAGTCAAATTATGTTTGTCACTGGAAATGGATCTTACCCATCAACCTAGTGATGGGTAAGATATTATGCACTATTCATAACGTCAATAACTACTCAGTGGCTTCGCATTTAATAAATGATTCGACCTCATCTATTTACTTCATCTTTTCAGCTAGCAACGTGGACTTAAATAATGTACTTGGTATAACAAAACAACACTTAGGATATTATTGTGAATGTATTAGTGGGATCAAAACAAAGCTTAGGATATTATATGAAATTTTTATTAGTGGAATCATAATAACAATCACAAAAATTTTAACTATTCTACAAAGTCTTGCCCTTAAGTACCTTTTGTCATTCAAAAGACATTCAATTAACCATAAAGCTACAATGGGCAAAGATAACTTTCTGAGTAAAAATGATGTATCTCAAAAGTCACAAAACTTAAATGTGCACATTTAACCGAATGATAAAAATCACTGTACGTAACTTGTTGCCATCACATGCTCTGTCAATGGTTAGCTATAAACTAAGATACAAACAACTAACCAAGTATGATAGGGCAACCAAATACAAGTACAATGATAAGAGCACAGAATGCTGGTAAAAATGCATTCACTATGGTTGGCAAAATTTTGTGTTTGTTATTCATCCTTTTTCAAACTCTAATTCCACTCGATCATACACCCTCCAACATATTCGGGGCAAAGAAAATGGAATTACTGTGGCAAGGGGCATGCAACAAGAACACATACAGTGACAGCTGAAACAGGATCAGATTTTACATATGCAGGCCGACGACTGACAGAATTTTTCCAAGAAGAAAGCAGCGAAAGCAAGAGCTCAGAGACTGAGCCCTGTTGGCAGAATGACTTGATGGAGAAAGGGAAGAAAATGATGATGTCATAATAATGCACAATGGCAAAATGACACACAAGAGAAAAGCATATGGAACCAAATGGGACAAAACTACAATTCTACAAGCAGACACAACACAAACAAAGCTTAACTTCCAAATATTTTTATAAAGCCCCTTGCATTTATATCTCAGAATATTTTCTGACTCTTACTACATAAATTCATATTTTATTTTTAAGGTGAATGCTTTATAGAAATTACACTAAACAGACTTGTCTTAGCCTATATTCACAACAGAAGACTTGAGGGGTAATAGGGAGAGTCACATATGGCCCACTGCCACCTTGCTCAGCCCCCTTACTCAGACCTGCCGGGCAACTGTCCTCTGGTATCCCTTTCTAAGTCCTCTCTTGGGAGTGGCCCTACCATCCAGTTTGCCTTCCCCTTCCTCTAAGACAGTGGTTCTCAACCACAGGCAATTTTGTCCTCTAGGGGGCATCTGACAATGTCTGGAGACATTTGTGGTTGTCACAACTGGAGGTGGGGATGCTTTTGTCTCCTGCTAAATACCATACTATTTATAGGAGAGCCCCCAGAAGAATTATCTGACCCAAAAAGGAGACAAATTTTAGAAATTTAAATGCACATATAAGTAAATTTGAATAATTAGTGGTATTTGTAGGGTGATTTTTGTAATACTCAAGGAATATGATGAATGATATCTGAAAGGGAGCACAATACATGTCATGTCATACTGTCACCATGCACTTGTCAGTCTTCCCCATTACAGTGTAAGCCACGAAGACAGAGACCATGTTACTTCTATACCTCCAAACTTTTAACACAATGCTTAGAACAAAACAGGCTTTTATATGTCTGTTGAACAAACCAGGTGAAATGAAGTAAGAAAAAAAGCATTAATTTATGCTATTGATATCACAATCCAGTAGATAACTAATACACAGAAAACAACTGGAATGTATCCAGCCTAAAGGAGAAAGAATGGCTCACTGGATGATACAGCATCTATGTAAAATTTATCTTATACAGTGGAGTTGCATGCTGCATATGTACGTTTTGTTTACTCGATATTAACTATCCATGGAACCAAAACTAAATACAAAGCGTGAATTATTTAAAAACAAAAACAAAAAACAACTTCAAACAGTGTGGATGATTTTGCTCAGCCTTCAATCAATGAATATATGCTATGGAGTGAGCAAAAGATTTGAACCTGCTCTTTCTTCAAGTGGACCTAGGTGTAGGTTTTTGCACTATGTGTGAAAAACTAATTTTTAAAGAACAAAACTTCTGCAACATGGCCCCTTAAAGTAAACCAAACTCAAAAAGAATAATGATGATAATAACAACAACATAAACCAAACTCAACTAGAGGAAAAGCAATCTCCTCCAACATCAAAGGCAAAAGATGGCTCTGCTACAGATCAACTTCTAACTAACACCTTCCTAAGAGAGATACTCAAGGACAATTTTCACTATAGGTGATTTTTGTCTTTTTGGCTTTTTTACCAGCCTTAGACTCTCATCCCCAAGTGTGATTTCAGTATACAAAAAGGATATTTTACATACAATAAATCTACTTGGTGACTGAGCAGAGAAACAAAACTATTATTTTTTTTTTCAAATCATTTTTAACAATCCTAATTACAGAGTTAATTAAGAACCCTCTCACATATTTCACCAATTTTTACTATTTATGAATGTTCTATAATGCCAAAATACATTATACACACTCACACACTTTTTATTTGAATAATCTTACTTGCTTTTACTTAGACCATTTAAATTAGTTTTCATTCCCTTCATAAGTGTTACATATGGAAAGAAAAAGCAAGACAGTCTGATCTTTAAATATGCCATAAAACAAAAATTACGAACTGACTGCATAACCAAGCATTTTATCACCTTCCACATCTGTTTAGTTTTTATTGAGACTATAAATACAGTAGGACTATATTTTATTTAATTATACTGATCTGAAATGATAATATACTGTATGATTCACAATATATTAGTAAAATTTCATTTAAAGGCAAAAATTCAAATAGTAAATCCCCCAAATTAAAAACTCATTAAGAATTCTACAATTGCCAAACTGGCTAGCTTGGTGAATTTTTAACTCTGCCTCCGCTATTGCCACATGACAACACAGTGACACAGCTCTGGCTGATGAACAGAAACACCTCACACCCTTTGTCAGGATAAGATTTAATTATGAGTTCTGAATTATGTAAAACCTTCGTGAGTGAAAATCTTAAAATGCAACCAGCCTGTACTAACAATCATGTACTAACAATCACTTAACATCTTTTCATTTAAAACGAAGTTCCCATTTTCTTTTACAAGCATACATACCTGCCTACCTAAATGATGCCTCTTACCCTAAGGCTCTACTTTATCTGTACATACCACAACCTCCAGTCTTTAAGTATCAGAAATTATCAAATAAATGCCCATTATCCAGCTTTCTTTGAGTACTTTTTTTATTACTTATTAATTTGTTTCTCCATTCCTCTTCTTTCATTCATTTCCTGCACTCAATTTCAAATAAAAGTTGAGCCACAAGTAGGAAGAAGAAATAATTGCATAACCCTGTAGAAATGCATTAACGCAAACAAGAAAGTACCATATGCTTTACCTCAGGGGGAAAAAAGGAGAAACACATAACTATCAATTTACTTTAAGATAAGTGAAACCAGACTTTCAATCTTTAAATATGGAAAACATGTATTACAGATCAGTTCCACTGTACTGGCTAAACAATGAAGCAAATCAAAGGTGAAGTAAAACAGAAGAAACATTCTAGAATGTTCATTTTAGTGCCCAATCCAGAGGATTTTTGGGTTGCCATTTCAAAGTATTTGTGGACTAACATGCTCTGTGGCATTCCTGTTTTAGAAGAATGTTAAATGGCTGCATTATAAATGTAGATGAGTAGAATCTGCTTGAATTTTATAAATGGATTTTCTTTTTCAACAAACAAGGTCCACAGGTCCTGTTAATTTTAAAACGACTCAGTAAATGTAAGGAAATATTGGTTAAGGTAGGATATAAAGCAAACTAAAGACATTAGATTGATTTCATTTTAAATTTTATTTAAGCATTGACCCTTCAAACTCAATTACCAAAAATTTTTGGAAATATCCAGAGCATGGACTCTGGAGACAAAATGCCACCTAGATCTGCCACTTAGTAGCTAGCTAAACAACCTTCAGCAAGCTCCTTAACTGATTTATACCTCATTTTCTCAACTACAAAAGGGGAAGGGGGTTGATAAAGAGTAGCTATATCAGACTTAAGAAGATAATATATACCTAATCATCTGCCCTTAGAACAGTACCTGATACATATTAAGCATTCAAAAAGTGTTAGCTGTTATATGTCACAAATTATAATTTTTTGTATTTGTGTTACAAATTAACCAAGGAGTAACAATAGTAAACATTCAGATATACAAAAAAAACTCCAAAACCCCATGAGTAATGGGATATTTACTTATTCTTCTAAAAGCTGGCTGACATTATATACAGATATGTATATATCTGAATCACCGACTAGTATCCAAAGATCAGATTACAATTCAAGGTGGGGCTTGACATATTTCTTTGCTTATTTTCTGACTAGCTGAATTAGCCAAGTCACAAGCACAAGAAAGTTTTACAGGTATCCCCTGCTTTTCGAAAGTTCACATTACACCACTTTGCTTTTTACAGAAGACATATTAGTACTTGTTTTTGCTAGCCAAAACAAATCTGATGAGTATTTCCACTTTCATTAAAAAAGGTTAAAAGTGAAAATAGTGTTCAGTGTTTGTTGCACTGCAAGCAATTAATGGAGGTAGCACGCACCCTGAGCAGTGAAAGTGGCCCACTAAGCTCCTTCTCAGGAAACCACACTCAGCATGTCAGCATCCCTCCACCATAGTTTGGACTGTGTGAGCATCTGTGTTTTAGCTCCTCTGTGCATCCATTAGCAAGATATATATCCTAAAGTATCAGAAAAGCCTAAAAGGTTTTTTTTGGGGGGGGTGGCGGGGGGTCTGGGAATGCTCAAAAATTTTTCCATATAGATTAATGATAACTGCTTCTTTGCTTTACAGAGGTCTCATAGGAGCACCCTGCTTTTGGACAGCAGGGGAAACCTGTAATACCCGGAGCTGAATCAAGATATCTATTTTGTCCTATAATGTCCAAGTAGTAAGCCCATCTTTCAGTTCAATGGATAAAATAGACTTAGTTGATTTTAATAATACAACTAATCAGACTTCTAATTAGCCCTCCTCTTTTGTTACAAGTCAAAATGCATCTTTTAAAAAACTTTATTTACTTTTATTTGCACACCAGCTGTAGCTAGAAGGACTCTGAAATACTTTGTGAAATTCAGGTACAATACCATCCACATAATTTAATGTGTAAAGCCTTTAAGAGAAGAAATACTTACCCAACTTGTGCTGCTTCCTTGAGTTTTGGTAAAGAGTAAAGATGAACCTTGCAACACAGCCCAAGAAGACAACCAGTTCTTTCTGTAAGTATAAAGAGAACCAACTAAAGCTTTGCTATTCAGTTTTTCCAACCAAATTTAAAATATTACAACCTAGTTATCAATGTTGCCCACAATTTACATTAATTATTGACATTCTAATTGTTTTTATTGAGGATATAATGCTAATGGAATTACATTCATTTTATGGTTCCAAACTGACCATAAAGGCCCCCCAAACAAATGAAGCTAATAGAGATGTTATCAGAAAAACTATATACCTAATTATGTTCACATGGTAATCCAGCACACTTGGGATCAAGGGTACCAAATTACCTTGAAGGAACATGAACTGAACTCTGTATTTGGCAAGAATTATTCATGATTAAAAATCAGGAAAACTTGTCCACCTCACCTAATTCTATTGTTTCATATTTCTTGGTTATCTCTCTTCCCCTAAATAAGACTACACTAGGTAATTGGGAGATACTAGGCACATTAGTAGATAGTAGGTATAATAAATTACATACTCATTGATCAGAGATTACTGAGGTTTCTTTTATATTTTTTATATTTTTTGTTTTATTTTATATGTATATATATGTTTATCCTTATTTTATTTATATTTTATTTTTGTATTTCTTGGTTATCCCCCTTCCCCTAGTAAGGTTACACTAGGTAAATGGGAGATACTAGGTACAATAAATTACATTACTTATTGATCACGATGTTACTAAGATGAAGGTTTTTTTTAATTGTCTAAGTTATAAAATCAACACATATATCAAAATTCTAAATATAAAAATGTATAAAAAGAACGGTCCCCATTTCTTCTCCTTCAATCCACATTCCAGAGACAACCAATGGAATGCAATCATTGGCAGACTAAAATGAATGTCAAATATGTCTACTACAGAAATTTATTAAAGCAAACCTTACTACCAAACATACTGACAGTTTTGTGAAAATTCTACAGGCACTCAAAAGGAGTTCTCCATTTTCAGAATTTAGAATTTAATAACTATCAATTAGACCTACTTTGTTATTTTCTATGTACACTTGAACTTCATGGATTAAAAGTGAAATAAAGTTTACTACTATTGAGTTTCTATTTTTCCTTTTATTTCCTGTTGTTTTTGCTCATGGCTGTTAATGCTACTTATTTGGTGAATGGCTATTCTTAATGATTAGATCTTTATTGCTGATTTATCGATGGTTTTGACATGCCTGTTCTTTTAACTTTTCTGAATCATTTTTATGATGTTTTCTTTATATGTAATATTTAGGTGGGTTTTGTTTTGTGCTTCAATCTGAACATCTTTTTCTTTCAACAGGGGAGTACAGTCCATTTACATTTATTGATATTGATATCTGGCCCTTGTGTTATCATTTTGTTACATCTTCATTTTATTATTTTGTTTTGTGTGGATCTCAAGATATTTTGAAGGGACTTATTTTTATTTGTAAGTTTATTTTATACTCAATCTTCTATTTCTATAGAGAGCATCTACAAACTCCCTCCTCTGAAAAATGCTAATATCAGTATATTTCCACTTTAAATAAACTTCTTGAATTTAATTTTCAAAATCAAAAACCGTAGAACTAGCAAATATATCCAAGAATACTGGATTTTTTAAAAAGATTTTATTATTTGACAGAGAGAGACACAGCGAGAGAGGGAACACAAGCAGGGGGAGTGGGAAAGGGAGAAGCAGGCTTCCCGCTGAGCAGGGAGCCCGATGTGGGGCTCGATCCCAGGACCCTGGGATCATGACCTGAGCCACCCAGGTACTCCGAATATTGGACATTTGAACACTGAATTAACAATAGCTGCCTCGAAGACTGAAGCACTTGCGTACCTCAGTTGCAAGCAGAATTAGTCACATTTTTTTCCTGGAAAAAAAAGTACAATGACTGACGGTCACACTACGATTATTTAGACTTGAGTATCTGGCAGGTAGACATTATCTCAAAAATAAATGAAGTGAGTCTGTCATTTAAATGACAGTATTTGTTGACAAAAAATTGAAGCTTTCAAAGGGAAAATAGAATTTTGGAAAACTTGGCATATCTGCCACTGTGAGGCTGACAATTTTCCAATAGCTAATGACTTTTCTGATGATGTTACTGATTTGTGATTCTTTGATATTATAAAATATGTCAACATTTGAAAAATCAGCAAACTTAGTGAACCAGTATTTTCCAAATGATCTGCAAGATGCTACAAAATTACGTACAGGTAAAGAGTCCTTCAAAATGCAACACAGACCAATGCTTTTTTAGGATTTTATTTAATTATCTGAGAGAGAGAGAGCACGAGAGCAGGGTGAGGGGCAAAGGGAGAAGCAGACTCCCCGCTGAGCAGGGAGCCTGATTCGGGGCTCCATTCGGGGCTTGATCCTGGGACTCTAGGAGCCCAAGGCAGATGTTTAACCGACTGAGCCACCCAGGCTCCCCCCAGACCAATGGATTTTGACGTAACTAAGTATGAAAAGTTCATTAACAGTTTTTCACAGTCTTAACTTGCGGAGTTTTGGTGTAGCAGAAAAATACACGCAATTACCTAAGAAGAATATTAAAACACTCCTCCCTTTCCAACTTTATATAAGAAAAGGAGGATTATCTTCATATACAACAGACTGCCTGCCAGCAGAGATGAGGATCCAGCTGTTTTCCATTAAGCCAAATACTAAAGATTTGCAAAAAATGTGAAACAATGCCACACTTCTCAAGGAAAATTTTTGTATTGGAAATACAGGGGTTTTTCCTTTATAAAAATGTTACTCACGTTAACATATAATGGGTTATTAGTTTTAAGAATTAAAAAACTTAAAATGTCTCAGCTTTAATTTCTCAAATCTACAGCTATAAACTATACACATAAAAAGTTCTTTGCAGCAATCAATAATTTTTAAGAGTTTAAAGGGGTCCTCAGATCAAAATGCTTGAGAATCACTAATATACAGGAAATTAAAAAACTAGTTTGCTCAACTCTACATAAATAAAGATGAAATAGATGATATTCTTTGGAAAACATAAATCACCAAAAGTTTTCCAAAATAAGTAGAAAATCTAAAAGACTAATTACCACAGGAAAAACGACAACAATGAAAAAAGAGAAAGTGGCCAAAGAACTAGGTGCACTACATATGCCCAAAAGGGAGAAAGAGGAAAAATAAAGACCCCATTCACAAGTGACTTCGCCCAAGGAACAATTTAAAGAACAAATAATTGCAGTATTTGTAAAGTTGTTTCAGAGCACTTAAAAGAAAAATTTCCAAGTACTAAAATGTGACAAAGACAGTTCATTTAAAGCAAATCTTGAAAACTTAACTACATGTAAATTTTAAACTCTTCTTTACACAACAGGCTGATCTCTGTTGACTATAAACTCATAGCATTTTAGTAGTTCTTAAAAACTGGGGAAAATGCAACTTGCTTATTACAAAGAGTTAATTTTCCTTAATTCATTAGGAGATACCACACAACCAAAAAAGCCAACAACCCAATAGACAAACAGATAAAGGGGATGAACTGACAAATTAACAACAACAAAAAGACATACAAATGGCTTAGGATACCCTACCACACTAAAAAGTAACACAAATTAAAAATATCATTCTCTCTCTAATCTCTATTAGCAAAGATCAAAAAAGTGGACAACATATTGAATTGGCAAAGGTGTGGAGAAATCCACTGCTTTTGGAAGTATGAACTGCTTCAGTGCCTTAGAGCGTAATATGGAACACTATCAAAATGACTAGTGCACATAGCTTAGCCATTCCACTTTTGTAGAATCTATTCCACAGGGATTTACATATTTGCAAAATGAACTATGTAAGATGTGATGTAAGTGTAATACTGTTTGCAACAGCTAAACAATGTAAACATTCTAAATGTCTAGCAATAGACAGGCATATTTACCCACCATATGGCTAAATAAACCAGGATACAGCCACACAATATATAACCAAGGACAGTTAAAAACAATGTGGTGGCTTCACATGCAACAAAACAGAACCATCTACAAAATAAACTGCTCAAAGACTGTGTTTAAAAAATTAACCTATGCAGGGGCACCCAGGTGGCTCAGTCACTTGAGCATCGGTCTCTTGGTTTTGGCTCAGGTCATCATCTCAGGGTTGTGAGAGCCAGCCCTGCATTGGGATTGGCACTCAGCTCAGAATCTGCTCAAGATTCTCTCTCCCTCCCCGTCTGCCCTTCCTTCCAATGTGCACACTCACACTCATTCTCTCTCAAATAAATAAAATCTTTAAAATATATACATTAAAAAAATTACTATGCATATAGAAATATATATATCTTCTATCTCTGAAGGAAAACACTACATCTCATTCACTTAACTAGCTGCCTCTGGGGAATGGAAATCATGGCTGGGTAATTGACTTTTGGCTAAACACTTTTATCATGTGCACTTACTGCTTACTGAAAAAAAATTTATTTTAAAGATTTTATTTATTTATTTGAGAGAGAGAGAGAGAGAGAGCACAAGCAGGGGGAGGGGCAGAGGGAGAAGAAGGCTCCCCATTGAGCAGGGAGACCAATGTGGGACTTGACCCCAGGATGCTGGGATCATGACCTGAGCCAAAGGTAGACGCCCAACCGACTGAGCCACATAGGCACCCCTGGAAAATTTTTTTCAAATAAAGGTAACGGTTGCTCAGAATCCTATGCTTTATCACCCCTGAATTTAATATAACCTTAAAAAATATGTCAAGACAAAGGAAGATTTTCATACATTTCATGACAATTCTACATACATATTAGAAAATACATCTGAAATTCTTATGAACCTTTTAATCATTTCCACTAGAATGTAACTGTACTCATAGCTTTTACTTATTTCGATCAAATAAAACATGTCAGAACATTAATGGTTTTGTACTTACCGAACCTTTTTCCCATTTTCAGTAATTTTTGTTACATTTAGTAATCCATATTTTTCTTGACCCTATGGAACAGAGTAATACTGTTTATACATCATTCACATAGACAATGAGGTCCAAATTCTTACATATGAATGAATCAAAATGATCTGGTACTCTAAAAATTAGCTTAAAAAAAAGATTAGTCAGTATGTAATATGCTTAGTTCTAAAGTATATTAGGGAATACAATTTCCTAATACTTCTGTATAGTTATTTTCAGTAACTTTACAATTAAACTTTTCCTCTTCTCAAGTCCTGGCAACCATAAGGTACTTTGCTATCAAATCAGATTTCCACACCACTAGTCAGCACTGGAAAAATGATTTATGACTTCCTGTTCAAAGAAAGTAATATAATGCTATAATGATAAATACCACAAAAAGCAATTATTTACTTTGCTGTTATTTTACAGCAATACAGTCTGAAAATTATCTAAGATACTAACCTGCTTTGTCAAATGTAAAAATAACTAGATAGAACAAATGCAGTAACTGCATTAATAAATTACTCAAAGTAAATGTTATTATACATAGAACTGGCCGTAAGGTGGCATTAAAAAATTCAGTATGAGCTTCATGACATATATTATCAGATGGTAAACTGGGGCTCTGGACAAACCAGATACACTAGTTGGCTGATGTCAAAAATAGTGACCCAGCTTTATCACCAAACCCCAGGAAAGCAAGAGCCACTTTGCTGAGGTTAACGGTCATCTTAAAATTCCTCCAGGTAGAAGAAAGGAAACACTTCCCCACTGCTTTAGCTTCCAATATTCAACTAAATGTAATCAAAATGAGTTGGTATCTACAGCAATCATCAATATTAGTAAGCACTGTATATACATGACAGAGCAAATGTACTTCAACTGAAACATACATAGAGGCGGCACACAGAAAAAATATTCCCAATTCAGAATTTATTTCTATTTAATCCATACCTCGGCTATTTTCTCAATGTACTTCCTTGAGAAAAAGATAAGTCTTTCTTGTATGGGACATAATGTTTAAAAAATAATGTTTGAAAGTTTTGCCTAGCCTGATAAAAACTCTCACCTATAAGCGAAGCTGATAAAGTATTAATGTTAATTCGTGGTACACTGGGAACTTGGGAAACAGTCACATGACGTTTTATTGTAATTTTTTCATGAAGCATAGGTTAGATCTCCTTAGATATGCAAGTCTGATACTTCTAAGAGCTGTTGCCTCTTAACAAAAACATCAATCACACAGTTACAAGTATGCACAAGATATCAAGTAAAAACATTCCCAATTTACTATCAGAAGCAGGAAGGAAAAAAAACTTTCAAAGATACAGGAACTAAGTACAACATTAATCTGAGAGGATGGCACTGCTTATGTGAGCTAGGGAGCACAGGAGTCAGAAGAGCAGGAGTGGGAATCAAGCCTATAAAAAAATGCCAAAGCTGGAACTGAACAGGACAAAAGAGCAGAGGCATGAGAGAAATACCGAAGAAAAATGGAAGTGACAGACCACATAAGCTTAAGGTTGAGTGAGACGTTCTAAATCAGGGATTCTTACCTGAGGCAATGGATGGACCGAAACTGGTATAAAATTGTGCGTGGACAGTATATACATTGTTTAAGGGTCCAGGACACTCATGCAATTCTCACAGGCATCAAGACTCCAGTACTAATGCTCTAAGTATTAAACACTCTAATTTGAACATAAAATAAGAACAAAATTTGCCACATCCAAAATGTACAAATACAAAAATACTTGGCTAAGTGTTATGAGAAAGGTGTATCTAACTTCACCTGAAAGAGAGAGGGAGTGAAGAGAAGGCTTCCTGGAGACTCTTGAGCTAAGGAATTGGGGTTAGCTAGATGGTGACAGTAGGCGATGAAAACAAAGTATAAAGGTACAGAAGTGAAAGAGAGCATATCATATCTGAGGGCCTTTAAGTTCCCTCAAAGTAATGGGTGAGGTGAAGTAGCAAAGAAATGAAGCAGTGTAAAGTATGAACTAAGAAAGGGTGGCAAGACAGGGAACCAACCAGAATACATTCTAGTAATTACCACAGGAGATGGTGAAGGCCTGAGCTAGGGCAGTGCATGTGAGCAAGCGATGAGGAGCCAAATTTGAGAGATTCAGAAGACAGAATTGACAGGGACTGGATAGGAGGGAAAGAGGGCAGATCTGAGGAAAACTCCCAAGCTTGAACAACTGGATAGATGGTGGTATCTCAGTTTTAATGACACTTTTTTAGAGAAGCTTTCCCACACGACTCTTAAGTAGGAGCTCCTCTACACCTCCCATTATTTACCACTGCCCCCAGTTTGGTCCCTTCATTGCATTTAATGCAAAGTACAATTACATCTTTTATTTACGGTCTATTTTATTGGGCTGTACACTGGGACCATATCTGCTGTGTTCATCAATGTATGACAAGTGTCTACAGCATGTAGTTGATGTGTGATACAATACATATCTGTTGAAGTAATTAACCAACATATTAGCAGTGCTATTCCAAGAAAGGAATATAAAAGAATGCCAGTGATGGAGAAAATCAAGCTTTAACTTTTAAACACTGAAGTTTCTGAGTTTGATATAAAAGTGCTAAAGAGGCAGATGAATAATAGAGGTTTGACTACACAGGTGAGAGGTTTGGGGAAAAAATTTAGATTTTGAACGTATTTTTTTTAATTTTATTTTATTATGTTATGTTAGTCACCATACAATACATCATTAGTTTTTGATGGACATACTTTTTGGTGTACTTTCGCTACTTAATATGATTCAAAACAACCAATGTTTTTGTGTTGCTTACTAAAAAAACTCCATAAAAATATCCTGTTAAATCCTGCAAAAAATGCCCACATTTACACACGAATATTTCTTAGTCTAAATAGATTTGATATTCCAAAGGAAACTTCATACTGAAAATAAGCAGAAATGTTTTAGTAAGGACTAGCAAAATATGGTTAAAATTTAATCAAAATGACTGTACTTAGATTACCCTATCCTAATAGGGTAAGAAAACAATAAAATGTTAGTTCTCTTTAGTAATCTGGGAAAATTTCCACAGGCTCATAATCACTTTGCAGGCTCCAGAATTTTTTTTTTTTTTTAAGTAGGCTCCATGCCCAGCATGGAGCCCAATGTAAGGCTTGAACTCAAGACCCTGAGAGATCAAGACCTGAGCTGAGATCAAGAGTCGGCCGCTTAACCAACAGAGCCACCCAGGTGCCCCTGCAGGGTCCACAATTTCTAATCAATGTTGCATTTATTTGGTAAACAGGAATTTCCCAATTTGGCTAACAATTATCATATACCAAAATCAATACAACCCATCAAAATCCTTATCTTCAGTTAATCATGCAATAAGTATTTTTTTTAATACAGAGTAGCTTTGCACAGTGATATAGTGGTTGAAGAACCAGGTGATGCAACTTCCAGAACAGGTAAGTTGACAAGGAGAGAAGACAAACTAGTGGTTGCCAGGGGAGAGGAAAAGGTGATGGGGAAATGTGGGGTGAATGCTTAATGGGAATGGGTTGCCCTTTCAGGTAATGAAAATGTCCTGAAGCCAGGTAGAAGTGATCACTGCACACTCTGTAAATATACTATATGCCATTTAAATGTATACTTTAAAATGGTTAATGGCTAATTTTCTGTTATATGAATTTCACCTCAATAAAAAAAAATATTTTAGGGGAACCCAGCTGGCTCAGTTGGTTAAGCATCTGACTCTTGATTTAGGTTCAGGCCATGATCTCAGGGTCATGAGATTAAGCCCTGTTTTGGGCTCTGTGCTCAGCATGGAGCCTGCTTAAGATTCTCTCTCTCCTTCTGCCCCCACCCCCCCAAAAAAATTTTTTTAATATATTTTAGGGGCGCCTGGGTGGCTCAGTCATTAAGCGTCTGCCTTCAGCTCAGGTCATGATCCCGGGGTCCTGGGATCGAGCCCCACATCAGGCTCCCTGCTCGTGGGAAGCCTGTTTCTCCCTCTCACTCTGCCCCTGCTTGTGTTCCCTCTCTCGCTGTGTCTCTGTCAAATAAATAAATAAAATCTTTAAAAATATATATATATATATATAGGGCGCCTGGGTGGCTCAGATGGTTAAGCGTCTGCCTTCGGCTCAGGTCATGATCCCAGGGTCCTGGGATTGAGTCCCGCATCAGGCTCCCTGCTCCTTGGGAGCCTGCTTCTCCCTCTGCCTCTCTCTCTCTCTCTCTCTTTCATGAATAAATAAAATCTTTAAAAAAAAAAAAATTCTCTAAAAAAAAAAAAATATATATATTTTAAAGAACTAGTGTTTTAAAAAATTAGATGTTTAAATGTTTTTTAAAAAGGCTTTAGAACAGTTCTATTCAATGAAAAAAACATTAACAAATATGTCCATAATACTTTTGCTAAAGAAAGTGTTAAAACATTCTTTTCTCCAATGCATTTTTTTTCTCTCCAATGCATTTTAATACCATAATTGTAAATACAGGGTCAAAAACTCAAGTTTCCAAATTATATATTCTTAAATTTTACTCAGTATTCAGTGACTGGAAACTTCAAAATGCACATTTATCTGGAGTATTACTCAGCCATAAAAAAAGAATGAAATCTTGCCATTTGCAATGACATGGATGGAGCTAGAGAGTATTATACTAATAAGCAAAATAAGTCGGAGAAAGACAAATACCATATGATTTCACTCATATGTGGCGTTTAACAAAATAAAGAGACCAAGGAACAGACTCTTAACTATAGAGAACGAACTGAGGGTTACCAGAGGGGAGGTGGGTGAGTGGATGGGTGAAATAGGTGATGGGGATTAAGGGGTGCACTTGTTGTGATGAGCACGAGGTGTTGTATGGAAGTGTTGAATCACTATATTGTACACCTGAAACTAATATCATACTGTATGTTAACTGGAATTTAAATAAAAACTTTAAAAAATAAAATAAAATGCACATCTGTCATAGATACACTGGGACAAACAGAGACTGGGTTCTCAGATCAGTCCAAAAAATCCTATTTGATCCACACTGTACTCATACTGTACAGAAGGAGAACATTGATCTTTTTAAAAAGTATGTGCTGGGTATTTCAAAAAAGGATTTGAAGGGGCCATGAAAAATAACAATAATGCATCTGAAAATTGGAAATGAAACAAGAAAAAAATGAACATGTTTAAAATCTGTATTAAGGGATGGAATTTTAAATCTGGTTTAATTAGAAAAGCTTCCATGAAAACATTGTACTAAATGAACAAAGTCTGCCAAAAAAGACCACATATTATAGGAGTCTATTCTTATGAAATGTCCAGAATAGGCAAATCCAGTGAGACAGAAAGTAGATTCCTGGTTGTTCAGGGCTTGGTGAGACGTGGAGGTTAGACAGGTGATACTAAATAGAATGTGGTTTCTTCCCGAGGCGATGAAAATATTCTAAAATTGACTGTGATGACGGCTGCACATTTCTGAACATACTAACAACCACTTAACTGTACACTTAAGTGAGCAAATCACACAGTATATAAATTACAAGCTTTTTATAAAAACAAAAAAGAGACTAAAGAGGTGGATGGGCAATTTGCAGAGATTTAAAAATGACATCAGAGAGCTAACACTGATTACACTATTTTCATTCCTAAATTTGTAGCTTCCTTTTTCTTACCACTAAGGCTTAGGATTTTAACTCACAAAGAGGGAAAAGATAGCTGCTCGTATTAACTGGGTAAGAGTGAAAAAAACAGGTGAGACTCAATGGAAACAGCACAAGTTGAGAGGAGGGAGTGAAGGGCCAAGAGAGGGAAAAGTCAAGGAGGGAAAAAGCCTCAGTGAGGAGGGGCAAGACAGCATGGAAGAGGTGCCCTCTGGAGCACGAAAGCAGAGTTGTATTTTCATGGGAAAAAAAGAATGGACTCAGGTAGAATGAACAAAGCTATTTCATCTTTCACTCTAAGACAGAACAATGAAGAAAAATAATGGTGAGGCAGTTCCCTGTGGTGGCCAGCAGGGGGTATCGTGAATCCAGGATGGTCTAGTTGCTGTCAAATTTGAGAAAAGGGGTAAATGGTTTAGGAAATAATTTGCAAATCGACCTTTTAACTCCATGTGGAACATCTGCAAATTCATGTTTCTAGGCTAACCTAAAGATTCCTTTTTACCAAAATGTAAATAATTTATAAAAGGTCTCCTTGGCAATTACGTATTACCTATATTTAAAATAAGTTAGAAAGGGTTTCTGCTTTTTTCTAGATGCACTGTAGTAACAACACCTTAGATTCATACAATAATTCTTGACACCACCACTAAAATCATGGTCACTTTCATCTTTAATGTTAATGTACCCAGGACAGTGTTAAATAATGCAAAAGACAAAAAAGAGGAAAGTAGTCACTATCCATCCTTTAGTAGGACTTTAAAACCTTAGTAGGGAGATGAGGGGGGGTCCATGAGGTAACATTTACACTATTTGACAAGTGACTTGGAAATCGAGGAAAAGACGAAGAGATCATTATTATGCTAAGGTTAGTCTGGCAAGGCCTCTTAAAGAGTCAGTCTTAAAAACTTTTCTAACTTTGGGGCACAGGGGTGCCTCAGTCAGTCAAGTGTCTTGCCTTCAGCTCAGGTCATGATCTCAGGGTCCTGGGATGGAGCCCCACGTCAGGCTCTCTGCTCAGTGGAGAGCCTGCTTCTCCCTCTCCTTCTGCCCCTTCCCCCGACTGTGCTCTGTCAAATAATTAAAATCTTTAAAAAAAATTTTTTTTTCTAACTTTAAGTGTACAAAAGCCAAGGACCACTGTAGGCAGGGGGAACCACCTGAGCAATGTCAGAAGGAAATGTGTAAAACATGTGATATGAACCATAAAAGATCTGATTCAGTCAGGGAATGGAAAGAAAGTTAGAAAAATAAAATGACATCTGTGGAAACCTTTGCCTCTAAAAAGATCAGAAATATCCCATAAATAAGTCTATTACAGTTTTATAAAATAAGGAAGTAACAGTAAAAGTTTGTCTTTTAAAAAGCTTTAGAAGTTTCATTTACTCATTCAATAAATATTTACTGAACAGCTAGTATATGGTACACAGTAGTTACTGAGATTATTCCTGCTCTAATGAAGCTTTTCTTTGTCTAGTAGGGAAGACGGACACAAATAGAGGGTTTGAGGTTTCGACAAGAAATAAAAAATGAAAAGTGTTATTCTATTTAATATAATCAAGTAACATATAATTATATGCTACAAAGAGTATTACAGAGAAACCTGACCAAATCTAGAAGATTCGAATAAAATTCTCTGAGGAAGCAAAATCTGCACTGAGCCCTCTAATGAATGAACAGACATTAACAGGCAAAGATGTGGGAGAGAAATGGTTCAGTGGGCGAGGAATGACATGTACCAGGACCTTGAGCTGAAAAGCAGGCTCTTTTGAGGAAAGATGTACAGTGCGGCTGGAGGAAAAGAAGCAAGGAGGGAAGAAGAGGACCCAAGAAGTCTGAGGCGAGGCTGGAGAGGCAGTCAAGAGCCAGCGCATGCTCAGTCTTATAGTCCTCATTAAAAATTTTGGCCTTCATCCTGAAAGAAAAGGAAAGCCACTGAGGGGTTATAGCAGAATCAGCCAACTTTGGGAAAGACAAGAGGGACTACAAAGACACAGATCAAGTAAACTTTCATCCAAGTTAAACCAGGTCTCTGAGGAGAAGTCAACTGGAGGTTTTCAGTTTAGGGCAAACTTACAGTTGAGTTACAGATCTCTAATATTCATCCGGCATAGACTGGGCATTGTATTTTAAGCATAGAACGCCTGTCCTCATTAAGAAGGAGGGAAACTGCTTACCTTTGGACTGCCGGCCTGAGGAAAAAAGATTAAAGTATAACTTGATAGCATTTTCCAGGGATTTTTATTTTTTAAAAACCAAATATGAATTTATCACTTACAAATATGGTATATAAATTAATCATGAAGATACCCTATTTTGCATTAAAAGGGGCTTTTAAGTCTCTAAAACTGATTAAATTCTTAATTTAAACCTATTTTAATGGTGATTAGTATCTGAAAAACCAATGAAAGTTAAGAGAAGCCCAGGAAATATTTAAACATTACATTTAGAGAAAATTAATTTATTGAAACTGATTGAAATAACTGGACTATATTATACTATAGGCTATCATACTAACTGTATCTTGGTGCTTTGGTGAAGAGGGAGAAGATTCATTTTCAGGAAAGCAGGGTTTTGAGGCAGTTGGAGATTCCTACAAGAAATAAGTAATGAAAAATGTTACTCTATTTTATATCATTACATTTCTCCCTCTATTCACGGTGGGAGAGCTTAATAAGGGAAGCTCAAAAAATCTTTTCCTAGTTATTTCCTTTCTACATTCAGCTCTGAAACTAATATGACACTGATTTGCAAACTAGAGTTGCCTGAAAGTTTATGAAATATGGCATATTTTATGCTGATTATAGTTTAAATAGTGCATACGGAATTAATAAAAAGAAATGATGCACGTTGCCTTAAAACCATGATGTTGTATCAGCCTGAACTGACCACTTTTAAAATAGGTAAAATCTAAACACTGAGTGATAACAATGTAACAGTCACCATTTGAACTGGCTCTTGTTGCAGTCGGTCTGAATATGCAAGCCAATAGTCACAGGAGTGATGTGGCAACTGCCAGAATGAGAACTTCATTTAATTGCATTAATATTTACAGTAATTTACAGATAACCTTCCAATTATTAGAAAAAAGTGAGATTTTTTTAAATGCAAAGAAGAAACTTTAAAAGATTAATAACTCACCAGAAAAAAAAAATGTTTTAAGTTTAAGCCTACAAAAATATATCATAGGAGCAAATCAACAATGTGTATTTTAAAAGCAATTCGGCTTTGTCAATATTAAAACACACTATGTGATTTCTACCACAGATGTTTGTAAGACTCTTCATAGAGGACAAGACTGAAAAAACACATTTTTGGTACCAACAGCCAAGCTCCATTTAAATCTTTTCCATTCCCCTAAATGCTTTGAATAATCTCAGGAAAAGAAAATGAGAAAAATCATATGCCAACACCGATTATTAATTTTCTTAGAAACCAAATAATGTCTTTGCACATTCATCTCCACATCTCTAACAATCTACTTTACCATGCTTATGAAACTGGACAAGGTACCGTTAACAAATCTGAGTATTCATATTAAATCACAATACACAAACCATTAACACCATATCCATTCACTTAGAAAAAAGTCTTCAGGTTTATACCATATAAAATTTGTAAACACAAAAACTAGATAGCAGTGAAAGCAGGGAAAATCCTTGAAGGGACAACCTTACAAATCAAACATCCAAGGCCTATACTACTAGTGAAGAAAACATTAAAATCATATCAAATTATACCTTTACAAAAAAAAATTATACATAATATCCAAATCCAGTATAGCCTCATTTAAGTATTATTTTTCTGACCACTTCAGATGTTTCACTTTTCAATTTCTTGAGTTCTAGGAGTGTCTAATATTAAAAGCTTGGAAAAAAGATGAAAGAAAGATTTGATGACCCACAAAGTAGAAAATAAGTGAATGGTAATCACAATTTATTTTTCATGGGATTATCAGTCCTACAGAAATAAAAACCACAGCAAATGGAGGAAAAATATAAGTACAACAATTATAATTTCTATAACAAAGATTTCACACATATTTATGTATATTTATAAGTGTATGTGCATATCTAAATGTATCTTAAATGCCTACAACTAGCAGATTTTAATAAAAACCATACATAGGCAGAAACAGATGCACCCACACATATACACACATACACAGACATACACATCTACCTCCTCCAGTGTTGTCTGACAACTGAATTAGGACTTATATCATCAGAACAATATTTGCTACATAGTATTAGGTTTATCACATTTCAAGTTACACACTCTTTAACCCTCATCATACATCGGTCAGCTAGTTTTATAGCTCTTTCATAACCTCAAATCTTTTCTTTTTTTTTTAAAGATTTTATTTGACAGTCCCTCTTTCATAACCTCAAATCTTTTCTTTTTTTTTTTAAAAAATTTTATTTATTTATTTGACAGAGAGAGACACAGCGAGAGAGGGAACACAAGCAGGGGGAGTGGGAGAGGGAGAAGCAGGCTTCCCGCAGAGCAGGGAGCCCGATGTGGGGCTCGATCCCAGAACCCTGGGATCATGACCTGAGCCGAAGGCGGACGCTTAACGACTGAGCCACCCAGGTGCCCCATAACCTCAAATCTTAAAAACATATATAGTAGGTGGTGATAATAAACAGAAAGGTTTACTTTATCTAGGATTCCATTTTTAAAGGTTAAGGTGCAGGGAAAAAAAAACAAAATATTTCCATCAAAAATAAGTAAATCTCTGGTCTCAAGAAAATCATGCTCTCACAACTCTGGAACACTCAGATTATAAAAAGAAATGTCATGAGAACTTCAAGCAAGTTATTCTAATAACAGACTGAAAATAAATCTCAAAAAAGATTTTAAAAGAGTAAGAAACTGTAAGTCTGTATCAGCAAAATAATCATCCCTTTTGTTCTAAAACGAAGAGGCAGTGGAGTTGGTTCAACAATGGCTTTTGCATTAGAGCATTATATATGACAACATTTACAAGCCTGCTGTGTACACTGAATTGTAATCTGGTTCCTGGAGTTAAATGAATTTTCTATTAAAATCTCATGTTATTCTCAATGCTAAAATATTTTCAAGTATTCTCTAATAGCAGATTCCAGAATGTCTTTCCTTTGATATGGCCTCTACATTCAAATCACATACTACCCTTACAAAATATAAATTACAAACTGGTCTACTACTTTCATTGTTGTTCTATTAGTCTATCTTATACACAATGTGTGAAGACTGTTTCTACAGCTGCACAAAACGTCTTCCATTTAATTTCATGAAAACCAACATTACAGTCACTAAAAAACAAACTTGTTTGGACTGATTGAGATAATTTATAAAGGAATTTACAAGTGAGTACCCAAACATAACTATGCCTTAAGAAAATTCATTCTGTTTCCACTAACACACCCGAAAATGCAAGAAACCTGTTAATTATGCCAAAAGAGAAGTCTTTTGGTAAAAAGACTTTGGTAAAACAAAAAAAGAGTCCCCAGTGACAAATACCTTTTAAAATAAGATTTTTAGAGTGTTACCACCACCCTCACATTTTTACATTAGTATGGCTAATGTTCTACAAATTCATACGAATTTCCTATTCCATCCCCAAAATGAAGCTACAACATAAAAAGAAAAGTCACATGAAAAGTAAAAACTTTATGGGTTTTCCATTCTGATGTTTGCATCAAAATTTATCCCTTATTTGAAACAGAGAACATTACTTCTCAGATTAGTAAAAGAAGTCCTTTGTGCAGAAAACAATTAGGGAAACAGAAGCGTGGGATTCCAATTCTCCCACAATATGAAGAAATTAATTAAATGTCTTTACTATTAAAACCTCCCAGAGACTGAAGACAAACAATAACAGATATATGACTGGGTTTTGCTAACAGGGTTATCAGAAATATCTACCACCTCCTAGGCTCAAATACATACATTATTAAGCCACAGATGAGTCAGTCCACTGCGCAAAAATCAATAAACTACAAAACCAAAACCCATTCCAGGACAAATTGACACTATACACAATAAAACAATAGTTACCAAACAAAGTATGAGATGCAGCTAAGGAAAAAATAAAAGTATAAAGAATAAAAAGAACGTTCAATATTCTCAACAGATTATCTCAAAAAGTCCTACCTTGTCATTGGTGTCCAACACAATGGTGCTATGTCTCCACTTTGTTAATACAATTGGTTCTTGCAGCCGCCTGTCCAGGCTCCTACTTTTAATTATTTCTCTTTGCTGCTGGGATGAAGCATTATACTAAAAAAACAAAAAACAAACTCATAAATAATAGAAACAAAAGTAGAATCTAAACATGACATTTGATGTTCAGCAAAGTTCATCACAGGAATTTTTCTGGCCTGTTTTCTCATCCTTGACCACACTGTGGCCCAACTGAGATGATCAAAGATTTCAGTGTTGGAGAGACCAAGTTACCGTTACTTTGGCAAAACATTTAGTCTCCCTATGTCTCAGTTTCATCAACCGTAAAATAGACATAACAGAAATATCATCTCATTCACAGACGTGTTATAAAAATTAAGCAGTATAAAAAAGGCCAAATATTGCCCTAACAGTGGGGTTCTCAATAAAATATTAGTTATCATAATTTATAAAATGAGGTCATAGGACAAACTATTTTTTTAAGGTTCCTTCTACCTTGAAAATCCATGAGTCCAATTTTTGGTTTAGGTTTTAAAAATGATGATTACATACACAACAGTATCTTCACATTTAAAGGGTTGTTTGTTTTTGCTTTCATTTATAGGCCGAACATACTATTATTTGTTTCTCTGAAGTTGTAAAACATAATCAGGTCACAAGGCAGAGATAGTTCCAGTCTGAAAGACCAATTCTGACTTTATCAGTTGTGTACAAAGAATAGATAATAACTGCCCCCCCAAATAACATCTAAAATTAAGAACACATTATCAATAAGGTATTAAATCATGTGTTTGAAATGTCAAGTAGATCACCAAGCATAAACATTTCAGAAATGTCAGGTTTAAGAGTTATGCTGTTTTATACAGCCAATTTTAATAAATTATACATAAGTAAATAACAAAAGAAAATTAGAGGCTATATTCTTCTCCTGAAAGCAAAGGATACCTAATACCT
Organism: Eumetopias jubatus; assembly: GCF_037043125.1. Classification (NCBI taxonomy): domain Eukaryota; kingdom Metazoa; phylum Chordata; class Mammalia; order Carnivora; family Otariidae; genus Eumetopias; species Eumetopias jubatus. Next base: position 4,837,618 of record NW_028274814.1, on the reverse strand, counting down.
ATCTACTTCTCCCACCCCTAAAAAGCCCAGTAAATCTTAAAATTTTAATGATTCATTAGAATTTCAGTAAAATTGTAAGAATGTTTTTAATATTAAAAAAAAAAATGTTCCAACATCTTTCTCCACACTATGCCATTTCTTTACTCCCCAAAATGAGCCTACACACACACCCCCACCAAACTATCTCCCAAACCTGTTACTTCTTCACATTAAAATTTGCCAAAGCAAGGCAATCACATATGGCATTTGCTTTTAAATTACTGCTGCTTAACAAATAGCAATCTAAAAATTCATCACAGAAGTTCACAAAGGGATCATTTCTAGGATGAACAAAGATGAAACTTAAAGGCTATCCCCCAAAAAATTCTGTGCCAGAAATCTCTAAGTGAAAAGAGACCTAAACAGAGCTATATTTTCAACAGAATCGTCATTAGCAATAATTAAAATGTATAATTGTGTAAATGCACGTGTATGAACTTTAATAGATACAACTACCTTAGCTTATGAGCTTTGTAATTACTACAATTGTTTAGAAATCCTTTCTGTGTGGCAATAAAAATAATGTGAAACTAAACTGGGCAATAATCACAATGATAAATGTGCTGGTAGTTTTACCAGGCAACAGTATGTTCACAAAAACAAAGTTTAAATAAAATGTGAGATATAAAATATAGTCTAGTTAACAAGATGGCTAAGTTTAAAACTTTTCTCCAAAAAACCAAACTTCTCTATTCCTTTTAAAAATACTTTTTAAGAATTTTAGATGAATTTTTATTTGAATTATTTCAAACATATACAATAGAATAAGAACTATAATAAAAATCCACCATCGAGTTTTAGCATATCTAATATAAAACAATTGCTTTAGGTACCTTTAAAAAAAGAAAGAAAGAAAGAAAATATAGACCTATTAGACACCCTCTGAATATATCTTCCAGATTCCATTCCTCTCCTTCTTTTCCCCAGTAGCACCACAGAACTCAGTGGTCATCACTGTCATCACACTTTAATACACACTTAGTTATCTATAAATACACGTACTTGTGGAGTTTTAAAATTTATATAAATGGAGTCCTACCACATGCATCATTCTTCAACTTGCTTTTTGCATTCAATATGTTATTTTACAAAACATATCCGTGCTGGTGAGTACGCAGTTCTAGCTTATATTTTCACTGCTATATACATTACATTGTATGTAGATACAATTTAACCGTTTTGCTATAAATGGACATGTCTAAAGTGGTAATACTAATTTACACTTCTACCAGCAGAACAGATTGGTTTGCACAACCTTACTTGGTACTATTGAATTTATATGCATTGGTGTATATAAAATAAAGGTTAAGTACATACACACATTAAAAAAAATGTGAGAAGTGAAATGTTAGCTTGTTTTAATTTACATTTTCTGATTACCTGTAAATTTGGACACCTTTTCACATATTTATTTCATGTATTTCTTCTTCTGGTATTGCTTAGTCATGTATTTTGCCCAATTTCAACTGGGCTTTCTTTTACTCTTACAGAAAGAAAGGACCAGGAAGCTCTTGATGTATTTTGGCTTCAAAGCATTTTTGTAAGCTACATGAGTTGAACATACCTTCTCCTAGTCTGTAGCTCAGCTTTTCCCCTTTGTGTATGGTACTTTTTATATTAGAAAGTATTTTTGTTTAATTTGATGTAATCACATCTGTCAATCTTTCCTTTTATAGTTTTTCCTTATTATAGTTTTAAGAAATCCTTCCCACTCTGAAGTCAAAGATATTTTTATATATCCTTCTGTAGCCTTTACAGTTTATTACATTTACATCTCTGATCTACCTGGAATTAATCATTAAGTGTGAAGTGAGGTCAAGATCTACACTTCAGGGGCACCTGGGTGGCTCAGTCGGTTAAGCGACTGCCTTCGGCTCAGGTCATGATCCTGGAGTCCGGGGATCGAGTCCCGCATCGGGCTCCCTGCTCCTTGGGAGCCTGCTTCTCCCTCTGACCCTCTTCCCTCTTGTGCTCTCTATCTCTCATTCTCTCTCTCTCGAATAAATAAACAAAATCTTAAAAAAAAAAAAAAGCATCTGCCTTTGGCTCAGGTCATGAATGGGTCCTGGGATCAAGCCCCACATCGGGCTCCTTGTTCAGCCGGGAGCCTGCTTCTCCCTCTCCCACTCCCCCTGCTTGTGTTTCCTCTCTAGCTGTCAAATAAATAAAATCTTTTAAAAAAAAAGATCTACACTTCATTTTTCACATGAATAACCAATAATCTTAGCAACATTTATTGCAGACTCCATACTTAATCCACTGATTTGTGATGCTACATGTAAGCTTTCTATTCTGGTTTATTTCTCAACTGGTCTATTTCTATGTGTGCTCTTACTACCCCATCTTAATCACCACAGCAAGAAGCCCGTCTCTCACATGCCCCACCTCCCATTTTCAGGAATACTTTGGGTACTTTGTTTGTAAATAAAATTTAGCATTAGTTCCCAAAAAGGTGGAGAGGGAGAAAGTAAAATGGAAATATAGTGAATTTATAAATTAATGTGGACACTGTTATAACACTGAGCCCCCCAATCCAAAATCATAATGGTATATTGCACCATTTACTCAGGTTTTTCGTCCTTCAATTCAACTCTGAAATTTTCTTCATTAAGATCTTACAAACCAGAGTACCTGGGTGGCTCAGTCGGTTAAGTGTCTGCCTTCGGTTCGGGTCATAATCTCTGGGTCCTGGGATCAAGCCCCACATCAGGCTCCTTGCTCAGCGGGGAGTCTGCTTCTCTCTCTCCTTCTGCCCCTCCCCCCAGTCATGCATGTGCACAAGCTCTCTCTCTTGCTAATAAATAAAATGTTTAAAAAAATATTTTTTTTAAAGATTTTTTTTTTAATTTATTTATTTGACAGAGAGATAGCACAAGTGGGCAGAGCGGCCAGCAGAGGGAAAGGGAGAAGCAGGCTCTCTGCTAAGCAGGGAGCCCGACGCAGGGCTTGATCCCAGGACTCTGGGATCATGACCTGAGCCAAAGGCAGCTGCTTAACCGACCAAGCCACCCAGGCGCCCCTAAAAAAAAAAAAAAAGATCTTACAAACCTTAATTCTTAGTTACAACTCTTCCTGTTGCTACTGCTGGTAATGAAATTTATTTGTCACCTCTCAAGCCTGACTTTTTACTAGAGATGGGTAGTTTGGGTTTTTTTTTAACATTTTATTTATTTATTCTATAGAGTGAGAGAGAGAAAAAGAGAGAGCATAAGCCAAGGGGAGAGGCAGAGAGAGAAGCAGACTCCCCGCTGAGCTGTGAGCCCGACACAGGGCTTGATCCCAGGACCTCGGGATCATGACCCGAGCTGAAAGCAGACACTTTAACTGACTGAGCCCCCACACACCCCAAGAGATGGGTAGTCTTTTTGATTTTATATCTAGCAACTCAAGAGCTTTGAGTTTGTAGATTCTCTTGATTTTTCTAATAATCAAAACAACTGTATCTCTTTCTTCTCAATTTTTTTTTACTTTATTGTTGAATAAAGCAGTGATTTTAAAAAGTTCAAATCTAGTTCCTAATTCTAATGAGAAAGCTTCTGTAACCTCACAATTAAGTATGAAATTTACTGTAGATTATCTGACAAATAACCTTTAGCATGATGTAATATAGCATTACATCTGAAATGATTTTCTTGTAGAAGCAAATAGTTGGGTCATGGTTTATCATTTCTGAAAAATTTTTAACAGGTGTGTTTAGACATTTATATTTAATGTAATTATATACGTTAGGATTCCAGTCTGCCATTTTATTTTCTATCCTGTAATTCATTTGAGTTTCTCCTTTCCTGCCTTCCTGTGGGCTACTTGAAAAGTTTTTACTATTACATTTTAATTCATCTATAGTTTCTTGAGTCTATATTTTGTTAGTTTTTTAGTGCTTGTTGTAGGGATTACAATTCACATGCTTAATTTATCACAGTCTAATAGTATCAACCTTTCACGATTTCAAATGAAATGTAGAAATCTTACCAACAACTACATCACTTCACTCTCCCCTCTTTATGGTATAAGTATCATCTCTACCCACAATGAGTACTTCAGAAATGTTTCAATTTTTGTTTTGAATGTCAAACATAAATTTTTAAAACTCAAGTCTCCTCAGATATTCACCCTTTCCATTGTACTTTCTTCATTCCTGATGTTTCAGGTTTTCTTTAGTTATCATTTCCCTTCCATGTGAAAGACTTCCTACAGCAATTCTCTGAGAACATGATGCTGGTAATAAACCTCTTAGTTTACTTTCATTTGAAAATGTCTTTATTTTACTTTCATTCCTGAAGGGCATTTTTGTTGGATGTACAATTATGGGTTTACAGTTTTTTCTTTCAGCATCTGAAAAACGTTATACACTTCCTTCCAGCTTCATGATTTCTGATAAGACACCCACTGCCATTCAAATCATTATTACCCTATAGGTACTGTGTTGTTTCATCAAGCTGCTTTCAAGATTATTTTAGGGGGAAGAAAAGGGGGAGTCCTTAGTTCTCAGAAATCTGACTACTATGTGTCTAGATGTGAATTTCTTTAGGTCTATCCTGTTTATTAGGTGTTGCTCAGCTTCTTGGTTTCTGTTGGTCTTTTGCCAAATTTGGGATGTTTTCAAACATTGTTTCTGCAAGTATTTTTCAACTTCACACACTTTCTCTTCTTCTAGAACTCCAATGAAATGAAAGTTAGGTCTTTTGTACTTTCCCAAAGATCTCTGAGGCTCTGTTCATTTAATTTTTAATTAAATTTTTTGGGGGTGCCTGGGTGGCTCAGTCGGTGAAGCATCTGCCTTCGGCTCAGGTCATGATCCCAGGGTCCAGGGATTGAGCCCCACATCGGGCTCCCTGCTCCACAGGAGGCCTGCTTCTCCCTCTCCCACTCCCCCTGCTTGTGTTCCCTCTCTTGCTGTGTCTCTGTCAAAAAAATAAATAAAATCTTTAAAAATTTTTTAATTTTTAATTACATTTTTTGGTGCACATGCCCATTTCAATACTATACTTTGTGATACATTTGCTCACAAATCATCAGGGAAAGCAAGTCATATGACTCAATGCAGGTAACAGCAGCATAAACTCCCACCCACAGTGGGAGGCCTCTACAAAGGTAAACAGCAAAGAGCGCTGATACAGGAATGGGTAAAGAACAGATCCAAAGATGTAATCTATCACAGCAGGTAATCTGGTCTTTTACCCTTTGATAGCTGTTATAATTGTCTCCCTATACTGAAGTTCTGCACATCCAGTAAAACTTGTCAACATATAAACGTATTTTTATTTATCCTGGTCAGTATTTAAGGCATATTTTCTAGTTACAGACTCATGCTTTCCTTCAGCTTTAGAAAATTCCTAGAAATTATATTTTTAAATATTATTTCCCCCTCTTTCATCCATTCTCTCCTCTGGAATTCCTAGTTTCTGAGTATAGGAAACTTCCCACCCATCTTCCATTTCTCTTAACTACATGTTAGTATTTGTTATCTTTCTACCCTTCTGTCTATAGTTTATACTACAGACCACACTTTTTAATTGCAATGACTAGCGTTTTCATCTGAAATATTTCTATTTTTTATCATATTCACCTATTCAGATATCATTTGTTCTTATTTTTCATAATTTCTTGTTCTTTTTATTTTTTATTTTATTTTTCTGGTGGGCAGCAAAGCAAAGTTTACTGAGTGATAGCACAAAGCTCCCAAAGAGGAAGGGGACCCAAGAGGGTTGCCCTTCTTGTCCTTTTGAAATGAAAGCCTTCATTTAACTCCAGACATCTACAATATATTTAAAGTCTGTATTTAAGTTATTAACAAAATTAATTTCAACTGGAGTACAATGTTCTGATTCTTGATTTTTTTCATGTTTATATTAGCATTGGGTTCTTCATGTGTTTTAGTTGGAATTTTGAATACCAGACTCATTTTAAATGGGAGATGTTTTGTTCTCTTTTCATTCATCCTTATTTCTCCCTCCCAGTCCTTCCTCTAGTCTACTTTTATGGTCCCCTTCACCCACACCCTATCTAGAGTCAGGTATGCATAAAAGTATATGTGTACATATTTTGTCTCACTTAGCTATCATATGTACATGCTTCTTTCCAGATTTAGGGCAAACTCCTTGAGAATAAAGACCATGCCCTGTGCATTTGCATTCATGATAACATCTATAAAGTGCTCACCACCAAAGACGTACTCAGAAAACAGTAGCTAAGTTTCTAATATCTGACAGAACTTATTTTGGATTTACTAAGTAGAGGTTCTAAAACATTTTGCCTTATTTCCTCATTCCCACTGTACCCAAATCAAACCTTCTCCCCACATTCAATTTAATTCGAAGTTCAAGAAACTGCCCATTCCGACTTTATCCTAAGTGGCAAATGGTGGCAGAAAATGAGATAATACCACAAAACTAATGGCTCAACAATGATCACAATCAGCACCCATTTCCACTGTTGTGGAACTACCCTGAAAGGTTTTGATATGACTCAGTCCCTTGCCTTTCTTTCTTTCTTTCACCCAGGAAATCTCCACAAGATGTTGAACCTATAAGTCTTCCAACCAGGGAAAGTATAGGAGTTAATACAAAAACAAATAGAAATATTTAGCTATGAGTTAAGTATAGGTTCCAAATTGCTCCTTATATAGGGTCATCCAGGAAGCCTTTTCTTTCAATGGACCCCAACCTGGGACAAATCACTCAAAAGAAGTCTTGTGTTTGATCTCAGTACTCCACACAGTCAGAAACTACTATGAAGGAAGATGCAATACAACAAAAGATACTTCTATAACTCAAATGATGAGGTACTGATAGGAGCTACAATTAGAATTTGTCAAGTGGAACAAAAATTTCATATGTTTACATTATTTAATGATTATATTAATAAAATATTGTTCTTCTATAATCTAAATCATTTTCAGTGAACTAAACCTTCAGCAGATTTATCTTCTGGTATCTTTAAGTCAAAATCTGAATGCATATTTTAGAAGCCCAACAGAACTAATCAATGCCACATAGTTTTCAATATTGAATAGTTATATCCTCAAATATATATTCCTTTCCCAGCACACAGGTATTACGTATTTTGGCCCCACTATCCATAAGATTTTTCTTTCCAATTTAATCACTAAATAGGACTGTATTTATAAATGGTACCAGTTTTGAAAAATAGCTGATGTATTCTATAATTTCTTCCCAGTTGATTTACAAATAAAAATATTATTAATCTTATCTTTTCTCCTAACAGTTGATAATAGCCATATTAAACTTGGAATATTATTTCCCACTAAAAAGTTTCATTAAGAGACAAACTGGGAAAATAAAGTTAGGCCATTTCATATCCAATTCTCTGTAAAACAAACAACCAAAAAGACCCCCCAAAAAACCAGAACAAAACAAAACAAAACAAACACCTCACAAACAAAAAAACCCAAATTGTTGCTAGAGTATCATTCAACTGCTATTCTCTGGTTTATAAAACACTATAGGATTTTGAGGGGTTGGTACAACTTCAAAGTTTAAAAGGTAAATATGGTTTTATCTGCAGAATCAGATTCCAAAAGTACTAATGATGAAAATGGAAAAAATCCATGAATGTTTTACTGCATTATATTTCATAATTTTAAAGAGTGGTAACAGAAAACTTCCAAGCATGAAATATGTGAGGAGCAATTTATGGCACTTTTAATATATTTTTATTTGGGTCTTTATTCATTCTTGGTATTAGTTTATGGTTAATTTTATTTTTTTTAAGATTTTATTTATTTAACAGAGAGAGAGACAGTGAGAGAAGGAACACAAGCAGGGGGAGTGGGAGAGGGAGAAGCAGGCTGCCCGAGGAGCAGGGAGCCCGATGCGGGGCTCGATCCCAGGACCCTGGGATCATGACCTGAGCCAAAGGCAGACACTTAATGACTGAGCCACCCAGGCACCCCTGGTTAATTTTAAATAAAAACAATGTTACAGGCACCTGGGTAGCTCAGTCAGTTAAGCATCCACCTTCAGCTCAGGTCACAATCCCAGGGTCCTGGGACGGAGCCCAGCATTGGGGTCTCTGCTCAGTGGGAAACCTGTTTCTCCCTTTCCCTCTGCCTGCTGTTCCCCCTGCTTATGCTCTCTATCAAATAAATAAATAAAATCTTAAAAAAACAAAAAACAAAACCAATGTGACAAAACCATGGAGACAATAAAAAGATCAGTGGTTGCCAGGGGCTGGGGGAGGCAGTGAACAGAGGATTTTTAGGGCAGTGAAAATACTTTGTATGATATTATAATGAAAGACATGTCAGTATACTTTTGTCCAAACCCACAGAATATACAACACCAAGAATGAACCCTGAGGTAGACTATGGACTTTGGGTGTTATGATGTGTCAATGTAGGTTCATTCTTAGTGAAGAATATACCATTGTGGTGAGTGATGTTGATAACGGGGGAGGTTGTGCATGTGTAGGAGAAACTAGGGATATAAGAGAAATCTCTATACCTTCCTCTCACTTTTACTATAAACCTATAACTGTTCTAAAAAAGTTAAGCCTTAAAAAAAAAGCCCACAATGTGATGTATCTTCATAACTCTTCGCATGTGAGTTTTGTAATTAAAATGTAAAAGTTATCATCAATAACACTAATGTTATGTTGCAAACAGCATTATTTTCAAAAAACAATCCTATTGTCTACATGTAAATTTTAATACAATTTCTCATTTTGAAAGTATTAAAAAATGGTTAAAAATAGTTTTTTCTGCTGAGTTGGGCAAAAGAGAAAGTACTTGTGTAAAATACATGCTAAAATATGTGTAAAATATAGAAATACAGAAGCTTATTTGAAGATCTGACAAGGCTTTTTAACACAAGAAAATTCTGGGGCTGTACTTGATAGCTAAATTAATCAAAAGATTTATTATTTCCCTTATCCTCACCACCTACCCCTGAACCCTGCACCAAGTTTGCATTGTAGCAACCTACATCGTTCCTTGGTATCTTAGCATTTTAAAAGCTCTCAGGCTTATAATGGAGTTCTTATGCTACTAGCTCAAGACAGGTCACAAAGGTGTTCTTAATAATCGAGTACTGGCTATATATCTTATTATACTAGTATCAAGCCTTACAATTTCATAAAATAATTAGAGGCCAGATAACATTCACATAGGAAGAAAACACAATTAATACTAATTTACTAGACCATGTTTTCCAACCTTCAAGTAAGTAACATCTAGTGATTTTTTCTATATCCATGTATCTTTATACTAATAGTACTTTTCTTTAAATTGACTTACTTTGGCAAAAAGACAAATTTCTTTAAAAATTGAAGTCTATCTAACACTATAGATATGTCTGCTAACATTGTCATTTTCTAAAACATCAACATTTAATACCAATTAAAATTTAAACGTTTGCTCAGATATCATTTAAGATTATCTCGATACGAATAGTGACAAGCACATGACCACGTTGAAACCCACTGCCTTAAGATGAACTCAGCTCTGATGTACTTATCTGAAAAAAGGTATCCAGTGAAACCCCAGAAGATCTCATCAGCACATGCTGCTAATGACTGACACAATTACAACACATATTTACATACGAGAATAAACTGGAATACTGAGTTGCTTTTTTCTCTTAAAAAAAAAAAAGATTAAATGTAAGATTAACCTCATGTAGAAAATTCAATATATGTAAGATGACTAGATGTAAGAGGACCTTATTGGCACTGAAGGAAATTCTTATTTCTAGGGAGGATGAAAAACTGATTTCAAGTTAAACCAAAAGAATATTTGAATAGGAATTATCAGTATTATATAGCAAAGATCATACACATCTTAGAAAAATTTAGCCAAAGGATTCTCAATGAATTACCAAAAAAAAAAAAAAAGTTTCGCTTTTTAAAAGCTGAATAAAAATTTTGAAGCAAATCTACTGAGGCCATTTTCAGATATTATTTTATCTACTGTTTTAAAATAGAAATTCAATGTTAAGGTTTATTACCTTTGGCAATTCCCATTCCGAACGAGATCCATCTGCACTGTAGTAATATTGTCTACCTTGATCATCAACATGCTTGAGCCACTACAAAAACAAAACAGGTGTAAAACAACAAACACAAAAACAAAAAAAAGTGTTATTTTTTAAATCTAACTAAAAGTGAGTTTAAGCTTATACAACCAGAGACATTTTTCTTGTGAATTTTATTCTACTTCCTCAAGAACACTGTAAAAAAAAAATTTACAAACTTATACTAATAGATTTGTATTTTAAGTTTGGTAAGAGTAAGTAAACTCAGTATTAAATGTGAATTTATTTCCTCTCTCCTTCCAATGTCAAGTTAGTTCCAATGTCAAGCACCACTTAACATAAGAAAATGTAACATAAAAACACACAGATATACATATACACTGGACACAGTGCTACACTCATTCTGAAAACAAGGTTGAGAAATGAACAAAAGAGAATATTTTTTTAAATCTTCAAATATAAAACTACTGAACAATTTAAGCCCAACTTCGTGTAAACCCTTAGGAATTACCTCCTGCAGCCAATACATTTCTCACTCAATACCATTTAAATAACACTAATAATAAAACTTCATACGATGTAAAACAGGGACTCTGAGGGGCAAAAGACTAAGTACTGCTAATTTAACATATGATCTTAAATGTGAAATACATGAAAACTAATGTGTCCTTATGTTCTAGTGTGAAGTAATTAAAGCAAGCACAACCAACCAGTTATCTTCTCTGATAATACAAGATGTTAATACATAAAATTTCAATATGCATTCCCAAACTAGTTAATCATAAAGTACTAGATTCATGGTTTTTGTTTTACATAACTTGGTTATAAAAGAAAAAGGAGTATACAAAGTGAGGAGGTATATCATAGTAACATATGCTGAGAACACTATTCCTAAAAAACCATTCCTCAAGAAAAATATAAAGAAATATGCTTACTGAAGAAGTCTGAACAGAATGACACTCAATAGGTCCACTCTTAAAAAGGTCTGTCTTAAACAGTTTTGACACCACAAAAATCAGTGTAATTACAAGCAATTTATAACCATGAATCAGTAGTTACATAATGAGTTTTCATGTTGTCAATTGGTATGATTTCAGAATTACAATAAAGAATATTTTCATGCGTTTTTAAAATACTACTAAAACTTCAGTACACAACTATTTCATGAAAGGATTCTGACCAAAAAAACTAGATGAGAAAAAAAGAATGTACCTTTTCATTAGTATAGTCACTGGTATATAAGGTATGCCCACGTTCATCCAACTCTTCTGACCAACCCCTTGGAGGAGAACCACACTGACTATCTGACTGGCTGTAACAAATGCTGTGGTAGTTTTCTTCTGATGAAAGCTATAAATAGTCAGAAACATAAGGATTTTTCTTCTTTGAATATATATATATGCAGCAGTTGCAAATCTAAGCAATAAACTGTAATTAGCCATAAGCACTAAGATGTCTTGACTATAACTGAAAATTTAATTTTCAAAACAAACTGTTAGTCTTTCAAATAGTACACTGTAAGTGGTAAGGTGAAATTAATAATAGTTATTTTATCACAACGATGTAACCCTGGAAAAATTCACCATAATAAAACTGAAAACAATGTTTTCAGACAGAGATAAAATACTACCTTCTATTATTTAATTCTGCTTTTGAACTGAAATCAGGTTAAAAACCAACAGGAGAAGGGGCGCCTGGGTGGCTCAGTCGTTAAGCGTCTGCCTTCGGCTCAGGTCATGATCCCAGGGTCCTGGGATCGAGCCCTGCATTGGGCTCCCTGCTCCACGGGAAGCCTGCTTCTCCCTCTCCCACTCCCCCTGCTTGTGTTCCCTCTCTCGCTGTGTCTCTGTCAAATAAGTAAATAAAAATAATAATAAAAAAAACCCCGACAGGAGTATGGGTATACACATCCGTGTGTAAGCAAAATAGGGGATGAGGATACTTCATCAGACTGAGTTTCTTGAAAATTCTCATGCTTGGCAAACAGTGCTCAAGATATAAATATATCTTGAATTATGTTTTTTTTAATGTGCAGAATTGGGAGAGGAGAGACACTAGTCTTGTAATACTGTATTTTATGTTCTAATTTATTGATTTTGTCTAATTTATTTCCTCAGTCAAATGTTTATTAAAGATAGTTGGAAACTAAACTTCAAAACAAGAAAAAAATATTTAAAAAATTCAAACATGACAGAGAGGTGAAAAAATTCAGTATGGAAATAACTTAGAAAGCATGATAAAATCCAGACATACAAGACAAGCAATTAAGATTGACAAAACTTAACTTCTGCTTTCTCAAACAAGAGGCACCATAATGTGAGTGAGAAGCAACTTGCTTACAGCACTTAAACTTCATTCATTCACAAATATTTATGAGATCCGCTCTTGTAAATGACCCCTCCAGGGTCACTTTTAGGTAGATTCTCAATGTTGTAGAAGTAACTTAAAGACATAAACATACTAATAGTAACATGTTCACAAAAACTGACATAGACAACTTTACAGAAGCCCTGCATAAAGTGAGCTACATACATTTTGTAACAGTAATGTTAAAAATGGAAAACCTATTTCAAAAATCAGGACTTATTGTTAAATTGAGACCACTTAAAATATACGTTCATGTAAGCAAAGTACAATAAAATCTTTTAGAAACAGAAAAGAAATCTATACAATGGAATACTATTCAGCCATGAAAAAAAAGAATGTAATTTTACCATCTGCAACAACACAGATGGACCTTAAGGCCATTATGCTAAGTGAAATAAGTCAGATAGAGAAAGACAAATACCGTATGATCCCACTTATGTGGAATCCTCAAAACAAAACAGAACAAACTCGCAGACACAGAGAACAGACTGGTGGTTGCCAGAGGTGGGGGAGGAGGCACGTTAAATGGGTAAAGGGGGCCAAAAGGCACAAATTTCCAGTTATACAATAAATAAGTCATGGGGATGTAATGTACTACATGGAAAACACAGTTAATAATACTGTATTGCATATATGAAAGTTGCTTAGACAGTGGATCTTAAAACTTCTCACAAAACAAAAAATTTCTGTAAGTGATGATAGATGTTAACTAGACTTACTGTGGTGATCATTTTGCAATATACACAAATATAGAATCACTAGGGTTGTACACCTGAAACTAACAATGTTGTACGTCAATTACACCTGAATAATAGTGTAAAACTAATTTAGGAAACAAAGTCACTAAATCAATTTTTTCATAAACATGACTCCCTAGCTGACGAAATGCTCCCATAATTTCCCAATTTTTGTGCAGTAAGATGTTCCTTTCTTGCATGAAAAGAAACCTCCGGTATCTCAACATGTTTTATTTCTTTATAAAACCAGGAGTACCTTTAAAATCTTGATATTTACTGCTAGGAAAGAGCTATTTAGTGGCAATTAAATAAAATTAAGATTATTTTTGGTAAGCATTCTCTAAATGTTAACCATGCTATACTTGTAACTCCATTCAGCAGGGTACTTGGCTCAGTAACTTTGGGGTATATATTTTGCAGCAAATATAGCCTTATAGACGGGGCTACAGAGATGTTCCATTTACAGGAGAATGGCAGGTACTGAAATGATAACCTGGATTAAAACAATTTAAAATATTACATAAATTTTTCAAGAATCATCCAGAAGCAAGAGGTTAAGAAATACTCAGAGATCAAAAACTAAGTAGAATATAAAGACCAGCTTTCTCTTTGAAGGCATTTGCCAAACCCCAAACTAGAACATTAGTTTTCAAGGCAGTGAAGTATTAGGGAACACGAATCGAGACTACCAAAAGTAGGGAGTGTAACAGGATTCCCCCCGAGAATAAAGAACTGGAACCCCAAAGAATTATGCCCTCAGATTATCAGTGAGCCTGAAATAAGTCTTGTCCTTTATTCCTCACAAGGGAAATAACAGCAATCTCCCCAGATAAATGGGGGGAAATGGGAGAATCTCCAACCACAAACCAGGCTTCATGTAATCCAAATTACTACTAACTAGATGGCCTACAAATACTAAAGCTGAAAATTCAGTTTCGAATGTTCACAGGATACTAGCTTTCTGGCAGAAACAAAAGCAAATCCTCTCTGACAGAACAAGTTTTCAACCCCAGCATTAAAGACTTCTATATATAAAAATTTCCAAGTACTATACATAGTCTCATATTAAAACACACATACGGGGATGCCTGGGTGGCTCAGTCGGTTAAGCATCTGCCTTTCGCTCAGGTCATGATCCCAGGGTCCTGGGATCAAGTCCCACATCAGGCTCCCTGCACAGTGAGGAGCCTGCTTCTCCTTCTGCCTGCTGCTCCCCCTGCTTGTGCTCTCTCTCTGACAAATAAATAAAATCTTTTTAAAAATAAATAAATAAGTAAAACACACATATGTGGACAAGATGTGAAACAAAATACCATGAGTAAGAGTCAGCAGAAAAGCAGCATAATCCAACTCTTAAAGACCTTATGTACTAGGGGCGCCTGGGTGGCTCAGTCGTTAAGCGTCTGCCTTTGGCTCAGGTCATGATCCCAGGGTCCTGGGATGAAGCTGCGCATCGGGCTCCTTGCTCAGTGGGAAGCCTGCTTCTCCCTCTCCCACTCCCCCTGCTTGTGTTCCCTCTCTCGCTGTCTCTCTCTGTCAAATAAATAAAATCTTTAAAAAAAAAAAAAGACCTTATGTACTATTTATATAAAAAATAAAATATAAAATAAGACTAAAGAAAGATATGACAAATAAATGAAATACATGATCCTTCACTGGATCTTTCATTGCAGGAAAAAAAACTATAAAGGATATTAACTGACAAGTGAGAAACACTGAACATTAACTGTGTATTAAATAACATACCAATATTAAACTTCTTGGGTATGATAATTTTTCACCAAAAACAATGACAACAAGTTTTGCTGGAAAATGTCCTTAGAGAATAAAATATTATGTTGTCTTAATCCAAATGGTTCAGAAAAAAAGTTACTAGCAGGTAGAAGGAGGAAGAGAAAAAGCAAATGTGGCAAAATGTTAAAACAGGTAAATCTAGATGGTTATCTAGTATGTGGGTGGGGTGTTCACTATACTATTTTTTTAGGTTTAAGACTTTTCAAAGTAATAAGATGGAGAAGCTCTCCAAAATAAATAAAAGCTAACATGTTTTTAAAATTTAAGGATTGGTTTAATAATAAAGATGAAAAATAGTGAACAGGAACTACATCAAAAATTACTGAGAATGAAGCACAAAGAGACACAGAGATAAAATTCACAAATAAAGGGAAATCAAAAGACACGGCCAATGTAAGCAGATTAAATATTCATCTAATCAAAGTTCCAGAATGAAAGGAAAGAGAAAGTGGGACAGAGGCTATATACAGAAAACTAGGAATTTTCCAGAACTAATCAAGGATAGGACTCCTCAAGTTCAAGAATCCCAACAAAAGGGGCGCCTGGGTGGCTCAGTCGGTTAAGTGTCTGCCTTCAGCTCAGGTCATGATCCCAGGGTCCTGGGTTGGGCTCCTTGCTCAGCGGGGAATCTGCTTCTCCCTCTCCCTGTTTGTGTTCTCTGTCAAATAAATTTTTAAAAATCCTTAAAAAAAAGAACTGTATATCAAGTAAAGATATTCTTAAAACACGAGGAAAAATAAATTTCCAGAAAAAACTACGATTCTATCACTAATATCCTCGGTAAATTTTAAACTAAGATTCTATCACTAACAAATCCTCACTAAGAAAATTTAAAAGTACATGCTTAAGACTGAAGTTATCCAAGACAAACGTTATCCAAGATAATCTGATTTGCATAAAGGAGTGTGAGGGGGAAAAATGCGAAATAAGAGGATGAATTTAAGAATCAACATGTGCAACAATAAGAGGGCTAAAAACAGAAATAAAAGCCAACAACAAACAGCACATACAGTTCTCACATGGCGTTAAAGAGCAAGAGGATACTAACTTTAGACTTTGGTAAGTATGCATGTTAGCATTTCTAAGGGAGGGTCCGCCCCAGCAGCACTACTGACATTCAGGGCCAGATGACTCTTTGCTGTGGGAGCTATGGAGCTATCTTGTGTATCAAGGATGTTTAATAGCATCTCTGGCTTCTACCCACGACATGCCAGGAGCCCTCCCCAAGCTCTAACAACAAAAAAGTGTCCCCAGACATTGTCTAATGTCCCCCAGGAGGCAAAACTGTCCCCAGTTGAGAACCATTGTTCTAGGGTAACCACTAAAATAATAAGCTCTAATTAGATGGAAGAGTGACCACTTACTCCCCCCTCAAGCCCCACTAAAAGTACTGAAATACGTTTTAAAAGACTTAAACCGCCAAGAACAGGGAGAACACAAGAAGAGAGCAGTCACAAAACTCTGGAAGCTGAGAAGCAGACGAACAAGACTAACTTAGCTACAAAGAAAGCAGATTCTAAAATGGTGGAGGGAGGCAATGGAGTTGGTGAGGGAAGTGAAATCCAACCACTTTACAGAGCAGAATCTTCAAATGGCTCAGGAACTGACCATATTAGGTCCTCCTGGAACTAGGGGTGAAGGCAGGGGTATTGCAATGAGGACTAAAATTGCCAGAATCCCTTTCCTTCAGGCCTGCTTGCTAGGTGTGCACCGTCCCCTCTTCCCAGCAAAAGTACAGGAATTAATTACCTCTTATGAGGGAAAAACAGTAAGATTCTGATTTGGAAGACAAGAGGCACAACTGGGTCATGGGTTCCAACCAGAAAGAGGGGAGACTGAGGGACTATATGCAAAACTAAATGCTGACTACCAAGACCCTGGCAGCCCTTACTTTCCTGGCAGATTTTAAGACTTCTGTGAAGACTGAGCAGTCTAAAAGAAAGAACTACTGGTTCTGACCCTGGAGACTCCTGGCAAGTAGCTGATCCATATCGCGATACACTGAAGTTCAAAATGCCCTCCAGTTGTGAGGAAAAAATTATTTCCAACCTAGAATTCTATACTCAGGCAAGCTATCAATTAAATATAAGAGCAGAATATAAACATTTTCACATACAAAGTCTCAATATTACCTCCTATATGCAATCTTTCTCAAGAAATTATTAGAAAATGTGCTCTAGAGACGAGTAGTGTAAGCAGAGATTCTAATATACAAATATATTTATTAATATGGAAAGCTAAAAAGCATGTTTAAAGTTGCTGTGTGTACTTTAAATTTCCTTATTCTATAACTGAACTCTTTCCCTAATTCTTCCAAATTATTAGACTTTATATATATTATTCATATACAGAACAATGTAATTTGAAATCTTTCTAGATCTACAATTCAAATAATTTTCCCAACATTTTTCTTATTATAGTAACACATGAACAAATTTCTCTCACTACTCTCGATCTCATTCTTGAACACTGAAAGTACAAGTTACCACCAAACCAAAGCTATAAATAACCAACTGAAAAATAGGACAAGAAGAAGAGTCATTAACTACAAAAAGCTTTTATATTCCGCTAAATACAAGATGTGTTACCTGATTTTTCCAGCTCCTACCTAACTGGAGTTCTGTTTTTATTATACATGCTTTCTGTAAGAGCAGAGTGTCCCATGCAGGTGTAGGGGCCTCCGTCTATCAAACAGCAGGATTTAACTCCATTCTATCAATCCTACCCAAGTCTCTCCTGCATGTCTGAAGAGTCCCAAGGAATCTCTCCAGACCTCTGACATGACTGTTTCTCAAAATATAGCTGGGCAAGTTCACTGCACGACCCTCCAAGAGGTGCAGGGAAAGGTGAAACAAAGGTGGGGGGCAAGTAGCATGAACACTTGATAGAGAAAATAATGATTTTAGAGCAAATGGTCATACTTTACAAGATGGCTCATTTATGGGAAAGGAATTACATTATACTTACTTTCCTTACATATAAATAAAAAGTGATCTTGCACCTCTGACGGACAAACACTGAAAAGCATCTCAGTAGCCAAACCAAACCAATACAGAAAAGTGTCTGTTTTAACCAGTTCATAACTTTGTTTTTATTTATGTGGCTAAGTCATATCATATATTTTCTTTCCTTTTCCTAAAAAATGTCCCCAACTCAGCAATACAGTAACTGTGTTAGTATCTTCTAGAATGTGAGGGAACCCACTGGCACTAAGCAATTTTAAATGAGTTAATTCAGGAACTAATAAACACATTATAAGGTTAACTACTGTCTATTAGTTAGACATTAGAAAATAACTAGCATTAATATAACGAAACTGGGAAAGAACATTTAGTAACTTAGAGATTTCAAGTGTTCTACCATTTCAATACCAAGAAACAAACTATTCACTTCTTTGGCCTTGAATAATGAAGAGAGAGAAAGTTTGCTAAGTCACTGGTTGAATTATTCATACCTCTTGGTCTCCTGGACTCTGGAAATCTCCTTTGCTTATGCCTGTATCCCGAGTCCAGCGAGGTGGTTTCCAGGTTCTTTCCTGGGTTCCTCTGTTATAGTAGTAACAACGCCCTGAACTATCTTTATGAGTTTCCCATTCTCCATTAATCTGAATTGCTGGGCTCCCAGGAAGTGGGGGAAGAGCAGACTGGGATATTTTCAGTTCTTGTAGATTAGCGTAGACAGGAGAATCTGGACGTCCTTGATTTGGAGGTGTCGCTGCCTGTGAAAAATGTGAAATATTCAGGCTTAAACTGGCATAACATTTACAAATAAAAATTACGTGAAACATGAGACATAGAAAATACATATAAACTTATTTTAAAACATACATACAGGTGTACATATTCTCTCTAAAGAAAGAACAATTTCACAGTATTAAAATTCATGATTTGGTTGAAGAAAATATAAAAGCTTCAAAGAGAATCCAAAGTGTACTTAATAACTTCCCCTCACCCTGAAACAATAGTCCACTAGAAGTCAGGAACTGTGGGTTCCGGTTCAAGCTCTGGCACTAACAAGCTGTATGACATTGGATTAGATCACCTCATCCTCCCTGAAATTGAATTTTTAAATCTCTGTAAATGAGGGAATCAGATTAAACCACACAGGTCTCCTTTGTCTCTAGAAGTCTATGATTTTAGGCAATTTTTTAAAATACAAAAAGTTTTACATATGAGTAATTCAACATCTATTCAGAAAACTATCAAAAAAGATTTTATGTTCTAAACTCAAATATTAAATCAGGAATATATAAGTGAAAGATAAAGGAGATAAAATACCTCAGCTAAGAATTTACTACATTCTATTCTTTCTCAGCTAAATTCTCAATCAATAAATCATTTAATCTCTTCCTAGGTTCCTTATTTGTGAATTTCCTAACAGTGGAAAAATAAGAATGAGTAGTAACTGATTTAAATGCTTAATCTCAATCTACAGCTTTACTTTTTATTTTTAAATGTCTCACTAGATGTCAGTCAAGAGCAGAATATCCTTCGTACACTTTGCATAAGGACATTGTAAACATACTAGTTAGAATTCTGGTAGCTGAAGAAAAAAGCACATGTCTGAGAACACCTTTTTACACTGTGCATTCATATTTGTGTACATATCTTTCTACAACAGAGTTTCTCAACCTTGGCACGAACAACATTTTGGGTCAGATAATTCTTTACCGTGGGGGGCTATGTTGTGTGTTTTAGAATGTTTACTAGCATCTCTGGCCTCTACCCACTAGATGACAGAGGCATTTCCATTGTGTCAACTAAAAAGACTCCAGACATCGCCAAATGTCCTCTGGGGACATAACTGACCCTGGCTGAGAACCACTGCTTTACTATATAAATCCTAGAGTTATATCCAGATGTTTAATTACTTCTATAATGTACCCAAGCGTTTTATGAATGCTAAAAAATACAGAATTTAAAAAGGGAAATGTGGATGGATACACTGAATCAGTTTTATCTGAATCAGTTTTATTAAAGTACTTTAACTCCTAAAATATTATTTGCCTGTAAAATAATCATAATGAGTCTAAACCACAGAATAAGATTTACAAGAGAACACAGTAAAAATAACCCCAAACATGAATACATATGTAAAATTATTACATTCGGTCTTTTTACACATGGTAATTACCCAACTACTGTATTAATGATACAAATTAGACTGTTTTCCTTGAAATGTTAGCTTTGAATTTAGACTACCACCAAACAGCATCTTTTTATGAAGAAAATCTATCTATGAAGACAGATTTCCATGTAGTATTTCTCTTCCAGACTAATTCCATATCCTGGTGAATTAGCCAAGGTAACAATGTTTCTCTGACTACAATGAAGTCTGTTAATATAACAAACAATTCTATATAGCAAATCATTTCTCAGAACCTTATCTAGAGAATATTTATTCAACAAGTGTTAAAAGAAGTTCTTATTTTGCTCCTGATACTTTACTAGACTTGGAGAAATAAAGATGCCAAGAAACAGCCATTTTCTAAAAGCTTTTTATGGAGAATTATATTAAATCCTTAAGAAACAACCAATTCCTATTATTTAAACAATTCAAACAGTTTTTCTAATTTAAAAAACTGAAATGCTTCAACACAGTTTATGAGGCTAGCGTAATTCTGAAACAAAACCAAAGAATTAAATGAAAGAAAATTATAAACCAACCTCACTTACAAATATAAATGAAAATACACAAAGAAGTCAAACGTTAGCAATCAAATCCAGCACTGCATTAAGTCAATCAGGAAAGAAGTAGAAATATTAATAAAATCTGTCTTTAGGAACTCTTTTACTATAATTCTTCACATTAACAGATTCACATAATCATCTCCACAGATACCAACAATGCATTTGATAAAATTCAATGTGGATTCAGGATAAAACTCCTAGACTTTTTTTTCTTAAGATTTTAATTTGAGAGCGAGCGCATGCGCGTGTGCGCACTAGAGCATGAGCAGAGGGGGAGAGGCAGAGGCAGAGGGAAAAGCAGACTTTCCGCTGAGCAGGGAGCCAGGTGCGGGACTGGATCCCAGGACCCTGGGACCACCACCTGAGCTGAAGGCAGACACTTAACCAACTGAGCCACCCAGACGCCCCTATTTGACTTTTAGAAATTATTATTTAAAAATAAACATCACAGTTAGCAAGACACTGATAAGCATTTTCATTAAAAGAATAAAACTAGGATGCCAAGTATCACTGCTTTTATTCAACATTGTACTGGAGGTTCTATGCAATGTACTAGTAAGATATGAAAAATGAGTTAAACTCAAATACCTTAGAGGAAAAAAGATACCCTGATATTTGTCAATGACATAACAAATATCTGGAAACTCAAGTCCATAAAAACTAAGAAATTTAGTTAAGTTGGCCTGATAAAAGATCATCTAATCAATTTTCCATACATGAGCAAGGGCAAACGGGAAAATGTAACAATAAAAAAACCTTATTCACAATAAGAAAAGAATACAAATAAGCTTTAAAAGAAATGTACAAAACCAAATGGGGAACACTTATAAAATCTCCCTTAGGTGCCTAAAATCATACTTGAATAGATAAACCTTTGTTCCTAAATAAAAAACTGAACTTTATAATCATGTTACTTCTGCAAAAATTAATGTATAAACTCTACAAATTCAATGCAATGTCCAGAAAGCAGTATAGTTAGTACACTGCCTAGCAAAGAGCAGCACTTAATTAAATTTTTTGAATGAATGAACATGTGAACAAAAGAATGCAAACACATAATGCCCAAGTAAAAGCAAAATTCAAGGAGTAGGAACTGGTTACATGTGATAAAAAGAGAAAAAACTAGGAAAACATCCACATTTCTAGTATGGAGAAAGGATGGACAGTTGTGTCACCATTTAAGATAGAAACTATTTAAAAATGAATTGGGAGTTCAAGTACTCAGCTAAACACTAAGGTTATAAATATGAATTTAAAAATGTACTGTCTTCTGTACTTCTGAAACAAATAATGCAATATATGTTAAAAAAAAAAAAGAAGAAGATAGCAGGAGGGGAAGAATGAAGGGGAGTAAGTCAGAGGGGGAGACGAACCACGAGAGATGATGGACTCTGATAAACAGAGTTCTAGAGGGGAGAGGGGTGGGGGGATGGGTTAGCCTGGTGATGGGTATTAAAGAGGGCACGTTCTGCGTGGAGCACTGGGTGTTATGCACAATGAATCATGGAACACTACATCAAAAACTAATGATGTAATGTATGTGATTAACATAACAATAAAAAATTTTAAAAAATAAAAAATGTAGTCTTCTAAGACTTCATACAGCAAAAGAAAAGTGAAACAAAAGATCATTTAAATGTATAATAGACAAGACTCAGAGCTATGTATGGGACACGCTATGGGAGCAAAAAGGAAAAAGACCTGGAAACAAGTGACTGAGTCCTAGAAATGAATAAATAAGAGTCAGTCAGGTAAAAGGTGGAGATACAGAGGCAATATGAACAAAAGTTTGCAAAAACAGCATGGTACAGTCCGGGAATGTTGTGACTCCTAGAGTAGGTAAAAGCAGTAGCAAGAGAAAGATCTAAGAAACAGCAAATTACAGAACAAGGAGGTTGAAGACTTTAAGCCAGGAAGTACATTCTGATTTAAAATTTAGAAATACTACAGATTTTAGAGGGACATAACCAGAGGCAGAGGATCAGTTAGGCTGGTACAGACGCACAGACAGAATAGGAGAGCTGCAATAGGACAAGATAGCAGGAATGGAGCAGCAGGGCCAGATTTAAGAAATAATTAGGTTAAATTAGCATGCAGATTTTGGGTGTTTATGTGAAGCATATTTTTTGTTGTGTTTGTGTGTTTACAGATCAAATAATGCCAAGATAAAGAGTAACATAAAAAAAGAGAAGCAAAGAGGAGTTCCATTCAGATTGTATTAGGTTGAAAAGCCTTTGAAAACTGCTGACAGACTGTTGGATATAAAGACTGGGAGTTCAGTACAGAAATCAGGGCTAAAAATATAAATGTAAGTCATCATTATTTACATGGGGCCAATAACCTAAGAGAGTATACAGAACGCGAGGAGGAGGAAAACAACTCTGGAGGAAAACAACTGTTTACAGTTGCTGAAATTAAATTGAGAATATACGTATAAAGTTAGCACAGGGTCTGACATGGTGACCTCTAGTGTTGTCATTATTATAATTATTATTGCAATTAATATAATTAAAGTACCAAAGTTGGAGGATCTAGTAAAAAAAAAGGGGGGGGGCAGAAAGGAAAGTCAGAAATAGAAGATCTAAATAGGAAAAGGTAGTATTTAAAAATCAGAGAGAGGAAAAATTTAAAAAGAAGGGGAATTTGACCATATCATTCCAAAGACTTCAATACAGGGGCTCTGGAACAATCACTAGATTCAGAAATTAAGAAGTCATTAAAGGACTTCACCTTCCAGCCATGAGAATCCAAAATTATCTTCCTGCCATCAACAAGTAGAAAAGTGAATGAAACCTAGGAAACAAGTATATTCAGGCATTGTACAACAAGCAGCGCAGAACTGTGATCTCAGAAAGAAGAACCAAATGAGGTGCGTCCTACCATTCCAAGCTTTCTGCCTGGAGGTAGTTTCCAGAAATCAGCACAGGGAGGAGAAACTTAAACGGTTCAGTGACTAAACAGGAAAGATAAAGGTTTACATTTATTATTTAAAACGACAAAGGGAAAAATACAAGAAATGAAAATAATGATATAAATATCAAACACTGTTAAGAGAGGAAAAGGAGAATGTTCCCTAATTTTTCCAGAGAATCTCCAAATTTCGTTGGTGTTCTTCAAAACTGATAAACTAAGCAATGGAGGTGACAGTTATGTCTGAAATCCAGAGACATAAGAGTAATCTTAAGTACAAGAACATATAGTTAGAAGAGGTTTATTGACATGAATGAATGGTAAAATTTTAATATTTCACATTCTTAGCACCAGTTAAATTTTTTGACAGATGTTCATTTGAAATGTTGCTCATTTCATATCAGAAACAGTTTCTAGCAGAAGTAAAAATTTTGTTTTCTTAATTAAGAATCAACTTCATGGGGCACCTGGGTGGCTGAGTAGGTTAAGCGTCTGCCTTCAGCTCAGGTCATGATCCCAGCATCCTGGGATCAAGCCCCTACATCAGGTTCCCTGCTCAGTGGGAGTCTGCTTCTCCCTCTGCGTCTCCCTCTCTGTGCTGGCTCTCTCTGTCTCAAATAAATAAATCTTTAAAAAAAATTAATTTCATAATTAAAATCAGCTTATACTTTCAACTTCCAAAACACGTGGAAAGAGAACAGGACTCAGTATTTTTGTTAATACTCTCACCTCTGGCAAAACGAAACTGTTTATTATCAACCGCTGAAACCATTGAGAAAAAAAAAAAAAATCAAGAGAATTACCATTTATTGATCACTAAGGATTTTCCTCAAGAACTCTTAAAAATATAAGTTCTTGATAGAAAAAAATACTTAGTATAGAATATCAAACTAATGTTTACATATATACAAAACATAGTAACTTCAAAGAGGAATGTAAATAATAACACAGCATTTTGTATCTTAAAAAAAAGTATTTTTGGCTCACTAAACACACTCAGTGCTGGTGAAAGTCGAATGTAAGAGCTTCAGTTTACTGCTGGTAACTTTTATTAGCTGAAACCTTCTTAGCCAATAGTATGGCAGTATGTTTCAAAAGCTTTTAAAAATATTTTTAGAACAATGAGCAAAGAGGGAAAAAAAAATCCTAAGTACAGAAAAGTTTTTCACACAAAGATGTTCACTCCAATGTTATTTATCAGAAATAAATTAGAAACCATCTAAAATAAATAATCCAATCAATAAATGGGCAGAAGACATGAACAGACATTTCTCCAAAGAAGACATCCAAATGGCCAACAGACACATGAAAAAGTGCTCAACATCACCTGGCATCAGGGAAATACAAATCAAAACCACAATGAGATACCACCTCACACCAGTCAGAATGGCTAAAATTAACAAGTCAGGAAAGGACAAATGTTGGCGAGGATGTGGAGAAAGGGGAACCCCTCCTACACTGTTGGTGGGAATGCAACCTGGTGCAGCCACTCTCAAAAACAGTATGGAGGTTCCTCAAAAAGTTGAAAATAGAGCTACCTTACAACCCAGCAATTGCACTACTAGGGATTTACCCCAAAGACACAAATGTAGTGATCTGAAGGGGCACCTGCACACCAATGTTTATAGCAGCAATGTCCACAATAGCCAAACTATGGGAAGAGCCCAGACGTCCATCGACAGATGAATGAATAAAGAAGATATGGTATATATATACAATGGAATATTACACAGCCATCAAAAAATTAAATCTTGCCATTTGCAACGACATGCATGGAACTAAAGGGTATTATGCTAAGCGAAATAGTCAATCAGATGATCTCACTGATATGTGGAATTTAAGAAACAAAACAGAGGATCATCGGGGAAGAAAGGAAAAAATAAAACAAGACAAAACCTGAGAGGGAGACAAACCATAAGAAACTCTTAATCACAGGAAACAAACTGAGGGTTGCTGGAGGGGAGGCAGGTGGAGGAATAGGGTAACTGGGGATGGACATTAAGGAGGGCATGTGATGTAATGAGTGCTGGGCATTATATAAAGCTGATGAATCACAGACCTGTACCTCTGAAACCAGTAATACATGATATGTTAATTTTAAAAAAATAAATTAAAAAAAATCTAAAAACCATCCAGCAACAGAGGAATGGTTAAGTAAACAATGATATATGAGGCAATCTATATTTTTTTTTCAGAGAGGCACTAAAAATGGTGATGAGTCTTAAATAACATTATTAAAAAAAATTATGAGCTTAATGGGAATAGCAGAATATATAACTGCTTCTAACTTCCAACTAAACTCCAACTAAAAATTTACAAGTATGGAGAAAAACCAACTAAAACATTATCAGTTTCCTCTGGATAATGGGAATATGTATAATTTTTTTTCTATGTGCTTTATTTCCCAATTTATTTTTCCCAATTTCACAGTGAGAATTATTACCTTTAGAGTTTGATTAGGACAAGAATCCGGGGCACTTGCTCAGTCCAGGGAGACTCATAAAAGTGACAACCAGAGTATTAACACTATATAAACCAGTCTTTTCTTAACAGGTGGTCAGTGGATCATCTGTATCAGACTCATTTACGAATGCTTTTTTTTTTTTAATTTAAAATTGAGTCATATCCCAGAGTCACTGGGGATGGACAATGGTGGGGGTAGTAGTCAAGAATCTGTATTTTTAAGTACTCTATGGGATCCTTATGTATACTATTGTTTAGAACACACTGATAAAATTAAATCTTCCTGAATGGACTCAGGGCAAACTAGTCCCCCTGGCCCAATAAATTTGTATTATAAAAAGCAAAGTACTTAAAGACAATTCTGTTCAGACCACCAGTTGTTTCTCAGTCTGCAGATAAGCCAGAGAATTAAAATAACAAGAGGTACTTTCAACATATGAATCACATAAAAATTAGTTTTCTAATATTTTTAAGACTTAAGTATTGTGCACTTAAACTGAACAAAGAAGCCTGTTCATCAACTACAGACAACAAGAGCAAGTGATTGTCATACAAAATAATCTTTAAAAGGAGAGCACAGAAACAAAGTTAATTTTATGGGCCATATCTGTCATTAATTAACAACTGAACTGGGACTAGTACCTCTGCACATGACCCAATTTTGTATTTAAAAAAAGCCCTGGCCTGTTCCACTTTATCTATAGATTAAAATAGTCCTCCCACTATCCACAGAAAGAAAAAATTGGGGAACCATATATATAAGAAGATAACTTTAAACTTAAGACTCTACCTGAATCCTTACTTTTTTTAATAACAAAAACAGAGATTTGTCCCCTTTTTTCTTTTAACATTAGTTCAAGAATTGCTTCTAAAATAAACTTCAGGGAATGGCAGAATACGTATTTACTAAGGAGTTGTACCTATTGTTTCTTAAATAGCATATGCTACTCAGTACTGATACTTAGGTACCTATCTTCACATTAACAATAATAAAAACAGTAACAATGATGAATTATATTACATAAATATACTTCTATTTATGTTACTGAATAATCAGTTTAAGTCCCTGCAGCCTATAATCATATTTTTTATTTAGTTTATGGGTAAAAAAAAAAAAAAAAAGGCACTTACCAAATATCAGACTCCAAAACAAAATTTAAATTATGTTTTAACTCTATTTTAATTCATATGGAAAAAAGACATTTATGTGCCTTTGGTAATTTACCTGCTTAAACTCTGCCTTACCATAATTGCTAATCATCATTAACACTAGGCCAGTTAACAGAATAGAGGACAAAAAATAGCCAACAAGCCAATATTCAGTTAACACAACACTAAAATTTGTTTTAGTTTCACAAGTGAAAACTGCGTATCAGTTTTAACTGGAAAATTTAACTTTCCAAAAGAAATCTTTTTGCTTAAAACGAAATTTTAGGGACAAAAACATATTATTCCTTGTTTAATAATTTTATAATATAAATTCTAATGCTGATATCTTAAAGCATGACTGCATTGAGATTTCAGGGTCTGCAAGAGCATAGGGACATTTTCTATGATTTTACTTATTTAGCTACCATTTGAGGACTAATTTCAAGCTGTATGGGAGATGAAAGCAAGACAGTTCCTGTCCTTAAGGGCCAGCAACCTAGTAAAGAGACTGATAATAAAACGATTCCAATAGCATGAGCTACGTGCCACAGAAAGCTGTGTGGACAGGATGCTCTAGAAGCGCAAAAAAGCAGCAATAAACAAGAAGAGAGTGAGGCGTGATGCGGAGGAAAGGTTCACAGCAGAGGTTTAACTGGATCTGTAAATGGAAGCAGGACGAAGCCAAGTAAGTCAAAGGAACTTGTGAAGGCGCTCCAAGTACACTCAAAATCTGTTTTAGCTGACATTAACACAAAGAAATAAAAAGCAGCCTTCCCATAATGAAACCTAACTGTGGCTCAGGGGAGTCAGTACTGTGAAAAGCTTTAATAAATATTATTTTCATAGTTAAAAAAAAAACAACAAAAATCTCTTTTCTGTAGTTTTTCTATTCACTGACTTGAGGTTGCTGAACTCCTCCTATAGGGTTTGTTACCTTATATTCACACACTAAAACTTTTTTAGCTCCTCATCTTTCATCTTGTTTCTGTACTCTTCCCCTCCCCTTTGATCACCTTAGCCAACAACTTGAACAACCCCTTCACACCATCAGAGATCTGCCACCATTTCTGTCTGTCCCCTGACAGACAATAAAGAAGGCAGGCCCCAAGTAGGAAAACTGTGAGGTCTAAAAAATGCTTATTTCTAGGAAGCCATAAACAAACATACTGATGAAGTCATTTCTGTGCTACCAACCTGCAAAAACAGATGCCAACTAACAAAAGCGCAATCGTACCATGCCATGCTAACTAAAAGTACTGGTGGGTAAGACAGTCTGTACCTAGAAGGTGGGTAGGTAAGAGCTGACAGACACCACAGTGAAAACCCCCAGGTAAAAGGGACCAATACATACATAGTCACAAGGGTGTGCACAATTAGGAAGTTTATCACAGGTAAAAAGATTTTCCAAAAGAAGAACAAAAGACAAATTTCCCCTTAAAGATTAAGCCCACACCCACCTCCTCCAATAATTTTCTGTTGTGCCCTCACATGCATCTCTTCCTACAGCCTCACTACACTGTAGTTTATCGTGGTACTTATTACACTGCACTATAATCTCAGATTTACTTGTCCGCCTTTTCTTCTAGAACTTGATTATCTTTAGGGCAGATATGTTTGCCTTATTTCTTCATCTACAGTGACTAACACAGCACCTGCACATAGTAAACACTCAATACGTCCCCGAATGAAAATTACTTTCATATAAACTAAGAAGCTATCATGGAATCCATATACTGCTATTAATTCCTTTCTCCTGTTTTTATAGTCTCCTTGGGAAATCTTACCTAATTCTACTGTTTCAATAAAATCAAACTCACCCTGTAACATCCACCGCTCCCCCTAAATGACAGACATGTATTTTGAAGGACCTACTAGCATGGATCCTCCACACATTCCTCAAACTCCTTATATCCTCTGCCTAAACTTTTTTTTTCTGGTAACACACTATCTTTGAATATTCGCCAGTTCAAATAATAGCATCATAAGCTACTCAATCAGAAATCTCCAAGTCATCTTGTGTCTCTTCTCTTACTCCAAAGAGTTCCACTAATTCTTCCTCCTAATAAACCTCGAATTCCTTCTTCTCTTACCCTCAAGATAACTTAGTCTAGGTCCTCTTCATCTTTTTTGCTAAATGACTACAAGCACCCATGGAGGGGCGACTGCCTCCATTTCTTCACCCTGTTCAACTGGTCTTCCACAGTACCAATAATAATCCTCTAAAAACACAAATCTGATTTTTTTTAAAGATTTTATTTGAGAAAGAGAGAGCGAACGCACACAAGCAGGGGGAGGGGCAGAAGGAGAGGGAGAAGCAGGCTCCCCGCTGAGCAGAGAGCCCGACACGGGGCTCTATCCCAGGACCCTAGTATTACGACCTGAGCCAAAAAGTAGACGCTTAACCAACTAAGCCATCCAGGTGCCCCAACACAAATCTGATCTTGTTATTCACCTGCTTAAAAACATCAATGAATACTTCACTGAGTATAAAAGAAGTTCAAATGCCATAGCTGAGATTGTAAGGCTCTTGAACAGTCCAGGCGCAATCTTTTCTGCCCCATTCATTGCCATTCTCTTTACATCCTTTGCTCTGAAACCCCCATGTGACTCACACATCTACTATGAATGTCATGCTATTCCCCCACCCCTACCACTACCTTCAAATCTTTGTTTATCCTTCTGTGTGGGACATCCTGTCCCTAATCACCAACCAGTGAACTGCATATAAAACCATAAAGAGCTGGTTCAAAGGTCACCTTCTCTTTGAGACGCTCCTCTATGCCTCAATGTAGAACTCCCATGTATCTAGAGCAGTACTCACACAAATATAGTATGAGCTAGGTATGACATGTAAAATTTTCTAGTGGGGGGCACCTGGGTGGTTCAGTCGGTAAAGCATCTAACTCTTGATCCCAGCTCAGGTCTTGATCTCAGGGTTGTGAATTCAGGCCCCATGCTGGGCTCCACGCTAGGCATGGGGCCTACTTAAAAAAAAATTTCTAGTAGGCACATTAAAAAGGTAAAAAGAAGGAGGCGAAATGAATTCTAATAATATATTCATTTAACCCAATATATCTAAAATATTAGCATTTTACTATATAATCAATATAAAAATTATAAGTCTTTAAAATCCAGTGTATATTTTAGAGCATATCTCAATTCAAATCCTAAAATTTTCATCAAAGTACTTGATCTATATTTAGATTTCATAAAATTTACAAGTGAAAAAGCAAATTCACATACTCAAATTATTCTATGTCAGTTTTTAAATTTCTTAACAATAACTGAAACTAAAGTAAATTCAGTTCCTCAGTCTATCAGCCGCGCATTCAAGCGCTCAATAACCACAGATGGTAACTGGCCACTGTACTGGACAATATCAATCCACAGCATTTTGTGTTCACCTATACTATAGTCCCCCTAACACTACATTATGTTCAGTTGTTATTTTTCAGTCTTTTCAACAAAACTCGAAGCCCCTCAAGAGTTTAGAGGAAGATCATGTATTTTCAAAGTCTAGAAACAAATAAATATAAACTAAAGATCGCTTCTCAAGCCGACTCAGATTCTGATAATTTTTCCCAGTAACTACTTTCCCAATCCATAGAAATTTTTTAAAAATAGAAAGGTAAATGAAACAGCTGCTAGAAACTAATATTTATTGATGAAACCTCATTGTTAAACATGTGCTGAAAGTATTCAACAAGATATCCTTGTCCTTGGTCAGTTAAGCAAACAAAATTCTCCAATAGGACATTATGCTGAAATAGCAAGACCTAGCTATTATTTTATACTGATGAAGCAACATGCAATGGCCTGGTATGCTGCCATTCATTATCACAAATCTCTCTCTCTAGGGACTTGAATGCTAACTGTACGATCAGCATTCAGAGGATGACTAAACAATACTCCATGGCTGAAAGTTCTAGAGAGTAACAAGTTTATGGTACAATCACGAATGAAAAGAATGCATCTGTGTTTACTTGTTGAAAGCACATAGTACACGCAGAAGTCTAAGCTTAGACACTGAGGTTTCTGGTAACAGCCAAAAATATAATAAATTTCAAAAAAATACAAAATTAATCGAGTACATGGTATACATTTAATTGGCTGACATACCATCCTTCCTGTCATCTTCTGATAAAAACCTATTCTTTTATGTTTTTTCAAAAATAAGATTCTGAAGTAAAATATTCTGAAAAACTAAGGAAAATATAAATTGTCACTTCAAACGAACACAACCAAATAAATGGATTTCTAACTTACTACACGTACCAATTTGTTAACAAGGCTGCATGTCAGCACTGTAATACAGTTGCTTAGATAATCTATTAATTCCAAACTCAGTGCATAATTTAAGAGTTTACAGTATTATATCCTTAAAGCTGTACTGAAAATCTTAAACCCATACAAAGTAAATAAAAAATAGATGATTTTCTATCATTTTAATGGCCACTTTATACTAAAACAAGAAATGTTTAAGCCCTGAATTCCTTAAAAGATAGTCAAAATAGGTATCTAGATACATATAGATGAACTTACTAATATAAAAATATGTGCATACATTCACCCACATATATGCATGAAAAAAATCAAAAGATACATATCAGTTCCTGTAACCTGTTTCATGGAATTATGGCTGGTTTTGTTTACCTGTATTCTCTTATTCTGAAATGAGATTAAAAAAGAAATTTTAGAAGAGAAAAAGGCCATTAGTTTTAAACCTATGTAACAATTCTGGATTGAAATTCTACAGCCTAAGCTATAAAGGCAAGAACACACTGATGATACCCATGGAGGTCAGTATCTAAAACTTTACCTAGAAAATTGAGAGCAGGCAAGGAGAAAGGGCTAGTTCACATTCATGAATATTCTGGGTTCATTCTAAATCAGAAATGTAGTCACCGTGCTTAGAATTAAAAACCTCATAAGCCACATTGAGAATACGGTTCCCATTAGAGCAAGTTCTCCGAGTTGCTAAAGGATAAAACAGGACAGGGTAGAGAAGAGAAAGGTGAAATGCATGAGGTAGAATGAGACTGTTCCCTAACGACAGTGGTCAAAAGTCCAACACCTCTCTGAATGCAGTTCATCCTCAAGTTTCATAAACTGAGGCCAGTCTAAACACTAAGTAATCATTCTCTTTGCAACCATCAGCACAATCCATTTCCAGAACTTTTTTCATCTTACAAAACTTAAACTCTGTACACATCACACAGTAATTCTCTATCCCCTCACCCCTCAGCCCCAGGCAACCAACACTCGACTTTCTGTCTATATGAACCTGACCATGCTAGGTGCTTCATGTAAATGGAATCATACATATTTGTCTTTTTGTGACTGGTTTATTTCATTTTACAAAATGGTCTCAAGACTCATCCATGCTGTGGCATGTGTCAGAATTTCCCTTCTAAGATTGAATAGTATCCCACTATATGTACATACTACATTTTGTTTATTCATCTCTTCACGGACTCTTGGGTTGCTTCCACCTTTTGCTATTATAAATAATGCTGCTATAAACATGGACATAAAATTTCTATTCCAAGTCCCAGCTTTCAATTCTTTTGGATACTGTGATGATTAATTTTAACTAGACTGGATTAAGAGAATGCTCTAATAGGTGGAAAAACACTATTTCTGGGGATCTCTGGAAGAGATAAGCATTTAAATCAGCAAAGTAGACTGTCCTCACCAAAGGAGGTTGGCATCTTCCAATCTATTTAGGGCCTAAATAGAACAAAAAGGCAAAGGAAGGGCAAAATCACTCTCTTACCATGACTCTCCAGGTTCTTGAATGTTAAGACTTAGACAAGGACTTACACCATCATCAGACCTTCAGACTTGGACTGAATTACACTACCGGCTTCCGTGGTTCTACAGATTGTAGATAGCAGAGTTGGGCTTTTCGGCCTCCATTACTACATGAGCCAATTCCTATAAGTCTCTTATATCTATAGATACCCTATTGGTTCTTTTTCTCTTGAGAACCCTAATAAGAGCCCTTTTCTCTTGAAACACCTCAAATAAAACTTACCATTAGCTCTAAAGGTCATCATTCAAAAAAATAACCCTAATACCTTACATATTTTCCACATCCTGACATCCTACATATACATGGAAGACCATTAATCCAAAAGAGGGGGAAAACTCAGCAGCTAAGCTTAAAAGTAATTGAATTTTCTCTCGACCTCCTTATATATCCTTACTGCCAAAGAGAAAAATATAAAACATTCTACTTATATTTCAAAGTACATGAAATAAAATTCATCTAATAAATACACTCGAATTCTACAGAGTTAATGCTAGCCAAAAATGCGGTTTATTTCCCAAATCCTCAGTCTCCTCTCAGGGCCCTTTCAACCTCTCTTCCTCTCAAAACTAGTTCTCAATTTGGATTTTTTTTTTTAAAAGGCTCTTAAATACAAAAGATATGGGGCGCCTGGGTGGCTCAGTCGGTTAAGCATCTGCCTTCGGCTCAGGTCATGATCTCAGGGTCCTGGGATCGAATCCCACATCACGCTCTCCGCTCAGCGGGGAGTCGGCTTCTCCCTCTCCGTCTACTCCTCCCCACTGCTTGTGCTCTCCCAAATAAATAAATTCTTTAAAAAAATATTTTTTAAATAAATAAACACAAAAGATATGTTCCCCTAAGTCAAATTAACTACTGACCCTCAACTAAAGACTCAGAATTACTCTATCCTGTTCTTTTTGGTCTTTTTTTTTAAAGATTTTATTTATTTATTTGACAGAGAGAGACACAGTGAGAGAGGGAACACAAGCAGGGGGAGTGGGAGAGGGAGAAGCAGCCTTTCCCGCGGAGCAGGGAGCCCGATGTGGGGCCCGATCCCAGGAGCCCGGGATCATGACCTGAGCCAAAGGCAGACGCTTAATGACTGAGCCACCCAGGCGCCCCACTCTACCCTGTTCTAAGGCTCACTTGAAACACGCTGGTCTCCTCTGGTTCCAAATCAATTTTTTATATATGCTTGCTCCTTTTCATTAGGTATCTGAACATTCAAGGAGAAATAAAAAGGTTTTCATTCAGGGTTCAGAAGTCTATAAAAACAAAATGAGAAAATCTGTGACAGAGATCTAAATTAAGATTTACTAACTTCTTGTTTACTGTGTCTGTTTAGGATACTGTTGCTCTTCAGCATGAGACATACTGAAAGTGGCATAAAGATGCCTTGCTCCTTTTAATAGAAGAAAGTGCTAACCATAGGAAGGAACAAGTCTGGTTATCACAGTTTTTAGTCTTCATATTCGATTTCAGTGAATGTACTAACATGAAAACTATTACATAACAACAATGATACAGCAAAGCAAGTGACTATTATAAAAGTATCCATATTTTTCTTTTTATATTTAGTTACTAGAGAAACATTAAGATTTATTAATTCCCATTTCAATCATTAAATCTTTAGCTGAAAAGTTAAAAAGATCACATTCCTTCCCACTTGATTATGCCTAAAGAACAGCTAGTTATAAGTTATTACAACTGAATAAGTTATTATAACTGATAAACACTATTTTTCCTTAACTCATTTAAATTACAGTAACAGAACTGTCAATGAAGAAAAAAATTACTTGAATTGAAATATAAAATAGATGGCCTTTCCATAAAAACAAATAATCTAATCCTTAGGCATATGTTACATTCCCCGAACGTTTAACAATACTATCAACATGACACAGCTGCTTAATAATTTTTTTTTAAAGATTTTATTTATTTACTTGAGAGAGAGAGAGAGAGAGAGAGAGAGAGAGAGCACAAACAGGGGAAGCAGCAGAGGGAGAGGGAGAAGCAGGCTCCACACTGAGCAAAGAGCCCGACACAGGGCTCAATCCCAGAACCCGGGATCATGAACTGAGCTGAAGGCAGACACTTAACCGACTGAGCCACCCAGGCACCCCAATGCCTTTCAATAATAAACATGACAAATCAAATGAAGGAAAACCTGGCATACCTGAGAGACATGTTTAGTAGATAATTAATAAAACTTTAAAACCATACTTTGCTGGCTAGAAAAGGGATGCACTAAGCTGCACAAAGCATTAGACTCTTCTTTAAATTATGCAATATAGTTATAAAAGGCAAAAAAAACTTAACAAAAAAAATTTTTTTTGAAAATAGAGAATAGGAGTAAAAAGAAAAAAACCCCACAAAACTCCAGAAAACTACTACTCCAGTAGAACCCCTGTTGATGTCTTAAATGAAGTTGTGGACACTTCTAATTTTTAACCTTCAAACATCTTGTACTTCCACAATTTCAAAATGAAACACCCAAGCTTCCTTTAATACAAAAATCTGGACAGTCTTAAACCAGCTGATAAACTTCTTGACCAATCGAGTAATAGCAACAGTTCTGTTTCATATATTATCTGTAGGACAATGTTTCTGCAATTTTGTATGAGCATTTTATTGTATTTCACATTTATTAAAATGAGGCAAAAAAATTTGAAAAAAATAGTACAGCATTGCCCTATATCTGACATAGAGACAAGCAATCTATAGTCCAAATTCAGCTTGCAGCCCATTTTTGTAAATAAAGTTTTACTGAAACATAGCCATACTGTTTCCATATGGCCTATGGCTGCTTTTGTGCTACAATGAGAGTTGGATACTTGTAAGAGAAGCCATATAAACTCACAAAACCTAAAATATTTACTATCTGGTTCTTCACAGAAAAAGTCAGCAACTCTGTGAAGATGCCCTCCCCATATTCAGCTAGATTTTACTAAAACCAAATACACAAGAATTAGATGAATTATGGATTTTACTACATTCTTCCAAAGTAATTACCTCAAATAAATTACAAAATTTACATCCTTTCAGCAGTGACATTCTCCTATAAACTTCAGAAAGCAGAAAATGCAATCTTCAGCTTTTATATTAACAGTGAGTTTCAACTGTTTTCTTAATTCACACGTTTTAATACCTATTTAAAAGACAAAAATAGTTCTCTTAACTACAGACTCAGTTATCACAAAGACCTTTAGTGATTGCCTTCAAACAAATTTTATTTTAAAAATATAACTTTATTAGTAGCTAGCCAATGTCAAACAGACACACAAATTGAATGCAGAATCTCTAGCTTTAAAAATTAACTTATGGGGCGCCTGGGTGGCTCAGTTGTTAAGCATCTGCCTTTGGCTCAGGTCATGATCCCAGGGTCCTGGGATCAAGCCCCGCATCAGGCTCCCTGCTCAGCGGGAAGCCTGCTTCTCCCTCTCCCACTCCCCCTGCTTGTGTTCCCTCTCTCGCTGTGTCTCTATCAAATAAATAAATAAAATCTTAAAAAAATAAAATAAAATAAATATTAACTTATTTCGGGCGCTGGGGTGGCTCAGTAGGTTAAGCTCTGCCTTCGGCTCAGGTCATGATCTCAGGGTCCTGGGGATTGAGCCCCGCATCAGGCTCCCTGCTCAGTAGGGAGCCTGCTTCTCCTTCTCCCGCTCCCCCTGCTTATGCACCCTCTTTCTCTAATAAATCTAAAAACAAATTAACTTATTTAACTTATTCTTCCCCACATATTTTCCCTCTGACTTCATAGGTCATCCTATTCATTGCTTTAACCTACTTATTACCTGCATTTCAACAAATCACCTAACATGCTCACACTTGGCTCTAGTTTAAAAAAAAAAAAAAGTCAATACAGATTAACAGACTGACACTATAGGTTAGCAGGGTTTTCTTCCTAGCTTATTTATAAAATTGTATTAAATGATACTGTTTATATTTCTTACATGTCAGGAATTTTTAAGACAATGAATGGTGTCTCATTCATATTCTGGGTCTAATTCTTATTGTTGTACTACTATATTTTGACTTTTCCTTTGCATTTGCAAACAGAAAATTAGAGCTGTATTGGGGGATGAAAAAGTTTGGGAAACGTTTGTAGAGATCCAAACAGAAAGGAGTTGAAACTTGAAGGGAAAATAAGAATAGCAACTACATAGATTTGAAATACACACAAACACATACACATATTTTCTAAAGGAAATTAAGCCGCTCTGTGGCAATAAATATTACAGAGTATAAGTGATTTTGTGTTGCAATTTCATTTCCTCTGATTAACAATGACATTTTCCTTCGTCTAAATAAACTTAGGCTTAAACTGTCTATTCAAAATAATTTAATTGTCCTCCAAAAAAGCTGAAGTCACTTAATTGTCTTGGTTTTCCAGACACTCCACCTCTCCCATTCCTCCACTGGCTCCTAGAGGAGTCAATAAGAATTAATGTGTGCAACTTGATTTTTCTATGATATATATAGAGAGACACTCAAGACATGGTGACCCCTAAACTTCTGAAAGAAAGGTGTGTTGGGGGGACACCTAAAACACCTGAAGTGTACATCACTGCAAAGCATAACCTGGCAGTTTCTGTATCAGATAAAGTACCATAACTAATATCACCACCACTTACAGTACCAGAATCATATTGGAATATCCTATATAGTTCCTTGATGTTTACAGTAATGGCTCCTACATGCTTCTACCAGGTTGCTGGCTATTCTGTTCTCTGCAGGTACTTTTAACAAGTCAGGTAATATCCAGCCAAATCAAAATTTCTTATCAGAGATCACAGGAAAGCAACAGAAATAATCTACTATTCCACAATGGTATCTGGTATTCTTTCATAAGGTATCATTCTATCATAAGACATGATCCTTTGCTCATCATCATATCCCCAGAACCTTGCACAATACAAAGTACACAGCTGGTGCCCAATAAACGTTTCTTTAGTGAATGTATGAATTAATTATTCCAGTAAATCTAAAGTCATGATTTTTATTTTATTCTTCCCCAGTGGTGTTTTCCCTTCCTTTCCATGTAAGAAGTGATCAAGATATTTAACAAATATGTATGAAAAAAGGAAAAAAAAAAAACAGTTCTCTTAAAGCCCTTAGATGACAATGGGTATTAAAAAACTATTGTTTAGTGGCGCCTGGGTGGCTCAGTCATTAAGCGGCTCAGGTCATGATCCCAGGGTCCTGGGATCAAGCCCCATGTCGTCAGCTACGCGGGGGAACCTGTTTTTCCTTCCCCCACTCCCCCCTGCTTGTGTTCTCTCTCTCTCTTGCTGTCTCTCAAATAAAATCTTAAAAAAAAAAAAACTATGTTTAACTTGATGAGTTCAAACTTCTCTGAAATATAGGGAAGATACTGCAGATTCTGTTTTCAAATACCCTGCCTTGTTGTCTCAGAAAAATGCTTATCTAAAAAACATGGCCTCAAATCTCTTCATGTAAAATAACCAACAGAGATACATATAGGCATCTACGTCAAATTATGCCTAGTAATTAAGTTGCACCTTTCATACTTCAATCAGACATATAATGGTATTTCTATGACTTTTATAGACATACATTCACTTGATAAGTACATTTTATTTCCTAAGTAAATATTAAAATAGGCTTTAGCTATTTTTCCTTTCTTCTATTTTTAATTAAAATGTAAAAAAAAAAAATAGGGGTGCCTGGGTGGCTCAGTCGGGTTGCCTTCAGCTCAGGTCATAATCCCAGGATCCTGGGATGGAGCCCTGGGTCGGGCTCCCTGCCCAGTGGGGAGCCTTGCTTCTCCATCTCTTCCCTGCTTGTGCTCTCTCTGTCTCTGTCTCTCTCTCAAATAAATAAAATCTTTTTAAAAGTGTCAAAAAATATACAGTACAGTCTGTACGCCTGAGGTCAAACTAACAAAGATACATCTACACATAATAACAGAAACCACTTATATAGTATATTTTGTGGACCAGACACTAGTCTAAGTACTTGTATTAATTCATTTAATCCTCGTAAAAATCCTATGACATAGGTACTATTATTCCCACTTTACAGATGAGGAAATGCTGCCAGAAAAGTTCAGGTACTCATCTAGGGCCCGACAACCAGAAAATGATCTTTGAACCCAAGCAACCAGGCTCCAGAATCCATGCTCTCTGCCTCTCTTACACTATGTTGCCTCTACACTTCATTAATGGGTAAAAAGTTTATTAAAGTTGTAAGTGTAATTTAATACTGAATTTTTAGAAATGGTTAAGCTATAGAAACTTATAAGCTATTTAGAAAGTAAACCATACCAAAATTCAAGTCTTCTTTGAAGTACACTGAAGACTAAATTGGAAAATCAAGAAAAGGACTTGTGCCAGAGAATGAAATAACATTTCTGTTTGACAATGTACGTATTAATTAGGAAATAGAACTGAGAAGTCCTATTCTTCAATGTCCAGCTCTTCTGATTTCACTAGTAGCCTTTTATGCTCTCTTTCATTCACTTACTCACATTCAAGAAATGTTCAACATATCCCTGACTGAAAGGACAGAAAAAGTAACAGACAAATCGCTGTCCCTAAGAAGTATGGCACCTCAGGGATGGGAAGCAAGACTCAAAGCAGCTGAGTGTGTTTCCCAGACTTTACATTGTAAGTTCCTCAAAAAACAGTATCGTATCAGTTTTCTATAAGAATATTAAAATTGACAAAAGATTATCAAATGTTAAGTGTAGTAAGCAATGTTATGTTAAAAAAAAATAAAAATAAAAACACGCCTAAGGCAGTAACAATTTCCATATAGGTAGAAAAACAAGAATGCATGCCCACTGATATATATTATAAGAGGCCCAATACAGTATACAAAATATGTAGTACACACTCCAAACAAATCAATTCTAAACTATACATTTAAGAATTTTTGCTTGCCTCAGAAAAGCTCTTTCGAAGGGTCTCAAATAGAAATCCACAAAGCTTCCAACTGTCTCTCTTCCAATAAAATTTTCCTTAAGCAGGAACAAAAATAATACATAGCAATTAATATTTATTAAGCATAAACTCTGTTGGAAGCACTTGACTTATCTCGTTAATCTTCTCAACACCAAGGAGTTTAATTATTCCTCCTCATGAGGAAGTTGTTGAACTCAGATCAAAACCAGGTCTATTGGATTTCAAAGTCCAGGCTGTTACTCAGCACCTATACTGCTGCTACCGAGAAGGAGTAAAAGAAATCATTTCTCAGAGCTGTGTTTAATAAATACGTTCATTACCATAGTGTAAAATATTTTCAAATTTAAGAACTGGCACATTGTCTTTCCCTGAAACTACAAACAGAAAAACACTAACAAGAAATACTAAGTTATTTGATTTTAATTCCAGTTTGCCTATCTTTTAACGAAAGCTGACGATACTGTTCCATACTTTCTAAAACGTGCCTGGCACAGCATAAGTAATCAATAAATATTTTAAATAATTAAATAATACTCTCCTGTCTGTAAGCATGGCAACCATACGGTTCAGTTCAGATTTCAACGCCTCCCACTGTCCCAAGAAGTACATTCTCACTTCCCATACTTGGTCATAACAAAGTATAGGACAGGCTTTGGTTCTGATTTTTGGTTCATAAAGTATGGTTGCCACATCCATGACACCACCAAAAATACAAGCTCAAAATTTTTTCAACTGTCCAACTAATTTTGCTATGCACAATAAAAGTAGAAGAAGTAACAGAGCAAAAGTATATTCCACTAGGAAACAGATTACTACTTTATTCAATATACAGAGTGATCCAACTTACTGAGTGCCTTTAAGTATGGCGCATGAGGTAGTTTTAAGCAGAAAAAGACAATTCTCAAGATTTATTTTCATGGTTCTGTAGTACTTTGGAAATTGTAAAATAAGGGCCATGACACACCCACCAATTTCTTTTTCAAAATACTTTCAAATACATTTCTGACTGCAGTACCATACCTCTGTCTACTCTCCCAAAGTAAGGGACTGAATACCTTCCCACTCCATTTATTTCTCAAAGAGAAGGGGAGGCTGAACAAATCCCCCATTGTGAACCATTCAGCTAGATTATGTGCTTAGGTACTTATGAGATTTTAACTAACATCACCTATAGTCCCCATCTGTGGAGAAGCTACTAGATACAAAAACTAAGAAGGCCAGATGTATACTCTGGGCTCTAACTAAGAGGCCAAATATGATAAGGAGAATTCAGAGGATAGAGTCTCCAAAATAAGACTCAGTCTACATCTACAGAACTTTAAAAGAATGTCACAAATAATAAACACACTAAGAGTTCAGAAAGAAGGAGAAACAAGTGTTTCAAACTTAGAGAGTAAGGGAAACAAGGTTTTTGTTTAGATTTTTTTTTAATCAGACAGAAAGTTGAATATCTAGCATTTTTAAAAATTATAGTAATCACAGCCTACAGTAAGCAAAACTATTACCTGGAATTTTTCAGCATTTTCATTTCAGGGGAATTAGGCAAATGATATCTAATAGTACAATTTTTTTTTCCCAAAAAGTTACATTGAGTATGTCCTGGAGAGACACTACAAACTAACATACTACTATAAAGACAAACTAATAGTAATAATTACGAAGACTACAAACGTCTTGGTTTCTTTACAGAAAGGTTCAATAATCTTTCATATACTGTTACTAATGCTGGAGCATGGATTACAATACACCAAAAAAAAAAAAAAACCCTGCATATTATGCTTAAGGAAGAACCTATATAGTAGGCAGGCTTTTTTTTGTTTAAGTTTCCCATCTTCTAACTTCAGCACAAAAGATATTTAAAGCAGTCGGACTCCTTCCTCTTTTCCATCCTTACTAGAGACATAAAGTCTTTCACTTCTTGTCATTTCTATTTTTGCATATCCAAGGTTTTAAGATCCTGACACTGAGTATTTTCACATTATGCTTTCCTTGTGGGAATGTGACTTTATGTACAACAATTTTTGATTCAAGTACAAACTACTTCTAAGGCAAGAAATTTCCAACACTTTAGTATTACTGTAATTCATTATATTTCATATGGGTTTACAACAGAAAAATTAATTCAATTCTATGTATTGTTAAAAGACCACTGAATATATGCTGATTTAACTGACACAGATTTTAACAAATTATTCACCTAACCGGTTGTCTAACTGAAAAAGAGTTTAGCCAAAAAGTATATAGCCAAATTTTAAAACATTTTATCAAAAATTTTTATCATCATCAACCACTAAACCACTAAACACATAACTTTTACCTACTACATAAAGGAGTACATTCTAAGGGGAAGAACCCTGCAAGAGAAGGGGAGGCATTTTAATGCCTCAAATGCCATTTTCACACAGCCTGATGTACACTTTCACTGAAACAGCAATTTTTTTTTTTAAGAATTTATTTATTTGACAGAGAGAGACAGTGAGAGAGGGAACACAAGCAGGGGGAGTGGGAGAGGGAGAAGCAGGCTTCCCACGGAGCAGGGAGCCTGATGCGGGGCTCGATCCCAGGACACCGGGACCATGACCTGAGCCGAAGGCAGACACCCAATGACTGAGCCACCCAGGCGCCCCTGAAACAGCAATTTTCAAAAATTGTGGTTCTAGAGTCCCTTTATACTCCTGACACAAAAGAGCTTTTGTTCATGTATGTTCTATCAATTGCTATATCTAGTTATTAGGAATTAAAACAAAGAACTTTCAAAATTATTTGTTCATTTAAAAATAAACCCCTTATATGTTAGCATAAATATATATTAATGAAAACTAATTACAGTCTCCCCAAAAACATTAGTGAGAAAGATGGCATTGTTTTACATTTACAAATCTCTGTGTGGACTCACAAATCTACTTCTACATTACGTCTTTTGTTATATGTTGTTTTGAACTACATGAAGGGAAAATGGTCTTATGAAGACATGCAGATGGGAAAGGAAGAACTATTTCAGTAGCCCTTCCAGTAATTGTGGACATTCTTCTCTGACACTACCAAAACTCAGTAAGTGGTAGTTTCTTATCTTACAAATACTGAAACATTTCATTACGCAGCATCAAAGACAAAGAACAAAACAAAATACTCATTATTACCAATGTTTCATCAGAAAAGTCTTAAGATTGAGAAGTATAAGCTCATGGTGGCTGATATAAATTCTTAAAATTCTAATTTGTACTTTAAAGCTTGAATTTTATCATTTGCAACAAACACGGTTTTCCTTAAAGTGATGGGCTTACTCTGTTCATATCTGAGAAAGTACCTAACAAATGCCCTAGTATGAACACTGTTTCTCAATTACTCTCTCAGGTAAAACTGATGTTCTGTGAAAAGTGACTGGTTCAACTCCTAACTCAAGAATGTCAAATTTTTTATTTTGTTATATTTAAGTATTTTTAAAAGATATAAGTACTCCCCTGACTTTGCAAACTGAGAATATGGAATTGTTTCTTCAGTGTAATAAGAAATTCATCTCTACCTACCTTACAAAGCAGTGGTGAAGCAACTGCATATGTAAGCATCTTTTCTGGTGCCTGACACATTGAAGATACTCAGCAATGGCTAGTCCCTTCACCTTCCTCTCCAATCGTGGTTATTTTCATGAATCCCCTCTAGTTTATTTTTGTATCTCTCATCAGAAATCAAGTTGTTACCCACTTTCCAACTACGTTCAAGTTACTGAATTCTATACTGCTGAGTCAGAAAAGTTGGCAAATAAAGTAGTGTTCAACCCAGATTACAGAAAGAGGGCTTCAGAAGTCAAGTATCTTGTAGAAAGGCCCTGAGACAAAAATTTCTCTGGTTCAGAAGCCTCTTCTGCACCTCCTTCCTTAATATGCCAAGTTACAATCATGATTTTCCAGACATCTGAGCTTATGTGTTACTATACCACACTTCAAAGTAATTATGGTGATAAAATTATTTGTTAGTCATTCTGAGTCTAAACCATCCGTCTGGCATTTACTGAAGCAATTGCTAAAGATATTCTATGCATACAGATGAGATTTTTCTGAAGAAAAATGCAAAAATGTTTCCACATCTGTTGTTTTTGTTGATATGTCACCTAGATTAGCAAATTCTTTCCTAGGAAGAAAACAGGGTGAAAACACAGAATATAATGTACACATTTTTTAATGACTCTATTAAGATTATGTTATCTTTTCAACCATATTTTCCTATTACTACTCTACTACAATCCTACATTTATATGTGAGTATGTATATACACATATACATTTATATGTCAAGAGACAGAAAATTCCCAATACCCCAAGTCAACTGACACAGTGACTTTAATCTTTAAACATAATGTCTGGCTTTTTTAAATCACAGACTAGAATATTCAAGCATTTAAGTCTATCAGAATTCATCTACAGATGTGAAAAAATTTGTATGCAATTTACCTTAGAGTATCCAAAAATTCTGAAACATGAATATATTAATTCCATATTCCAAAGGATATATCCCACAGTATAGCGAATCACTGTGCTATACGAACATTTTTTTTTAAGATTTATTTGAGAGAGAGTGTGAGAGAGAGAAAGCGCACATGAGGGGGGGAGGGCCAGAGGGAGAAGCAGACTCCCCGCTTGGGAGGGGAGCCCAATGCCAGACTTGATCCTGGGACTCCAAGATCATGACCTGAGCCGAAGGCAGTCGCTTAACCAACTGAGTCACCTAGGTGCCCCTGA
Source organism: Eumetopias jubatus (assembly GCF_037043125.1). NCBI lineage: Eukaryota > Metazoa > Chordata > Mammalia > Carnivora > Otariidae > Eumetopias > Eumetopias jubatus. The sequence goes on along the minus strand of NW_028274814.1, from coordinate 4,793,022 downwards.
ACATTTATTGTTTCTTACTGTCTAGCATTCTCCTTTTCACATACTGTCTAGCATTCTCCTTTCACCACCCCCATTCCTTTCTTTAGTTATCTGCCCTCCCCCAAATAATGTGATTCTGACAGGACTGCCAATCACACTACCCTGTACACCTCACACCTTCTTTGTGAAGGGATTGGCACAAAATGCAGTTCTGACAAATCAGAATACTCAACCTACCTAACAGAGTAATTGGCCCACAGATGAGCGCAAGACTTAATCAAGCTAGGTTGAGATGTTCCTGCAAAGGATTTTACATATGAACTTCAGGTCTGTCTTTTGGATCTAACCGTGATGATAAAGCCTGGGGTAGTCAGTTGCACATCCCGTGTATTAGTCAGAGAAACAGATCCAACAGGATGTATGTGTATATAGAGAGAGAGAAAGAGAAAGTAATTTATTTTAAGGAACTGGCTCAGGCAATTATGGAGGCTTGGCAAATCCAAAATCTGCGGGGTAGGCTGGCAGGCTGGAGACCAAGGGAAGAGTAGCAGTTTAAGTTCAAAGTTTACTGGCAGAATTCCTTCTTGCGGAGGGGAGGGTCTATTCTGCACTCTATTAAGTATTTCAACTGATTGGATGAGGCCCATCCACATTATCGAGTGTAATCTGCTTTACTCAAAGTCCATTGACTTACATGTTAATCACATCCAAAAACACCTTCACAGAAACATTCAGAATAATATTTGACCAAATACCTGGGCATCATGGTCCAGCCAAGTTGACATACAAAGTTTCAGTTCTTCATCACACTTCTCTTGTCACCTATAGGCATATCTTATTAAGGTGGTGTTTTCTTTTAAATCAGTATTGTCTTCACTATACAGATTATTTACTACATTATTTGCTGTCAAGAGTTACTGGCAGAAATAGAACACAATCTTTGACTTTAAAGACTACAACCTGAAAAGGGCAAGATATGCACAAAAGGGAACATTACTTTGCTCTTCCAATTTTATAGCACAGAAAATTCCTCTCTACTTGAAATCTGGATCTTCAAAACTTCCTTTGCTGAACTAGAATCAGTCTGGGAATTCCATCCTTGCCAGCTGATTCCCTGGCCTTCAGAACAGCTGGTGTCAATGAATGACCTGGTACAGGACAAGTATAATGTGGGAAGACCTAGAGAATCAATCTCAGAAACAGAGGATATGGTTGATAACTACTATTCTGTCTCCCTGGCACCTCTCCCCTTCCTTATTCTGGGAACAGCATACCTACTATTTCTTTGGAGGAGTGCTTTCTCTGTAAATTCCAAATATGGAGTTTGGGTAGGGCCCAATCATGCCCCTGGCCATAAGTATAAGCATGTCATAAGCCAAGCCCAATTCCTTCTCTGAGATTTTCTGAATTAGAACCAAGAGAAGAAAATAAAATATTTTAATACAAAAACGAAGGACATGAGCCTAGTAGTTGCTAGCAACTCATCTATAGCCATGTGGAAGAAGTCTGTCTGGAAAAATAACAAAATCATGGAGACAGAATCAGAGGTAAGAGACAGAAGCAATAAAAGGAATCCTGACAGTAAACCAGGCCCTGGCTCCAACAAATAAACCCTTCCTGTAGTCTGGTTACATGAGCCAATAAATTCCCTTTTGCCTCACCGAGTCACAGTTGGTTTCTACCACTTACAGCTAAGTTCTGAGTAATCACAGGGATTAAAACAGAAAAAAGTAAATGAAAAAATAAAATAAGGCCAAATGCATTAGGAATCATAAAGCAGAAGGACAGGTAAAGTTTAGAAGAAAGTTAAGAGAGACCACACTTGTCTTAGAAAAATGAAAAGGTGAGAAAACGTCAGGTAAGAGGTGAAAGGAAGATGGACATAAAAGGAGTTTTACATTGACTGTGAGCCCAATGAAACTGATGCAAACGTAGGCACTTTCTTGGAAAGATAGTTCATGGCTTTCACTAGATCCTCAAAAAGATCACAACCAAAACCAATTAAGGAGGAAGGGACCTGATAAACAGGTCAATGCTAAAATAAAGCAGGCTCTTTGTTCCAAAAGGAACCCAGTAAGACCAGTTATCCTAAAAGACCTCAATCAACTTTGCCTTCGGGTTTAACCCAAATGTAATTCCAAGCTGATCTAGCTCCTCTACCAAATTTCCATCTACCTAGACATTCATGCCTAAATTTCCTTAAAGAAGATTTATCAATTTTTACTCCATAATTACTTTGCCCAAAACTTTCACTTTAAGAATCTAGGTTTCTGGGGGCAACTGGGTGGCTCAGTCAGTCAGTTAAGTGTCCAACTCTTAGTTTTGGCTCAGGTCATGATTGTGAGGTTTTGAGACTGAGCCCCATGTAGGGCTCCAGGCTGGGTGTGGAGCCAGCTTAAGATTCTCTCTCTCCCTCTCCTCCTCCCTCCTTGCTCATGCATGCACATGCACTTTCACTCTAGAAAACTGAAGACTAGGGGGGAAAAAAAAAAAGAATCTAGGTTTTTGTATATCTTGAAATTTTAACAAAATCTGGTGCAAATGTGCATTTCTTGAGAAAAGGGTTGGTATTTTTCATCAAAATCTAAGAGTTCTGTGACTTTCTGAGTATGTAAGTAGTCAATCAAATAAAACCAATTTTTTAAAACTATTATTCTTTCCTCTTTTGATTAAGGAGAAAGATGTGACGGGAGGATAATCTTGGGAAGCAGAAAGAGAAGACGGGAGTTTCCCAGATGTCATTCAGGGAGAAAAGTACAAAGGGAAGGACATTAAACAGTTTTGAAACTTCAACTTTTTGCCTAAATGTGGCTAAATAATGACTCCTTTGGTTCCAGCAGTGTGGCAGGGGGAGGACTTAACAAAAAGATACAGTGAGCAAGGAACTGGATGACAGGAGACATTATTAGTTGTTGCTACACAAAGCTAATTTATATCTGTTTTTAGATTCAGCACCATCTATGTGGAAACAGATTTAGGAAAATCTCTAACAAACACTGAAACCTTTTATACCTAATCCTGTATTAACCAGGAAATCCAATTAGCCTGAAAAATTACATCCCTCTCGCATTCTTCTTTGTATAACAGATATTCTGTCTGTATTAATACATAGTTTTTAAAATGTTCCCTACAGTGAAATTGCACACAGTATGATTTTGACTTTATAAATATATATATATGTATGTATGTATAGTTAAATTTTTAAATGCAATAAACAACTATATTAGCAGCTGACACAATTTGGGAATAATGAAAGACTAAAAATAAATATTTAAATGCTTTTCAATTAGAAACAAAGTGTAAATCTGTAACAAATTAGGGAATTGATTTCATGAATCCAGTATAGAAGAACTGTTTCATATATAAAATTTTCCAGATGAATTTAAGATTAGGTTTCAAATGCCAGAAATGCATGATCTTATCACTATCAATGAAAATATATATTCTTTCTATAAATCTTTCTACCACCTAAAAATCTAGAACTTAAACATTTCTAGATTTATGGTGACCATAAATATTCATATTATATTTTAAAATAATAATTCTAGGCATTAGAGTTGTTTGGGCTTCCTAAATTTATGTCACATCGTCAGTCCTCTGACTGACCGACCTTTGGCATCTTGTCAGGGTCATAGACAAAGGTCTACCATACCATTTCTACTCTCCAGCTTTTTCTTTTTAAAGATTTATTTATTTGACAGAGAGAGACACAGCAAGAGAGGGAACACAAGCAGGGGGAGTGGGAGAGGGAGAAGCAGGTTTCCTGCTGAGCAGGGAGCCCGATGCGGGGCTCGATCCCAGGGCCCTGGGATCATGACCTGAGCTGAAGGCAGACGCTTAATGACTGAGCCACCCAGGCGCCTCTCTACTCTCCAATTTTAGACCATACTTTCTAATAACTATAGGGAACTGGGAAACTTGATACTTAAGCCTGGTAAGACATATATTAAAGGAGCATTAGTGAGATCATGAGGGACAAACAGGGCATCAGGAGCAAAGTGTGTGGTTTTTAAGGCTTTTTTTTTTTTTTTTTAGATTTTGTATTCATTTGAGAGAGAAGTAAATGCACGAGAGGGGGCGAGGGGCAGAGAGAGAGGGAAAAGCAGATTCCCTGATGAGTGCAGAGCCCCAACATGGGGCTTAATCCCAGGACCCTGAGATCATGACCTGAGCTGAAGTCAGATGCTTAACTGACTGAGCCACCCCCTTTTTTAAAGCTGTTTAAAGGCTTAGAGTTCTGAACTAACATACTGATTTTCAAAGTTTCATATTCTTACCAACCACTAGTATGAACTCTGAAATGACCTAAAAACCTGTTGCTCTAAGGAAGACAATAAATATGATGTATCCAGTTTACTGGGAGTGAAGGGCCAAACTGAATTTTACAATTTTTTACTCAAATTTTGGAATCTCTGTATTGAATTACAATTTTTACCTCCAACTCTATCTCCCTAATATTCTTTGATAAAACCTATGTTGTAGGTAAGGCAAGGGTCACAGCACTTCTAGGTTACTGTTTTTCAAAAAGAAACATACATTTTTACTGGGACATTAATCTAGGTTTCCCTTTCCCCTTTGACTTGAAGTATTTGTGGCTAACCACTGGCCATCATTTCAGAAGCATTTAGCCTATCTATTATGTGCCAGGTACTATACAAGGCACTTGATATATAGAGATAGACAAGGCATGATAACTAGCGTGCCCTGGAGATTACAGACTGACTAGCAAGAAGGAAGAAAATAATCATAAATGTGGTGAGTACAACAAAGGAGGAGCACAGGATGTGATGGAAGCTGATGATGAGAGGACATCCCATAGATGACCAGACTAACAACACTGTTAAGAGGTCAAGAAAATTAATACTTAAGGGACGCCTGGGTGGCTCAGTCAGTTAAGCATCTGTCTTCGGCTCAGGTCATGATCCCAGGGTCCTGGGATCGAGTCCCGTATCGGGCTCCTTGCTCCGCGGGGAGCCTGCTTCCCCCTCTGCCTGCCGCTCCCCCTGCTTGTGTTCTCTCTGACAAATAAAATCTTTAAAAAAAGAAAAAGAAAATTAATACTTAAAAAGTACCACTGAAAACTTATCAATCACTTCCAATTCTGGGAAAAAGGAGTATATGTACTTTTCCCTATTCCTCACACTAAGTACAAATAGAAACACTGGACATAATATAAAACAAACACAAGAACACATCTGTCCATCAGTAGATGAAAGAATAAAGAAGATGGGGTACGTACACGTACACGTACACACACACACACACACACACACACACACACAGGAATATTATTCAGCCATAAGAAAGAGACTTGCTATTTATGAAAATATGGATGGACCTAGAGGGTAGAATAATAAATGAAATAAACGAGAGAAAGTCAAATACCATATGATTTTACTTATATGTGGAATTTGAAAAGCAAAACAAATAAATAAACAAACCAGAAACAGACTCATAAATACAGAGAACTGGTTGTTTCCAGAGGGGGGAGGGTAGGGGGATGGGTGAAACAGGTGAAAGGGATCAGGAATTATTATTAAATCATTAAAACACACACACACACACACAAGACTCTGAAAGGTAGAGAGAAGGTAGACCAACTAGTGACCTCAGGACCCAATGAACAACAACACAGTGGTGAGTTTCCTATGTTTAATTTTGGCTTCATATATCCCAGATTTGAAGGGGGAAGTCAGCAAAAACCAGAAACACTAACAGACACAGACCAAAAAGCCCCAACAAATTCCTGCTCTGTCTAGCAAAATGACCAGAAAAGGGGAAGACTTAGCAAGATTGAAAACTTTTTACATAACTACTCTACATCAGCCAAATGCTACAGAAAGAAAACCAACAGTCCCACCACGTATCTCCAGCAATGGCAAACAGGTAACCTAGATTTACACACTTTCCAGGCTGTTACTAGGCACCCCAAAACCCCCATGAGAGTGGTGTCAGAGAAGGCAAAGGGACTAGGACCATCACTGCCAGACAGTAACAAGACACCCTCCACCCCCAACACACACACACACACACACACGTATACATGTGGCCTACTGGAAGAGCCAAAACTTTCACTACTGCCAAGTGGCAAGGAAGCCATCCTCTAACCCATGGTGTTAGGGAAAGCTATGTGGACCAAATAATGAGGTACTTCAAACCCTACCACCCAGGGAGAGAGCAGGGAGACTTCGTGGGGAACCAGACATTAATGAGAAACTCTTAGAAAAGCCCCCGAACATGGATACCTGAGAAATTTAGAGCCTCTGGTACCTAAAATCACAGCAAACAATTCAATTTCTTGCCAGATTAGCCTAACACCTCACACTAGAGGTCTATTTACTTCAGTTCCCATTACCCAATAGCACATGTCTGGCTTTCAACAAAAAAATCAGAAGATATGGAAAAAGGCAAGAAAATATTTGAAGAGATAAAGCAAGCACTGATGTTAGAATTATCAGGGAATTTAAAATATATCTTAGGAACTATGAAAGAAAGACAACATTCAAAAACAAGTAATGTAAGCACAGAGATGGAAAAGCTAAGACAGAATCAAAATGAAATTCTATAAATTAAAACACTAACAAAAATAGAAAATGCCTTTGATGGGATGATCACTAGAGTGCACATGCTGGGAAAGAATCAATGAGCACACAGATACATCAAAAGAAAGGTCTCAAAATGAAAACAGGATATTTAAAAAATATACAAAAAAGCATATTGCACACAAACTGCAAAAAACCAAAGAAGGGGCGCCTGGGTGGCTCAGTTGGTTAGGCGACTGCCTTCAGCTCGGGTCATGATCCTGGAGTCCCGGGATCGAGTCCCGCATCAGGCTCCCTGCTCGGGAGTCTGCTTCTCCCTCTGACCTTCCCCCCTCTCATGTGCTCTCTCTCTCTCTCTCTCATTCTCTCTCTTTCAAATAAATAAATAAATCTTAAAAAAAAAAAAAAAAGAGGGCACCTGGGTGGCTCAGATGGTTAAGCGTCTGCCTTCGGATCAGGTCATGGGGATCGAGTCCCGCATTGGGCTCCCTGCTCCTTGGGAGCCTGCTTCTCCCTCTGCTTCTCTCTCTCCCTCTCCCTCTCCATCTCTCATGAATAAATAAATAAAATCTTAAAAAAAAAAAAAAGAACCATTCACTTTCTTTAAAAAAAAAAAAAACCAAAGAGGAAGAGAAAAGCTTGAAAGAAGCCAGAGGAAAAAACACCTGAACTATTATTGAAGAACAAGAGTAAAAAGTACAGCATATTTTTCATCAGAAACCCCATGCAAACAAAGAGTGGGTAAAATACTTAAAAGTGTTGAAAAAGAAAATCACCAACAAAAATTCTGTACCCAAAGAAATTATGCAGCAAAATGAAGCAGAAATAAACACTTTCTTTAACAAGCAAAACTGAGGGAATTCAGCACCACCACACCTGCCCTTAGAAACACGGACACTGTTAAAATGGCATCATTCCCTAAATTGCTCTACAGACTCAAGACAACCTTTATCAGACTCCCAGCCATTGTCATAGTTGTAGAAATTAACAAGGTGATTCTAAAATCCACATAGAATTGCAAAGGAACCAGAATAGACAAAACACTTTTGAAAAAGAATAATAAAGTAGGAGGAATAACACTTTGTGCTTTCAAAACAAGAGTAATCAAGACAGTCTAGCAGAGGCAAAAGGAAGCACATATAAATCAAGGGAGTTGGACAGCCCAGAAATAAACACATGTGTCTATGGTCAACTGATTTTCAACAAAGGTGCCAAGACCATTCAATGAGGGAAAGAAAGAGTCTTCAACAAATAGTTCTGGAACAACTGGATTACCACATACAAAAAACTTAAGTTGGACCTTTACTTTATACCATACATAAAAATGAACTCAAAATGGATCAAAACTAAATGTAAGAGCTAAAACAGTAAAACTGTTGGGAAAAAATGTAGGACTGAATCTTCCTCACCTCATATTTAGCAATGGGGTCTTAAAAAAGACACCAAAAGCACAAGCAACAAAAGGAAAAAATAGGCAAACTGGACTAAAGGACATTATCAAGAAAATAAGAAGACAACCTACAGAATGGGAGAAAATATTTGCAAATCATATTTGGTAAGGGACCTATATCTAGACTATATAAAGAACTCTTATAATTCAGTAATAAAAAAAATCAAATAATGGGCAAAGAATCTGAACAGTTATTTCTACAAGGAAAATATACAAATAGTCAATGAACATATGAAACAATATTCAGCATCATTAATCATGAGGGAAATGCAGATCAAAGCCACACTGTGATACCACTTCACACCCACTAGGATAGCTGTGATCAAAAAGTCAGATACTAACCAGTATTAACAAGGATATGGAAAAACTGGAACCCTCAAACATTGCTGCTGGGAATGTAAAATGATGTAGCCACTTTGGAAAATAGTATGACAGTTCCTCAAACAGTTAAACAAAGAGTTACCCTATCACCTAGCAATTCCACTCCTAGGTATTTACCCAAGAGAAATAAAAACATGTATCTACCCAAAACCTTGTACACAAGGAGCTCCTGGGTGGCTCAGTTAAGCATCTGAGTCTTGATTTCAGCTCAGGTCATGATCTCGAGGTTGTGGGATCGAGCCCCGCGTTGCCCCACCCCTGCTTAGCACAGAGTCTGCTTGTCCCTCTCCCTTCCCTACCCCTGCTTACAGGTGCACGCTCTCTCTAAAATATCTTAAAAAAAAAAAAACTTGTACACAAGTGTTTACACCAGTATTATTCACAGTAGCAAAAAGGTGGAAACAACCAAAATGCCCAACAAGTGATGGATGGATAAACAATAGATTATTATTCCACCATAAGAAGGAATGAAGTACTGATACATGCTACAACATAATTATAGTACCATTTGTTGAAAAGGCTATCTTTCCTCCAGTAAACTGCTTTTACACTTTTGTCAAAAATCAGTTGGCATAGATCTATCTCTGGGTCTATTTATATGTTCCAGGGATTACGACCTGCTATCTTTGGTGAATTATTATTTAGTCTACTATAATAACTAAAACAATTTTGAATAACAAATTGGGAGGAATCAGTCTACAAATTTTAAGACATATTATATAGCTACAGTAATTAAGACTGTGTGGTATTAGAGGAGGGACAGACACATATATGAATAAAACAGAATAATCAGATATCAGTAGGCAAAAAAAAAACCTATTTCACATCTTATATAAAAGTTAAACTCAAAATGAATTACAGATTCAAACACAAAATGTAAATCTATAAACTTAGAAAAAAAAAGAAGGAAACATTTAGAATCTTGGCCTACTGTGATGGTTAATTTTATATATCAACTCAGCTGGGCCAGGTGTTTGGTGGAACACTAGTCTGGATGTTTCTGCGAGGGTGTTTTTTGGATGCAAATTAACATTTAAGTAGGGGACTTTGAGTAAATTAAATTGCTTCCCATAACATGGGTGGGCCTCCTCAAATCAGGTGAAGGCCAGAACAGACCAAAAGGCTAATTTCCCCAAAGCAAGAATAAATTCTGCCAGCAGACAACCTTGGAATTTGAATTTCAATATTGGCTCTTCCCTGGGTTTTCAGCCTACCATCCGCTCTGCAGATCTTGGACTTTTCAATCTCCATAATCACGAGTCAATTCCTAAAAATAAATCTGTCTCTCTATATAATGTATACATGTGTGTATGTGTGTAGATACATACATACACCCTACTGGTGCTGTTTCTCTGGAGACCTGACTAAAACAGCTATGCTGTTAAGAGGACAAGACAAGGTATACACTGGGAGAAAATATTTCCAAACCACGTATCTGACAAATGACTAGTATCTACACTACACAAAGAACTGTCTAAACTCAAGAGTACAAAAACAAACAGTCCAGTTACAAAATGGGCAAAAGGGGGCACCTGGGTGGCTCAGTCAGTTAAGCATCAGACTCTTGGTTTCAGCTCAAGTCATGATCTCAGGGTCATGGTATTGAGCTCTGTCTTGGGCATCTGCTTGAGATACTCTCCCTCCCCCTGCCCCTCCCCTTGCTCACACTCTCTAGTAAATAAATCTTAAAAAAAGAAATAGAAAAAAAGAAAATGGACAAAAAACATTTCAATGGAAAGGATCTATTGATGGCAAATGAGCATATGAAAAGATTTTCAACATCATTAGCTGTTAGGAAATGCAAATCAAAACACAAGATATTATTACAAACCATAAGAATGGCTTTAAAAAAAAAAAAAGTGCAGAGCAACTGGATCATGGACACTGCTGGTAGGAATATAAATGGTATACCCACTCTGGAAAACAGTTTGGCAGTTCCTTCAAAAAGTTAAACATGCATCTACCATATCATTAGCAATACTCATGGGCACTTATGCCAGACAAATGAAAAGTTATGTTCACCCAAAAACTGTGCAGAAATGTATATATATAGCAGCTTTGCTTTCAATAGCAAGAAACTGGAAACCTAGATGTTCTTCACTGGGTTAATGGTGAGACGAAGTGTGGTACATCCAGACCACAGAAGTCTAGTCAACAACAAAAACAACAAAATACACAATCAACTGGATCAATCTCCAGAGAACTATGCTGAATGGAAAAGCCAATCCCTAAAGGTATATAGCATATGATTCCCTTTATATAACATTCTTGAAATGACAAAATTATGAAGATGGAAAACAAATTAGTGGTGGCCAGGGGTTAAGGAGGGAAAGGCATGGGAGGGAAGAGAGTGTGGCTATAAAAGGGCAACATAAAGGATGCTTGTGGTGACAGAAATGTTCAGTATCTAGGGGCGCCTGGGTGGCTCAGTCGATTAAGCATCTGCCTTCAGCTCAGGTCACGATCCCGGGGGTCCTGTGATCGAGCCCTGCATTGGGCTCCCTGCTCGGCTGGAAGCCTGCTTCTCCCTCTCCTCCCCACTCGTGCTCTCTTTCGCTATCTCTGCCTCTCTAATAAATAAATAAAATTTTTTAAAAATTAAAAAAAAAAAAGAAACGCTGAGTATCTAGACTGTACAAATGCCAGTATCTTGATTGTGATATCATAGCATCGTCTTCTGGCAATGTAAGTCAGAAAAATGAAAATATCCTAACAGAAACATGAACGAGGAAGTGAGTAGATATTGACTGGAAGGACTCAAGGTTAGTACAGAGGTGTATACATAAGCGCAAATCCATCAAGTCATGCATTTAGGACTACTCCACTGGATTGTATGCAATGCCTCAATAAAAGATTATTTTAAATTGCCATGTGTAATTAATCTTATTCACTGTGATGATGACACTGTATAAATGTTCTCAACTGTCTATAAATTTATTAACAATGAGTACCTTTTAGCAGAAGCAGTTTAGGTATAATGCTGGAGCCAGAAGCCCTACTAGAATAGGTTAAGGAGTGAGTAGAAAATGATGAAATGTAGAGAAGCAAATAGATACAACTCTTTCCAGAGGTTGCCAGTAAAGGGAAAGGGTGATAAAGTGATACTCAGAGGGGAAGGTATTGTTGAAAAGCTTTACTAAAATGGGAAAAACATGAGCAGATTTAAATGATAAGGGAGAAAACATGGTAAATAATCACTCTAAAGCCATATGAGCACAATGCTGCATAATCTTTAGCAAAAGGTTTGTGAAAAATGGGGGAAAGCAGATCTGAAGAGACTGCCCTTGGATAAGAGAGGCAATGCTTGCACTGTACAAGATAAGGGAAAGGGAACTGCTGACACAGGTGTACTTACAGATTTGATGGGGGAAATAATAAATAACAACAGAAACTACAACAGCTCTCTTTGTAAGTACTGAATACTTACTACGCTAGCCAGCCCCAAGATGGCCCCCAACGATCCTCCTCTCCTGACATTTGTATCCCTATGCTGTCTCCTCCCACACAGAATACAGCTGAAATGTGTAACCAATAGGAAACGACAGTGCGTGACTTCCAAGACTCTGGCTTTTAAAAGACAATGCCTTGTTCCATCTTGGGACTGCTCCCTCTGAGACAAAGCTGGTCTACATCATTCAAGCATCATTCTTCAGGAGGCACAACTAGCTCCCTGCCAGTGAGCCATCTCAGAGGCAGCTTCCCAGCCCCAGCCAAGCCTTCATAAGACTATAACCTCATGAGACCCTAAATCTTTAAAACCACTCAATTAACCTGCTTCCGAGTTACTGAACACAGAAACTGAGATAATGTTTACTGTTTTAAGCCACTAGACTTAAGAGTAATTTATCAAGTAGCAATAGACACATAATGCATTTATGCACAAGGCATAGCTCTAAGTATATTAGATATAGTAACCCACTTAATCCTCAACAACCCTGTGATCCCCACCTTAAAATGAAGAAGCTGAGACACACAGAGGTTAAGTACTTGCCCCAATTATGGCACAGCTGGTAAGTGGTATGGAACCAGATCCAAATCTAAAGCCAGCACTATCAACTGCTGTGCAGTACATCCTCCCCAAAGCCAGAGTTTCCATCCCAAAGCTTTTATTTAGGCTGTGAAATAGAAGGCAAGGTTATCTGAGATAAGAGAGCAGGGAAAAACAGGTGAATGAGAGAAAACTGGAAAAAGTGAAAAAGTTTTAAAACACTTGCTGTGACAAAGTTAGGAAAAGGACCTGCTAGAGAGATCTAACAGGATTTCCAGTGTTAAGGGTTCAGGAGAGGTTAGGAGCCATGAAGTTCCATGCAGTGAATTTAAGATGAGCATGATGAAGAGAACCCAGGACTGCTAGTGTACCTAAATATAAAATGTAATCTGAAATGTGCAATAACAGTGATGGTTACCGATAACAGAAAACACATCTTTCCCAGGTCCCGCTAGTTCAATAAGGAGCATGAACAGAAAAATTCCAGAAAACATTACATATCCTATGTCAAAGTATCATATAAAGACTAAAAAAACAGAAGCCTGCCAAGACACATGATGGTAAACTGATAGTGCTACTTCATATAACTGCCTCGATCTCAAACATCAGAAGTTTCTCTAGAGAATCTTTCCTTTTCCTTATTTTCATTCAAAATGTCACAAGAAAAATTAAAAGCTACAGGAAGAAACTGGTTCAATCACAACCAGACCACATCGAAGAGCAGCCTCACAAATACTGACTTAACTTGATGAATAAATCTTATAAAAGAACTTTAGGCCAAAAATTTATCAATTTTCAATTTCACTTAAAATCAGACTTATCCAAATACATTCAAGTTCAATTTCCTGCATTTGCTTTTAAAATTATTCCACTTGACTTGACAAACTGGTATAAACTAATCTCAAAATAAAGTCAGGTAAGGGGGGGATCAAACCGTGGACACAAAATTTTTTTCAGGCTAATGTTCCAGTCAAGCAAGTGTATATATTTAGACACTTAAGACACAAAAGTGCAAGAATGACGGTAAAGATTTGTGAGCTCTGTATTTTTTTTAAATATTCAAGGTTAATAAACCAGTTTCAAAGAACAAGTAGCTAACATTCCAGGGATATCTTTCCTCATATGCCATTACCTGAAAACTTACCGGAAACCAGTCAAAATGAGTACAGTTAGAAAACAGACTTTGTCTAGTAAAAGAAGTATCATCACTGGGTAAGTTAAGTAAATCCTTCCTACCCTATGCAGGATAAATAGAGAGGAAAAAAGAAAAGAAAAGAAACCATAAGGTCAGCCTTTATGAACTCCACAAGTTATTACACTATTCTCCATCTCATTAAATCAGGATAGAACCCGTGTATTCTAAAAACAAACAATTCCTAACTCCTACAAAGATTTTAAGTAAAATCTGTAGCATTTTTGTTATGGTAGTGGTAAGTGTTCCATCATTCTACTTTTCATCTTACCCTTATCTGTTCAGTGGAGCTGCTGCTAAGTTCATCGCCAGACTCAGAATCCTGATGTACTCTTTCCGAGCCTTCTCCTGCTGAATCACAAGACTGTTCCTGGGAGAAGCTAGTTTTCTCTACATCCAAGAACTCCGGGCCAGGAAAATGACCAAATAAGCGCGTCCTATTCTGGCCAGAAACTTTAGGAGAATGTGAGTCACTGTTAAACTTTCCGTTATTATGGGTCAAGTCCAGGCTTAGGTTCACAGTCTGACCTGGATTATAGTTGGGTCCAAAATTCTGATTTGCATCACGAATGAGACCTGTTCCTTGAACAGACGATGACAGCTTTCCAAAACTTGAAAGCTCAGGCAATTTGTTCACATTTTCTGTTGACCTCTGAAGATGGAGACTCTGTATCATTTTCATAGAATTATTTGGCAGTCCAACTGCTTGTTTAACAGGCGGCATGAGAGCTTTGCGGGTGACCTCCTTAACATACTGGGCTGGCACATAGAACGCCTTGGAGTTCTCATCTGGTTTGACTTGCCACCAGTCATCATTGGTCTTTTTCACCAAGATGTATCGTTCCCCTTGTTTTATCACAATCTTTCTGTCCTTGGCTTCATATTCATAATCATATTCCACTTCAATATACACTTGTCCTGGAATAATCTTCCCACTTCTGTCAGCCATTTTTATTCAGCAATGTTCACCTCTCAAACAGGATGGTATGCCACATTATGGCTTTACCGCTTGTTGTATTAACAGAGCTATTTTTATTTAAGTGGAGGAAAAGAATGAAGAAACCGTTAACACAGCCTGGATTTTTAAGATTTATTCACAAGCATCATATAACACAGGCACTTAAAGAATATTACCTTCAAATCTCAAACCCCAGAAAGTAAACATGTGTCTAATATCATATGTATTGTCCTATATTAAAAACACTCACTCTAACTGTAATCTGTATTTTCTAGTCATTTATGAACAAAACCAAACGAATTACTGGAACAGTAAATACCCTACCAGCCAGACAGAAAATATCCAGAAAATAAGAGGTGAGAACTTTCCTTCTTTTCATAACTACCTCAAACCTCCTTCACTTTCTTAGGCTAGTAACAAATACGTATTAGGCACTTACCAAGGGCCAGGTGCTGAGCTAGGTTCGCTTAGCTAAGGTATTCTTTGAAGGTGAAGCTGAATTTCAACAACCCTGTACCCTTTATTTTCTAAAATGGTCAAGGGTATTAATGAGCTTAAAAAAAATTATCCAATTATACAAGTTTCCTTTCCTAACATAAACAGATGAAAAGGACAGCACTGTTACTGTTAGGCAAAGTATGCACACAAAGAAAACTCCTAGCTTACTGTTCCCTCTTGTGTCTACCTCAGGAGGGCCACAATTCTTGTCAGACTGAATCCCACAAATGCAAATATATTAACCAGTCTTTTTATCTGTATATGTTAAAAATCCTCACCCCCTCCACCAAAATCTATTATAGAAATATCTCTAAACTGGCCTGAGAAATCTAGGGATTCATTTTTGTTTCTCTACCAATTCCAAAATAGTTTAGTACCTCAGAGAACACGGTACTCAAGCTTCAAAGTGATCACAGCCTCTCGATACTGCTAAACTCAAGTCAAGCCCCAACCATGAATGTGTTGTGCTGAATTGTGTTTCCCAAAAAAGGATGTTTAAGTCCTAACCTCAGGACCTGTGAATGTGACCTAATTTGGAAATAGGATCTTTGCATATGTAATCACTTTAAGTGAGGTCATACGCGATTAGAGTGGGACCAAAATCCAATGACTGGTGTTTTTATAAAAAGAGGGGGGATTGGAGGCAGGAAGAAGAGACCCAGAGAGGGAAGAAGGCTACGTGAAGGCAGAGGCAGAAACTGGAGTGAAGCAGCTGTGAGCAAGGAAGCCCACGGACTGCCAGCAGCTACCATAAGCTAGGAGGAGGCAGAGGATTCTTTCCTAAAGCCTTCATAGAGGGAGCACAGCTCTGCCAATGCCTTTATTTTGGACATCTAGCCTCCAGAACTGGGACAGAATAAGTTCCTATTGTTTTAAGCCACCCAGTGTGTGGCACTTTGCTACAGCAGCCCTAGGAAACTAATATTCAGCCCAAAGCTCAAGGGTCCCCAGGCAAACCTAAGCAATTCTGAATACTGAGATGTACCAGAAACGTGTAAATGCAAGGTCCCATGACAACCTACCAATCTTCTTCAGCATCCAACTGCTGGGTATCATGTTACTGGGTGCTATATGTGCAGCTGACAATCATTCTCCTGAAGACAATTTTCTTCTCTGTAACAGACAAAGCCCATAAGCCCAGGTGATAAATAAATCAGTCATCCAATTTCAGTAACAGAAATTTACTTTCTAGAGAAACTATGTGGATAACAAATTTAATATAGTAATGTTTCAAAAAAGAAAAGAAAAAAACTTACCTTAAAAGAAATAAATATCCACTATTACATTTAAACCTATAAAAAAAAATAAAGTTCATTAACGTTAAGCAGGATTGCTTTAAGAAGGCTAATAATATAACGTTGCTCATGTTTTAGAAGAGCTATAATGGGTTGCTCACATTTTTATAACAGCCACGTTATGTATCACAATTGTGTTGTGCCACCCTCCAAAGTGTACAAAAACAAGGTATGCTTCCACACGGCCCCTTCCTACTTCACTTCCACATAATTTCAACTTTTCTGCCCTTTATTTTTATTCTAACAGATTTTTTTTTTAATTTCTAATAATATGAGAAACAACTTTTGTAAAATTGTTAAAATGACAGAACGGGTTTTCAAGTTTATGGTATGGAGTGGACAGAGAGAATGAAAACAAAGACTAAAAGCTACTGGGAGTCCTAAGATACTTCCCCACAGACTACTTACTAACTATAAATAGAGAAATATACCTTTATATAAGAGAAATCCAGCAGTCATGAGCTTAGCCAAGTGATCAAACTTAATTACACCAACAGTGGGACAACCTTAATGATAAATGCCTCCTAATGTGATGTACACAATGTTACCTAAGTTGTATTCTTGTCAAAAACATGTTAAATCTAAGCTATTAGAAAACAATTCCAAAGTGTAAGACATCCTATTAGATAACAGACCTGAACTCTTCAAAAAATTCAATTTTATAAAAAATGAAGAAGGGAGGAAGATTCTTCTACATTAAAGGAGACTACTGAAACACAGAAACCAAATCCACTCAGTGTTCTAACAGGTACCTAAAACTTACCATATCCAAAATCTACTTCCTTTCTTTATCCCACCCCAGCCCTGCCAAATCTGCATGGTCTCTCCCGTGGCGGTAAATAGAGACTATAACCTTCCAAATGTTCAGCCTTTACTTTCATCTCCAGGACATTAGTCACTATGTGCTTTAATCCTTTCACCTACATAAAAGTTTTTCACTACAACTTTTCAAAAGCCCACACTGAAGTACTTAGCCTCAGGTGATTTTTTTTTCTTTTTCTTTCCAGGAAATAATAAAATAACTTAAGCAACATCTCTGAGTTCAGATGTACTATAACTAGTCAGATATTTAGCCACAGGAATGGAGAAAAGGAAAGTATGAAGAGTAACAAAAAAAAACTGGACATCACGCTAGTAGCAGGGAGGCTGAGCAGTGGGGAGCAACGACAGCTTAAAAGCCAGTCCGAGTTCAGCCCCTTTCACTGCCAGGCTTTGACTACACCTTGCCCAGTGACCACGAAGATAAGTATGAAGGAGGAGTTAGGGAGAAAGACAAGTCAATTCATCATGTTCACCATGAGACACGCAATCTAAGCTTTAAAGAAAATGAGATTGGAAGGACAAGGAGTTGGGGAAGAAGTCAAAAACCTCTATACATAAAAGGTAGTTGGATATCAAGGCAAGCAACATGAACAAGAGTAGACACAATGGGATAAGAATAGGAGAACTGGAGCCGAGATCGTTTTCTAGTTATAATACTGGGGTAGTGAGATGGGGAATGAAACTGGGAAGCTCCTAAGAGAGACTAATAAATTATAAACTTCCAGGAAGTCACATAGCAGGAATTATGTATCACAACCCAAGGTCTGGCAAAAGTTACATAAAATAAAAAAGAGAAAAGCCTTATTATAAACTATGGATTCAAAGAAAATTAAAACAATTGTGGGGTAGCTCTAAAAACTCAGAACTAAGTGAAAATTATCTGCAAATGTGTAAGTTATGTTGCCTAATTTTATTTAAAAAGAGAAGTTATATTAAAAAAACAATTACCTTTTTTAATTTTTCATTTGCGTGTTTCTTTCTCTGTTTTCTAAACTTGTGAATTCTTCTCTTCCGATTAGGTTAACACTGTTTATCCTACTATCTTATCCTCTCAAGTATTTTGGTTAGAATCTTACTCATCCAACTATATGCCCTCTGAAGGCAACCCTCCTCCTGTTGAAATACATTCTGTACTCATCACCACACTCCTCCACCCATACTCATCACGAGTACACTTACAACTAATTACCCAACCACCAATACATATAAAGTTTTTGCACATCTACTACCCAGTACCAACCACCGCTTTACTTGGCAGTTTCAAAAATACCCACATAGGCTTTCCATGCCTCTTACCAGTCTTCTTCCTCATGTTTCAACAAGAACAGATATACATACAGATACACACACAGTTGCTTACATCTTTTACTTCTCTTCCCCGTCAGACTCAGAACTTCCTATGAGGCTATTTTAAAATTTAATAGCCTCCTCCTTTGTCTGCCATTTTTTCTCATTTTCTTTCCTATCAAAAATTACACACTTCAGCACTTGTTATCTCCCTCCCCCAGGACATCTGTTTTAATCAAGTACATCTCTCAGCATGATATCTTTACTAGGTATATCAAAAAAGTAAACAAGGAAACACAATCTTAAGAGACATATAGTAAATGCATCCATAATTAATAAGTCTACAATTTTTTTGATATGAATCTACACGTTAAGCTTAATACACAGATATACAACCAATTTAGCAATTCTAGTGCCAAAAGCAACAAGATACTAATATAGCCTCACACACATATTAACCAACTTAAAAATACAATTTAAGCCATTATTCTTGATGTGAAGTTCTCCAAGAAGTTTTAAAAGTACTTGCTTAAAATGAAGAATCCCTAAACAGGTCTCTACTAAAGAAATCAATTAGGGGCGCCTGGGTGGCTCAGTCGTTAAGCATCTGCCTTCGGCTCAGGTCATGATCCCAGGGTCCTGGGATCGGGCCCCGCAGCGGGCTCCCTGCTCAGCGGGAAGCCTGCTTCTCCCTCTCCCACTCCCCCAGCTTGTGTTCCCTCTCTCACTGTATCTCTCTCTGTCAAATAAATAAAATAAAATAAAGAAATCCATTAAACTTAACAAGGACAACAAATAGTTAAGAACAATTCCAGTATTGTTTCAGAATAAGAAATTATACCAAATAATTTTGTAAACTGTATACTTGTTCAACAAAAAATCATAGGCCCCTAGTGAGCGCTTAGTTTTTCATAATGCATGATCCTTATTTTCCAAGAATAAAAAAGTATAGAATATAAGACATTTCTTTAAGTCTAAAGAAGAGAAGGAAAATAGTTGATTGATATTATCAACTATTCTAGCCATAAAGAAATAGCAAAATGGGGACAGCAGAGGGATAACAGGAAATAATTGGGTAACTGGAAAGCAGGAGAGAACATAGTCAAACATAAACTAGTAAAGGAAATTCAAACCCAAGATGTAAATCTGAAACAAAAATGAGGAAACAACAAAAGAAGCATTTGGGGAAGCAAGCATATTTTACTAAAAATGTGACATTTGCATGGGGTATTTTAGGGCAATTCATGCCATGAAGTCTTAGAAATAAGGGTGGACATAATGACTTTTTCTTGGATTGTTACAAGAATGGAGAAAATATTCCAATTTAAAAGAAGAAATATGACCTTGGGTTTGACAATGTTTTAAGATATACCACCAAATACACAACCCATAAAAAAAATTAGGACTTTATTAAAATTAAAAACTTCTGCTTTGTGAAAGACACTGCTAAGAGAATAAAAATGTCAACCACACACACAAAAAAAATATTTTCAAAGCACATACCTGATTAAGGACTTGTATACCAAATATACAAAGAACTCTTAAAAGTCAACAAAAAGAACCCAGTATGGAATGGGTTCTGAATGGAATGGAAATGGGAAAAGGATCTGAAAAAGATATCATGAAAGAAAACATACAGATGGCAAATAAGCACATGAAAAGGTGCTCAACATTATGTCATTAGGGAATTACAAATTAAAACAAGACACACAGCACATACCTATTATAATGGCTACAATCCAAAAACCTGACAACACCAAGGGCAAATGAGGATGTAGAGCAACAGAACTTTCATTCATTGCCAGTAGGAATGCAAAAGGGTTCAGCCACTTTGAAGACAATTGAGCAATTTCTTACAAAGGTAAACATGGTCTTGCCACCCAATCTAGCAATCACACTCCAAGGTATTTACCCAAATAAGCTGAAAACTTATGTCCACAAAAGGCCCTGCATGCAAATGTTTACAGCAGTTTTATTTATAACTGCCAAAAACTGGAAGTACCCAAGATGTCCTTCAATAGGAGAAAGGATAAACAAACTGTGAGACATCCAAACAATGGAATATTATGCAGCAATAAAAATAAAGCATCAAGCTAAGAAAAGACACAAATTAATCTTAGATGTATTTTGCAAAGTGAAAGAGACCAGTCTGAAAATGCTACATACTGAATGACTTCAAGCGCATCACATTCTGGGGAAGTCAAAACCATAGAAACAGTGGTTGCCAGGAATGGGAGGACCGGAGGGAGGGTTCCATAGGTGAAGCACAGGAGATTCTCTTAGGTCAATAAAACTATTTTGTATGATCCTATAAAGGTGGATATATGACACTGCACACTTGTCAAAACCCATTAATCTTTACAACACAAAGCATGAAATTTCATGTACCCAAATTTTAAAAAAAATCATTCAGGAGGTTGGGGGAATCACAGGATTTCCCAAGAAAGCAGATAAGACAAGATAGTCTAACAATATGACAAATAAGGGGCGCCTGGGTGGCTCAGTTGGTTAAGCGACTGCCTTCGGCTCAGGTCATGATCCTGGAGTCCCGGGATCGAGTCCCACATCGGGCTCCCTGCTCAGCAGGGAGTCTGCTTCTCCCTCTGACCCTCTTCCCTCTCGTGCTCTAGATCTCTCATTCTCTCTCTCCCTAATAAATAAATTAAAAAAAAAAATATGACAAATATACGGAACCTCTGAAAGAGGATGCTGACCTAATTTATCTTGGAAATAAGTGAGGTCTGTAAGAATATAGGCAAAGAAACTACACATAAGTACTGTATTCTAAGCTGATAAAAACATTTCTCATGGGGGTACAAGTCAAAAATCCTGATACTGCCATATATGTATACTAGAATTAAATAATTGATTAAATGGAATGTGGATGATGGGAGCCAGGTTTCTCAATTACTGAGTGGGAATTTATAATCCTGCGGAAAAGATTAGAATGATCCATGGATTAGATTTGAAGACATCAATATAAACTCATTTTTAGCTTACTACAGATAAAATTACATAAAGGTGATTTCATAAAAAATTATTACAGATATACATCTATATATTGCTTAGTATACACATGCATATTTCCCTGTCAGTAAAAATGACAGCCTAGCATCAACAAGTATACCTAGCACCCAGATACGGTTTCTAACACCATTCTCCAAATAAAGGATTCGAGGCTCTTTGGAGAAATGGCTGATCCAAGGACTGGGGCAGAAAATACACAAAATGAGCCCAGAGCATCTTATAGTGCCATATTGACCTTTCCCCCTCTGGATGTTAAGGACTAGATTTAAATCCAAATTAAAAGTGATATCATGCATATTTCATATTCATATTAAAATATCTTACATTATGCTGACATGTTTGAGTAATTTAAATAAACTCATGTTTCTTTAGTTACTTTTACACACTGCGTTTATGGAGAATCTGTCCCTGTTTTTCTCATCAAAACATGAGTTACAATTATTTAAGGGGTAGCAGGATTCTTTACTATCAGTGGTTGTTATATTTTCAAAATCATTCTAAAATAATCTCTTATATGTGGAGAGTAAATACTGATCCAGCTGATATATGACAGCAGAAAGTGAGGAGCCTACTGTATTAAAAATTTCACACACTCAGTACTTTAGTAAAGCACCCTGATCAACCCCTTTCAGACCAAAAGGATTAAAGATTAAACTGGAATTTAATCCCTTCAGGTCCATTTGCACACACTAAGAGTTTTAATGTGATGGGGTAGGATACCAGGAAGATAGCCTATAAGGTAAAAACAAAAAACAAGACAAAAAACAAAAACAAAAAAACCCTCAGAACTAGTAAAAATCTAAGAAACAAAAACTTTTTCTTGAGCCAGTAATTTCCTTTTCCTTCAGATTCTCCTATTTCATAAGCTATCTACATTGATAATGGCTCCATGTTAACCTTTAAAACCACCCTTCTTTGATGATCAATTCTGCTTCCATATTTTTCAGTTTTTTCTCTTCAAATTGCATTCCAATCAATGGATTCTTCTTCTATACCCTCAACACCTGAGCCCCATTTTTTAAATTTCTTACTAAGAACTTTCTAAAATGATCATTTTTAATTAAAAAAAAAAAAGGCACCTGTGTGGCTTAGTCAGGTGAGAGTTAAGCATCTGCCTCCAGCTCTGCTCATGATTGGGACTGAGCCCCACATGGGGCTCCCTGCTCAACGGGGAGCCTGCTTCTCCCTCTGCCCCTTGCTCCCTTTGCTTGTGCTCTCTTTCTCCCTACTGAATAAATAAAATCTTCAGGGGAAAAAAAAAAAAGAAATTAACTTTTTTTACAGTTCACAAAAATTTGATCTTGCCTCTGTGGCATTTTCACCTGCCCACCTTGTAGTAAGAACATCTTGATTTTCCTTTGGGGAAACACCCATGGTCATGGTCTCAGTTCATACCATCATATAAGTTGTCATATCTTAACCACAAAATCATAACCTTGGTCTTTATAAAACTTAATAGGATTTCTAATCCTCTAATAATTTACTTTAGAAGAAAAACTTCAATCTCTTCACAACCCATTCAGATATTCCTCCAAAACTATACACATTACCCTCTTAAAGAAAATCTTTGAAATAACTATTTACACTCAACTACTTTCAAATGTTTACCAAATCCTGTGCTTTAAAAAAAGATATAATCTGGGGCGCCTGGGTGGCTCAGTCATTAAGCATCTGCCTTCAGCTCAGGTCATGATCCCAGGGTCCTGCGATGGAGCCCTGGGATCATGACCTGAGCTGGGAAGCCTGCTTCTCCCTCTCCCACTCCTTCTGCTTGTGTTTCCTCTCTCACTGTGTCTCTGTCAAATAAATAAATAAAATCTTAAAAAATAAAAAAATTTAAAAAGACAATCTACAAAACAAAGGCAAATACAAGTGTAGTGATTATTAACATCTGGCTATTGCAAAGTTCTAGTCAGACATCAGTAACTTAAAAAAAATAAAAAACATATTTTTTTAAAGATTTTATTTATTTATTTGAGAGAGAGAGAGTGCACGAGAGGGGGTAGGGTCAGAGGGAGAAGCATATTCCCCACTGAGCAGGGAATCCGATGTGGGACTTGATCCCAGCACTGCAGGATCATGACCTGAGCCGAAGGCAATCACTTAACCAACTGAGCCACCCAGGTGCCCCCCAAAAATATATTCTTTTTAATGCTTAAATGATGCCAACCTACTCCAAATTAACATTGTGATAAGAGTCACTATAGGCAAAGGACTTGAATAGATATTTTTCCAAAGATGAAACACAAATGGCCAATAAGCACAGGGAAAGATGCTCAACATCACTATCATTAAGGAAATGCAAATCAAAACTACAATATCATCACTTCATACCAATCAGGATGGTTACTGTAAAGAACAGAGAAAAACAACAACAACCAAAAAAAACCCTAAGTAAGTGTTGGTGAGGATGTGGAGAAATTGCCATTCTTGTTCACTGCTGATAGGAATGCAAAATGGTGCAGCCACTGGGGTAAATAATACAGTGGTTTTTCAAAATACCCAGCAATTCCACTTCTGGGTACACATCCAAAACACCACGAAGCAGGGACTCGAAAAGATATATGTACATCCATGTTAACAGCAGTACTAATCACAATAGCCAAAAGGTGAAAGCAAACCAAATGTCCGTAAATAGATAAATGCCTAAACAAAATGTGGTATATACATACAATACTATTGCGTATATATTACAATAGTCATTGCAGACTACAATTTAAATCACCTTATACCTGTCTACCCAAAAACCACAAAAGTCACTAAAATCCTCACATAGCTTTTACAGATCCTCTTTCAAAGTAAATTTTAAAAGGCAAACATTCAAACTTTTAGAAAACTGAAAAGTAGCATTTATGTAGCAAACAAATGATGAACTACTACTATTACCACTACCAACGCCTCAGAGCTTTCTGTCCTCTACTGGAAAATAAAACACACCATGATTCTTAATTTTTATTCAAATTTAAATTATTTTACAAAACACTGAAAATCCAATAATGCAAGTTAAATCAAAACAAGATTATCACATACCTACCACAATAAAGTTATTTTTACAAAACAAAGACAATACAAAGTGCTGATACCAACAACTGGAACACTCATACAGAGCTGATGGAAATGCTAAAAACAGGGCAGCCAGTTCAGCAGTCTCCTATAAACATACATTTTCTGCAGACTGTATTCTGGGCCATGAGACAAATCTCAATAAACTTAAAAGGACTGAAATCACACCAAGGTATACTCTCTAACAACAGAATTTAAGTTATAAATTAACAAAACATAGCTTAAAACCCACAAATTTGTTGTAATCTAAACAACATACTAAGTAACTCAGAAGTAAGAGAAAAAATCAAACAGGAAATCTGAACTGAAATGTAAATGAAAACAAGACATCTCAAAATTTATGGGATGCAGCTAAAGTAGTGCTCAGAGAAAACTATCACTAAATGCCCATATTAGAAAAGAAAGGTCTCAAATCAGTGATGTACACTTCCACTCTAAGAAACTAGATGAAGAGCAAATTAAACCCCAAGTAAGCAGAAGAAAGGACATGATAAAGAGCAGAGAAGTCAATTAAAAAAAAAAAAAAAAAACAGAAAAAATGTTAGATGAAATCAGAAGCTGGCTCTTAAAGATCAGTAATACTGATAACGCTCTAGTCAAACTGATCCAGAATAAAATGGGGAAAAAAAAACACAAATTACCAATATCAGGAATGAGACAGGGGACACAACTACAGATCTAAAGACATCAAAAGGAAGATAATATTATGAACAACTTTAAGCCTGTAAATCTAACAACTTAGATGACCAAATTTCCTGAAAGACAAATTACCAGAACTTCAGAAGAAACAGATAACCTAAATAGCCCTATACCTACTAAATAAATCGATCGGTCTTTAAAAATCTTTTAAGAACTTCCCAAGGGGCACCTGGGTGGCTCAGTTGGTTAGGCATCTGCCTTCGGCTCAGGTCATGGTCCCTGGGTCCTGGGATCAAGCCTTGCGTGGAAGTCAGTCTCCCTGCTCCCTCTCCCTCTGCTGTGTGCCCTTGGGCATGCACTCTCTCTCATGTCCTCTAATAAACAGAATCTTTAAAAATAAATAACAAATAACCCTCCCACGAAGTCCTGGCCCAGATGGCTTCAGTAGAGAATTTTACCAAAAATATAAGGAAGGTAATACCAATTCTACACAAAGCTTTTGAAGAAAACTGAAATAGAGGGAAAACATCCCAATTCATTCTATCAGGTCAGCAATATCCTCATACCAAAACCAGACAAAGACGTTATAAGAAAAACTAAAGACCTACATCCCTCATGAATATAGACACAAACTTAACTTCAACAAAGGACTCACATTTAAATATACAGAGAACTGTACAAGTCAATAAGACAACCCAATAAAAAATGGGCAAAAGATATAAACACTTATCCAAAGATCTATAGATGGTAAATAAGCCCATGAGAACATGCCCAACATCTTTAGTCATTAGGGAAATGCAAATTAAAACCATAAAGAAATAACACATCCACTAGAATGACTAATATTCATACACCAGTGTTTTCTAGAATGTGGAGCAATTAAAACTCTCACACACTGCTGGTGGACATGTAAAATGGTAAAACCACTTTGGAAAAAGTTTGGCAGGTTCTTAAAATTTTAAATATACATCTACCATAGGACCCAGGGAAGCTACCCCTAGGTATTTACCCAAGAGAAATGAAAGCATGTATCCACACAAAGACCTGTAGGTGAATGTTCACAGCAGCTTTATTTCTAATAGCCCCAAATTGAATACAATCCAAATGGCCATCAGGAGGTGAATGGATAAATTGCCGTATATCCACACAATAGGGTATCACTCAGCAACAAAAAGGAATTAACTAATACACACAACAAACTGGAAATCTCACAATAATTTTGCTGAGTGGAAAAAAAAATCCAGACAAGAAAGTGCATACTATATGGTTCCATCTACATACAATTCTAGAAAATGCAAACAAATCTATAGTGCCAGAAAGCAAATCAATATTGACCAGAAAACAAGGTAATGAATTACCCTTGGGTTCAAGGAAACTTGGGGGGGTGAGAGGGGAGTTAGATACATTCCTTATAATGGTGATGGTTTCACAGGTATATACATATATATCAAAGGTCATCAAATTACATATTTAAAATATATGCAGATTATACAGCAATTATACCTAATACTGTTTTTTAAAAAACCCTAATGATGTAAATTCAAAGCACCAACTATCACTCCCCACACACACATTAGAATGGCTTTAAGTATATATAAAGGATATTTCATACAGTAAGGATACCAGCAACTGGAATTCTCGTTCACTGCTGGTGGGAATGCAGAATGGTAAAGCCACTTTGGAAAACATTTTGGCAGTTTCTTATAAAGTTATTAAGCATGCATTTACCATATGACCTAGCCATTGCTTTTCAATACCTCTAGGTATTTACCCAAGAAAAATGAAAGCATAAGTCCATGCAAAAGCCTTATATAAACATTCATAACACCTTTATTAAGTGCCAGAATTAAGTGCCAGAAACTGGAAACAACTCAAAGGCCTATCAACTAATGAATGCCTAAACGAATTGTACATCCATCTGTAAAACAGTAAAGAATACAAACCTTAAGAGATCCTGGGAAAGGGTTGGAGGGGGAGCAGAAGGGGATGGACAAAATGGGTGAAAGAGACTTGGAGATACAAGCTTCCAGTTACGGAATGAATAGGTCATGGGAATAAAAGACACAGCATAAGGCATACAGTCAATAATACTGCAATAGTGTTGTACGGTGACAGATGGTAGCTACACTTGTGGGGAGCACAGCATAAGGAATAGAGAATGTTGAAATGCTGTTGTACACCTGAAACTAATGTAACTGTGTGTTAATTATACTAAAAACAATTTTTTAAGAGAGATCCTTGTGAGAATGGAGAAAGAAAATGTGAAAAAGTACTTAGTAAACTATAAAGCATGACACAGAGCTTCACATTAATCACTGCTTACTAAAGGAAGTAAAGTGGTGATAGGAAGGTACCCAAAAATCATACAGTATGAGCCTTCTATATCTGGCTTGTTTCACTTAGAACAACACTTTTGAGATTCATCCATGTTGTTGTATGTATCTGTAGTTCACTCCTTTCTATTGTCGAGTGTTACTGTATATTAGTGCACACATATTCTATCTCAATAAAACTGATTTTTTGAATAAACCAGTAATATATAGTAAAATACTGGAATTTTCAGCAAACTTTTAAAGATACCACTCTAACTGCAAAATGTATTCTAAATTCTTCTGTACCACAGAACTCAGGGTTAGAGGCCTGTTACAATATTACAATTTGCCATTTTTTGGTGCTCAGACTCTGAGTACATTAACTTACCTGTAAAACAATACAAATCTCAAAAGATTCTTGTGAGAATGGAAAAGAGGAAAAGTATTCTGTAAACTATAAGGCGTGATACAAAGTATCCACACTAATCACTGCTTACTCAAAAAAACCAAGAGTTTCGGAGGCGCCTGGGTGGACAAGTCGGTTAGCGTCCAACTCTTGGTTTCAGCTCAGGTCATGATTTCAGGGTTGTAAGACTGAGCCCCGCGACGGGCTCCACACTCAGCGCAGAGTCTGCTTCAGACTCTCTCTCTCCCTCTGCCCCTCCCCGGTGCATGCGTGCTTGCTCTCTCCTTCTCCCTCTAAAATAAATAAATCTTTAAAAAAAAAAGTTGTGACTAGAAAAATACTGACAAATTAACTGATGGCTTATAAAATCAGTCCCTCCTCAAACACACGTGCCTCTTCCTCCTCCTAGCTATGTGATCTAAGACAAGTCACTTAACCTCTCTGAGCCTCATTTTCTCCCATTTGTAAAATGGAGCTTATTAACAGTAGATACCACATACTGAAATGAGTAAATATGTGTAAAGCACTTGGTATAATGCTTTACAGATTTTAGCTCTTCTAACAAAATACTATTATTTTTACCCTACCAAACCTAAACCTAGCAGCCATCCTACCCGTCCAAGGTGCAATAGTGTAGGTTGTATCAGTAATCTAGAGCAGGGCTTCTCAAACTTTTAGTGAGCAGAATCACCTGGAGAGCTTCTCTAAAAAAAACAAAACTTTTTTAGATGAGTTCTAGATTTAAAGAATTATTGCAAAGATAGCACAGAGAGTTCCCACAGATCCTATATACCGTTCCTCCTACCATTAACATCTGATGTTAGTATGGTACATTTGTCATATTCCGTGAACCAATACTGATACATAGTAACAGCCATGCTCTATTCAGACTTCCTTAGTTTTCCCCTAATGGACTTCTTCTGTTCTAGAATCCCATCCAGAATACCACATATATAGTCATATCCTGCAGTTTTTAACACACAAGTTACTGAAACCCAAACATTCCTAATGAGAGCAGTATGAGGTGGGGCCCAAAAATTTGCATTTCTAACAAGTTCCCAAAGGATGCTGGTGGGGCCAATCTAAAAATACACGGAGAACAGCTCTGGTCTAGATTCTAGACTCCAGAAGTGATGTTCAACACAGTGGCCACTAGCCAAATGTGGCTACTGAGCATTTTAAGTGTGGCTAATCTAAACTGAGATGCCCTGTATATGTAAAATACACTGAAGATTTGAAGACTTAGTCTGAATAAAAGAATCATGCTGATTACATGATGAGATGATAAAAAAAATTTATTTTACTTGGGTTTTTCTCCCCCATTTTTACTTTTTACCATGTGAGTACTAAAAAGCTTTAAAATCACACAGGTGAGGGGCACCTGGCTGGCTCAGTCAGAGGAGCATGCAACTCTTGATCTCTGGGTCAAGTTTGAGACCCATGTTGGGTGGAGAGATTACTTAAATAAAAATAAAATAAGGTTACACAGGTGACTGGCACTGTACTTCTACTGGATTGCAGCAGTTTGTGGTCTGGGCAGTAGAGCAGCAGCAAGGGTATCACCTGGGGGCTTCTTAGAAGTTCAGGTGATTCCCATACACATTAAAGTTCGAGAAGCACTAATTATCAACAGGGGAGGGATACTTAGACACGTCAGAATTTGGCAGTTTGGTTCAAATAAAAAGCTAATCAACTGCAAACTGAACTGCAAGATATGTTAGGTCAATAAAAGTAATAGGGAAATGGCCGAATCATAGCAAAGCCATCCACAACTGAGGATGTGGCATAATTAGACCACTTAACAGTTGAAGAAAAGAAAAACCACATAGATAGTGGCCCAATGGGTTCCTCAAAAGAGGGTAATTTGAAAAGCATGATTTGAAATACAATGATGCTATGTGATACCATCATACTTTTTCATGTCTGATTCATTCCACAAAACAGTGCATATTTGCAATTAAAACTAAAAATGTTAAATATAAGATTAAGGTTTACTTTCTCTTTTCTCTCCCACTACTAGAAAACTGTAATGTCCATTTTGGGCAGATTCACCTTAAGTTACCTTTTCTTAGTACCAATTTTCTCAGGTAAGCAAAATACTGGTTGTGCCACATAAGGATTTTACACATCACTATGTTCACTGTTTCATTTCAGTCAATTTAAAATTTATTACCCTATTACTCTCAGGAATGTCAACTGCACAACTTCAAGTACATAAATTTGTAAAGCCCATGGTCTATCCATCTATTTTAAAAAAGCACCAGAGACTTCATAATTAATGAAATAAAAACCAAATGATTAACTACAAATAATAAGCTGTTTTTCTATAGCATTTATAGTACAAGTTTTCACTTGTGCCTCACAACTGGTAAAGTAAAAAAAAAACCACTTAAAGATATATATTGACTATATATAGATAACTAATCTTTATGAATGGCATATTAAGAATCAATGAGTTAGCAACCTTTTCCAACTTTTATAGCTGATAAAGTACAAAGAAAAACCTATCAACAAATCCTGGGCATACACACACACACACATACATATAATCTGTTTCATTACAGTTAATTTTTTCCCCAAGAAGAAACACCTGCAGAGCTACATGGAACCATAGGTCACACATATGCGTCCAGGTTGTCTGGCTCTTCAGGGTGCATGGCTCAAGGTTAAGTCTTCAGATCCTACTTTTAGGCACGGCTCTGGGCTCTCAAATCCCTTTTCTGAAACATTTTCAAGGCATTTCAAAACAAAGGAAAAGAGAAAATTACTAGCACCAGCAGCCGGAATGTCTACTCAGACAAGAAAAGGTACAGAAAGATGACCCATTCTTGTAACACACCTTCCTATAGATCAGGTAAGGAACACTGGATCTAGGATCTAGGAACACAGCTCTAGGCCATCGTTTCCCAAGTTTTCAGTACAAAACAGGCGTGGCTAGGGGTTAGATACTTTTTTAACAACCTTCCACTCCAACAGTCTTCCGAGGTCTCACCTTCGGAAGTGTGGCAGAATCTGACCCAGAAGCCGAGTGACTCCTCACTTGATGCGCCTTCCTCCACATTTCCTTCCCTTTGGAATATGTGCATAAATATTCGATAAAAGCTGCTCTCGTGTGTCATAATTAGCCATAAAACAATTCTAGTGTTAGCTGCCTTAACCTATCATAAACACTTCACTTGGAATGACATTAGAACCTTCCTAAAGATATGCTTTTAAGCATTTCGCTTTAACCTTTGCAAATGCATTTATAACTGCTGCTGGGTCGAAGGAAAACATCACAAGCCTCTGAAACTGAAGGCCGTGCGTTTTTCTGTAATGATGACCCTGCAGACATTTCTTCTCGGAGAGTCTGCAGTAACTTAAGATACAACACGTAAAGGACAGCCATTCTTGGAGGACAATCTACGCTGAAATGGGAGGAGGGCAGCACGCTTGTAAAGAGTATTTTTTTTTTAATTCAAGGACTTTGAGGAGATTGCTCCCTGAAGAGCTAGAGTAGCAAGTGTCCGTTCAACAGGGGCGGGGCACCTCTAAACACTGCAGAGACTAAAGTACCAGTTTAAGGTCAGCAGTGCTCGAGGGGAGGCCCCAGGTGGGCTCCCGGGGGGGGGGGGCGGAGGTTTGCACACCCCACAGCAGTCTGAGAGCGGGCACACGCAGCTGCAGAAGGCGAGGAAAGAGGGCGGCACCAGCCAGCCTGCCTTTTACACACACACACACACACACAAACACCGACGCCCTCCTTCCTAGGGGCGGGGCGGGCGGGCGCTGCCCTCACACAGGAAGTCAGGAAACCCGGGGGGCAGAGGAGCCACAACTTCGAGCCATTTAAACCCTCTCGCCCACGTCAGCCAATGGGCTGGCAAAGACTCCCCTTCCCCCCGCGCCCACCCTGCACCCTGCGCCCCGACCCCTCCCGCGCAGCTCCCGGCCGCACCTCGCGCGTACCTCGGCGCCGACGCGCCTCCCGCACACACCTCCCCCTAACTCCGCCGCCCTCGGCGGGCACGGCCCCGGCCGCGGACGCCTTTGTGCAGCACCTCCCCAACCTGCCCTCGGTCCACGGGGACCCGCGTCCCGCCACCTTACCGAGAGCACGGCGGCCTCCAGGAGGCAGCTCCCTCTTGTACTAACACGGGGTCTGCGGGACGCCGAGGCGAGCCTGAAGGGCGCTCACACCGCGGCGGCCGCGGCCGGCCGGTCCCCGCAGGCTGGTCTCCGAGGGAGGGTAAGTTCCAGGGCACGTCGGAGCGCGCCGGCGCGGGGGCGGGGCGGGGCTGGCTGCTCACGTGACGGTAGGGGGGGGCGGGACGAAGTTCACGTGATGACCCGGGCGGGCGCGGGGTGAATCAGCGGAGGCGGATCCGGGAGAAGGAGGGGGCGGGGGGAGGTGGAAGGACTGGATGAGGGATTCGGGCTGGCGAGGTTGCTGCCCGCCAAGTGGGCGTAAGCAGTTTGTAAACATGAAGTGGGAAGCGTGGAGAGAAAACGCTGGGGAGATAACGAGGGAAGGGCGAACAGGAAACGGACGGAGCAGTAGGGTGACAGGAACGGAGCCCAGGGAAGGAGGGGCGGTGGGCCTTGCCCTTTCCTTTTCTTGGCCCACTGGCCTGCTGGGAGCTGCTGCCAGACGTAGGTCAGTCGTTCACGGCCCTGGAAATCCCGCGGGGAGACTCGGAAAAAGTGCCACGCGCCACTTCAAGGGGACGAAATGGAACTCTGGAGACTCTGAGTCCATTTACTGGGGCCATGCCGAGCTGTCCTGCGCCGGGGCCACCAGGGCAGATTGCTTGACCAGCTGTGCACACTCAGGGCTGACGAAGGCCCTGGGGAACCCAGGAGCGGCCGCTCCGTGATCTTGCTGCTCCAAAGCAGCATAACCACTCATTAAGCTGCCCACAGGGCCTGCTGTGTGTAAGCCCCAGGGCCACAGTGTCATTGGCCAAAGTCATCACAGTCTGCAGTGTTTGCAGTTTGGCAGCACAGAATCCAGAAGTCAGAGGCATTAAAGGTTTCTCATGTGAGGGTGATCCTGTGGCAGCAGTGGTACTGGACTGGGGATCTGGAAAAGATATCTAGCTTCTGCCTTTGTGACTTCTCGACCTCAGCTGTCAAAGGAGTGTGTTGACTGAACCAAAAAGCTCCTCCTTCTAGCCCTAAATTTAATGACTGTGAGGAAAACTAACTCATAAGTATTAGGTCATAAGAAACCAGTCATTCAGTAACCAATTGTTGAGTCTGCCTGTTATGGTGCCGAATGAAATTTTAATGATACCAGAATTTTAAAAAATTAAAAATTAAAAAAAAAGGGGTATGGTTGGGGAGCCACTCTCTGGAATTGGCCCCTTTCTGTTCTTCACCTCATACTTAAAGATGCCCCCATTGTCTGGTGTCCTTCTCATAGCTGAACTCCCTGTTGTTTTTTAATGGCTGCAGAGAACCCCTGGGATATTGGCAAGATTTTAAGAACTGTAGTTTTTGTAGTGGGCAGCGCTAAAGTTTAAAATATTTTCCTTTTAAAAAGGAAAGATACTTTAAAAAAGAAAAAAGCCTGAGACCATACTGTCTCTATCATTGCACTTGCTACCACCCTTCCCTTGGTACCGATGGTTTTTTCTGTCTTCCTCAGTTTCTAACATGTTCCCTTTTCTATGCCCTTGTTCAGCATACGGAGTATTGCTGCTGTATGCTTGTGAAACTATTTGCCATAGAATTTCTCGTGATCTCTTTCTAGAACCAAAACAAGGAACGACTGTGAAAAGTAAACTGTGCCCTGACGGGAATGTGCTGATAACTTTATCTTCCCTACTCCCCAAACCTGAACTGGGCACCCTTGGTTTCAGCAAGAGATAGAACTGAACAGTTTGCATATACTCGCTGATCTGCGTGTAACCCTACTTCCTATTTCACAACATAATCTCAGATGATTCCACAATGCCCACAGTATGCTGATCACTACCAACAGCAGATGGAGTCAGAATAAAAGAGCTCTCACCCAAGTGTGTTGTTTGAAAAGGACCTGATGGAGAGCTATGAAATCATTTGCAACACTGCCTCTAGTTAGTTTTTAAATAACACCAGTAGCGTATGTCTGGCGCCTGCGCTCAGGATCTCAACAGATCATTTTCAGGATATTGACATTTAACTGGCTTCTAATGAGGTAGCATAGAGTTCCAAGGTGTGGAATTCAAATGTAAGCTCCACAAAGGCAGAGGTTTGAGTTTGATTTGTGTGTATTTATGTATGTATGTGTGTGTCTCCAAAGCGCCTAAAAGCACAATAAATTTCCATTGAATGCATTTTTGAGTGAAAACATACTCTGTAAATTGCTGGATATGCCCTGCTTTCTAACTCTTTAATAGGTAACCCACTTTTCATTGTGTATTTCTAAATGAAAAGGCATAAAATTATGTTTGGCATCCCTGCTTTGGCTAGGCTCTAGAGGAACAGAAATTTGGCAGTACCTATCAAAATTACAAATGCGTACATATTCTGAATTTACTTCTAGGGATTTATCCTCCAGATGTATTTCCACACATGAGAAATGATAAGGTATATCTTATAGTATTGTTGAGAATAGCAAATGATTGGAAATAACCTAAATATCCATCCTCAGGACCACTAGTTAAATTATGATAAATCCATACATTCAAAAGTGGCTGTTAACAAAAGGAGACACAGATCTTTATGTTTTAATATTACAATCTCCAGAATTTTTTGTTAAAGAGAAAATGTTGCAGAATAATATATTGGCTTGTATATGCATTAAACTAGGACAAACTGTTGAGGCATAAGAAATCTGTGGATGGAGGTCATGGGAAAGACCCTTCATTGTATTCATATCTAAAGTTTTTGATATTCAAACCATGAGTGCTTTATCTATTCCAAAAAGTTAAATAAAATATTTAATTTAATTTTTTTCTGGTATCTTTATTTTGTTATTAAAACATTCAGGCTTCACCTATTTTATCAAAGTTTACCTGATCAGAAGAAGTATATCAGGTAAACTAGTACATACATCAGGTAAACTTCTTAAAAATTCAGTTAATTTCTTAATTTTTGTTAAGTTCCGATTGAACAATAACTAGTCCTTTCTGAAATAATTTAAGATCCAGGTCCTGCACTTAGTTTGAAGCTTGGTATACACAATGTCAAATATATGTACATTTTTGAAAGTACTTTATTTTTCTTGAAGTAGAGCCTGACTTGAGCAAGTTTTAATGACTTGGATCCTCTGATTTAAGTAATAAAACTAGAATTTCATGGACCCTTTGTTCACTCCTAATTAAGGTCAAGAAAAATATATTTGGGATAAAACACTGAAGGCATGTGTTTCTGTGTCTGTTAACTCGCCCTCCTATTTTCAATAGGTCACCCAGAAGCCCTGGAGATTATTTTGTCTATGTTTCAGCATTTTATTTTATTTTATTTTATTTATTTCTAGGCTTAATTTCCAGAAATTTCTAAGGGAATTATAATCATAGACTACAGTAGCATTCAAATTTACATAACATCATCTCCTTAAGGATTTTAAAGGCTTTGTAAATATTTTCTTGTGAAATCTCAGTTTTCACAACATATTTACATGATCAGTGTTTTTACTCTTGTTAAAGACAAATGCAAGCATAAATAATTAGGACTAAAGGGCGAATTGACACCTGGAAATTTTTCCAAAATTGTATAGCCAGGGCTGCCTGACACTAGAAAATTAGTAATGGGTTTAAAAGTTAAGCTATGTAGGGCGCCTGGGTGGCTCACTCGTTAAGCATTCAGGTCGTGATCCCAGGGTCCTGGGATCGAGCCCGGCATCGAGCCCCGCATCGAGCCCCGATTGAGCCCCGCATCGAGCCCCGCATCGAGCCCCGCATCGGGCTCCCGGCTCCGCGGGAAGCCTGCTTCTCCCTCTCCCAACCCCCCTGCTTGTGTTCCCTCTCTTGCTGTGTCTCTCACTGTCAAATAAATAAAATCTTTAAAAAAAAAAAAAAGTTAAGCTATGTAACCAGCCAATCAATTAATAAAAGATATATTTTAATTTTAATTTTAATTTATTTTAATCAATAATTAAAGATATATTTTAATTTCTTCGCTTATATCCTTTAAATTAAATATGAACTCATTTAAGCTTTATATATAACTCAAATATAGGCACTAAGAAATAACCCTAAAATTAATACAAATCGATGATCAATAACTCATTATTTAAGTCTATTTACAGCACGTGAAAAACCTTTGGTACTTGTCACAAGTAAGCAGTAGTACAATGTTTCAACGTAAAACACAGCTAAAATAGAAATAATATTTCTTGATTTAAAAATGAAGATACTTCCCTAACTTTCAGAACAAGGCAAAGATGTCTGCTTTCGGGGAAAAGGCCCAGGGTTTGAAACATGGCGGACGACGTGGACCAGCAACAAACTACCAACACTGTAGAAGAGCCCCTGGATCTCATCAGGCTCAGCCTGGATGAGCGAATTTATGTGAAAATGAGAAATGACAGAGAGCTTCGAGGCAGATTACATGCTTATGATCAGCATTTAAATATGATATTGGGAGATGTGGAAGAAACTGTGACTACTATAGAAATTGATGAGGAAACATACGAAGAGATATATAAATCAACAAAACGGAATATTCCAATGCTTTTTGTCCAGGGAGATGGTGTTGTACTAGTTGCCCCTCCTTTAAGAGTTGGCTGAAACAAAGAATTTATCATGTATGGAATATAGGAGCTTTTGTATGATTGCCTCTTTAAATGTAGAAGACATTCAAAAGAGAAACCTGCGTAAATTTTGATATTAAGAAATGACCAAGGATTCTTCCACTCCTGAAACGAGTTGATTTGCGGATAACTAAAAAATTCTTAAGCTAAAGGGCATTTTAATTTTTTTCCAACCCTTTCAATAAATGTGATCACCAAGATGCAGAAAAAAAAAAAAAAAGATGTCTGCTTTCACCACTCCTACTCAACATTGTACTGGTGGTTCGACCAAGTATCTGGCAATAACTAAATTTGTAGATAAAACTCTATGTACACTTATATAATTTGGTACAGTAGCTAAGACACACAAACAAATCACATTACTAAAATCCATATGCTTGGACGGGAGGATTAAACAAAATAAAAGCACCTACCCCAAACCTGGCATTTGGTAGGTGGTCAGCAAATGATAAACTTGAAGTTCTGTGGAGTTTTTCAACACTTCGTGAAAGAGTAATTTGTTATTAAGTAGTGGAAGATGGATCTTTACAGGTTTATACAGGCAAGGGATGAAAATAGACTTCTTTCTGGGGTGCCTGGGTGGCTCAGTCAGTTA
This sequence comes from Eumetopias jubatus, assembly GCF_037043125.1. Lineage (NCBI taxonomy): Eukaryota > Metazoa > Chordata > Mammalia > Carnivora > Otariidae > Eumetopias > Eumetopias jubatus. The sequence goes on along the minus strand of NW_028274814.1, from coordinate 4,755,869 downwards.
AGCGCCTGACTCTTGGTTTCGGCTCAGGTCATGATCTCATGGGTCCTGAGATGGAGTCCGGAACCCCGCATCAGGCTCCCCGCTCAGCGACAGTCTGCTTGGAATTCTTTCCCTCTCCCTACCCCTCTGCTCATCTCCCACTTGCACTCTCTCTCTCTTCCTCTTTCTCCCATAAATCAATCAATCAATCAATCAATCTTTTAGAAAAGACAATATATTTCTTTCTTAGTTTGGGTTCCTCCAGAAGCTGACCTTGAGGCAAGGATTAAAGTGCAGAAAGTTTATTTGGGAGATGATAGAGGAACCATGAGAGTGAGGGAAGGAGACAGGGAAGAGGGCAATTAATAAAGGCTGCCTGTGATGGGCAGTTGGAGGTTAACCCTACCAGGGAAATTCTGGGAGCAGAGCAAGAATAACGTCCCTTCTATTTTCAAATAAAACTGATAGCAGCCCTAAGATCAAATACAAATTGAGTTTGTGAGATTTTCTAAAGATATGTGCAAGATGGAACCAGCCATCATAATCCTATTTTCCTAAAGATACTGGATGAACCCTCCACCTCCACAGTAGCAGGGGCCTACGCTACTTTCAGGTGAGCATGTGAAATTTGCATTGCTTGCAGTGTACGTACTACCAATTCACTCTTATAATTGTGTATAATATTGGTTTGAGGAGTCAATCCTGGAGAATTTTCTCTGTTCCACACTTAGGAAGAAACATTTGCTTTTGTGTGGCCAGAATTATGTTAAAAATATTAGAACGTTAAAATGCATGTTGTCATCTCTATTGCTACATAAAGTATAACCTTATCTTTTTCCAGAATCAATCCAAATGTGATGCTGTGACTACAAAACTCTAAGTCAGATCAGCTATAAATCAGATACCTTAACCACTATCCCCAGATTCATTCTCTCCCCTTCTCTGTCCTGCTTTATGCCCTGGAGGCCAATCCCTTGGAATTGTATCCAAACCAGGCTCCCTTGCCCTGTTGGTTTTGGGTTGGGAAGCACTGACAAAAGATAGAAGATGGAAAGAGAGGACGGTCTGGTGTTTATCCCACCCCCCCATTCCCTGTCTTGCCGAGGTTCTGGGGCTAAGGTAGCTGCTCACCTCCACGAATGCGGCTCCCTTCAGGCAGCTCTTCTTTCATGGTTCCTGCTCTCTCCAGGTCTGGGAACATTGACTGGTCTTTCCTGTCACACCTAGAGGTCAGGATGGTGGGAATGACTCCTGGCTGTACTATTCTCTGAGTGCCTCCCCACCCTCTTGTTGGCTCCTTTAACCGTACCCACACCTCTGTGAATAGTCCCATCATTAAATTTGCTTCCACTACATTCATTTAAGTGCACCTTTTCCTGATACATCCCTGCCTGACACATTTGATTGACCATGTTCCTAATCAGGAGCAGTTTAGCCTTTGATAATTTTGATAATTTTTTTGTGCCACTGAAATTAAAAGGATTCCAAGGGACACCTTGGCAAAAAAAAGAAAATAATAATAATAACCAACACTCTGAGGGCAGATGAAATGAAAGGAGAAAAACACCAAAAGCAGCAAATACTCAAGCCCAGTTTTGAAATGTTTAGTAAAGGCATTTCAAGAACGCTCAGGGTCATTGAACTTTTTCTGATGTTCATTTAAATGACTCTAAGTCCTCCCAGTAATTGGGGCTTCGTGGTAATCCTAAAAGATACTGTAAACCTCCCAAGAAGTAAGATCTTTAAAATAAAAATAGGAACCCCTACTCCTGCTTCTCTGTTCTTATTGATGGTTTAATCATTGGAATGGAGGGAAGGAGGGACAGAACATCTGCCTACCAAATACAAACCCTCCACAGGCAGGTTCTTACATGATATAGTTTACATAAAACACTGGCACACATAAAAAACAGCCCGTTACCACAAGATGCTGGCTAATGCTTAAGGTATTCAGATTTGTTTTCGTAAATTTGAGTTCCTAGACTTTAAGAAAATTGATAAAACTTTATTTTTATTTCTACTTTGTGATATTCATTTCAATTTCTAAGAATACATAGGCAACATCATTTGTCAATCACCCTTCACTAGGAGAAATACATTTTATTTTTAAAGATTTATTTATTTGAGAGAGAGAAAAGAGCACACAAGCATGAGTGGGGGGAGGGTCAGAGGGAGAGAATCTCAAGCAGACTCCCCGTTGAGCGAGGAACCCCAAGGAGGGCTTGGTCCCACAACCCTGAGATGGTGACCTGAGCAGAAACCAAGAGTCAGACGCTTAACCAATTGAGCCACCCAGGTGCCCCAGGAGAAATAAATTTTAGGTAAAGAGATGAGTTGTATCTTAATATAGCAACCTATCTAGTTAAGAAAAAGATTTTACTGGGATGCCTGGGTGGCTCAGTCGACTGGGTGTCTGCCTTCAGCTCAGGTCGTGATCCCAAGATCCTGGGATGGAGTCCCCCATCAGGCTCCTTGCTCAGCGGGGAGCCTGCTTCTCCTTCTGCTTGCCACTCCCCCTGCTTGTACACTCTCTCTCTCCCTTTCTCTCTCTCTCTGACAAATAAATAAATAAAATCTTAAAAAAACAAAAGGATTTTACTAATTCTTTAGATCAACTTTGCATAGTTGTTAAAGAACTTCAATGATTAAAATTATTGAAGTTTTGGAAGGGGAAAATATTCAACTTTCAGGGAACATGGCACTACATCTGTTGATATTATCATGACAGCATTTAGGTGACTGTCATGGCAACCACAATTTAATCCTTCATTAGTGTCTTGGAACACTCAGGCACCCTGGGAAGTGAGGAGGGTGATTCATCAGGCAGCACACTCTTGTCCTTGTGAGTCAGGAAAATACCAATGTTCTCACTCAGTGTAGGCAATAAAAAATGCAGCCGCTACGTGATCTTCCACAAGAGCAAGGTACTGGTTTCCTCAAATATTCCTGTAAAGTTTATGTTCATGGATTTTGAGACAGATTTTCACTTTGTGCTAATGTGCAGCCTTTATTTCTCTTCCTTTTGTTTTCAGGCAATTCAAAACATATTCTTCACTTTCTTTTGGGTGCGGGGTCAGTGAGAAAGTGAAACAGTTCTTTTTGCTGCCTTACCAGTTTTGTTTGAAAGTGAGAAAAGAGGGACGCCTGGGTGGCACGGTGGGTTAAGTGTCGAACTCTTGGTTTCAGTTCAGGCCATGATCTCAGGGTCATGATCTCAGGGTTGTAGGATCAAACCCGCCGCTGGGCTCCACGCTCAGTGTGGAGTCTGTTTGAGATTCTCTCTCCCTCTGCCCCTCCCCCCCACTCACGCACTCTCTCTCTCTCTAAAATAAATAAATAAATCTTTAAAAAAAAAAAGGTGAGAAAAGAGATTGAATTCAATGGTTTAAATGAGATAGTTTTTGTCTTCATTTCTTGGTATGCCATCACAGAATCTCAAACTGTCAGGACTACCGAATTCAAATCCAGAGTTGTGGTAAATAAAGCTCCTATGTTTGTGTATTCTGTGAGATCTATGAAATCAGAGTGAACTATTTAATGATCTGAAACATCAATTATCCACAGTATGCTAAGTGGTAAAAGATTTTTTTAAAGATGTTATTTATTCATTTGTCAGAGAGAGAGCACAAGCAAGGGAAGCTGCAGGCAGAAGGAGAAGCAGGCTCCCTGCTGAGCAAGGAGTGATGCAGAACTCGATCCCAGGACCCCGGGATCATGACCTGAGCCAAAGGCAGACACTTAACTGACTGAGCCACCCAGGCATCCCAAAGTAGCCATATTATTTACCTACTTTTATTCTTACTATTAAAGTAAATCTTTTACCACTTAGGGAGGCCTGGTCATGATCCTGAGGTCCTGGGAATAAATAACATCTTTAAATAAATAAATAAATAAATAAATAAATAAATAAATAATATGGCTACTTTGAAAAAGCATCAGAAAAGTTCTTGCCGTGTAGAACTTTCTTACTGGTCTTTTTTTCTGTTTGATTAACTCATACCATTTCACGTGTGTGTGTTTATATGTACACACAGAAGGAAAGAGAGAGATTCTTGTATATCTAAATATCTATTAAATCCTACTCAGGTTGGGGGAAAATATATAAAAGAAAGTAAAAGTTCTTTAATAGTTAAATTGGGGGGAGAAAAGAGATTCTCTCTCTTGATTTGACAGTGTGTCTCCCCTCTCCATCTAAGTGTGTGGCTTCACAGACACCGCTTATGATTACATGTTTGAATTTTTGATCATTTGAAAGTATCTGCTAATATGATTCCCCTTAGCTTCCCACAGATAAATCAACTTGCTGCCTGTTTTCCCCATCTTTGATGAAGAGGATTCTCTGTTGTCTTGATGTTCAGTTTCCTTATTGTAATCCACATTAATGCCATAGAGAGTTCACACATTCACTTATCTCTGGAAAGAGGGGCATATACTCTTGAATCACAAAGATTCCAGAACCCTCTTCTTTAGTGTAACAAATTTGTTTCTTCTGATATTAATCAAAGTTGAAACCAGATTGCAAGCTCTCTGTCCAACTGGTTCCACTTCATTTCAGTGACCTTTGTCCTGTGTTTGCAGCTCTGCCCCAGCTGATAGAGGATGGTGTTGCATTGCAAGTGTACATTTAAAAAGATGCTTCAGTTTGATTAAAACCCGCTCTTTGATGCTTATTTCTAAGCTTTTAGACATATAATATTTCATGTTTACATAAACTCACATTCTTTTGTCAGAAAACTTTACATACATATTTTAGCCTATTTGAAGTAATTATTTTCTTTTAAGTAGACTGTACACCCAACGTGGGGCTTGAACTCACAACACTGAGATCCAGAGTTGCATGCTTTACCGACTGAGCCAACCAGGTGCCCCTGAAATAATTATTTTTACTGTGAACAGAAATTTAACTCTCAGCGTAAAGAGGGAGCTGGAAACAGTTCCTGTTAAAGATGATCAGGAAATAAAATTGAATTTTTTACTCAGTGGTGCTTAGTAAGTTTCTACCCACTGGATGAGGGGAGGGAGGCAGCAGACAGATGTCTTGAGGGAACTCAAGACTAACATGCATTAGCAGCGTCACCCTATACAAGTATCATCATCTTGGATGAGACCTCTCAGAGCCTCAGTTTCTTCTGTCAAACAAGAGAGTTAGCTGTCATGATTCTACAGTCTTTAATTCTCTTTATTGACCTGAGGATATTTGACAAAGTAGATCATTTTTGAGTCTTGACTTATGTTTAAAAATGACATTTGCTACAATGTAATAATACTTAATGTTAGTGCTTTCAACCTCAAAGATTTTTCTCTTATAATGTAATCTTTAAAATATCCGTTGGATAAGAGGAGGAACTATGATTACCTGCATATTTCAAATTGGGAATTGAGCAAGTTTCGAGTCCCTATAAGCATTAGAGAGAACCCCGTCACTGCCTGTAGGAGGAATGTTCTCTGAGCCTGGGTCTGGATAGTCAGCTGTGCAGAGAGTAGTTCAGCATCACTTCAGAGCCAGGACTCCACATTTATGCCCCTTTCTGTACTTGCTCCAATTGTATCCATATAAGAAAAATTATACATGGAAAAATTATACATACATCTAGCTCCCAGGAAGTGGCTAGAGAATCAGGGATGAGACTCCATGTTAAATTAAATTAAATTACATCTAATTAAATCAGTTTAAAAGATGACCCTGGTATGGCAACATTTGCGGATCCGCCATGGCCCCACAGTGACTCATACTGATGTGTATTTCTGGTGTCATGTCACGTGGTCAAAACTTAGTAGAATGCAGTTTTCAAGTTGAGCCCTGGGTTGAGTAAAGGAACAGAGCCGTTTCCCCATGGCAGCATGATCTTTTATTTCATCTGTACAGCAGAGGGAAATATACCACTGATTTTCCTGACGTTCCTGGTTTCCCCTCACGTTGCTGTTCCAGTGCCGCCTCTGACAAGACTTGAAAGGGGAGGAATTCACAGCGTTGCATACAGAAGGCCTTTCTCTGGACGGGGCTTGTTAGTTCTCTTTGTAAATCGGGATTACAAAGACCCCAAGAGATGAACAGACAAAGGACATAAGTAAACAATTCATAAAAGAGGAAATTCAACTGTTTAACAAATGGTGGGACTAGGTTCCATCTCACTAGTAATCAAAGACATGCAAATTAAAGCACTAGTAGGAGGCCATTTAGCAAACTGTTCGGTTGCTTGTTTTTTATGAGACTACTCAGCAGTGGCATCAACGTGAAAGCTGCATTTTGCACATTGCTAGTAGCAGTATAAACCGACTTAGCTCTATTAAAAAGAAAATCGGCAGCGATCGAAATCAAAATTAAAGCATTAAAATATTTTATGCTTTTGAACTAGTGATTGCACTCTTGGGAAGCCATTCTAAGAAAGTCTAAACGTGGACAGTATTTTGTGTACACCAACGTGTTCATCACTGTGCTGTTTGTTAAGCCAAAAAGGAGAAACTAAATAAATGTCCAAAAATAGGTTAATTAAAGTAGGGCTCATCCTTACCAAAACATTATGAAGCAATTGAAATTAGTAAGTGTTTCTAATCACATAGGAAAATATATATGTCACCATGCAGTGTAAGGAATCCGTTCATAAAAAGCATGAAACAACCATGAAAACAAACAAATGTGTTCAAAAGATAAAAGGAAACTTATTTCTAGAAAAAAACTATGGAAGAGAATACACTAAAATGTTAATAGCAGTTGTCTTCAGATTGGTAACTCTTTTCTGCATTTCAATATTTTTCTATTGATCACTTATAATGAAGACAAAACATATTTAAAAAGGGATAAAAGCTTAATATTGTTTATTATAGCTCCCTTTATAAAAACATTGTCTACACGAAAAACTGAATTCCGTGGATTACATCTCTTCTCATTGTTGTCTTTTTCTTTTCCCTTATACTTAGATAATTGATCTATTTACCAAAACAACAAGAAAAAAAATGTTCCTAGCAATTTCCTTAGAAGTTTTGTATGATTATGCTAAACAACTTCATTTAGATTCTTTCCAGTTTCCTTTGAACTGTATTTAAAATTCTAACCTTTATCTCATACGCTGGAGCTTCGTTTTTAAAATTTGAGTGACTGTATTATTATTTTTCAAAATGGAAGAAAGGAAAATGGTAAAAACAATGATAAAAGTTCGTACTATTTAGTCTTCAAAAAGAACAGCCTGGCTTTTATCACAGGAATAGTCAGTACTTAGAAAAAAAAATACTCACACAGAGGTGAAAATGACAGATACCCCATGACGGAAAAATCCTTTCCCATGTAACCTGCCAAGGTATAGATATGTACAGGAATTTTGCACTATAGCACACTGGGGATTATTTGCATGAGATAGTGTAGCATTGGGCTAGATTTGTATGATACCACCTAAAATCAAAAACAAATAGGTATGCTCAATTAAACAGATTTTGAAAGACGAGTGAATAAATGTCAGCAACTGGTTGCCTGGGTCTGCCTTCCACTCAGGTCATGATCTCGGGGTCCTGGGATCAAGCCTCACATCGGGCTCCCTGCTCAGCGGGGAGCCTGCTTCTCCCTCTCCCTCTGCCGCTCCCCCTGCTTGTGCTCTCTCTCTCTCTCTCCCTGTCAAATGGATAAATAAAATCTTTAAAAAAAAAAAAGAAAAGAAAGACTGAAATGTTTAAAAAAAAAAAAGAAATGTCAGCAGGATTCCTCTTCCTCTTCAAGTCATGGGGGAAGGGAAGAGAAATGGCCTCCAGGTTTCAAGAGCAGTTCCTAAAGATTCCTTTCTCCCGTCCTCTTCTTAAAATACTCTGAATTTGTGACCTTTTTTTAAATGAAGTTATTTATTTATTTATTTATTTTTAAGTAAACTCTATACCCAACATGGGGCTCAAACTCACAATCCCCAAGGTCAAGAGTCACATGCTCTACTGATGGAGCCAGCCAGGCATCCCTGAATTTGTGACTTCTGTTAGGAATATGCGGTATCTTTTCGGTGCTGGATTTGATAAACTCTACCAACAACTTCTCCACTCTATTAGCTTTTCTTTCCTATATGATTCTGAAAATAAACAAAAATGTAACAATGGTACAGCTCATTGTATTCTTAAATTTTACACTAATAAAGATGAATGATGTGATTCCTTTCATGATGGCTGTTGTTAGCTTTTAGCATGCCAGATTTAGCAACCCATTATTTATTCTCTTCTCCTGGGACTCATCATTTTTCCTACATTACCACATTGCAAGCTCATAGCCTTTAATGCTCACGCCCTTGTGTACATTCCATTCGTCCTGCTCACCCATTATGGATTATTGCCATCTGGTGGAAAAACAGGGTGGACAACCAGATGGTAGTTTTGAAATATCCGGAAGTAAAGTGAAGTCGTGTTCATCAGGGGAAAATATGCATTTGTTTCTCTCATGCATATTCTGGGGTTCTAAAACAGCAAGCATTTTCTTTTTTTTTTTTAAGATTTTATTTATTTATTTGAGAGAAAGAGAGAATGAGAGATAGAGAGCACGAGAGGGAAGAGGGTCAGAGAGAGAAGCAGACTCCCCGCTGAGCAGGGAGCCCGATGTGGGACTCAATCCCGGGCTCCAGGATCATGACCTGAGCCGAAGGCAGTCTCTTAACCAGCTAAGCCACCCAGGCGCCCAAGCATTTTCCTATTACATTTCACTTGGGGGGTTATACAATAAATTTAGCTGCTGAATAGATGAAAGATCTGACTTTCTATAACAATCAGACAAGAATAGTGCTTGTGAAAAAGTTGGGCCACATTTTTAACCCTAGTACTATAAAACAAAAATGACAAAACGAAGCTAACGTGTCTCAGTTGCCTTTCCCTTTGCCAGGGAGGAATGCAGTGTTAGATATTTTCTACTTCTAATTTCTATAATAGCACACTTGAGTCATTAAGCAATTTTCAAGTATATTAGTTCTTGAAATGAGATTTATTCATATTCAAAATTTAGCACAGTCTTCAAAGTGACAGGATGAATATAATTCTAAAATAATGAGGAGTTTCTCTTTCCCAAATTGTCATAAAATTTACTAACACTATCACAATTTTTAAAAATCTAAATTAAACAAGAAAGCCGGCCTGAGCTCTTCAAAAATGTCAACATTATAAAAAACAAAGGATAGCAGGGGGATTGTTTCAGATAAAAAGAGATTAATGACATACAATTACCAAATGCAGTGAGTAATTCTTGATTGGATTGTGATTCTGGAAAGAGAAAAGGATAATTAAAGAAATTTGAATATGGGCTATGTATTAGCTAATATTCTTGTATCAATATTAAATTTCTTAGGTAGAATAATGCTATTGTGGTTATGTAAGAGAATATCCTTTCCTTGGAAGATGAAGGATAAATATTTAGGGGTGAAAATTACTTTCAATCAATTGAAAAATATATAGAGATAAAGCATACGTAGTAAAATATTAATTTGTCAATCTAGATGAAGAGCTATGGATTTTCATTGTTCAATTTTTTCAAATTCTCCAAAGCCTTCACACTTTTCAAAATCAAAAATTGGGAGAGAAAAAAACCCCAAACTGAGGAGAATAGTCTTTTAAAAAAACCTTAAAGGGGGGGAATGCTTCTTTGTAGCACATAATACAAAATGCCGCTGATACACAGTGGATATTTGACTGAGTGTTTTACTCTCATTATTAGGCCTATTTCTCTTATTACTAGCTCTCGGACTATGAGTAAAGTCATTTAATAGAACCAAAACCCTCAAGTGGTTATTTCTTCCAACTTTAAAGGAACAGGAATTGGATTTACCTTCCTACCTTAAATGAGAAATTGGACAAAGCGGGCACCTGGGTGACTCATAGACCAGCATAGACCAGAAAGGAACACAACATACAGTAACAGTCACCTTACAGGCAATACAATGGCACGAAATTCATATCTTTCAATAGTTACCCTGAATGTAAATGGGCTAAATGCCTCAATCAAAGACACAGGCTATCAGATTGGATTAAAAAACAAGACCCATCGATATGCGGTCTGCAAGAGACTCATTTTAGACCCAAAGACACCCCCACGTTGAAAGTGAGGGGGTGGGGGCGCCTGGGTGGCTCAGTTGGTTAAGCGACTGCCTTCGGCTCAGGTCATGATCCAGGAGTCCTGGGATCCAGTCCCGCATCGGGCTCCCGGCTCAGCGGGGAGCCTGCTTCTCCCTCTGACCTTCTCCCCTCTCATGCTGTTTCTCTCTCTCTCAAATAAATAAATAAAATCTTAAAAAAAAAAAAGAAATTGGACAAAGCATATGAGACATTGGTTCACTGACATTGGATAACAGAAAGCTGAGGACAGTGTTCCCCCTAGGAAAAGGAAAACAAATGAAGTGAGTACTACCATTGTCCCAGCTTACTGTCTACAGTTTCCAGACTATAGCTCAAAGATGGGGAAACCCAAGCAGAGCCTAAGTTGAGGAAACAGAGTTGGAAATGACAGAATTGAGGTGAAGGTGGTTAGAATTTGGGGGGTGGAATACTGGAGAGGAAAGAACTGTATACAAAGAGAGCTACAGGGAACTGCAGAGAATTCCCCTCAGGTCTCCAGTTGAGTTTTGATCAGTACATACCTGTGAGGAAACTACCTGAGGCTAGAGAGAGTACCACCAGAAGGGAAGAGGCAGAATGATCCTCAGAGATCAAACAGGGCTGGGAATGGTTATTGTTCCCACCAGCCAGAAGGAAAACCTCATGATTATTAGACATTAAATAGAATGAAAACCTCATAATTATTAGACATTAAATAGACATTAGAGGGGCGCCTGGGTGGTTCAGTCGTTAAGCATCTGCCTTCAGCTCAGGTCATGATCCCAGGGTCCTGGGATCGAGCCCCGCATCGGGCTCCCTGCACTGTGGGAAGCCTGCTTCTCCCTCTCCCACTCCCCCTGCTTGTATTCCCTCTCTCACTATCTCTCTGTCAAATAAATAAATAAAAAATCTTAAAAAAAATAGACATTAGACATTAATTCAGGGAAAGGACCAAATTAGCTTTAGAGTAAAGACTGTTTTTGTTCTACCTCCCAAAGTGTAAAAGTAAGCCTTGACAGAATCAGTTTTCAAGTTACTTGATTGCATCCCAGGACAAAGCTCACGAGATATTTATAGGAATTAAAAAAAAAAAAAATCCAGCACCTAACGATGTAAAATTCACAGAGTCTGGCATATAAACAAAATTATAGAATAAAAAGAAACAGGGAAATACAAGCCATAGTAAGAGGAAAAATCAATCAATAGAAGCAGACCCACCTATGAAACATATGATAAAATTGGGAGACAAGGACATTAAGACAGTTATTATAGGGGCACCTGGGTATCTCAGTCAGTTAAGTGTCTGACTCTTGATCTTAGCTCAGGTCTTGATACAGGGTCGTGAGTTCAGGCCCTATTTTTTTTAAAGATTATTTATTTATTTATTAGAGAGAGAGAGAGAGAGAAACAGCATGAGAGGGGAGAGGGTCAGAGGGAGAAGCAGGGTCCCCACTGAGCCAGGAGCCTGACGTGGGACTCGATCCCAGGACTCTGGGATCACGACCCAAGCCGAAGGCAGTCGCCTAACCAACTGAGCCACCCAGGTGCCCCATCAGGCCCTATTTAAAAATATGTTTAAAAACACAGTTATTGGGGCGCTTGGGTGGCTCAGTCATTAAGTGTCTGCCTTCAGCTCAGGTCATGATCCCAGGGTCCTGGGATCAAGCCCTGCATCGGGCTCCCTGCTCCACGGGAAGCCTGCTTCCCCCTCTCCCACTCCCCCTGCTTGTGTTCCTGCTCTTGCTGTGCCTCTCTCTGTCAAATAAGTAAATAAAATCTTTAAAAAAAATAAAAAATAAAAACAGTTATTATAAATATTCTCCATGTGTTAAAGAAGCATGGCGAAAAGCTATATAGAAGATATAACCCACATAAACTTCTAAATGCAGAAAATAAAAAAAATTGAAAAAGAATGGGATTAGCATCAGATAAGACACCACAGAAGAAAAGATTAGTGTATTTAAGGACAAAACAGCAAAACCTATCCAAGATGAAAAACAGAAGAAAGATTGGATATGAAAATGAACATAGGTCAGTAAGCTATGGGACAACAATCAAGCAACCTAATATATGTGTGATTAGAGTCCCAGAGGGAGAGAATGTGGAATGGGTGAGTGGAAGTAGAAAGACTATTTAAAGAATAATGACCAAAAATTTTCCATATTTGATGAAAAGTATACACTCACAAGATCCATGTAGCTCAATGAACCCCAAGAACAAGATACATGATGCAATTTATAAGACTTTATAACCAAATTGCTTAAAACTGTTAATAAAGAGAAAAAAAATCTTAAAAGCAGACAGAGAGAAATGACATTTAGTACACAAGCATCTCATTGAAAATAATGCAAACCAGAAAAGAGTAAAGTGATATCCTTAAAGTAATGAAATTAAAAAACAGCCAACCTAGAATACTTTACTTGGTAAAAATATCTTTCACAATTAAGGTAAAATAAAGACATTTGGAGGCATATAAATGCTGAAAGAATTCATCACCTTTGACCAACACATAGGTCAAAGTCCTTCAGGCAGAGGGAAGTGAAACCAGATAGCAATCTGGATGTTAAAGGAATGAAGAACACAGACAATGGTAAATATGGGAGTAACTATGTTTTACTCTTTACAGAAAATGTAGTACTAATAAATTTTGGTGTTTATTACATATTTACATGTACAGTGAATAACTGCAATAGTGGAAAGACTGAGAAGAAAGAAATGTAGGTAAATTGTAAGATTCTTTAATTTATGTGAAATTCTATTTGGCAGTAGATTATGATACCTGAAAGATGTAAATTGTAACCCCTAGTAGAAAACACTAAACATATTTTAGATCTGTTATATATTTTCTAATTTTCCTTGTGATTTTTTCTTTGACCCATTGGTTGTTTAGGAGTGTGTTGGGTGCCTGGGTGGCTCAGTTGGTTAAGTATCCGACTCTTGATTTCAGCTCAGGTAATGATCTCAGGGTCATGTGAGATCAGGCTCTGCACTGGGCACCATGCTGGGTGTGGAGCCTGCTTAAGATTCTCTCTCCCTCTGCCCCTCCCCCCTGCTCACACGCTCCCTCACTCTCTAAAAAAAAAAAAATACTGTATTGTTAAATTTCCAAATCTTTCTAAATTTTCCCATTTTCCTTGGGCTATTGATTTCTAGTTTTATTCTCTTGTATTCAGAAAACATACTTTGTACAATTTCAGTCTTCTTAAATTTTTTAAGACTTCTTTTGTGTCCTAACATGTAGTCTGTTCTGGAGAATATTCCATGTGCACTTGAGAAGGAGGTGTATTCTGTTGTTGTTGGATGGATTGTGTATATCCAGTATATATCTGTTCATTACGCTTGGTTTATAGTGTCATTCAAGTCCTCTGTTTTGTTATTTCTCTTCTGCCTGGCTTTTGCATCCATTATTAAAAATGAGGTATTGGGGCGCCTGGGTGGCTCAGTTGGTTAAGCGACTGTCTTCGGCTCAGGTCATGATCCTGGAGTCCCGGGATCGAGTCCCGCATCGGGCTCCCTGCTCAGCGGGGAGTCTGCTTCTCCCTCTGACCCTCCCCCCCTCATGTGCTCTCTCTCTCTCTGTCTCATTCTCGCTCTCTCAAATAAATAAATAAATAAATAATATCTTAAAAAAAATAAAAATAAAAATGAGGTATTGAAAACTCCTACTATTTTTGTGTTGCTGTCTGTTACTCCTTTCAATTCTGTCAATGTTTGCTTCTTATATTTAAGAACTCTGATGTTAGGTGGAGATATATATATATATATATATAAAATTGTTATATCTTGGGGCACCTGGGTGGCTCAGTCAATTAGGCATCTGCCTTCGGCTCGGTCACGATTCCAGAGTCCTGGGATCGAGCCCCATGTCAGGATCCCTGCTCTGTGGGGAGGCTGCTTCTCCCTCTTCTCCTCCTCCTCTCTGTCAAATAAATATTTATTACAGGGAGAGAGAGAGCATGAGCAGGGGGGGCAGCCGGCAGAGGAAGAGGGAGAAGCAGATCCCCCACAGAGCAGAGAGCCCAACTCGGGGCTTGATCCCAAGACGCTGGGATCATGACCTGAGCTGAAGGCAAGACACTTGACTGACTGAGCCACCTAGGTGCCCCAGTAAATAAAATCTTTAAAAAAATTGTTATATTTTCCTGGTGAATTGACCCTTTTATCACTACATAATGTGCTTTGTCTCTTGTGAGTTTTTTACTTAAATCGTATTTTGTCTCATGTAAGCATGCTACCCCTGCTTTCTTTTGTTTTCCATTTGCATGGAACATCTTTTTTTCCACTCTTTCACTTTCAGCCTATGTGTCCTTAGATCTAAAGTGAGTCTCTTGTAGACAGGGTGTGTAATTTTTTATCCATTCAGCCAATATATGTCATCTGATTGGGGTTCAGTTTTTTCACATTTAAGTAGTTACTGATAGGCAAAGATTTAATATTGCCATTTTGTCAATTGTTTTCTTTATGTCTGAAGCTATCCCTCTTTTACTGCCTTCTTTTGTGTTTCATTGATTTTTTTGTAGTGACATGCTTTGTCTTTTTTTTTTATTTGTTTGCAAGGGGGTTAGGTTTTTATGTTTTTTCTCAGGTTATGCTTTTATTTTTTAAAAAAAAACTTTATTTTTTAAAGCATTTTTAGTTTCATAGCAAAATTGAGTGGAAAGTACAGAGCATTCGCATATACTCCTGTCCCCACACAGGCTAACTGCCCCTGCTTTGACATCCTGCACTACCATGATACATTTGTTATGATTGATAAACCTACACTGATAGATTATCATCCAAAGTCCATAGTTTACATTACGGTTCATTATTGGTGTTGCACATTCTGAGTTTTGGCAAGTGTATAATGACATGTATCCACCAATATAGTATCATACAGAATAGTTTCACTGCCCTAGATATTCTCTGTTCTCTGTCTATTCATCCCACTCTCCCCCGACCCCTCCCTACCAGCTCTTTGTTACCACCGATCTTTTCACTGACTCCATACTTTGGCCTTTTCCAGAATGTCATATATCATGGAATCATATAGTTTGTAGCCTTTTAAACTGGCCTCTTACATTTAGTATTACACATTTAAGTTTCTTCCATATCTTTTAAAGGCTTGATAGCTCATTTCTTTTCAGCATTGAATAATATTCCATTGTCTGGATACACCACAGTTTATCTATTCACCTACTGAAGGACAATCTTGGTTGCTTCTAAGTTTTGGCAATTATGTATAAAGTTGCTATAAATATCTGTGTGCAGGTTTTTGTGTGGATATAAAATTTCAATACCAAGGAGCATGATTGCTGTATCATATGGTAAGAGTATATTTAGTTTTGTAAGAAACTGCCAAACTGGGGCGCCTGGGTGGCTCAGTCTGTTAAGTGTCTGCCTTCAGCTTGGGTCATGGCCCCAGAGTCCTGGGATCGAGCCCCGCATTGGCTCCCTGCTCAGCGGGGAGCCTGCTTCTCCCTCTCCCACTCCCCCTGCTTGTGTTCCCTCTCTCACTGTCTTTCTCTCTGCCAAATAAATGAATAAAAGCTTAAAAAAAAAAAAAAAGAAAGAAAAGAAACTGCCAAACTATCTTCCAAAGTGGCCGCACCACTTTGCATTCCCATCAGCAATAAGTGAAAGCTCCTGTTGTCAGCATATGGTGGTGTTGGTTGTTTTGGGGGGGTTGACCATTCTAACAGGAGTGTAGTGGTATCTCACTGGGTTTTGGGGTTTTTTTTAATTTGTTTGTCTTTTGAGTGGGGGAAGAGGGGAAGAGGGAGAGGGAAAGAGAATCTTAAGCAGGCTCCATGCCCAGTGCTGAGCCCCACGCTGGGCTCAATCTCACAACCCTGAGACCATGACCTGAACTGAAATCAAGAGTCAGATGCTTAACTGACTGAGCCACCCAGGCGCCCCTTACTGTTGTTTTAATTTGTAATTCCCTAATGAGGTATAATGTTGAACATCTTTTCGTATACTTACCTGACATCTGTTTATCTTCTTTGGTGAGGTGTCTATTTAGGTCTTTAGGCTATTTTTTAAAATCAAGTTTTTTGTTTCTTATTATTGAGTTTTAAGAGTTCTTTGTTTATTTTGGATAATAATACTTGATCAGATATGCCTTTTGCAAATATCTTTTCCAAGTCTGTCCCTCGTTTTCTCATTCTCTTGACATTGTGTTACAAAGAGCAGAAGTTCTTTAATTTTAGTGAAGTCAGTTTTTTCTTTCATGGATTGTGTTTTTGCTGTTGTATTTGAAAAGTCACTGCCGTACTAAAGATCATCTAGATTTTCTGTTATCTTCCAGGAGTTTGATAGTTCATCTATTTCATCTATCCATACTGGATCATAGTTAGTTTCTGTGAAGGGTGTGAGGCCTGTCTAGATTCTTTTATTTGCATGCAGATATCCAGTTTTTCAGCTCCAATTCTTGAAAAGACTGTTTTTTGTCCATTGCATTACCTTTGCTCCTTAGTCAAAGATTAGTTACCCGTATTTATGCGAGTCCATCTCTGGGCTCTCCATTCTGTTCCACTGATCTATTTGTCTATTCTTTCACCAATATTATACCATCTAGATACTACAGCTTCATAGTAAGTCTTGAAATGTCAGTCCTTTGTTCTTCTCTTTCAATATTGAGTTAGCTATTCGGTTTTTTTGATTCTCCATATAAACTTTAGAATCACTTTGTCAATTTCCACAAAATAATTTTCTGGGACTTTGGTTGGGACTGCATTGAATCTATGGATCAAGTTGGGAAGAACAGACAGACTGACAATGTTGAGACTTCCGTTATGGATTGAATTATCCCACCCAAATTCATATGTTAAAGTTCCAGTTGCCAATGTAGTAGCATTAGGAGGTGGGATCTTTGGGAGGTAATTAGGTTTAGATGAGATCATGAGTTTGGAGCCTCATGATGAGATTGGTGCCCTATAAGAAGAAACAGAAAATCAGACCTTTCTTTTCTGCATATGAGGATACAGCCAGAAGGCAGCCAAGAAGGCAGCTGGGAAAGCTGCCACCTGCAAGCCAAGAAAATGGCTCTTACCAAGAATCAAATCTGTTGGCACCTTGATGTTGGACTTCACGTCTTCCAGAACTGTGAGAAATAAATCTGTTCACTTCTGATGGAGGGGTGCTAGAATCTCCAACAATAATAGTGAATTTATCTGTTTCTCTTTGTGCTTCTATCAGTTTTTGTCTCACTTATTTTGATACTTTATTGGTAGGCATGTACATGTTAAGGATATTTATGTATGTCTTGTTTAAGTATGGATCTCTTTATCATTATGTAATGGTCTTCTTAATGCCTGATAACTTAGCTTGCTCTGAAGTCTACTCTGTCTGAAATCAATATTGTTACTCCTGCTATCTTTTGATTAGTGTTAGCATAGCATATTTTTCTCCTTACCTTTCCTCTTTTTTTTTTTTGTTTCAAGTTTTTATTTAAATTCTAGTTAGTTAACATATAGTGTAATGTTAGTTTCAGGAATAGAATTTAGTGATTCATCACTTACATATAATACCCAGTGCTTATCACAACAAGTGCCCTCTTTAATAACCATCACGCATTTAGCCCATCCATCCACCCACCTCCCCTCCAGGAACCCTCAGTTTGTTCTCTGTAGTTAAGAATCTGTTTTATGGTTTGCCTCTCTCTCTTTCTCTTTTCTCCTATCTGTTTTTTTTTTAAAGATTATTTATTTATTTATTTGAGAGAGAGAGCATGAGAAGGGAGAGGGTCAGAGGGAGAAGCAGACTCCCTGCTGAGCAGGGAGCCCGATGCGGGACTCGATCCCGGGACTCCAGGATCATGACCTGAGCCGAAGGCAGTCGCTTAACCAACTGAGCCACCCAGGCGCCCATATCTGTGTTGTTTCTTAAATTCCACATATGGGGTGCCTGGGTGGCTCAGTCATCAAGTGTCTGCCTTCAACTCAGGTCAAGGTCCTGGGGTCCTGGGATCAAGCCCCGCATTGGGCTCTCTGCTCGGCGGGAAGCCTGCTTCTCCCTCTCCCACTCCCCCTGCTTGTGTTCCCTCTCTCGCTGTGTCTCTCTCTGTCAAATAAATAAATAAAAACTTAAAAAAAAATTCCACATATGACTGAAATCATATGGTCATCCCTTTCCTTTTAATCTATATGTGTCTTTATATTTAAAGTGGGTTTCTTGGGGCACCTGCGTGGCTCAGTTGGTTAAGCGTCTGCCTTCGGCTCAGGTCATGATCCCAGGGTCCTGGGATCGAGTCCCACGTCGGGCTCCCTGCTCAGCGGGGAGCCTGCTTCTCCCCTTGCCCCTCTCCTTGCTCGTGCTTTCTCTCTCTCTCAAATAAATAAATAAAATCTTTAAATAAATAAATAAAGTGGGTTTCTTGCAGACAACATATAGTTGGGTCTTGCTTTTTGATCCACTTCAACAATCTCTATCTTTTTTTTTTTAAGATTTATTTATTTATTTGAGAAAGACAGAGAGAGAAAGAAAGCCGGGGGGGGGGGGAGGAGGGAGGGGCAGAGGGAGGGTGAGAGAAAGAGAATCTCGATCAGACTCCCCGCTGATTGCACAGCCCAACACAGGGCTTAATCTCACAACCTTGACATCATGACCTGAGCTGAAATCCAGAGTCAGACGCCTAACCGACTGAACCACCCGGGCATCCCCCTACTCCATTGGTAATCTTAAAGAAGCTCCCTTACATGTGACAAATCATTTTTCTCTTGCTAATTTCAGGATTCTCTCTTTGTGACTTTTGACAGTTTTTTTAAATAATATTTATTAAAAAAATAAAAAGCATAACATATAATACTGCTAACACTGTAGAGGAATCTAGCAGAAGACAATCAGTGATCCTTACTTTTTTTTTCTTCCAAGTCTTTATTAAATTCCAGTTAGTTAACACACAGTGTAATATTAGTTTCAGTTATATAATATAGTGATTCAGCACTTCCATACAGCACCCAGTGCTCATCGCAAGTGCACTCCTTTCTCCCCATCACCTATTTAACCCATCCCCCTACTTCCCTCCCCTCTGGTAACCATCATTGTCCTCTAGACTTAATAGTCTGTTTCTTGGTTTTCCTTTCATTTTCCCCCCTCTATGTTCCTTTGTTTTGTTTCTTAAATTCCACATATGAGAGGTATTTGTGTTTCTCCGACTGACTTATGTCGCTTAGCTCCATCCACGTTGTTGCAAATGGTAAGATGTCATTCTTTTTTATGGCTTCTTTTTTATGTGACATCCCATCCCAGGGACTAAAAATGTCTGCCACCTTCATCGGCAACAGCACGGGCATCCAGGAGCTGTTCCAGTGCATCTCAGAGCAGTTCACCGCCATGTTCAGGGGCAGGCCTTCCTGCACCGGGACACGGGCGACAGCATGGACAAGATAGAGTCCACCGAGGCCGAGAGCAACATGAACGACCTGGTGTCCAAGTACCAGCAGTACCAGGACACCACAGCCAAGGAGGAGGGCGAGTTTGAGGAGGAGGCTGAGGAGGGTAGCCTAGAGCCGTTACCTGGTAAAGCATGTGGAAGCTATGCGAACTCTTTATTCACTCACAACCTGTTGTCTGTGTGTACTTGCTCTCCTTCCTGTTTTGACGTCACATGCTGTACAGACGCCACCATTAAAGCATTTTCATAGTGAAAGAAAAAAAATTCATCAGTTGATAGACATTTGGGCTCTTTCCATAATTTGGCTATCATTGATTATGCTGCTATAAACATTGGGGTGCATGTATCCCTTTAAGGCAGTAGTTTTTTGTCCTTTAGGTAAGTACCCCGTAGTGCAATTGCTGGGTTGTAGAGTAACTACTCTATAATAGAACTCTATTTTAACTTTTTGAGGAACCTCCATACTGTTTTCCAGAGTGGCTGCACCAGCTTGCATTCCCACCAACCGTGTAGGAGGGTTCCCCTTTCTCTGCATCCTGGCCAACATCTGTCGTTTCCTGACTTGTTAATTTCAGCCATTCTGACAGATGTGAGTGATATCTCATTGTAGTTTTGATTTGTGTTTCCCTGATGATGAGTGATGTTGAGCATCTTTTCATGTGTCTGTTGGCCATCTGTATGTCTTCTTTGGAAAAATGTCTATTCATGTCTTCTGCCCATTTTTTAATTGCATCATTTGATTTTTGGGTGTTGAGCTTTATAAGTTCTTTATATATTTTGGATACTAACCCTTTATCAAATATGTCATTTGCAGATATCTTCCCCCATTCTGTAGGTTGCCTTTTAGTTTTGTTGATTGTTTCCTTTCTGTAGAGAAGCTTTTTATTTTGATGAAGTCCCAATAGTTGCTTTTTTTCTTTCGCTTTTGTTTCCCTTGCCTCAGGAGACATATCTAATAAGAAGTTGGTATGGTCGATGTCAAAGAGGTTACTGATGTTTTCTCCTCTAGGATTTTAATGGTTTCAAGTCTCACATTTAGGTGTTTCATCCATTTTCATTTTAGTTTATTTTTGTGTATGTTGTAAGAAAGTGGTCCAGTTTCATTCTTTTGTATGTTGTTGTCCAGTTTTATCCATACCACTTATTGAAAAGACTGTCTTTTTCCCATGGGATATTCTTTCCTACTTTGTCAATTAGTTGACCATACAGTTGTGGTTACATTTCTGGATTTTCTGTTCTCTTCTATTGATCTATGTGTCTGTTTTTGTGCCAGTGCCCTACTCTCATGATCACTACAGCTTTATAATATAACTTGAAGTCCAGCATTGTGATTCCTCCAGCTTTGCTTTTCTCTTTCAAGATTGCTTTGGATATTTGGGGTCTTTTGTGGTTAAATACAAATTTTAGGATTTTTTTGTTGTAGCTCTGTGAAAAATACTGTTGGCATTAAATGTGTATACTGCTTTGGGTGGTATAGACATGTTAACAATATTTGTTCTTCCAATCCATGAGCATGGAATGTTTTTCCATTTCTTTGTGTCATCTTCAATTTCTTTCATTAGGGTTTTATAGCTTTTGGAGTACAGATCTTTTATCTCTTTGGTTGGGTTTATTCCTAGGTATCTTATGGTTTTTGGTGTAATCATAAATGGGATCGATTCCTTGATTTCTCTCTCTGCTCCTTCATTTTTGGTGTATAGGACTGCAACAGACTTCTGTACATTGATTTCCTGTGACTTTACTGAATTCATGTATCAGTTCTAGTAATTTTTTGGTGGAGTCTTTTGGGTTTTCTACATAGAGTATCATGTCATCCGCAAAAGTGAAAGTTTGACTTCCTCCTTGCCAGTTTGGCCTTTTATTTCTTTGTGTTGTCTGATTGCTGTGGCTAGGACTTCCACTACTATGTAGAATTAAAGTGAGAATGTACATCCTTGTCTTGGTTCCTGACTGTAGAGGAAAAGCTCTCAGTTTTTCCCCATTAAGGATGATGTTAGATGTGGGTTTTTCATATATGACCTTTATTATGTTGAGGTATGTTCCCTCTAACCCTACTTTGTTGAAGGTTTTTATCATGGATTGATGTTGTACTTTGTCAAATGCTTTTTCTGCATTTATTGAAAGGATCATGTGTCTCTTATCCTTTCTTTTATTAATGTGGTGTTATAGGTGGATTGTTTTGGGAATATTGAACCACCCTTGAAGCCCAGGAATAAATCCCATTTGATTGTGGTGAATGATTCTTTTAATGTACTATTGGATTCAATTTTCTAGTATTTTATTGAGAACTTTTGCATCCATGTTCATCAGGGATGTTGGCCTGTAGTTCTCTTTTTTAGTGGAGTCTTTATCTGGTTTTGGTATCAAGGTAATGCTGGCTCATAGAATGAATTTGGACGTTTTCCTTCCTCTTCTATTTTCTGGAATAGTTTGAGAAGAATAGGTATTAACTCTTCTTTAAATGTTTGGCAGAATTCCCCTGTGAAGCCATCTGGCCTTGGACTTTTGTTTGTTGGGAGATTTTTGGTTACTAATTCAATTTCTTTGCTGATTATCAATCTGTTCAAGTTTTCTATTTCTTCCTGTTTCAGTTTTGGTAGTTCATATGTTTCTAGGAATTTATCCATTTCTTCTAGGTTGTCCAATTTATTGGTATATAATTTTTCTTAATATTCTCTTACATCATTTGTATTTCTGTGGTGTTGGCTGTTATTTCTCTTTTATTTATTTGGGTCCTTTCTCTTTTCTTTTTGATAAGTCTGGCTATGGGCTTATCAATTTTATTATTTTTTTCAAAGAACCAGCTCCTGATTTCATTGATCTGTTCTACTGGGATTTTGTTGTTGTTGTTGTTGTTGTTTCTATAACATTTATTTCTGCTCTAATCTTTATTATTTCCCTTCTTCCACTGGCTTTAGGCTTTGTTTGTTGTTCTTTTTCTAACTCCTTTAGGTGTAAGGTTAGGTTGTTTATTTGAGATTTTTCTTGCTTCTTGAAGTAGGCCTATATTGCTATATACTCCCTCTTAGGACCACTTTTGTTGCATCCCAAAGGTTTTGTACCATTGTGATTTCATTTCCATTTGTTTCCATGTATTTTTTAAAATTTCTTCTTTGATTTCCTGGTTGACCCTAGTAGCACATTGTTTAATCTCCATGTATTTGTGGTCTTTCCAAATTTTTTCTTGTGGTTGACTTCAAGTTCCATAGCATTGTGGTCAGAAAATACACATGGTATGATCTCAGTCTTTTTGTACTTGTTGAGGCCTGATTTGTGACCTAGTATGTAATCTGTTCTGGAGAAGTTCCATGTGGACTTAAAAAGAATGTGTGTGCTGCTGCTTTAGGATGGAATGTTCTGAATATATCTGTTAAGTCCATCTGGTCCAGTGTGTCATGCAATGTCATGCCTTATTTCCTTGTTGATTTTCTGCTTAAATGATCTGTCCATTAATGTAAGTGGGGTGTTAAAGTCCCCTACTATTATTGTATTATTATCAATTAGTTCCTTCACGTTTTTTGTTAATTGTTTTATATATTTGGGTGCTCCCTAGTTGGGGGCATAATATTTACGATTGTTAGATATTCTTGTTGGATAGTCCCATTTGTATACACAGTGCCCTTCTTGTCTCTTGTTACAGTCTTTGGTTTAAAATCTAGTTTGTCTGATATATGTATTGCTACTCTGGCCTTCTTTTGACTTCCATTTGCATGATAAATGTTTCTCCATCCTCTCACTTTCAATCTGGGTCTAAATTGAGTGTCTTGCAAGCATATAGATGGGTCTTATTTTTTATCCATTCTGACACCCTATGTCTTTTGATTGAGTGTTTAGTCCATTTACATTCAGAGTAATTATTGATATATATGTATTTAGTGCCATTTTATTACCTGTTTTGTTGTTGTTCCTGGATATTTTCTCTGTTCCTTTCTCGTCTTTGTCACTTTTGGTCTTTCTTTTCCACTGGAAGAGTCCCTTTAATATTTCTTGCAGGTCTGGTTTAGTGGTCATGAATTCCTTCAGTTTTTGTCTGAGAAACTCTTTATCTCTCCTTCTATTCTGAATGATAGCCTTGCTGGATAGAGAATTCTGGGCTGCAGATTTTTCCCATTCAGCACTTTGAATATATCATGCCACTCTCTTCTGGCTTGCCAAGTTTCTGTGGAGAGATCTACAAATAGCCTTATGGGTCTTCCCTTGTAAATTAGGGACTTCTTTTGTGCTGCTTCTTTTAGGATTTTTCTTTATTACTATATTTTGCAAATTTAATTATAATATGTCTTGGCCTGCTTTTGTTTTTTTTTTTTTTAAAGATTTTATTTATTTATTTGAGAGAGAGAGAATGAGAGATAGAGAGCACGAGAGGGAAGAGGGTCAGAGGGAGAAGCAGACTCCCTGCCGAGCAGGGAGCCCGATGCGGGACTCGATCCCGGGACTCCAGGACCATGACCTGAGCTGAAGGCAGTCGCTTAACCAACTGAGCCACCCAGGCGCCCTGGCCTGCTTTTGTTGATTTTGATGGGAGTTCTCTGTGCCTCCGGGATCTGGATGTCTTTTTCCTTTCCCAGATTAGGGAAGTTTTCAGCTATGATTTCCTCAAATAAATTTTCTGCCCCCTTTTTTCTCTTTTTCTTCTGGGACTCCTATCATATGAATGTTTTTGTGTTTGATGGGGTCACTGAGTTCCCTAAGTCTATTTTTGTGTTCCATAATTCTGTCTTTGGTTGAGCTTCATTATTTTCCATTATTCTATCTTCTTTACCACTAATTCATTCCTCTGCTTTTTCCAACCTGGTGCTTATTGTGTCCAGTCTTTTTTGAATCTCAGTTATTGTATTTTTCATTTATGACTAATTGTTTTTATCTTTTTTATCTCTGCGGTAAGGACCTCCCTGAAGTCTTCCATTCTTTTCTCAGGCCCAGCGATTATCCTTATGATTGTTGCTTTAAATTCTCCATCAGGCATGTTACTTATATCTGTTTTGATTAGATCTCTGGACATGACCTTCTCTTGTTCTTTCATTTGGGAGGAACTACTTTGTCCTGGCATTTTGTCTAAAGTCTCTGTCTTCATCTCTGTGTTACAAAAACCCATTATGTTTCCTGCTCCTGAAAGTAATGACTTTATGAAGAAGAGGTCATATAGTATCCGGGGCCTGGCACTTCCAGGAGTGTCTCCGGTGTGTGCTGTGAGCACTCTGCTGTTGTTTTGACTGCTCTATCCTTCAGGTCAGTCATCTGCAGAGGCTCTTCTTGCCTTCAGTGAGCAGTGTTTGGTCCTTAGCCAGAGTGTGGTGAGTTTTAACTAGTTTTCCTCTGGTGTGCTTGTTAAATGAGACCTGATGCTACTTCCAGTAGAACCAAATCCTTGCCAAACTTTCGGGTCAGGAGACGTGGTGTGGTTGGGGGTTTCTGCTGGTCTTCTGGGGAATGGGCCCGCTGTGCTGGGACAGAGGTACACTTGACCAGCAGTACCAGTGGAGCACAAGGGAGTGGGACCCAGTGTAAGCAGGTTAGGCAGCCTGTGACAATGCTGTGCTGTTTACTGAAGGTGGTTCCATGTTTATGCTGAGAGGCAGGGGAGGGAAATGGCACCCACCAGCTGTTCTGTCCCCAGAGAGGCATCTCTGTGAATGCCACATCTCACAGATGTGCTCCAAGAAGAGAGAACAATCTCCCACTCATGTGTCCCAGGCATTCCTCAGATCATGCAGTCTGTCCGCTGAGTTACCTGCCTGCCTTCTCTCCAGGAGTAGGGCAGTGCCCTCAGGGCTCTAGTCCAGCCAAGCCCGCCAACCTTTAAAACTCTAGTTTTTGAGCCCTGCAAGTTGCAAAAACTCACAAAAATCATCCCCTCTTGTTTTCCCAGTCAATAACTTCAGGGAAGTATTCTCCTTGTGCATATCCCTGTGTACTCCACTCTCTTGCTTTTCTCCTCAACCACGGCTCCCATCCCTCCACAACACCTGCAATCTGTTTCTTCCCTAAATCACATCTCTGCACTGCCTACCTTCCTTGATGTGGGCCCCCTCTCTTCTTCTAGTTGTGCAGTTTGTTCTGTCAGTCCTTGTGTTGATTTCTTGAGTATTCCAAATGATCTGATAGTTATCTAGTTGTGTTCGAGGGATGAGATGAACCTAGGGTCCTCCTACTATGGACTTCAGGCAGTTTTATTATAATGTGCCTCCGTATAAGTATCCTTGGGTTTTTCTTAGTTGAAATTGTTTGAGCTTCTTTAATTTGCATGTTCGTTTTTTTCCTCACCTCGAGAAATTTCTGGTTATTTTTTCTTGAGAAAAACTTTCTGACTCTTTCTCTCTCTCTCTTCTCCTTCCAGGTCTCCAATAATGCACATATTAGTCTGCTTATTGGTGCCACCCTTAGGCTATCTTTACTTTTCTTCATTTTTTTTTCTTTTTTGCTGTTTTCACTCAATAATTTCAATATCTTCAAGTTCACAGATTCTTCCTTCTGCTTTTATGAAGTCTGCTGTTAAACCTCTCTAGTGAATTTTTCAATTCGGTTATTGTATTTTTCAGTTTAAGAATTGCTATTTGGGTTCTTTCTTATAGTTTCTATCTTTTTATTGATATTCTCATTTTGTTTATGCATCATTTTCCTGATTTTGTTGGTTGTCTGTGTTCTCTTTTACCGTATTAAGCATCTTTAAGATAGTCATTTTGAATTCTTTGTCAGGTATAGCATTAATCTCTGGTTATTTAGGATCAATTTCTGGAGATTTATTTTGGTCTTTGGATTGGATCATGTTTCCCTATTTCTTTGTATACCTTGTGATCTTTGGTTGAGATCTGGGCATTTGAAAAACAGTCACCTCTCCCAGTCTTTATAGACTGCCTTCGTGTAAGGGAAGACGGTGACCAATCAGCCCAGTTGGAGATTCTGGGGTCTCTCAAAATTTCTCTGGAGATATGTCTTCTTTGAGTTTGTGCATGTGATTGCCCATTTAAGAAGTCTAGTTCCAGGGTGCCCGGGTGGCTCAGTTGGTTGGGCGTCCACCTTCAGCTCAGGTCATGATCTCAGGGTCCTGGGATGGAGCCCCGCATTGGGCTCCCTGCTCAGCGGGGGATCTGCTTCTCCCTCTGCTCCTCCTCTTGCTGTGCTCATTCTCTCTCAAATAAATAAAATCTTAAAAAAAAAAAATCTTGTTCCTATTTCTTTTCATGAGCCTGTAATCTCTCTTTCTTGCTGGTATTTTCCTGAGGTATTGCAGTCTCCATAGTACTGCGACATCTTGATGCTCGCCTTTCTTCTCAGTGGCTTCCAATCTGGGAAGCAACTATGTCATTAGTTCACATCAGCACTTAGTCAAGTGAAACAGAATATTCCCTCAACAAGCCCTATAAAATCTTTAGACATATGTTCCAATCTTCTCTTTCCTTCCTGAAGGAAGGAGTAAGCGTTGGGAGTTTTCTCCCAATTGCACCATGCTATGGGATGGGTGGGGTGGGTGGAGAAGAAGCTAGGGCAGGCAAAATGCAACAAACTTTCCTACGCACTTCAGTGTGTCTCTCTTGGCTTTGTATTAGCCTAGGTGCTGCAGCTTCTTAGTTTTCTGGAGGACTGACAAGCAATTTGATCTGTATATTGTTAAGTTGCTGTCTCTGTGGGGGACAAAGGGCTGGGGCTTCCTATTTTGCCATCTTATTGATGTCCCACCCTCTAGAGCTTTATTTTTAAGTATGATACAATGTGCTTTTTTTGGACTGAGAGCTAATTTTGCTCACTTTGCTGCAACTTAACTTACTTAATTTACTTAAATTTCAATTGCAGATAAGTGATTGAATTGGGATATTGTCATTCAGCTTCACAATGACAATGAGAAATCATTATTTTGAGAAGATACATAAAGAAAATTCCAAGGGAACAGAACTTTTATTTTATGTCTATGTTTGTTGCTGCTGTTGTTTTACAGTCCTACAAACTTGTGAGCACAGACTCAGACTTTCTAGACTCTTTTTTTTCTTTAAGATTTTCATTCATTTATCTGAGAGAGAGAGAATGAGAGAGAGCATGAAAGGGAGGAGGGTCAGAGGGAGAAGCAGACTCCCCGCCGAGCAGGGAGTCCGATGCGGGACTCGATCCCGGGACTCCAGGATCATGACCCAAGCGGAAGGCAGTCGCCCAACCAATTGAGCCACCCAGGCGCCCTAGACTCTTTTTTTTAAAGATTTATTTATTTGAGAGAGAGAGAGAGAGAACAAACATGAGCAGGAGGAGGGTAGAGAGACAAGGAGAGAGAGAATCTTAAGAAGACACCCCACAGAGAAGGGAGCCTGTTGTGGGGGCTCAATTCCACAGCCCCGAGATCATGACCCGAGCCAAAAATCAAAGTTGGACGTTTAACCGCCTGAGCCACCCACATGCCCCAGAGTTCCTAGACTCTTATCCAAGCTCTACCACTTCGTAGCTGAATGTTCTTGAGCGGGTCATGTCATCTTTCTTGCCACAGCTTCCTCATCTGTAAAATGAGAATAGTAAAATACCTTTCTTATAGGGTTGAGGATTAAATTTTATGCTGGGGGAAGTTCCTGGCAGAGGATAAATGCTATGTAAGTACAGTTAGTTGACCCCTGAACAACGTGGAGTTTAGGGGTGCCAACCCTCTGCACAGTCAAAACCATTGACCAGAAGCCTTATTGATAACATAGAAAATCAATTAGCACATATTTTATATGTGTTATATATTATATTCTTACAATAAAGTAGTTTAGAGAAAAGAATGTTGTTAAGAAAAGCATAAGAAAGAGGAAATATATTTACAGTACTGTACTATATTTTTAAAATCCACATATAATTGGACTTTGGCAGTTCAAACCCATGTTATTCATGGGCCAATTATACTTTTTATTGTTATTGCTTTGATTCACATAGAAAAAATATAACCTGAAAAAGTGAATTTAAAAATTGCTTTTTAACTTGGGGAGAAGGAAATTGAGAATCTGTGAAAGCCACTACTGTTCTTTCCTCAGGAATTCTCTTATTTTTATTTTTTTTAAAGATTTTATTTATTTATTTGACAGAGAGACACAGCGAGAGAGGGAACACAAGCAGGGGGAGAGGGAGAGGGAGAAGCAGGCTTCCCGCCGAGCAGGGAGCCCGATGCAGGGCTCAATCCCAGGACCCTGGGATCATGACCTGAGCCGAAGGCAGACGCTTAATGACTGAGCCACCCAGGCACCCTAGGAATTCTTTTATTTTTAAAGTGAACTCTATGCCCAACATGGGACTTGGACTCATGACCCCAAGATCAGGAGTCACATGCTCTACCCACTGAGCCAGCCAGATGCCCCTTTTCTCGTGAATTCTTAGTTTTTTATTTATATTAAAGAAAAGCATATAAGTATAAAGAATAGTGAGACAACTGGATATATCCAATTATACTTTATGTAAGCTAACTTGAAATTAATTTACTTTGCTTAGTGTAAGTTAGTGAAATGGATTCTCCAAGAATAATGTGTGGCAAGGAAGAAGAAGAATGGGTCATATGGTATGAAAAACTGGTTACAATTGGTAGATGTTAATATTGTTAACATTCGCTGGGCATTCTCTGAGTGTCAATCATTGTTCTATGTACTTGTGGTTAGTTTTTCAGGTGTGACAACACATTTAGGAGTAGATATTAGTATTATCTCTATTTTGCAGATGAAGGAACTGAGGCCCTATGTGTATAAACTCTTTGCCCAAGGTCATACAACAAGTCACTGGCAGAACCAGAATAATCAATGCACGGATCATTGAGATTAACTTTTACATAGTTAACATAGTTAAGAAAACAAGAATGTCATTAATTAGGAAATAATCTGAATTTGAAGGGAATTTAAATGTAATCTAGCTGAGTCACTAAGATATTGGTGCCTATTTGATTTCAGATGACATTTTTCTTAAAGTTCAAGTACATAAATAACTGGATGCATAAAATTACTCCCTGACTACTTCAAAGGGGTTGTTTTTTACACAGTACGTGTCTTTTTATTTTTCAGGACTCAGTTATATTGTCAAGATAACTAGCCATTTTTCTGCAAATTGAGGTAAATATTCCTACTTCTTAGAGTGATCTTTCCTTTTCTTTTAATTTGTATGTGCTCATTTATTTTTTTAAAAGCTGCTTATTTATTTATTTACTTACTTATTTTATTTTTCTTTTTCAATTATTTATTTATTTATTTTAAAGTAAGCTCTACACTCAACATGTGGCTGAAACTCATGACTCCGAGATCAAGAGTAGCATGCTCTCCCAACTGAGCCAGTCAGAAGCTCTGATAATCTTTCCTTTGAATTGATGTGTTACTAGTAATATGTCATTTGAATGATCTGTCCTTTTTAAAGAGTCCTTGTAATTGTTTCTGAACAATCCTAACTTCGTGTATGTATGGGTGTGTGTGTACGTGTGCGGTGTGTGTGTGTGTGTGTGTGTGTGACAGAGAGAGTGAGAAAGAGAGTCATTCTAAACTGAAGGCAATCCCACCATCCAGGGGATATTAGGCAATGTCTGGAGACATTTTTGACTGTCACAACTTGGTGTAGAGTGAGGTGCTACTGACATTCAGTGGGTTGAGGCCAAAGACACAGCTAAATATCCTACAGTGCACAGGACAGCCCCCTACAACAAAGAATGTTAATAGTATCAAGATTAGAAACCCTGATGGGTGTGTGTGTAGTATGTACGTATATCGATGTCATTCTAAAACATAGGGATAAGAAATTTTTAGATGATACTTTGTTTTCAAATGCAAATATTGAATCTTTGTTATTCAATTATAATTGTTTACAAACACACGGACACTTGAAAAGATTCTATAAATATGTACTGAGCACCTGGCAAGGTACCATGGTAGATACTGGAGGTGGACATCATTCCTGCCATCATGGAACGGAGTACATCCTCCCCGACATCTGAACATTGATGTTTTTATCTGCCTAGATTACACTATTTCGAAGACTGATCTTTTTTCCCAAAAAGAGGGAAGAAAATTGGCTGTAGACTGCCTCAAGATACAAATGTAAAATTGAATTAAATCAATTAAACTGCTCATTGTTGGTTTGAGTAGGTTGCCGGAAAGTGTTGGAAATGTCAAGCCACTGCTTTTTCTTTTTTCCTTTAGGTAGTAAAGTTTCACAAATGTCATTGCTGTTACTAAAAGCAGCTGTCTCTTAGGACATAGTGGGACATTACATTTGGAATTTTTAAAATGGTCTCTTCTAGTCCTACTTTTTTATTTAGTGACACTGTTATTGCTACTCATAATATGGCAGAGTTAGCCTTATGCTATGAATGAAATGAGTCCAGGAACTTAAAAACACTCAAAATATCTATTGCCATCATGCCCGAAACTCCAGCACTTGAGAGGAATACCTTTATGTTAGGCATCATGCCTTTAAGAGTTTTTTTATTAAAATGCAATTACTCCAGAAAGAAAGAGAGCAGGAGAGAGAATGTAACAAGAAGTAATGTTTGTAAAAGATTTTATTTTAAAGTTTACTGCTTTGGGGAATTAAAAAAGATATTCACTGGGGCCTGGGTGGCTCAGTTGGTTAAGCGACTGCCTTCGGCTCAGGTCATGATCCTGGAGTCCCGGGATCAAGTCCTGCGTCGGGCTCCCTGCTCAGCGGGGAGTCTGCTTCTCCCTCTGACCCTCTTCCCTCTTGTGCTATCTCTCATTCTCTCTCTCTCAAATAAATAAATAAATAAATAAAAATAAAATCTTTAAAAAAAAGATATTCATTGACTTGAAAAGATATGGGGGGATGGAAAGCAGATTACCATTTATGAAGTAGTAGCTACAATATAAGATATATAATATATATATGTGTGTACCGTGTGTATAATATGTGATATATAGTACATCCTGACTGGCATGATTATAGGTGATATTTATTATTTATTTGCTCATACACAAATATTTTGTTTCGTTTACAGATACTACTGGCCCTATTTGTCAGTTTTTTATAAAGTTAACATTTCAGGTGAAAAAAAGAAAGCACCGAGGCATCCCATAGGTTTAGGCTCAGAATGCTCCAGAGATCTGGGGTGAAGTGGGGAGAGATGTCACCTTTTAACAAAAGAACACGTGTGGCCCAGGAAGGGCCTACCACAGAATCTGAGAGATCCAACTCTTGACAAATCTAATGTACAGTTTTACATATATTTGCACTGAGCAGGCCATGGAACTTTTTTTTTTTAAAGATTTTATTTGTTTATTTGACAGAGAGAGAGACACAGCGAGAGAGGGAACACAAGCCGGGGGAGTGGGAGAGGGAGAAACAGGCTTCCCGCTGAGCAGGGAGCCCGATGCGGGGCTCGATCCCAGGACCCTGGGATCATGACCTGAGCCGAAGGCAGACGCTTAACGACTGAGCCACCCAGGCGCCCCAGGCCATGGAACTTAACAAAGGATATAACGCACAGCTAGAGATTGTGGTGTGACTCTGTTTGGAGTTTGGAGTCAGAGAAGGCTTTCACTACATGAGAAGCCAATCACGAGACTGTATGTTTGGCAGCCTGTGGTTGCACTCTGCTCAGCATGAGCTGTAAATACACAAACCCTTTTTCAAAATCTATGACATACTGAAAAGATTTCATGCTCAATATATGCAACCAAACCAAATGCACAGACATGTGCCAAACAATCCCCAGCCCTCCTCAAAGAAAGGCTGCAAATAGACACACTTCTCACTAAACCGCTTTTGTTGAGAAGCATCAGAACTTCAGAATATAGCTATGTTTAAATTATAGCCCACTTATCAGGTAACAGCTTATAAATTCTCTGAAATAGTGAAGATTGTTCTCTGTTTTGGTGCAATTGTATACAATGTTTTATTTATTTTGCCAAGCATATGTTGAGCACCTGCTATGTTTCAGCTATGCTAAGTTAAAAGATACAAAGGTGAGTAAGTTATGATCTGTGGACACAGGACTTAGAGTTTTGTGAGGGGAACCAACCTGTAGGAGATGCTTATGATGCCGTGGAGCATAGAAGAGGGATGCTGGACACGAAAGAGCCCAGGGTTCTGAAAAACTGCTAATAGTTCTAAAAGATTGAATTGGATTTCCACTTCTGACCAAGATGGATTGAGAAGGAACTGGATTTACCTTCCTGGCATCTGAAACAACTTTAAAAACAGGAAGAATATAGAAAACAACTGTTCTCAGGCACTGCATATCAGGCAACAGAGGACAGTGATCCCTGAGATTGGGAAAATAAATGAGGTGAGCCCTGTGATTGTCCTAGCTTACTGCCTGGGACAGTTTCCGGTGTGCGATGAAGAGAGTGGGCATCTGGGGCACCTGGGTGGCTCAGTTGTTAAGCATCTGCCTTCTGCTCAGGTCATGATCCCAGGGTCCCGGGATCGAGCCCCACATCGGGCTCCCTGCTCAGCGGGAAGCCTGCTTCTCCCTCTCCCACTCCCCCTGCTTGTGTTCCCTCTCTCGCTGTGTCTCTCTCTGTCAAAATAAATAAATAAAATCTTTAAAAAGAGAGAGAGAGAGATCATGAAAGAGTGGGAATCTGTGTGGGCTGTGGGTGTCCAGGGAGGCTCTGGCATCTTGACTTCTCAGGCAGAGTAGCAGGGAGAGGAGTGTTGCACAGGGAGAAAGCTGCGAAGACCTACAGAAGGCCCCCAAGAGTCTTCAGCTGAGTACTGATCAGCACCTCAGTATGGAGAAACTACTTAAGTCCCTATCGGAGCAGAGGGAATAACCCTTGAATGAAAAACCTTGTAATTTACAGGGCATCAGGGAGAGTATTCAAAAGAGCATTGCCTCACGTAGTGTGGCAAAATTAGCACTGAAATAAAGGCTGCTCATCCTGCCTAACAAAGCCTGAAAGAAGCTTTGAAAACATCAAACTATTTCCAAGTGATTTAACCGCTTCCCAGAATAAAGCTCAAGGAAATATTTATAGAGATAAAAAAATTGCACCTAGGAAGGTAAAAATCACAATGTCTGGCATCCAGTGAAAAAGGACCAGGCATGCAAACAAGCAGGAAAATGCAATGAATAATGAGAGAAAGAAATCAATCAATAGAAACAAACCTAGAAATGATGCAGATATCAAAATATACAAAGATAGAATTAGTAAACAAAGACATTAAAGCAGTTATTATAACTTTATTCCATAAGTACAAGAATCTAAAGGAAAGATTGAGCATGTTAAGTAGAGAAATGGAAGGTATTAAGAAAAAACTGAACTTTTAGACATGAAAAGTACATCTATGGTGAAAAATATACTGGATGGGATTGATAGCAGATTAAACACAACAGAAGAAAAGAGTAGTCAAGTTGAATACATAACAATAGAAACTATCTAAAATGAAGCAATCAGAGAAAAAGTGTTGAAAACAAAATGACCAGAGCATCAGTGAGCTATGGGACAACTTCAAGTTGCATACATTATAACCCTGTACCTGAGGCCAAAGTTGATTGATTTATGGGTGGACACCTTGACCAAGGACTTTCTTCCTTGGAATTTTGAATTTAGAACCCAAAGAGAATCAAGCCAGTCTCATTCAGTGTGACTGAAATAAGAACATGGAAATCTTCATTGCTCTCACCAGGTAGACTGAGAAGCAGAAGTTAGTCTGTAACAAGGGAAAAAAGATACATACAGAGGAAAGTAGAGACATAACCTGGAGAGAGAAATCAAGTTTTCTAGGTCCTAGGTCCAGTTTTTTTTTTATTAAAGATTTTATTTATTTGACAGAGAAAGACATAGCAAGAGAGGGAGCACAAGCAGGGGGCATGGGAGAGGGAGAAGCAGGCTTCCTGCAGAGCGGGGAGCCCGATGCGGGGCTTGATCCCAGGACCCTGGGATCATGACCTGAGCTGAAGGCAGACGCTTAACAACTGAGCCACCCAGGCACTCTGGTCCAGTTGTTTCTGAGCTGAGTTGTATCCCTATCTGTTCAGCTGTTTCTTAGATTCCATGAGATGTTTTGCCACATACAATGAAAAAAGGTCTTAAATTATATAGAGATGATGCATTTGATTTTGGACATGTTAAAATGTTATTTGATTTGTGGATGCATGTTTGGAGTGTCTATGGAATACTGATGTGGAAATATCAACTAGGTAGGTGAATAGACTTTTCTGAAGCTCAGAATAGAAGCATGTGCCCCAAATTTACATTTTGATTCTACAGAATAAATAGAGCACCTAAATCTATAAGAGTTTACCTAAATCCATGGGATTATATGAACTTGAGAATGGAAAATATATAGAGGGAGATACAAAACCAGTGATGGAACCTGGAAAACAAGCATATTAAAAAGACAAAAAGAGCATCCAGGGAAAGACTCTGAGAAAGAATGTTTACCCAGTTAGGGTGAGAGCTTGATGTTGAGAAAATCAAAGGAAGGGAGAATCTAAAGAAAAGAGAAATCAGTAACATTGTCAATTTCCCGAAGGACCTAAGACATTCCTGACCCTTGGTTAGCTTCCGCCATTTCTAAGCTTACTTCCTTTTTTCTGCCCCTATTTACCACATATGAGTCCA
This sequence comes from Eumetopias jubatus, assembly GCF_037043125.1. NCBI lineage: Eukaryota > Metazoa > Chordata > Mammalia > Carnivora > Otariidae > Eumetopias > Eumetopias jubatus. The sequence continues at coordinate 4,720,958 of NW_028274814.1, read as the reverse complement.
TATTTCCCTGTTTCTGACCTCAACATGCTAACTTAACCATAGTTATGAATCTCTTTTAGGATAGTTTGATTTGGGCTATCTTAACCTTACATTATTCTACAATAAAAAGACCCACTCAGAGCAGATCAACAGGAAAGAGCTTTTCCTCTAAAAGACAATTGTATGGCAATATAACTGGGGGAGGCAAGGAAGGAGCTGGAGAAAAATGTATGGTTTCCATAAGAGGAAATGAGGCCTCATCAGTTTATTAAAGTTCTTTTAGGACGCACAAATGCATATGGACAAAGCTCATGAATGGCGTCTATTTAGATTTTCAAAAAGGCTTTCACAAAGTTCCACACAAAAGGCTGTTTTAAAAATTGAGTCATCATGGTATGATGAAGACTGGTGTAATGCACAGGGAAGTTGCTTAGAGACAAGAAACAATGGTTTAGGATAAAAGGGCACTTCTTGGAGGAAGAAGTGTAAACATGGCATTCCTCTCTAACTTGCTTTGTTTAATATTTCTATTAGTAATTTGGAGGAGGGAAGAAATAATGACACTAAGTTCTTCTGAGTATGAAAAGCTCAAGTATGTGGGGATAATCTGAAGTTAGCATGAGGCTAAGTGAATAGGCTGAAAATATTGAATTGAATGGGCAAAAATAAAGTATTGAACTTAGACCAAAATACTCTAAAGTGCACTGAGAAGATTCATGTACTCATTCATTCATTAAATGGTTATTGAGGATCAATTATGTGGCCAGATATTATGCTACAATTTTGGGAGGAAATTAATAATTAAGAAGGCACTTCTCCCTGCTTTTAGAGAACTTAAATACAATAAAAAGGTTTTTCCTGAATCTTGGGAAAAGTAAATTTAAGGTGAATAAAGAAGTAGTTCACATAATAGGAAATACATGGAGCTTAGGTTTCTAAGAGTTAAGCTGACAAGGTTGAAAAATACAAATAATCTCAATATTTAGATAATTTCATAAAAGACACTGCTGTGTTGGTATTGTTAAGGTAACTTAGAATATTTGGAGCTACATCCATAACATCTGAATATATTAGCGTATTAGGACCATTTGTGTTGGAAGTGACAAAATTCAAATCAAAACTAACTTAAAAAAGAAAAAGAAGGTAAGTCTGGCTTTAGGGGTAGCTGGGTATAGAGAGGCAGGAGATGTTATGAGAACTTGGTGTAGCTCACTCATTTTCCACCTCTCAGCTCTGTTTTTTTTTTTTTTTCCTATGTGGTTTCATTCTAAGAATATTTCCACATGGAGCAAAGGTAGCCTGTATATAAATATGGGAGATGGAAGAAATTCCAGTTTTCAATGGATCTTATGATCTTAGGAAATGCTTTTTCTCCCAGCACCCATAGCAGTTCCTGAAAAGAGACACCAAATGGCCCATCCTTGAACCACTCAGTGTGGCCAAGAATTTGAAGTATTCTTACTGGCCAGGCCAGGGCACCACAGTGCCTCCCACAAAAGCTGGGGTGAAGGGGAGTAGTCAGACTCTCAGAGCCACACAGACTGAGAATGAGGAAGAAGTCATTTCCCAAAACGACGGTAGGTAGACAAAAAATTAGTGAGAACAACTACCTACTTCTCTGAAAGATCATCATAGACCGACAACAGTTATGATAGGAGCCTTAAAGATACTCCCTCCACCATGATCCTCACCTCTGGTATTCACGCACGTTTGTAATCCCCTCTCTTTTAAATGTAGGCTAGATTTAGTGACTCACTTCTAAAGAAAAGAGTATGATAGAAGTGATGGTATGTCACTTCCGAGTTAGGTTATAAAAGACTGCAGTTTCCATCTTGGATGTTCTGACTCTTTCTAGCTTTTCCTTTGATTGCTCACCCTGTGGGAAAGCCAGCCACTATGTTGTGAGTCAGTCCTATGGAGAGGCTCATGTAAGTGAGCTTGGAAGTGGGTTTTCTTGATAATAACCAGGTGTATGAGCTTGGAAATGGATCCTTCCCCAGTCTAGTCTTTAGATGAGACAATAGACCTGGATGAGCGCTCAACTGCAACCTCATGAGAGACCTAGAGCCAGAGGCACCCAGCTAAGTGGTGCCCAGATTCCTGACCCATGGAAATGGAGAGATCATAAATTTCTGTTCTTAGAAGCCACTAAGTTTGGGGGCAATTGTTAAACAGCCATAGATAACAAATACACTGGGGTTGATACAAGAAGGTAATATTTATGGTCTTATGTACAAATGACCAAAAAATAGATAAATACATACAGGATAAGGCAAAAAAAAATCTGTTAAAATGTCAAATGTGATTTCTGTCATTTTGAATATTGTCTGTGTTGAATGTGAAGAAAACTAACTTTCCGTGCCTAGAAGAAACTATCAGGGATTATTTGTATCCATGAACAGACTGAATACATAGTAGCTGCATTACAGCTTATTTATTAAATTTATTTTTTTAAGTAGTTTCTACACCCAATGTGGGGCTCAAACTCATGACTGAGATCAAGAGTCCTGAGATCAAGAGTCGCATGCTCTCACATGCCAGCCAGGCACCCCTAAATTTAAATCTTAAATGGAGGGGCACCTGGGTGGCTCAGTTGTTAAGCATCTGCCTTCGGCTCAGGTTATGATCCCAGGGTCCTGGGATCGAGCCCCACATCGGGCTCCCCACTGCACAGGAAGCCTGCTTCTCCCTCTCCCACTGCCCCTGCTTGTGTTCCCTCTCTCGCTCTGTCTCTCTCTGTCAAATAAATAAATAAATAAAATCTTAAAAAAAAAGTCTTAAATGGAGATACAGCAATTATAGCATTCTGTAAGTAAGTAAAGTCTACACTTCATTATTTGGCTATGTTCTTTGCTGTTTTTCTAATTTTTTAGTCACTCAAATGAAGTTTTCAATTGTAATCTGAGATTAAAAAGAATCATTTTGCCAAGTTTCCTTTGACTCATTGTTTAAAAATTTGAAATAAATCACCATGAAGTTGAGGTCCATATAAGGTCAATGTGACTTTGTCTTTGAGATCTGTTTATATCTTCATGTTTATAGGTTACCTAAGTACCTCTCCCTGATGAAAAGTTTAAAAAAAAAAAAAACTCCAAGTGAAAAAGAGGACTAAGTCCAATATCAAAAGGATGTTTATTCAGTTTGAAGTTTCCTCAAAAAGTTAAAAATAGAAGGATTCTATGATCCAGCAATTGCACTACTAGGTATTTACCCAGAGGATACAAAAATACAGGTTTGAAGGGGTACATGCACCCCGATGTTTATAGCAGTATTATCAGCAGTAGCTACATTATGGAGAGAGCCCAAATGTCCATCGACTGATGAATGGATAAAGAAGATGCGGTATATATACACAATGGAATATTACTCAGCCATCAGAAAAAGAAATCTTGCCATTAACAACAATGTGGACAGAGCTAGAGTGTAGTATGCTAAGTAAAATAAGTCAGTTAGAGAAAGACAAATACCAGATGATCTTACTCATATGTGGAATTTAAGGCAGAAAACAGATGGACCTAAGGGAAGGGGGGAAAGAAAAAAACGAGAGAAGGAAACAAGCTGTAGAGACTCTTAATGATAGAGGAAAAAACTGAGGGTTGATGGAGGGAGGTGGGTGGGGGATGGGCCAGATAGGTGATGGGTATTAAGGAAGGCACTTGTGATGAGCACTGGGTGTTGTACGTAAGTGATGAATCACTGAATTATCCAGAAACCAATATTGCACAGTATGTTAATTAAGTAAAATTTAAATTTAAAAAATGATGTTTATTAAAACCAATTTTCATTAGCAGCAGCTTTACAATAAAATAAAAGATATTTTAAAGTTTATATATCTATAAACCTGGGTATAAACACCAGACTGATGTAGCCCAATAAAAAATATCAAGTTGTTACCTCTGAAAACTGAGTGGGTAATGGAAATGTTGATTACCTCCAACTGCAGTACTTATACCTGTTACTATTTTCAGAAGTTAATAGCTACCCTGGGACATTTTTAACTTATGTGTTATGTTGAGTGGGATTTTCCTATGATGATTGCCCTAATATTTCAGAAAATTCTAATTAGCAACTGATTACCATTCCACCCTGTCATCACACAACCCCCACACTGCTGCTGTAACTTCATTTCTTCAAATATGGCAGATGGAGGCTCCAACAAGCTCTGATAATTATATAACACAGGGAACAACACGGCCTTTGCTGTTATTTCTGTAAGATACAACTGTATCCAGATAATTAGGATGCTCAATGTAGAATCCCAAACAAAGTTGATTTAAGTATATATTTTGCAATATCAGTGTCTCAAAGTGAGCCTAAAATATGCCTCCCATCTTTTTATAGGCTACAACGTTACCTTTTTTTTTTAAAGATTTTATTTACTTATTTGCCACAGAGAGAGACACAGCGAGAGGAGGAACACAAGCAGGGGGAGTGGGAGAGGGAGAAGCAGGCTTCCCGCGGAGCAGGGAGCCCGATGTGGGGCTCGATCCCAGGACACTGTGACCATGACCTGAGCCGAAGGCAGATGCTTAACGACTGAGCCACCCAGGCGCCCCCCCCTTTTTAAAGATTTTATTTATTTATTACGTCATCTTTTTTTTAATTGAGGTAAAATTGGTGTACAACATTATGTTAGTATTGAGTATACAACATAATGATTTAATATTTGTATGCATGACAAAGCAAACACCGCAATAAATCTAGTTACCATCCATCACTATACAATTGACCCCCTACACCCATTTCACCCAACCCCTACCCCTCTCTTCTCGGATAACCACCAGGTTCCACATATAAGTGAAATCATGTCTTTCTTTGTCTTACTTATTTCACTTAACATAATGCCCTCAAGGTCCATCCATGTTGTTGCAAATGGCAAGATTGCCTTCATTTTTTAAAAGATTTTATTTCTTTATTTGACAGAGAGAGACACAGCGAGAGAGGGAACACAAGCAGGGGGAGTGGGAGAGGAAGAAGCAGGCTTCCTGCGGAGCAGGGAGCCCGATGCAGGGCTCGATCCCAGAACCCTGGGATCATGACCTGAGCCAAAGGCAGACGCTTAACAACTGAGCCACCCAGGCGCCCCACGATATCCTTCATTTTTATGATTGGGTAGTAGTCCATTGTGTACACACACACACACACAAACAATGGATTATTACTTCACTGTATATATAAAAAATCGTATATATATATATATATAAAATCTTTACCCATTTACCCATTAATGTACATTTAAGTTATTTCCACTGGCTATTGCAAATAATGCTGCAATGAACTTAGGGGTGTCTAGATCTCTTCAAATTAGTGTTTTCATTTTCTTCAGATACTCACAAGTGAAATAGATAGATATTTGGTAGTTCTATTATTTTTTCTTTTCTTACTGTTTTCCACAGTGGCTGCACCAATTTACATCCCCACCAAGAGTGCACAAGGGTTCCCTTTTCTCCACATCCTTGCCAACACTTGTTATTTATTGTCTTTTTGATAAGAGCCATTCTAACAGTTGTGGGTGGTATCTCATTTTGATTTTGGTTTGTATTTCCCTGATGATTAGTGATATTGAATATCTTTTTATGTTCTTGTTGAGCATCTGCATATCTTCTTTGGAAGAATGTCTAGTTAAATCCTCTGCCACATGTGGCTTTTTGCTGTTGAGGTGTTTGAGTTCTTTTTTTTTTTTTTTATAAATATGTTCAAAGAAAGTGTTCTTTTTTTTTTTTTTTTTTAAAGATTTTATTTATTTGACAGAGAGAGACAGCCAGAGCAGGAACACAAGCAGGGGGAGTGGGAGAGGGAGAAACAGGCTTCCCGCCGAGCAGGGAGCCCGATGTGGGACTCGATCCCAGGACCCTGGGATCATGACGTGAGCTGAAGGCAGACGCTTAACGACTGAGCCACCCAGGCACCCCGAGGTGTTTGAGTTCTTTATATATTTGTATATTAACCCCTTATTGGATGTATGACTTGCAAATATTTTCTCCCATTCAGTAGGTTTCCTTTTCATTTTGTTGATGGTTTCCTTTGCTGTGCAGAAGCTTTTAGTTTAATGTAGACCCAGTTGTTTACTTTTGCTTTCTTGTCTTTGCTTTTGGAGTCAGATCCAAAACTTTAATGCCAATACCAGTATGTCAAAGGAGTTTTATGGTTTCTTCTCGGAGTTTTATGGTTTCGGATCTTACATTTAAGTCTTTGATCCATTTTGAGTTAATTTTTGTGTATGGCATATCATTCTTTTACATGTGGCTGTCCAATTTCCCTAATACAATTTATTGACTGTCTTATCCCCATTGTATATTTTAGGCTCCTTTGTGGTAAATTAATTTACCATATATGTGTGTGTTTTATTTCTGGCTCTCTATTCTGTTAATCCATGTGTCTGTTTTTATAATAATACAATACTGTTTTGGTTACTATAGCTTTGTAGTGTAGTTTGAAATTAGGGAGCATGATACCTCCAGCTTTGTTCTTCTTTCTCAAGATTGCTTTAGCTATCAGGATTATCTGTGGTTCCATACAAATTTTAGAATTATTCTAGTTCTGTGCAAAATGCTATTGGAATTTTAGTAGAGATTTCATGGAATTTGTGGATTGCTTTGGGCAGTATGGACATTTTAACAATGTTAATTCTTCCAATCCATGAGCATGGAATATATTTTGTGTCCTTCAATTTCTTTCATCAGTGTTTTTCATCTGTACGAGGCTTTCACTTCCTTGATTAAATTTATTCCTAGGTATTAACTCTTTTTTTTTTTCTTATTAAGTAATCTCTATGCCCAGTGTGGGGCTAAAACTCACAACCCCAAGACCAAGAGTCACATGCTCCACCGACTGAGTCAGTCAGGCACCTTGGTATTTAACTGTTTTTGATGCAATTATAGATGGGATTGTTTTCTTAATTTCTCTTTCTGCTAGTTCATTATTAGTGTATAGAAATGGAACAGATTTTTGCATACTGATTTTGTATCCTGCAACTTTATTGAATTCATTTATTCTAACAAATTTTGGTGGAGTCTTTAGGGTTTCCATATATATAGTATCATGTTATATGCATAAAGTGATAGTTTTACTTATTCTTTTCCAATTTGGATGCAATTTGTTTTCTTTTTCTTGCCTAATTGCTACAGCTAGGACTTCTAATACTGTGTTGAATAAAAGTGGCATGAGTGAGAGCATCCTTGTCTTATTCTTGGTCTTAGAGGAAAGCTTTCAGTGTTTTATCATTGAGTATGATGTTAGTTGTGGGCTTGTCATATATGGCCTTTATTGTGTTGAGGCCTTTATTATGTATACCCACTTTGCTGAGAATCTTTTATCACAAACGGATGTTGAATTTTGTCAAATGCTTTTTCTGTATCTATTGAGATGATCATATGATTTTTATCCTTCATTTTGTTAATGTGGTGTATCATGTTGAACGATTTGTGAGTATTGATCAATCCTTGTATCCCTGGAATAAATCTCACTTGATCATTGTGTATAATCCTTTTAATGATGTATAGTTGTATTAAGTTTGCTAATACTTTGTTGAAGATTTTTTTCATCTGTGCTCATCAGGGATATTGGCCTGTAAATTTTTTATTTTTTTGTGGTGTCCTTGTCTGGTTTTGGTATCAAGGTAATGCTGGCCTTATAATGAGTTTAGAAGCCTTCCTTCCTCTTCAATTTTTGGTGGAGTTTGAGAAGGACAGGTATTAAATCTCCTTTGAATGTTTGTTAAAATTCACTCAGTGAACCATCTGGTCCTGGGAGGTTTTTGATTACTGATTCAATCTCCATACTAGTAATCAGTCTATTCAGATTCTCTGCTTCATGACCCAGTCTTGGAATATTGTCTGTTTCCAGGAATTTATCCATTTCTTCTATGTTGTTGAGTTTGTTGGCATATAATTGTGCATAGTAGTCTCATGATTCTTTGTATTTCTGTGGTATCAGTTGCTACTTCTCTTTAATTTCTAATTTTATTTATTTGAAACTTGTCTCTTTTTTCTTGGAGCATCAAGGTAAAAATTTGTCAATTTTGTTTATCTTTTTGAAGAACCAGCTATTAGTTTCATTGATCTTTTCTATTTTTTTTTTAGTCTCTATTTCATTTATTTCTGCTTATATCATTGTTATTTCCTTCCTTCTCCTAATGTTGGGCTTCATTTTTTCTTCTTTTTCTAGTTCCTTTGAGTGTAAAGGTAGATTGTTTATTTGAGATTTTTCTAGTTTCCTGAGGTGGGCCTGTATCACTATGAACTTTCCTCTTAGAACTGCTTTTGTTGCATCTCATAGATTTGGGATTGTTGTATTTCCAATTTCTTTTCCTTTTATTTTTTTAAAGATTTTATTTATTTATTTATTTATTTATTTTTAAAGATTTTATTTATTTGACAGAGAAAGACACAGCGAGAGAGGGAACACAAGCAGGGGGAGTGGGATAGGGAGAAGTAGGCTTCCCGCTGAGCAGGGAGCCTGATGCAGGGCTTGATCCCGGGACCCTGGTATCATGACCTGAGCTGAAGGCAGACACTTAACAACTGAGTCACCCAGGCGCCCCTGTATTTCCATTTTCATTTGTCTCAAGCTATTTTTTAAATTTCCTCTTTGATTTCTTCATTGACTCATTGTCCAGTAGGCATATTGTTTATTCTGCACATATTTGTGATTTTTTTTTCAGTTTTCTTCTTGTAATTGATTCTTAGTTTCACACGATTGTGGTCAGGAAAGATGTTTGATATGATGTCAGTCTTCTTAAATTTATTGTTACTTGTTTTATGGCCTAACAGGTGCTCTATTTTGGAGAATATTTCATATGCACTTGAGAAGAATGTGTGTTCTGCTGCTTTTGGATAAAATGTTCTGTATACATGTATTAAGTCCATCTGGTCTAATGTGTCTTTTAAGACTGATGTTTCCTTATTGATTTTATGTCTGGATAGTCTATCCCATTAATGAAGGTGAGGTATTAAAATTGTCTACTGTATTGGTGTCATCTTCTCCCTTTAGGTCTGTTAATATTTGCTGTATATAATTTAGGTGCTCTTATAATGGGTACATACGTTACTTACAAATGCTGCATCCTCTTGCTAGACTGACTCCTTTATCATTATGTAATGACCTTCTTTGTATTTTATTACAGTCTGTTTTTAAGGTATATTTTTTCTACAAGCTTTCTTGCATGAAATATCTTTTTCCACTTTCATTTTCAGTTTGTGTGTGTCCTTAGATCTAAAGTAAGTCTCTTGTATGCAACATAGACATGAGTCTTGATTTTTATCCATTCAGCCACTCTTTTCTTTTTTTTTTTTTAAGATTTTATTTATTTATTTGACAGAGAAAGACACAGCGAAAGAGGGAACACAAGCACGGGGAGTAGGAGAGGGAGAAGCAGGCTTCCCACAGAGCAGGGAGCCAGATGCGGGGCTCGATCCCAGGACCCTGGGATCATGACCTGAGCCAAAGGCAGATGCTAAATGACTGAGCCACCTAGGCGCCCCTGTCTTTTGATTGACGAATTTGGCCCATTTACATTTAAAGTATAATTATTGATAGGTATGTACTTACTGTCATTTTGTTCATTCTGGCTGTTTTTGTAGCTTCTCTATCTTTTGATTGACAAATTTGGCCCATTTACATTTAAAGTATAATTATTGATAGGTATGTACTTATTGTCATTTTGTTCATTCTGGCTGTTTTTGTAGCTCCTCTCTGTTCATTTCTTCTTCTCTTGCTCTCTTCTCTTGTGGTTTGATTCTTTTCTTTAGTGTTATGTTTAGATTCCTTTCTTTTTATCTTCTGTGTATCTACTGTAGGTTTTTGCTTTATGGTTACCATGAAGTTCATAAATAACAGCGTATACATATGACACTCTAAGTTGATAGTATCTTAAATTTTAATGCATTCTGAAAACTCTACACTTTTACTGCCCCAACCCACATTTTGTATTTTTATGTCATATTTTACATTTTGTGTGTGTGTGTGTCCCTTAACTAATAATTGCTGTTTAGTTAATTTTACTACTTTTGACTTTTAACCTTCATACTAGATTTATAAGGAGTTAATCCAATACCTTTACGATATATTCTCCTTTACCCATGGGGTTTTTACTTTCATGTATTTTCCTGTTAGTGCCTTTTCAGCTTAAAGAAATCCCTTTAAGGTGCCCGAATGGCTCAGTCAGTTAAGCAGCTGACTCTTGATTTTGGTTCAGGTCATGATCTCAGGGTCCTAGGAATCAAGCCCTGTGTTGGGCTCCATGCTCATCAGAGAGTCTGCTTGAGGATTCTCTCTCTCCCTCTTCTTCTGACCCGCCTTCCACTTGTGTGTGCTCTCTCTCTTTCTCGTTTCTCTCTCTATAAAATAAATAAATAAATCTCTTAAAAAAGAAAGAAGTCCCTTTAACATTTCTTGTAGGGCCAGTTTAGTGGTGATGAACTCCTTTAGCTTTTGCTTGTCTGGAAAATTCTATCTCTCCTTCAATTCTGGATGATAATATTGCTAGATAGAGTATTTTTGCTTGGAAGTAATCTCCTTTCAGCACTTTTAGTATATATCATGCCACTCTCTTCTGGCCTGCAAAGCTTCTGCTAAAAAATCAGCTGATAGTCTTTTAGGGTTCCCTTGTATGTAGCAAGTTGTTTTTTTCTTGCTACTTTTAAAAAAAATGTTATTTATTTATTTGTCAGAGAGAGAGCACAAGCAGGGGGGAGTGGCAGGCAGAGGAAGAAGCAGGCTCCCCACTGAGCAAGGAGCCCAACGTGGGTCTCAATCCCAGAACCCTGGGATCACAACCTGAGCTGAAGGCAGATGCTTAACCAACTGAGCCACCCAGGTGTCCCTTCCCTTGCTGTGTTATGATTCTTTTTCTCTCTTTAACTTTTGACATTTTAATTATAATGTCCCTCTGTGTGTATCTCTTTGGGTTCATCTTATTTGGAACTGTCTTTGCTTCCCAGACCTGGATGTCTGTTTCCTTCCCTAGGTTAGGAAAAATTTCAGCCATTATTTCTTCTGATAAGTTTTCTGCTCCTTCCGCTCCTCTCCTTCTGGGACCCCTATAATGCAAACCTTATTCTGCTTGATGTTGCCTTATAGGTCCCTTAAGCTATCCTCACACTTTTATTCTTTTTTTGTGCTGTTCTCTTCGGGTGAGTATGGCTACCTTGTCTTCCAGGTCGCCGATTTGTTCTTCTGCTTCATCTGTTGTTGAACCTCTTTAGTGTATTTTTCAGTTCAGTTATTGTATTCTTCAGCTCTGTGACTACTTTCTTATATTTTCTGTTTCTTTGTGAAGTTCTCACTGTGTTCATCCTTTCTTCTCCTGAGTTCAGTGAATATATTTATGACCATTACTTTGGACTCTTTATCAGGTAAATTACTTATTTTTATTTCATTAGGGTATTCTTCTGAGGTTTTGTCTTGTTCTTTCATTTGGAACATATTTCTCTGTTTTCTAATCTTGCTTGACTCTCTGTGTTTCTTTCTGCGGATTAGGTAAAATGGCTATTTCTCCCAGTCTTGGAAAAGTGACCCTGTATATGAGATGAAACTTATCATTCAACCTTGCCCTAGCTCTTGGCTGTCTCTTGAACCTTTGTGATTGTCACAGTAGCCTGATTTACTCTTGATAGGTCCCAGTTGTTGAGGGTGTACGAAGACCTGTCAGTGTTTCCAAAAAAAGTGATCTCAGTCAGAACCTAGTTTCAGTCTGATTGAAAGCCATATCCTCAGGCAGCAAATTTTAAAGTATGCAAATAAACACAGACCTGTGGGACCGTAATAATAAACCCTGCTGATCTCCAGATCAGGAGATCTGGAGGCTCCCCTGGACAACAGCTGCAAAAATCAGCTTCAAACTAGTATATAAGTTCCTTCTGTGGGGGGGGGGGGGGCGGTGCACAGAGAGCTGTGGTGAGACTAAGGGAGGGCTCAAGATGGTGTTTTCCTGCCTATGTTCCCTGAGAGTGCCTCTGTAGCCTCCAATGTGGGGCAGACTTGAAGGTTGTCCCTCTGAATGAAAGTCCAGGACAAGTAGATGGGCCTTTTTATTGGGCACACTGAGAGTACATCTCATCTGCCATCTGTGCAGTGCCCTGGGTGTTACTGCCTGTCTAGAACCATCTTTCTAATTGTTCTAGTCTTGTGGGACCCAGAAACAAGAGTTCCTCAGGCCACCAGGGCCAGGCAATCAAGGGGCATTCCCTATTTGGACTACACTCACACACTGGCTTTGAGAAGGCTGCATGAGAGTGCTGAGAGCCAGGCATGTCCACAGCTTTAAGGAGATGTGGGAGCACTGGGTGTGGAGTTTGTCCCATGGCTTTAGTGAGGCCGTGTCCACACATGTCTGCCTGTGCTGGCAAGGTAGAGGGAGAGTGCAAAAATGGCACCAGCCAGTGCCTCCATCCCCAAAGAATGTCCCCACTCATCCCTGGCCCTCTGGCAGACCCTTTAAGGTTAGCAAATGAATGTCCTTCACATGTGATCCAGTTACCTCTCAAAATGCTATCTTTGTGCTAGTTCCTGGGATGAGTGAGTCTGCATGTGAGCCCCTCATAAGGAATATCTCAAATCTGCCCACACTCCCAGTTTCTCCAGTTGTAAGCCCCTTGATATCCAAAGTCAGATATTTTAGGGGTCTCATCTCTGGTGCAGATCCCAAGGGTTGGGGTGCTTGATATGGGGCATGAACCTCTCACTCTTCAGGAAGAGGCTCCAGACCTGTGAGATCCCTCCCTATTGTGGGTTGTTGCACAGGGGTGTGGTTTTTGGTGAGATTGTGTTTCTGCCTCTCCTTCCTGTCTCAGTGTGGCCCTTTTATCCCTCGCTGTGGAGAGAGCTGTTCAGCTAGGTTTCCATTCTCTTTGAGTGGGAATTAGCCCATATGTAGCTGTAGATTTGCTGTCTGTGGAAAGAGGCGAGTTCAGAGTCTTCCTTGGCTGCCATCTTCAGGCTCCAGGTTTTCTCTCAAGGGACTGAAAGCATGGCCCTTTACTTGAAATTCATTGGAATTCAGTGAATACTTGGAATTCACTACTTGTTACCAGTTAACTCATTGGATGGTACAAATTCATTCATTGTAAGCAGTTCTCGCTCATGTGCATAGAAAATTCTGTTTTAACATATATTACATTTGGTTGAGGTTTTCTCCTTCCTTATGTAACTTTCCATTATGGTAGAGAACTGTTTTAAAGTTATTTAAGTTTTATTGATGTTGTTCAGTTCTTTGAAGCTTTATGAGAAAAACCGTATGAATATACACATGTTCATACAGACATACCTTCTTATTGCCTATAGTGCTAAAAACAAAATTCAACTGAGTAAGTTTGATGATCTAGCTGGCTTTATTCAATGCTTCATGAATCCCATTTAGCAAATAGAAAGGACCTCCAAGGAACTCTACAAAATGGAACGCTTTTATAGGCAGAAGAGGGAAAAGAGTGGATTGTTTTAGGCACACTTTCCTTTAGGAGACAAAAGGGATCCACCAGGTGGATTACCTCACTAGTGCTGATCAGGACATTCCAGACTGACTGATTAAGATTACATCCTTGGGGCGCCTGGGTGGCTCAGTCGTTAAGCGTCTGCCTTCGGCTCAGGTCATGATCCCAGGGTCCTGGGATCGAGCCCCACATCAGGCTCCTTGCTCGGCGGGAAGCCTGCTTCTCCCTCTGCCACTCTCCGTGCTTGTGTTCCTTCTCTCACTGTGTCTCTCTCTGTCAAATAAATAAAAAAAAAAAAAAAAAAAAGATTACATCCTTGGGGGGTGACACCTGGGTAGCTCAGTCAGTTAAGTGTCTGACTCTTAATTTCAGCTCAGGTCACGATCTCAGGGTTGTGGGATTGAGCCCCACGTTGGGCTCTGCACTCAGCGAGGAGTTTGCTTGAGATTCTCTCTCCCCCTCTCCCTCTGCCCCTCCTTCCACTTGAGCACTTTTGCTCTCTCTAAAATAAACAAAAAATCTAAAAAAAAAAAAAAGATTACATCCTGGGAGGGGCTGAAGCTGCACTTATGTAAGGTACTAACTCTTTTTGGCTTGCTGATGTGGGCTTTAGCACAAGTGGTTCCATTTTGGAATCCTAATGTTTCTTTTTTAACATACCCAAAGTTATTGAGTCCAAGTAGTGTTTGTGATGATAGATGCTTTTCAGAGAGCCTATTACCAGTCTGTAGGATCTGGAGAAGAAACAGAACTGATGCTCCCATCTTCTCTCCCAGAGTCAAGAACTTTGACACCCCAGGCCCTTGGGTGTGTTAGATTGCCCTGGAGCAGTTGCAAAGTTAATCCAGGTAATTCCAGTAATTCATTCTATCACATGGAAATAGAGGGATTCTGTGCACCATCATCTTGATTTTATGTTGGAAAGCCAGCGGTTTTTATTCTATATCCAGATCATTCCATCAAGAAATGGTTATTATGTATGATTATTAGCCTACTTAAAGTAGAAAAGACTTCTATATATAATAGCAAAGAAAAAAACATAAAGGGAAGACTGATAGATTTTGCTACAAAGAAGAAAACATATTTACAAGTTTAAAAAAACCATAAATAAAACTAAAAGGCAAATAAAAATAATGGAAGGTATTTACAAACTATATGACAAAGGATTAGAGCTAATGTTTTTAATATGTGGAGAGTTCTTTCCAATCTCTATAAATAAAATTAGGTTTATGTTTTTTCCTTTTTGGGGATAATCTAGAGGCATTCAAATAGTCCAGTATTTGACATACCCTGTAGGCTACCTTACAATACAGTATCCAACAAAACTAGGCTGCCCTGAGCCCCTTGCATAGAATTGTTCACCTTTATAATAAGAAGAGTGGGACAGTACAAAATTCACCTGTGGCATGAGCCCAGGTCAACTTCAAGGGGTTTGTGCCATGAGATCCAAAGTTCTTATGAGATTGTGTAAAACCAGAAAACATGTCATCCAAGCCCATGGTGCTTCCATGGTTGCAAAATGTGTCCATGACAAGATTAAGAGTGCTTTTCTTACTGAGGACCAGAAAATCATTATGAAAGTGTTGAAGGCACAAGTGCAGAATCAGAAAGTTAGATGTAAAAATGACCTTTTCTATATATATTTTTTAAAAGATTTTATTTATTTGACAGAGAGAGAGAGAGAGAATGAGAATAAGCAGGGGGAGCAGCAGAGGGAGAGGGAGAAGCAGGCTCTCTGCTGAGTAGGACCCTGAGATCATGACCTGAGCCAAAGGCAAATGCTTACTTAACCAACTGAGCCACCCCCAAATGGACCTTTTCTAAATAATAAAAAAAATCAAAAGACTCCTACAAAAATTAAGTTTCTTCCTTTACTACAACAGGGAAAATGGATAGGCATATTTTCAACAAGTTTGGTGTGATTTGGGGTGATTTGACTTAAAATATAGCTCATGTATCATGCAAGGAATCCATTTGGGGAAAAAACCAAGGGAGTTGGGCAGTTCTACTTTAGAGCACCTGAACTGGAGGTTCAAAGCAAGGCCTTGGCAGTGCCTATTGGGTCAGACGTACTAGTGAAAGTATTAATGATATAAATACTAGCTAAAACATCGAGCGTCGTGAGATCTAAATGAGATAACCCACATAAAGTGCTGAACTCAATGCCTGGCACATTCACTCTTTATTTGTTTACTCCAGAAATTTTTATTGAGTGTCTACTGTGTACCAGGCACTCTGTTAGGTGCTAGGGATACAGCAATAAACAAAACAGCAGTCTTTACCCTCTTGGGGCATGTATTTGACTGACACGTAGTGAAAAATCATACAACATAGCTAGCATTATAATATAATGCAAGACAGGCAAAATTTAAAAACGAAGCTTTTTTCACCAGGTAGATAGACAAAGGTTCTTTGATAAAGGTAAAACTGGAGGTATGGCCCAAGGGTGTGGGAAAATAGGCCCTTTAATCTCTTTCTGGGGGCTCTCAGGAGAGTAGCGGACAGTATGTATCAAAAGCCTTTATTCCCTCAATTCCACTTCTCTTGATTTATTATCCTAAGGAAATATTTATGGATTATCCAATAATTTCTACATGAGGGAAGTTAAGAGGTTCAGAGCCTGAGCAGAAGCTTTACAGGCTGCCATCTGCTAGCTGGTGACCCTCAGGTTAATTAGTGACTATCCATAACTATGTCATCTTGGGCAAGTATTTTATAGCCTCCATGCAGCATGTTCCTCATCTGTAAAATGGTGCTAATAATAAGATTTACCACACAGGGCATTGTGGGGAGTAAATGAGAAAATGCACACGAAGCACTTAGCATAGTGCCTGATACCTGGTAAGCCTTCAATATACTTAAGCAAAAGAGAGAGAGAGAGAGAGAGAGAGAGAGAAGTCTTTGTTCAGTGCAGCATTATTTACAATGGTAAAAGGTAAAATAGAAACTACCTAAGTGAGGGACACCTGGGTGGCTCAGTCAGTTAAGTGTCTCCCTTTGGCTCAGGTCATGATCCTGGGGTCCTGGGATCGAGCCCCGCGTTGGGCTCCCTGCTCAGTGGGGAGCCTGCTTCTCCCTCTGCCTCTGTCCCTCCTCCAGCTTGTGCTCTCTCTCTCTCTGACAAATAAGTGAATAAAATCGTAAAAAAAAATTACCTAAGTGATTAAAATATAAACAGAGAAGAAATACTATACCAACATTGAAAACCAAAATTGAGAAGGAGACAAATCGTAAAAGATTCGTAATCATAGGAAACAAACTGAGGGTTGCTGGATAGAAGGGGGGTGGAGGGAATCGGGTAACTGGGTGACGGACATGGGGAGGGTATGTGTTTTAATGAGCACTGGGTCTTATATAAGATGGATGAATCACAGACCTGTAACCCTGAAACAAAGAATATATTATATGTTAATTAATTGAATTTAAATTTAAAAAATGGCAGATTAAAAAAAAGGAAATCAAAATTGAAAAGCAGATGAATAGTTTAATGACACTGGAAAATGATCACAATATGTTGGGAGAGAAAAAGTTAGTTATAAATAGTACATTCAATAATAATTCCAATTTTAGAAAAGAGGTAGAAAGACAATACTATGTATTTTCCACAATGAGCATGCATTATTTTATAATTTAAACAAGCCCTACATATTTATAGCCAACATATATAGGATTTTGGATGCCCAGCATCATCCCACTTCCTTATAATATCCCAGTTTTCTTACAGGAAACAATCTTTGTCCCTCAGTGAGGAATCCTGACAGGAGGGCAAGTTTTAACTCGCCCATCTCACACCCACCTCTCACTTACGGAAGCCAGGAGGACTTTGACCCAGGAGGCAGCGCCACAAGAATGGGAGATCTTTGGGAGGATACTCTCATTGTGGTGGTAGCACTGTGAGTGTGGAAGTGGGTGGGCTGGGACTTCTTTAAGACTTCTTTAACCCCTGCCCTTTCCCGAGCCTGGAACTCCTCCTCCTCGTGTGCTCATTAGTCTTTCAATAAATCCTTTTTTGCTTACATTAGCCAGAATATGTGTCTGTTGCTTGCAACCAAGAACTCTTACTAATAAGTTGTTTTTAATAACTGGAAAATGAATAAAGCAAGCTACACTTAAACACAACAGCAGCTACAGGGCTATTCTTTGCAAGAATAGTCTAAACACAGGTGAGTTTGATAGGGTTAGGAGGAAATGCTAAATGACCTGGCTCTGGTCACAGGATGCCAAATATCTGGTTGGAAACTGGAGAAACTAATTTAAAAATTTAGATGTTCCCAAATATCCAATTATTTGACATCATGTGACAGCTGATGATTATTATTCACTGATCTTTGTGATTTGGATTGACTTAAAATTTAGAACACTATGAATGAATGAAATGTTAAACTTCACTGAACGAAGACCTTAAGCATGATGATAATTAACCACATAGACTAATGGGAATGAAAGCCACCCTATATGTTGATTGCCTTATGAAACCATAGGCCTTTAGCTAATATACTTTTAAAACCTGACCCCAGGAGAATGCTATGAATTACAGCTTTGTTTTTATACCTTAACAATAGCAAACATCTCCATATGTTCATCTACATTTAATTTTGGTAGCATGACACCATCTATTTTCAAAAGTTTTCCTTATGTCATCTGCTATTAAAATGATTACTGCCCTTGACACAAGTAAGTTTGCTAGGTATTAGTCACACATGCTCAGCCTCATCTTTACATTTCAGGAGTGTCGGCTTCTAAAATCCTTTGACTTGCCTCAATTATTTAGTCAGTTTCTCTATCTCTCATGGAGAAAATACCCTCCAACTGTGAGTCAGACCCAAGATTTGGACAACTTCTAACACCGGAGAACACAGCACATTTAACAGAGACAATTATCTAGCTTTCTGGGAACAATTACTCTAAATACAATTTTAACTCAGTATGCAGTTTTTCATAATTTGCAATCAGTGTTGTTAAAGGCAGTAGGAAAATTACATGTTACACAGTTTTACTTGAAATCAATACTTCTCACATTTTAACGTGCATATGAATTATTATTATTTTTAAGATTTATTTATTTATTTAGAGAGAGAATGCATGTGTGTGCAAGTAGGGGAGGGGCAGAGGAAGAGACTCCTCAAGCAAACCTCATGCTCAGTGCAGAGCCTGATGGAGGGCTCGATCTCATGAAATCATGACCTGGGCTGAGACCAAGAGTCGGAGGCTTAGCTGACTGAGCCACCCAGGAGCCTCAATATGCATTTGAATTATTGAGGGGTGTTGTTAAAATATTCAGTGGGTGTTCTGGTTATCTGTTGCACAGCAGATCATCCCAAACTTAGTGGCTTAAAACAGCCATTAAATGATTACTCATTCATTTTGCTTACAAACCTGCAATTTGGGCAGGGCCTGATAGGAATAGCTTGTCCCCATACATGCTTAGATGGGAAAGTTGGATTCTGAGGGTAACTTAACAGCTGGGGGTTGAAATCATCTGAAGGTTTACTCACAGTCTGGTGGTTGATGCTGGCTGTTAACCAAGATCCTAGATGGGACTTTTGACCAGAAAGCTCATATGTATCCCTTCCAAGTGAATGCTTGGCTTCCTTACAGCATGGTGGCTGGGTTTCACCAAGTGTCCCAACAAAGCAAGGAGAAAGTGCATGGCTATCACTTTACTCAGCCATCAAAAAGAATGAAATCTTGCCATTTGCAACGACATGGATGGAGCTCTAATGTATTATGCTAAGCGAAATAAGTCAGTCAGAGAAAGACAAATACCATATGATTTTACTCATATGTGGAATTTAAGAAACAAAACAGATGAAAATAGGGGAAGGGAAAAAAAGGAGGGACGCAAACCATAAGAGACTCTTAATGATAGAGAACAAACAGGGTTGAAGGAGGAAGGTGGGTGGGTGATGGGCTAGATGGGTGATGGGTGTTAAGGAGGGCACTTGTGATGAGCACTGAGTGTTATATGTAAGTGATGAATCACTAAATTCTACTCCTGAAGCCAATATTACACTATATGTTAACTAACTAGAATTTAAATAAAAACTTTGAAAACAAAGCTAGTTCGTTTTAAATTAATTTATATTTATGACATCAATTTTTTAAATCCTGGGAAAATAATTTAATGTAGTCTCAAGGTCATATAGAACCATGAACCACCCCCATGAAGTGATAAGATAACCTTATGGGATGCCTCTCTTACAGAATCACTGAGGTCCATTCATTGAACTAGGGATTATTGAGTACCTTCAATGAGCTAGACACTGTTCCATGTGCAAGGGATACAAGATGAACAATGTTCCTGCTCCTATGAAGCTTACTTTGGGAGGGGAGGGTTGGGAGGAACAAACTATAAACAAGTAAATAAATAAGTCATCACTTCTCAAAGTGTGGTGCATGGACTTCTGAGAATCGCCAAGACCCTTTCAGGTGTCTGCAAGATCAATATTACACATGGGTGAAATATCCACCCGAAGTACAAATGAAAAATGGATTTTAATATAATGGAGGACAAAGAGTTCATTGATATGGTTTCTGATTCCACACTGTAGTTAACCTTTCAGAAACTAATACTTGTCAAGTTTTGGTGTAGTATCAAAGAAGAACATCCAGTTATCTGAAAATGCTATGTCTACTTTTCCAGCTATACTCTGTATAAAGCCAGATTATCTTCCTAAATTTAAACCAAAACAAGATACTGCAATAAATTGAATGCAGAAGCAGTTAGGAGAATTGAGCTTTCTGTTAAACCAGGTTTTAAAAAGACCTGCAAATGTGTAAAGCAATACCACTCTTCTTGCTTAATTTTTTTGTCCAGAAAATATATTTGTTTTTATATAAAATATGCTATTTGTGTTTGCATATGAGTTTTTATTGATGTCTAAAATCAATTGACAAATACTTTAAAGTTTTCTCATTTTTAATTTCGAATATGCTAAATATGGATAGATGTAAACCACGTCAAGAAAAGCTTTTAGAAATACTCAGTAGGAGCAAATATTTCCCAAGGGGTATTAACCTTCACACTTCCAAGTTGCCTCACCTGTCATCTTGTGTGGCCATTTAGGATGTCAGAACCCATACTCTGCCATGTGGTCTCTTCTGAGTCCAGAAATAGCAGGAGCAGGTGGAAACTCTGGGCATGTGGTTTCCCCGCTTATGTTGTGGCAGCAAGAGGTAGAGCCATGCATTGAGGTGGAACAAGATGAGGGTCTGACAGGTGGCTGGTGCCAAGGGAGCTGGGAAGGCATATATCCTTGTGTCTGATACAAGTGTATCTTGGTCACCTTTTCATGGCAGTGCCTATAGGCCCACTCATTCTTCAAAACAGACATATGGCTTTATATTGTAAGGATGAATGATTATTTTTTTAACCCAGTTCCCATTGTTTCCAACTTTTGCTTTACAAAGGATGCTGAAATGACCAGCCGATAAAATAAACGTTGAAAAAATGAACAAGATAATTGCAGTAGTGATCAGTGCTTTGTAGACCATCACCAGAATATAAGCCTTATAGGAGTATGGATTTTTTTAAAAGATTTTATTTATTTGAGAGAGAGAGAGGGAGGGAGAGTGTGAGCGGGGGTGGGGGAGGAGCAGAGGGGAAGGGAGAGGGAGCGGGAGAGAGAATCTCAAGCAGACTCTGAGCTGACTGCGAGCCTGACACGGGGCTCGATCCCACGACCCTGAGATCCTGACCTGAGCTGAAATCAAGAGTTGGACACTTAACTGACTGAGCCACCCCAAGTGCTCCAGGAATAAGGATTTTAATGTGTTTTGTTCACCACTATATCCCCAGCAGTTAGAATAGGGCCTGTTATAAAGCAGATACTCAAGAAGGATTTGCAAAAAGTCTGGAACAAGATATGATAGTGGTTGGGAGCAGCACTCAGGAACACCTGCATTTAAGCTGGGAGCTGAGTGAGGGGAGAGCCAGCCTTGGGAAGGGGAAGGGTTTTCAGGGGTCTTCAGGCAGAGGCAAGAGGCTTGCAAAGGCTGAGACCTCTTGGCATGTTTGAAAAACAAAAAGGTTCATGTGCTGGAGGGTGGTGAGCGAGGGGAGAGTGTCGGACATGAGGTTGGAGAAGACGGTGGGGCCAGATCAACAGGGCCTGGTCAGCCCTCATAATAAAGAGTTTCAAGTTTACAAGGCAGCTGAAAAACACTGTAGTTTTACCAGGAAAATGACATGATCTGATTTACGTTTTTAAAAGCTTACTCTGGAAAAAAAAAAAAAGCTTACTCTGACCACCTCATACCTACTAGGATGGCTACTGTCAAATGTTTTTATATATATTTAAGTGTTGGTGAAAATGTGGAGAAATTGACACCCTTGTGCACAGCTGGTGGCAATGTAAAGTGGTACAGACTCTATGGGACACAATATGACCGTTCCTCAAAAAAATTAAAAACAGAATTATAGGGCGCCTGGGTGGCTCAGTCGTTAAGCATCTGCCTTCGGCTCCGGTCATGATCCCGGGGTCCTGGGATCGGGTCCCACATCGGGCTCCCTGCTCCGCGGGAAGCCTGCTTCTCCCTCTCCCACTCCCCCTGCTTGTGTTCCTGCTCTCGCTATCTGTCTCTGTCAAATAAATAAATAAAATCTTTAAAAACAAAACAAAACAAAACAAAACAATTATAAGAGGATCCAGTGGTTCCACTCCTGGATGTATCCCCAAAAGAATTGAAAGCAGGGACTTGAACAGCTATTTGTATGCCCGTGTTCATAATAGCATCATTTACAATAGCCAAAAGGTGAAAACAACCCAAATGTCCATCATCAGGATGGATAAACTAAAAGGTGTACACATATAAATGGAATATTCTTCAGGAAATTCTGGCTCTGCTACCACAGGGATGAAGCTGAAATAAGCCAGTTATAAATGGACAAATGCTGTGTGATTCTACTTAGAGGAGGTATGTAGAGTCACCAAACCCTTAGTGACAGGAAGCAGAATGGTGGCTGCCAGGAGCCGGGTGAAATGGGGAAACGAGGGTTGTTTAATGGGGACAGAATTTCAGTTTTGCAAGATGAAGAGTTCTGTGGATGGTAACGGCTGCCACTGACCTGTACACCTAAAAATGGTTAAAATGGGAAATTTTTATGTGAGGCCTGTTTTACCACAATTCTGGATGTGTTCTAGAGAAAAGTTTGTAGAGGGACATGGCTGGTGGTCCCGTCAGCAGCCTTCCTTCTTCCTGACCAGAATCTGTTTTCTCCTCCGTCCTTCCTGACAGAGTAGGACTTCGTTCACGTTTCCACTCCCTCTCCTAACAGCTGTAAGCTCTAGGAGAGAATGAGCCACCCCCTGCTTCAGGGGTGGGCCTCCCTGCATAAGGCAGAGGTTCCTAAAATGCAGCCAGAGCCCCTGGGGTTTCTGAGACCCTTTTAGGGGTCTGTGAGTTTCTCCCTTTTCCAGCTACATATCTGAATGAGGCTGGATTTTTTAATACTTACTTCTACCAACAGATTCCAACAGATTCAATGAATGCAAAAGCATATATGAGAATCCAGCTGTCCTACACTAAGTCAAATATTAAAGTATTTACAAAAATGGAAAGCAAGGCCACTGTTCTCATTCAATGCTTTCACTATGGCTAACAACAGAACTTACATATGATCCAGCAATCCCTCTTCTGGGTATAACACTCCCCAAAAGGAAATCAGTATCTTGAAGAGATAGGTGCACTCCCATGTTCATTGCAGTATTATTCACAAGAGCCAAGTCATGGAAACAACCTAAGTTTTTGTCGACGGCTGAATTGATAAAGAAATTGTATGTACATTCGATGGACTATTCTCCAGCCTTAAAAAAGAAGGAAATCTTGCCATTTGTGACAACATGGATGAACCTGGAGGACATTATGCCAAGTGAAATCAGACACAGAAAGAAAAAAAGCTGCATGATCTCACTTCTATGTTGACTCTAAAAAAAGTCAAATACGTAGAAGCAGAGAGTAGAAAGATGGTTTCCAGGGCCTAAAGTGGGCGGAAATGGGGAGATGTTGGCCAAAGAGTACAAAGTTGCAGTTATGTAGGATGAGTAAGTCTAGAGATCTAACATACAACATGACTAGAGTTAATAATACTGTATTGAATACTGGAAATTTGCTGAGAGAACAGATGTCAAGTGCTCTCTGACACACACACTTGGTAACTATGTGTGAGGACAAGTATGTTAATGAGCATGATTGTAGTAAGCACTTGTATGTATTTCAAATCATCATGTTTACATCTTAAATACATGTAACTTTTATTTTAAAAATGCTTTTGCTTTGGGACGCCTGGGTGGCTCAGATGGTTGGGCGTCTGCCTTCGGCTCGGGTTGTGATCCCGGGGTCCTGGAATCGAGTCCCGCGTCGGGCTGCCTGCTGGGCGGGGAGCCTGCTTCTCCCTCTGCCTCTGCCTCTCTCTCTCTGACTCTCATGAATAAATAAATAAAACATTTTTAAAAAATGTTTAAAAATGCTTTTGCTTTGGCAAATATAGCTATTAACTTATGTTAACATTTAATGGGTTTATTGTTGTTTTTAAATTAGTAATTATTTAGAAATTTTAGTGATAGATATAAACTCGGAATCCTTAATTTTTAAGCACCTGAATTGGTCCCAAGATAAGCAATGTTTGAGAACCACTGGCCTGGAGTAATGCCATTCCCTTTGCTGGGGGTTGGTGTGGGAAGGTTCATGGACGTCAGAAATGTCCAATGAGAACAGAGAGGAAGTCTACTGGGAAGTTTCTTTCTTTCTTTTTTTTTTAAAGATTTATTTATTTTTATTTTGAGAGAGTGAGAATGAGAGAGAGAGTACATGAGAGGTGGGAGGGTTAGAGGGAGACGCAGGCTTCTCGCTGAGCAGGGAGCCCAGTGCGGGACTCGATCCCGGGACTCCAGGATCATGACCTGAGCCGAAGGCAGTCGCTTAACCAACTGAGCCACCCAGGCGCCCTACTGGGAAGTTTCTGGGAAAAGTTTGTCTAGTCCTAGAAGTCAGCCCCAGGAAGCCATTCTCTTCTTCCCCTGGATGTAGATGTGTCTGGATGTGATGTGTGGAGCTGCCAGTTCTGCCTTCCTACCAGCTTGAGGAGAAACACACCACCAAAGATGGCAGTGATGTTCCCAACTTTCATGATTACAGTAATTCGATGAACATCTTTCTACATAATATATCTTTGAGTATTTTGGTGGAATAAATTCTTAGAATCGGAGGTGCTGGATATCATCAGAATATATACATTTAAAATTTTAATATCAACTGTTGGTAAGTTGTCTTCCCCCAAGTTTTTACCAACAAAAATGTCTACCAATATTTATTTAACAAGCACTTATGTATAGTTTACTATGTGCTAGGCAACTGTTCTAAGGTTTTTACAAATATTAACTCACTAATAGTATATGTGAATGCCTATTTCTCTATACCTTTGCTAAATTATTATTTATTCCTGCTTATCTGAGAAGCAGAAAATATCTTCCATTTCAAGTTGCATATCTTTACAACTTGCAGTTAGTATGGTTGAACATTTTAAAAATGTTATCTTTAAATGGTCTATTCATGCCCTTGGTCCAATTTCCTTCTGGGTTTCATCTTTCTTGTTCTTATTAATTTCTAAGAGCTCTGTGTATATTAGGGATAATTGCCCTTTAATATCTTATGTGTGACAGATAAAGTTGAATAATCACTTATTCACAATTCCAGCATCTAAGAAGCTCTTACGTTTCTTGTCAATTTGGTGCAAACTCATTTGATAACAGATCGTGACCTCAGCTGACATAAGACTATTTTTAGCCTTTGTATATTCCACTTAATGTGAATAGTGGAATTTTTATTCAGCAAAACTGAAGAAAAAAACTGATTATAAGGCACTGGCCTAGACCTCACTGGTGGTAGTATTTATATACTATATATTACCTTTTCTAAGTTCGGAAAAACTCAAAATCCCATGAAACCTTTGTCCCCAAGGATTTCAAGTAAGAGATTGGGGAGTTTATTTACACACATAATGTTTGAGGGTTTTCTAGTGCCTGTGAGGACTTCTACCTGATGAGGCCTGCATGCCGTTGGATATAGGAGTTAAAATTCAAGGCAGAGATTAGGGTTAGAGAAGCAGATTTTGGATTTATCAGCATATAGATGATGATTATATTAGAATCATGAGGGCACACGTCAGAAACTATGCATTGCCAGAAGAGCAATGGGAACATCGGTGTCTAAGGGATGAATGAAGAAGCATGGAGAAGCAAGCAGGAATTGGACAGAGCAGAGGTGTGATCATTCTGGACTGTGACCAACAACAGTGGCCATGGACGACACAGTGCAGTTGCCTGGCTTCACAGTCTTAGTGGAGTTATTGTTGGATGTCAGAGTGGACGTAGCCTTTTGGAGCATGTGTGCGGGGAGTGGGGCAGAAAGGGCTCATGGTTGCCTCTGTGTCCAGGCTCAGGGATCTGGCCTCAACATTCCTAACAAACCAGTATATTTCCATCAGTCTTCTTGGGAAGGGTTATGCAGGCTTCCTCCCCCATAAGTTCTGTGAAAAGTTTTGCAGCACTTTCCCAACCCCATCAGTTCCCTGTGGGCCCCATCCTCTAGCAAGTGGCTCAGACCTTACCATGCGTGAGCTATTGCAATAGTGGGTGTGGGCAGAAGTTGGTCCTCGACACTGATGCTGGGCCAGAGGAGACCAGAAGGAGGTTCGACTTCTTGTGTTTATTCTTTCAGATAGGCCATGTCGGCAACCTTGGCAGGAGCAGTTAGAAAATACTTGCTGGTAGACCGCCACTTTCAAAGACAGGACAGCTGGAACCTTCTAACCTGCCTGCTGCAAAACAGTCTGTAAACCAGTTACATCTGGTCTCCTGTCTCATGGAAGAAAAATCTGTTTTTCCTTTTCAGTTGAATGTTCTCAGCCTTCAAATGTGTGCCTTTTGTTCATTCTAATTCGCCTACATCTGCATAAAACAAAAGTTCATTTTCAGAGCAGTGTGGAGGGGGACTGTGCACAATTCCAGTTATTGTATAGAAAAGCTGTGTGCCTAACTTTTTATTCAGCGAGAAAATAATATATCCAAGATGTTAATGTGGGTGTTTTCTGTAGCTCATACTGGTGATGTCTTGTCTCTCAAGAAACAATGGGCAGTTATTTGGAATTGCTTAGATTTAGTTACACTACTTTTATTTCAAATGGCTCCCCAAATGGCTCTTAAGTGGGTGAAAAAATGAGTTGATTTCTTGGATATTTTAAATAGTTCTCATAGGTTCTAATCTTACCTACAGTGGAGACATTTGAAAGTTTATGTTAACATTATTTCATCAAGCTAATATGAAATGAGGAACATTAAATATTTTCGTATAGATCATGACACAAATAATTCCAATCCTGAGCTAATTTTTGCATACATTTTCTTTAAAAAGCACTTCTCTTCCAACATTACTGAATTGTACACCTAAAAATGATTCAAATGGTAAATTTTATGTGCATCTTACCACAATAAAAAAAAAACTTCTAAATTTTCAAAATTTGGAACATTTACTTAATAAAGAAATACTTTCAATAAATGTTTATTTCCATTTGAGAGAACTTGTGGATTTGTTTTCATATGTAGTCAGTGATTATGAAGGCTTAATTTAAAATAAACCCTTCAGATGTGAGATATAGATATATCTATTTAATTTGTTTTTATATATATTTGAACTCAGAGAAACGTTTTACTTAAAAATATGGAATGTTCATAAATTTGCATGTCATCTTTGCACAGGCGGTCATGTTAATCTTCTGTGTATTGTTCCAATTTTTAGTATATGTGCTGCTGAAGCAGGCACCAGATTTTTTTTTTAACTCTAGGAAAGGTTACTTGGCATCAAAGAATGATAGAGCAACAAGAGATGGAAGAGTCACCTCTAGGTTTTCAAATGACAATGCATTGTTCTACAAATGAGTAAGTTAAATTTTGTTAGGTCAAGAACCTGGGACTAGCATCCAAAGCCCTCTTCAAAGGAGAGCCACTGAAGACAGAATACCAAGCTGAGCCCTGAAAAGTCAAACATGCTTTAGAAAACTTGTTTCAAAAAGCAGTGGTTCCCCCACCTCCAAATCAAAATAAAAACAAAAAAGGGGTCCCCTGGTCCACCTTACCTGTTTCCCACTCTCCAGAAGCAGCCACTTTCATTTTTTTTTCATCTCCAGATCCCTGCTATTTCTTGATTATTCATAGTTAAGCATTATCAGTTGTCACTATGGAAGATGAGCAATGAACCCTCTTCATCACAAACACATACACACACCCTAACCTCTCCTCCTCTCAATTAGTGAAGACTTTTTGTTTTCTGAATATTTTTTTCTTATGGTCCCTTGGTTTTTTGTTTCTTTTTTTTTTAAATTAATTAATTGACAGAGAGGGACCAGTGAGAGAGGGAACACAAGCGGGGGGAGGGGGAGAGGGAGAAGCAGGCTTCCCGCCGAGCAGGGAGCCTGATGCGGGGCTCGATCCCGGGACCCTGGGATCATGACCTGAGCCGAAGGCAGACGCTTAACAACTGAGGCAGCCAGGCGCCCGTTTGTTTTTTAGTGGAGACAAACTTTTTTACTATTTCAAAACCTGAGAATATTAGTGGTAGCTCTTTAAAATGTTCCCTTCTCTCTTCATAGACCCACTTTCTCCCTATTATTTTTAAAATTTGTGTTTTGATCCTTTCACTTTAAAGGCTTTCCTCAAATGCCTGATGATCCTTGGTTGCCTGTACATATTTAAGATGGCAACACAAAGAAGCTGACTGGAAGCAATTGGTTCATATAAGTAGGATCCTTTGACTGACATTTCTGAAACAAAACGGCTTCCTTGAGTACCCCCAGTATCAGCTGTCAAATTTTTCACAGAAGAATCTTATCTTCTGGATGGGGAGCATAAGCCTGGCTGCCAGCATTCAGGTAGCCAAGTGAGGGGAAAAGGGCTGAAGTTTTAAATAATGATTATAAACTTTCATATTACTTTCTGTATCAGTCATGGTCCAAAGGGATTAAGTACAAATGGGTACAGACAACTTCAAAGAACACTCTAGGGCTAAGGGTGAGTACCCAAAAAAGAAACAAACCTTGAAGGGGGCCCCTCCCCCACGTCTGGGATTCAGATCTCATTGGCGAAGGTGTGATTGCAGTCCACTGGATGGTGAAGTTTGCTAGGGTTCCCAGGCAAGCAGGGAACCATGACGGACTGGGAAGGACCATATATTCCTGGGATACAAGAGGGGTGAGCCTAGCACACCCCTCCTCCAGAGGATGGGTGAGCAGGAAATGCCTCTCCATGAGGCTGAAGGGCAGGCTCATAGGAGTCAGGCCTTTGGAAGTCCATTCACTGGCCACCAGAGAGGTGGTCACATGGCCAGGGCTGCAAGCTCACTTAAAGAGACTGTGTACCCTGGAGCTAAGGGCCACTGGATGTCTCCACCCAAAACCACAACAAACACACCACTAACAACTGGATGGTATTAACAAGAAAAAGCAAACTAAAGCATGCCAGCTAAGAAAAAAGGAAAAACGCTTAAGAGGGTCCAGCTCAATCCTGTAGTGTAGCCAATTGTATTAGTTTGCTAGGGCTGCCATAACCAAGTACCACAGCCTGACTGACTTAAGAAAAATTTATGGTCTCACAACTGAGGAGGCTGGAAGTCCAAAATCAGGGTGTTGGCGGAGTTGATTCCTTCTGAGGGCCAAGGGAAGGATCTATGCCAGACCTCTCCTTGGGCTGTAGATGGCTGTGTTCTTCTTGTCTCCTCACACCATCTTCCCTCTGTGTCAAATTAAGTCTTTTATAAGGACCCCAGACATAGTGCATTAGAGACACTCTGGTAACCTTTTACTTGATTACCTCTGAAAAGACCCCATTATCCTAGTAAGGTCACATTCTAAGATGCTAGGGGTTTGGACTTTTAACATAGGAATTGAAGGGAGGGCACACAATTCAACCCCTAGTAGCAACTAAGGGTGAATTTGGGGATGAGAGGCAACAAATTGATAATTGGTATGCTCCTTACTCCTCAGTAGGTCACCTTACCCTCAGCTCTTCCTGGTGTTTCCTAGTACAGAGACCCTCTGTTGTATCCCTTCTGAATAAACACACAGGCTTATGCAGGGATGTTGGAGAGGCAGTTGCCAAGTTGCGTAGTATTGAAGACCCCATCTGGGGATCAAATTGAAAGTCCTAAATACTTTCAACTAATCCTATATTCAGGCTCCTTCCGCTGGTACCTAATGTCATATTCATAACGTTTGGGAGTTCTATGGGGAGATACTGGGTTGCTTCTTGGCATTCCCCACTGTTGGCTTAGGAGTCAGGTTTCTGGGGTCTGCTAAGTTTTGCTTTCCAGCTTCCAGAATGTTATTGCTGTCATCTCCATTTCCTGTGGCTTTATAAATTATTAAATAAACCTTTTATCTCAGAATAATTTTAGATTTACAAGGTCGTAAAGGTAATAGAGGGAATTCCCTTATATCCTCTACCCAGTTTCTCCTAATGTTAACATCTTATATCACCATTGCATCAAAACTAAGAAATTATTATGTTCCTTATTCACCAGGTTTTCCACTGCTATCTTTTTGTTCCAGGATCCAATCTTAGGACACCACACTGCATTTAGTTGTCAAGTCTCCTTAGTCTCCTGTGATTTGTGACAATTTGTCTTTCCTTGTTTTTCATGACCATGACACTTTGGAAGAGTACTGGTTAGCATTTCGTAGAATGATCCTCTAACTGGTTTGTCTGGTGTTCTCACAATTAGACTGGGGTTAGGAGTTTTTGGGGAGAATAACAGTGGTGAAGTGCCCTCCTCATATGAGGGGTACAAAATATCTACATGTATCATTGGCAATCACTTGGTTAAGGTAAAAAGTTCAGCAGTGGCTCTCTTCTGTAAGGTAGAACTGATGCCTGATGGTAAATGAGGCTGTTATAGAACTAGATTCACTGGTAGCAAAGGAGGGGATGAAATTCTCCCCACCCTCTCCAATATAAAGGCCAGGTGGTGGTGCCTAACTATCAGAAGACAGATGAATACAACTATCATACTGTGCAACAGGGCTGGCCTGGCGGCCGAGGGGACTGGACTCTAAAGAGAATTATAGATATGACTAACAGAACACAGTATGTCTAGGGGCAACATATATGGGCAGTTTTTACCAGCGGGATATTGATGGAAGACAGGGAAGCTGAGGGTAGTTGCCCTAAGTCACAACCCCTTCCCCAGTTAGCCAAGCCAGTTTTCCAACTCAGAGCACGCAATAAAGAGGTTGAGAACCCAGAAGGAAGGACCTGGAAGCAACACAAGCATGCACAGACTCAAACAATTGCCTATCTGGCTGCAAAAGGAATTAAGGCCATTTATTCAGAGCTGTACAACGGAGAAAGGGGGATAGGGATACCCAAATATTTTGAGGGAGGGCTACTGGACACAGGTCAGGGTTGACATTGACACCCAGAAATCTGAAGCATCATCATGGAGGGAGGGGTGCACGTATAGGCACAGTAATAATTACAGAAGTGTTGGGCGGTGCCTGGGTGGCTCAGCCGGTTAAGTGTCTGCCTTTGGCTCAGGTCATGATCCCAGAGTCCTGGGATCGAGTCCCGCATCGGGCTCCCTGCTCAGTGGGGACCCTGCTTCTCCCTCTTCTGCTCCCCCTGCTTGTGCTCTCTCCCCCCATCAAGTAAGTTAAAAAAAAAATAACAGAAGTGTTGGTCAAGTTATAAATGTATACGTAAGTGCCCATATTATAATTGCATTATGCTCATGGGTTGGAAGAATATTAAAATGTCTATGCTGGGCGCCTGGGTGGCTCAGTTGGTGAGCGACTGCCTTCGGCTCAGGTCATGATCCTGGAGTCCCTGGATTGAGTCCCACATCGGGCTCCCTGCTCAGCGGGGAGTCTGCTTCTCACTCTGACCCTCTTCCCTCTCGTGCTGTCATTCTCTCTCTCTCTCAAATAAATAAAAATAAAAAAATAATAAAATGTCTATGCTACCCAAAGCAATCTACAAATGTAATGCAATCCCTATCAAAACACCAACAGCATTTTTCAGAGCCAAAACAATCCTAAAATGTGTATGGATCCACAAAAGACCTTGAATAGCCAAAGCAATCTTGAAAAAGAAAAATGAAACTGGATACATCACAATTCCAGACTTCAAATTATATTACAAAGCAGTAGCAGCGATCAAAACAGTATGGCACTGGGACAAAAAAAGACACGCAGATCAATGGAACAGAATAGAAAACCCAGGAATAAATCCACAATTATATGGTCAATTAATCTTCAACAAAGGAGGAAAAGAATATGCAACTGGAAAAAGACAGTCTCTTTAACAAATGGTGTTGGGAAAACTGGACAGCTACATGCAAAAGAATGAAACTGGACACTGTCTTTCACCACACACAAAAATGAACTCAGAAATGGATTAAGGACCTAAATGTGAGACATGAAACCATAAAAATCCTAGAAGAGAGCACAATAGTTTCTTTTGACATTGGCGATAACAACATCTTTCTAGTTAAGTCTCCTAAGGCAAGGAAAATAAAAGCAAAAATAAACTTTAGGCACTGCATCAAAATAAAAAGCTTCTACACAGGAAAGCAAACAGTCAACAATATACTAAATGGGAGAAGGTATTTGCAAATGACGTAAATGGTTAGCATCCAAAATACATGAAGAACTGATAACAGGGCGCCTGGGTGGCTCAATTAAGTGTCTGATTCTTGTTTTTGGCTCAGGTCATGATCTCAGGATCTTGAGATTGAGCACTGCGTTGGGCTCCACGCTCAGTACGGAGTCAGTCTGCTTGAGATTCTGCCCCCCGACCTGCTCGTTCTAAAAATAAATCTTAGAAAAAAACCCTTAAAAACACTTAAAAAACAAACAATCCAATTAAAATATGTACAGAAGACATTTCTCCAAAGACATCCAGATGGCCAACAGACACATGAAAAGATGCTCAACATCACTCATCATCAGGGAAATACAAGTCAAAACCACAATGAGTGGTTGGTTGAAACTGCTGTGCCCTCCCTTCCCACACCTACCACCTCACACCTATCAGAATGGCTAATTAAAAGACACAAGAAAACAGGTATTGGTGAGGATGTGGAGAAAAAAATGCTCTTGCACTGTAGGTGGGAATGCAAACAGTATGGAAGTTCCTCAAAATGTTAAAAATAGTACTATCTTCTATGATCCAGTAATTGTACTGATGGGTATTTAACCCCAAATTACAAAAACATTAATTCAAAGGATACATGCACCCCTGTTTATTGCAGCACTATTTACAATGGCCAAACTATGAAAACAGCCCGTGTCCAATGATCGATGAATGGATAAAGATACCGTGTGCGTGTGTGTATATATGTATATAATAGAATATTACCTATCCATCCATAAAAAAGAATGAAAACTGGTAAGAACAGATACTACACTTGATCTTAGCCAAAAGGCCGGGAAGTGATTAAATGTTGCCATTTGTAACATGGATCGATCTAGAGAATATAATGCTAAGTGAAGTCAGAGAAAGACAAATACAGTATGATTTCACTCATATGTGGAACTCAAGAAAACTAACGAGACAAGGAAATATGAGAGAGAGAACAAACCAAGAAACAGACTCTTAACTATAGAGAACAAACTGCTGGTTACCAGAGGGAGGTGAATGAAAGAGGTGATGGGGATTAAAGAGTACACTTATCATGAGGAGCAGAGTAATGTATAGAACAGTTAAAAAAAAAATGCATATGCTTTGCAGACTCATCTCTTGGGTCACTTCCCTGTCTGCATGTGTAACTAGAATTGATATACTCAGTAAGTGGCAGGACTCCCCACATGCAACTTTGGCCTGCGGGATACAGACTATGCCAAAGGCAAACAGAAGCCTCTTGAAACCGCTGTGCCCTCCCTTCCCACACCTACCAGCGAAATCAGTATTTAAGGTGCTCCCTTCAGATTACAAGAGGACCAAAAGCAGTTTACATTCACATGTAGCAGACAACATACACGTACAATTTTGCTCCAGGGCCATGTTAACTCTCCTGCCCTCTAAGTTTGAAGTGATCTGGATTATCTGGTCATTCCACTAACCATCACATTGACACTGTTAAAAGCTTATTGAGCTGGATGAGACATAAGTGGTTAGCATACTGGAGGCCCTGATAAGACAGACTGCATCAGTGTCCAGTTAGGAGATAACCTTATTAAGAAGCTGTTTCCATTTAAATCTCTCCATGAAAGGGAAAAATGATGGAGGCTCATAGAGCATTCTTAAAAGATAATAACCAAATAACATAAAAACAAGGAAAAAAGGCACAACTGGTCCACTGGAAGATGATAATGAAATGATCATTTTGAAACTTTCAAGTAAAGGAAAAGAATCAATCATTCACCCTATTTTTCCTATACAAACTATACCACTGGGTAACCAAATAGATGAAAGCCAAGTTCTCAATCGCAACCAACAAGTAAAGGAATTACCAAATTAGAATATTGCCATTCTGTAACCCCTAATTGATGGATAAAGGGCCTGATCATCAGTGGCAATTTATAACCCAGTAAGACACTAGACATTATGTGCCACCTGATGGAACAGTACCACACCACCTATGAAGTAATGCTGCCCCCCTCCCAACAAACACAAAAATCTGAATCTTAAATCTCTGGATCCAGAATAAATTCACAGGAAATACAAAGGACAGAGTTAGTATCAGAGGAATGCAATCAGCAAAATTTGGGAATCTACACAACGAATAACCTGTTTTCCTCATAAACTAATTATAAAGGGAAAAAAATAAAGAGAAATGGGAGGGGATACTACTGCAATATATGGATTTTAATTGGATCTTCATTCAAACAGTTTATAAACATTGAAATTTTGTTTAGGAAATTATTTTTTGTGATAATGTTATTTGTGTGTTTTAAGGGGTATGTATTTTAATACATATGCTGAAATATTTATGAATAAATACATATGATATCTGGGACTGCTTCAAAATAATAAGGGGGAGGGGACACACAAGTGGGGTTATGGATGAAATAAGATTAAGATTAGCCATGAGCTGATTAATTGTTGAAACTGAGTGATAGGTACTTGGATCTTCATTATTTACTATATGCTTTTGTATGTGATTAAACATTTGGAATTTAAAAATATTACCCCTCTCCCCTACCCCCAACAAAAAGCCAAATCACCACTAGAATTCATGAATAGTCTTTTAGTTTTCTCCAGCTAGGCCTGAATGACCACTGAGGACCACTGAGTAAATACTGAAAAAACAAACACGTCTTATACAGGTTAATGAAACAATCGGGCTCAGATGAACAGAACCATGTAGGGGAGGCTACACTAAATAACATAGGTGAGACTGAGGATTCATTTCTGGCTCTTAATTTTTCAGCCTACATATTTAATACCCACTGTCCAAAGAGTATGCAATACATTAGTAAACAAAATATACACAAATGTAACAACATTTTAGTCACCATCTGCAAGACAAAAGGCCACTTAGTCATATAAAATCAACCTAATACTTCATCAAATAAGTTTTAAGAAAGTTACTACATTTCAAAAAATTTTTCCTCTTTATTTAAACATAAAACACATTTACAGCATGCAGGTTAACTTAAAAATTATATGGCGTCTTCCCAAACCAATTATCTTTGAGTGTATCTTCAAGCACTGAAAATAAACCAACATAGTCCACAGGTATACTCAGATTCTTTTCTGTCACCTTATGTCAAATTGAAAGTTGCGAACAGTAGCTTGCTTAAGTTAGGCAAATAATTTAATTGATCACCATGAATAAATATTACTCTTTTATTTCACTGAGTTTCTCTTCTGAACCATTTATCAATACCATTCAGAGGAACGTTAATATTCAGTCAAAAAAAAAAAAAAAGACACCGCAAATTGAAATAAGTGTCAATGTTCTAGATGATCAGAAATTTTCATTTATAAAGAGTAAATGCTGTGGTTAATGACCTACCATAGCAAAAAGAGCAGTTCACTGAAAACTAATTTATGAAATTCTTTGTACACTTGGTGAAAGTCTGAAATTATAAATAGAAAAGAACTTCGATATTTAAAAAACCCTAACATTGTGTATTCTGAACCACGCTAGATACAATTGTTTGTTACACAGCACCAATACCCGTGATACATCTTACAAGAATGAAACTACCATAATGTTCAGATGAAAGAGAAAAAAAATTCTGCTTCATTTAAGAATACTGCCAAAGAAGCAAGCTTTCTTTTGAAAACAAAATATAAATGTCTATGTGAATGCAGCCCAATATTTCTCCATTTAGAAAACTATCACCATAAATAGGCTATAGCACTTTTTTTTAGTTAACTGTATTACTTCAATCTTGCTGCACACCAAGTTTTCATCTCAATTTCTGGAGTGCTTCTTTTGACCAATCCGAAAAGCAACACAATCACTTTAAAGGTTGCAGACTACAACAGCAAGGACTTTTGACTGTTAAAAAAATAAATAAATAAATTTATCTTTTAAATCAAAACTATTATAAAAGTGGAAATTACAATAGTTAAATAGAAAAATAAGCCAATTATGATCTGAGTCTTCTGACTATGGCTCCAAATTTAATACAAATATCTGTGTATAAAACTTTTTCAAAAAGTTAATTCTGCCAGCCAGATCCTAACACAGAATTTTCCAACTTTCTGTACTGACTGAATCACCTTAAATCTTCCTTCTCTGCAAATTTCTGCTAATATAGGTACAGTCACCCCACACACAGATGAAGCAAATATTGAAATCTCTCTCCCTATTACAGTTAGAGCTTCCGAAAGTAATCTTTTGACGTCGTTTAATCAGCTGAGGAAAAAGTGGCAAAAACGGATACACTTAGTACGAATTACAAAATTATGGGCTATAGCCAATAAAATTTCTTTGAGGATTATTAGTGACTTGCACTTTACTATTTCTAGACTAACTAAATGAGAGATAAATTATAGTATATGACTTAGTGTAGCAGGTTAAAAACACCTCAGGGATTTCAGACCAAAATCCACCTACAGATTTATAAAGCTTACCATTAAGTTCTTCCACACTTTTTCTCAATTTCCACTGGCTATAAATTTAGATCAACCAATATAGTAGTTAACAATATAAATGCTATTTAATCCTGTAGTATCTTAATTCATTTCACTATATTAAGATGACAAATTATCTGTCCAATTCTTATATTAATTAGCAGGCTCACCAGAATGAAGCAGAGTGTTTTCATTCCATCACGCCATGTTGATTATAGAACTGGGAAGAGAAATAGAATTCCTTCTCCAAACCCTCTTTCTT
The DNA here is from genome assembly GCF_037043125.1 of Eumetopias jubatus. NCBI lineage: Eukaryota > Metazoa > Chordata > Mammalia > Carnivora > Otariidae > Eumetopias > Eumetopias jubatus. The sequence continues at coordinate 4,684,215 of NW_028274814.1, read as the reverse complement.
AAACGGAGATTTGCTTTTGATATTTTAAAATATTTCTATTCAAGATAATTCAGCAAAAGGCATTTCATGATGAGAATTAAGTAGCCGTGCTCAATCTCAAATGCCTCGTTTATGCAGTTTTAAGGTTTCAGTGCTCAAAGAGTAGTTTTCAGAAGCAAACTTCAGACACAATACAAATTTTAACTCTGAAATCATTTCAAGGGATTTTAAAGTACAGTACTGACCTGATATATTTTGTGGGCATGTAGTGTTTTAAGTGGTGAAATTTAAGACATTTAATCTAAATGTTCGATTTTCCCTAAAGCAAGGAAGACATTTTACTAAGAAAAGAAAAATAAGAAGCAGTAGCAGCTACGTAACTTAAACTGAGATTAAAAAATAACACAAAACACACACAAAAAACCAAGTACAAAAAGCACAATCCTACATGGTACAGTTAGCTTGGCACAATGAAGACTGAATTGAAGACACGGAAGACAACCTGTGTAATAAATAGGACCACAGTTGTAAACTGTCATTTTTTCCCCTCCTAAGACGCCAAAATTGCACTCTAGTTGTGTTGGGAAGCAGCAGAGTTTACAAGAAAAGTGGGTAGGAAATGGCTGTACAGGCCAGGTATAATTTATACATTAAAAAAATGTTATAATTCTACAATTCCCAGGGGGTAGAGGTTATAGTCACTGAATGACTCTGCTTGGTATTATGTCCTCTTCATTCTTCAATTATTTTCAACGCCTGAAAACAGAGGAGAAAATATTTTTATTTACACAAGTTTGAAATAATCATTAAAAGAATGAAACAAGTAAATACAACATACCAATATATTTTAAAACATTTTAGCCACTAGCTTAGACCACTTTCCCCCAAAGTAAAAAGACGGCATCATTAAATGATTTGATTCCTTTTTTTTATTTAGCTTCTAAGCAGTTTATGAACAGCACAATACTTAAAATGTCAGCCCTTTGTTTTTATTCTCCCCAAGAGAGTTATGAGTATATGCAGGAATTAAATTTTTTGAAAAAAGCAAAATATGGTCAATAAAACAGAAGTCAGTAGACAGTGTCAGTGACAGTCTTAAGCCAAAGACCATGAACTAATAAGCAGTTATATTCATGGTAGCTGTAAAAAATAAAAAGTGGGGTGGAGAGAAGGATAGGTACAAACAGATACATGCTATAGGAAAAGTAACAGTGAAATCAACAATTCCAGCTGCTGTTCTGGAGGCATCCTTGTATTAAACTACCTATTTGCCTATGTGTTTAGGAAAACTCAACTTGTCGAAAGTATTATGCAAGCCAGAAGACCAGCCATGTAAACCTGGGTTCTAAAAGAATCGGTATTAATACTTTGTCGTCTTTCCCAGAAATAAACCCAGGGTTTTGAAATGTTTTGCTTAATAATTAAAAAATTATTTAAAAATTTCTCTACATATTATTTAATTTTTCAACAATTTATCACTTATGAGGCTGATATACTCCTCAATCATGGTTTAAGACGGACTGATCCAAGGCTTTAAAAAATAAAAGCCACTATCCTTTGGACCAGCAATGAAACAATCCTGTTACCAATTATACTCCTATAGTTTTTATTTCAAGTCTTAAAAACCTAGTCTGGCTAGGTTAGCTATCTCCCTCATGTGCTAAACTGCTGTCATTACACTGGAATCAGCATTCTACTTTCAAGCTAAAACTTAGTTATATTTAACAAAGGCCCTGGTCTATCCTCTCTGCAAATGAGATAGAGTTCAAAGTTTACACATGATTTCTAATGTGAGGACAATACCCAAAAGGAATAAACTTTTATCTGTATTTATAGTTATGCTGTGAAAATCCCTTTGCCCACCTACACTTCCAGAAAATGCAGCTTGCCTCTTACTGAACACCTGCTCCGTACTAGGTAACGACATTTTAACTTGTGTAATTCTCAAGACTGACTTTCATTTCACTAACGAAGGGGCTCAATAAGTCATTACTCCAAATGGGGAAAAACAGATGCCATCTCTAATTGGAAGGAAAACGATCTACTGTATGTCTACGGATGTGATAGAATATTAAACACATATTACTCTATCTGGTAGTCTTATCAGAAATGCTTATGCCCCATCTAATAAATGCTTTCATTACATAGGGAATAGAGGAACAAGCTATTACACATAGAAACACACACCCAGAGGAGGCATATGCTCAAGGTAACTGGCCTAGTCTCTTCAGTAGGTTAATGTCATTAAAAAGGGGAGATTTTTCTAGATTAAAAGAGACTTAGGAGGTCTAACAATGTAAACAGCAGTTGTGGATTATACCCTGGTTTAGATAAACCAGCTATAAAGGACTTGGGGGGAAAAACAATTAGAGAAATCTGAATATGGATTGGTATTAGATAATATTGAAAATATTTTTTAGGTGCAATAATGTTATTGTGGTTATAGAAAAAATGTTCTGTTTTATAAGTACATTAGTTTCAGACCATAAATACATAATTTATTTTCATGCTTAAGAAATTTAAAAAGAATCAAAACAAGAAAGAAATTAAATACTAAAAAAAGTAACTTGCTGAAGGTCATAAAAGTAGAAAAGTTGGGATTCCCAAAATTAGATGGAACTCCAATGTCTATATTTACTCTATTTTAAATCCTATACTGTATGGACAAAAAATTTTATGAGACTGTTGGGAAATGTGATTCCTTCAGAATATTGCTTAATTCGCTACTCAAACTGAGAGCCAATCTTATTCAATATGTCAAAGTAAAAACAAGTCAGTTTATTTGTATCTTGCTTTCGGATTCATCAGAAACAGTTAACTATCCTAATTATTTAGTTTTAGTATCCAAAGCATGAATAGATCTGAGACTTTTTCTAAACAACAAAAATCTGAGTTTCTGCTACATGATGGAATACTAGGCAGCTTATTAGCTAATAAGTCATGTTGTACAAGAAAATGTTCAGAACAGGGATGCCTGGGTGGCTCAGTTGTTAAGCATCGCCTTCGGCTCAGGTCATGATCCCAGGGTCCTGGGATCAAGCCCTGCAGCAGGCTCCCTGCTCAGTGGGAAGCCTGCTTCTCCCTCCCCCATTCCCCCTGCTTGTGTTTCCTCTCCTGCTGTGTTTCTCTCTGTCAAACAAACAAAAATCTTTAATAAAAAAAAAAATGTTCAGAACATATTGCTAAGTTAAAAAAGCAGGCTACAAAGAAACATGTACTAGGAGTAGTATAACAGTATTCATCAACTGTTTAAAATTAAATAATCTTTAGAAGATTTCGTTTATTTGTCAGAGAGATAGAGGACAGAGCACAAGCAAGGGAAGCAGTAGGCAGAGGGAGAGGGAGAAGCAGGCTCCTCACTGAGCAAGGAGCCCAATGAGGGGCTTGATCCCAGGACCCTGGGATCATGACCTGAGCCGAAGGCAGACGCTTAACTGACTGAGCCACTCAGGTGCCCCTTAAAATTAATTTAAAGATTATAATATGCAAAGAAAGCACCAGAAAGATACACAACACACAATATATTGGGTGGTATCTCTGGATGATATACATCTCCTACTTTGTGGTTAAGTCTTTATCCTCCTACAAGGAACAGACGTTACTCGTATGATTAGAAACAGATGACATAAATCTGTTAGGAAAATCATTTGCAACAGGTAAATGGAAAAGGACACAAAGAACTCAAAAAAAGAAAATGTAAATGAACCAATAAATATATGGAAAAAAAATCCAAGTTCTTAATAAATCAACGAGATGCTTATTTTGAACTATTAAATCAGAAGCTTAAAAACTATTAATATTCAATGCTGGCAAAGATGCAACAAAATGGACAGCATCCTTGGCTAGGATGCAATTTGGCATAGTCTTTCTGGAAAGCAGTGTATTAAAATGTATCAAGAGCCTTAAAAATGTTCACATTTTCTTATAATTCGACTTCTGGGATTCTTCTGGAAATAATCTAAAAGGGGGCGCCTGGGTGGCTCAATCGTTAAGCATCTGCCTTCGGCTCAGGTCATGGTCCCAGGGTCCTGGGATCAAGTCCCACATTGGGCTCCCTGCTCCGCAGAGAGCCTGCTTCTCCCTCTCCTGCTCCCCCTGCTTGTGTTCCCTCTCTCACTGTGTCTCTCTCTGTCAAATAAATAAAATCTTAAAAATAATAATAATAATCTAAAAGGTGAGGGGACACAAAAAGGTACTTCACACTTGAAATTTTCCATATTGAAATTTCCATATATGAAATTTGAAATGTGAAACATTTTATATTAAATATAGAAGAAAATTGTCTTAAATTAATTAAATGTCCAATAAAAGGGAATAGTTATAAACCATGGTATATCCATTAGACAGAATATAAGAGCTTTTACAAAAGCAATCCAGGATGTTAGGTTAAAAACATTAACACAAATTTGAAAATAGAGTATGATCTGAACCATGAAAAAAAGACTAGAAGAAATCATGCCAAGTTATTTTATAATCACATACATTAAAAATACTAATATGAGAATCCAAAAAAAGTAGTATTTAACAACCAATGACTAAACATTTCCATGTAGAGCTATGATTCGAAAGCCAGATAGAAACTACAAACCTGTGGGTACTGTGTAACAATTACACTTGTTTGCCGCCTCCGCCCCGAACTGCTACTGGCTGGCTGTTCTGAACAAATGCGCCTCCTCCACGAATTGCACTTGGATGAGTTGGAGAAGCTGCTGGATGTTGCCCGGGACGAATAGGTTTAGCTAATATGAAAAACAAGAACTGACTTTAGAATAAACCTTAACACATGACTGTAGTGACGGTTTAGGTCTCTTCCCTTTATTCACAACACTTCCCAAATGTGGTTTTTCTTTGCCGTCTGTTCCTCAGAAAATTCCGCTCTTTTCTTTTTGGTTACGTCCTTTTCACCAGGACCTATATAATCTCTAGCCTCTTAAAGACCTTATCCCTGTATGAATGATTATTCTAAAGCATGTAATTATTGCTGACAACTTATTTTCTTGTAAGTCTCTCTTTGCTTTAAGAATGCTCTCTATACAATGTCACCTCTTCCTGACCACTCTTGCACGCTTGTGTAGTTCTTCTTCATCTTCTTGTCCTGTGAACGTAGCTATTCCTTAATTTTCTCTTCCTTCCCAACAATGCCACTCTTTGGTAAATTAGCAATAAAGACAGACAAATACCACCATGACAACACACAATCAATCAATCCTATTATGTTTTCAAGTAAATAAAAACAAACCGAGCAAAGTTTAAAAGGTTTTAAGGTGTTCTACTAACCAATTTGTGCAGAATGTCCTCTTCTGGCCATATTCTTTGACCTGACTGCTTCCTTTATACGATCTACTTCTTGCTGGTAGCGTTTGCGATCACGAGATGCGTTTTCTTTGGCTTCTTTCAGTGCTGACTCCAAAGCTTTCACTCTTTCAGCTGTAGCTCTAAGTCGTTTTTCCAACTTAGGAAGTTCACAGCGAAGATCTGCATTATCACGTACCAACTAAAGGTACATAAATAAGGAGTTTAGCTTTAACAAGATGATTTGAGAAAATATGAGTATTTCATAATTTCTCTTTAAAAAAATAAAACTACATTTTATATTAACGCTTTCCATTTAGCTAACTTAGGCAGCAACATGCAAAGAATACATATATCCGTATATATCAATCTATATATGTATTTCTCACAAAGATATAATTTTATTCAATTTGGGGGGGCCAAGGGAAAGATTATTCTGTCTCCCCAGTAGGCAATGACAATAAGCTGTAACACAGTGTTAGGTCTCTCCGGTAAGGTACGAATCTGGTAAATACCATTTTAAGTGTTAAAATAAGTGTGGAAAGCAAAAAGGGCTAAAATTCCCTTTACTCTTGTACAAACATCACATTTATACTAACAAAGATGTACAATTTAGTATGCTAAGAAACTTTAAAAATAATTAAATCACATATCAAGCCACAAAAAAGCAAACAACAACAACAGAAAAGACCCACACAAGAAGTACTAATTTTTTAAAAAAATGAACTGCCTCATTATTTTATGTATTTCACACTCCGGGGCATTAAATGACAAAAGACAAAAAAAGATTGTATTTTAACTGCATAGTCCTATCTACTGAAGATTTAAAAATTATCATGAATAATAAATGAGAAAAACTGACAAACCTAAAATCCTAGAAAATAAATAATGCCCATTTTCACTGGCCTCTTGATAACTCCCAATTAGCTCCCCTAAAAACTGCTAGCGATTTATTTATGTAATTGCTAGATAAAATAATGGAACAGCTCAGGGTATGAAAATTCCTTAGGCCTCTGAAATAGTCAAACACCACTCCTCAATTTTTTTCTTATAATGTTGCAGCTATCATAAAATAGATTCTTTATATACCTGTTTGTGCACTTTAGTGAGTTGTTCAAGATTATTTTCAAGAAAGGAGATCTTTTGCTTTTGAGCAGCACTGCCTCCAGTGTCATCAGAATCGATCTCAGCACTCTAAGAAAAGAAGGTCAGTGAATACTATGAAAACATTAAAAGTTAAAAAAAAAATCTAACCTTAACTACGTGAAAATTGTTATGACAATGTAAAATTACTTCACTTACAAATGTAAGTAATTAGACAGAGTAAGCACCATTTATATAAATACCCACCTCAGTATTATCTTATTACCTTTTTAACTCTGGTGGCCAGGTCCTGAACAAAAAGCTTCCGCAGGTTGTGTAAAGTCTGAAGTTCTTTTGCCTTGAAGTAAGAACAGCAGTTTTTGGAATTTGGTCTTTAAATATTTAGTATAACCAAGGGGAAACCCATTAAACATCCCACTATCTTATTTATTTTCAAGCTTTTCTTACCACTGTCTCTTCCAAGCCCTTCAAGTCTTGTCTTGCTTGTTCTCGTCTATCTTGCATGACTCTAAACAGCAGAATATACACATATTTTCAACTCTGATTCCATGAAGTTATAGTTTTATTTTCAAATAAATACATAATCTCCTAAATTTACAGTTTGTTAGAAAAAAAAACTATAGCAGTGGAAGAGATAAAATGTAGCAGAATTCAAAGAATAAGGAAGGAGTGGTTCTCATATTTTAGAATATGCCACACAGAACACACTACTATTTATCCAAAAATAATTCTGATTAACTGGGAATTATAAATTATTGAAGACTAAAACATTTTATGTATTTTATATTAAAATTATTCTAAATAGACCTATGGTTGAGATTCGGCAGAGTTTATATAAAACCAACTCTGAAATGGTCCTGACATGTGACCATTCTAATAACAGCAATTCCATTTATAAATCATCTCTCATAAATTCAAGATGTGAAAAGTTATAATCATGAGTTTTCTACTTGCTAAGATTCTAGAAAACTGAGTACTGACTATACTCAGTATGTTAGGAAAAGTAAATGGTGAAAACTTCTGTTCAAAAGACAAGGCTGAAACAATAATGTTCTTTTATCCCAGATCAAATTTCACAAAAAGTCAGTTTTGGTGGCAGATCCCGAAATCTTCTCAATGACTTAATGTCATTTAAGGTCTATTTTTCTAATGAATAATGTGGTGGCAAAGAAATAGCAAGCAGGTTAATACACAGAAATCTGAACCTACCATCAGTGAAGAATACAGGATCTTGCTTTCACTTAAGTACAAGACAATATATTGCAAATTTTAAGGTATATATTAAACTAACTCAGAAGGTTTAAGAAAAATACCCTTTAGTCTACACAAACTTAAAAATGTGTCCACTGGATACAACCAAGAACAATGCCTGGAATCCTCTTATTTATTCTTTTAGATTTTATTTATTTGAGAGAGACACAGTGAGATAAAAAGCACAAGCAGGGGCGCCTAGGTGGCTCAGTTGTTAAGCGTCTGCCTTCAGCTCAGGTCATGATCCCAGGGTCCTGGGATCGAGCCCCGCATCGGGCTCCCTGCTTGGTGGGAAGCCTACTTCTCCCTCTCCCACTCCCCCTGCTTGTGTTCCCTCTCTCGCTGTGTTTCTGTCAAATAAATAAATAAATAAAATCTTTAATAAAAAAAAAAAAAAGAAAGAGCACAAGCAGGAGGAGTGGCAGGCAGAGGGAGAAGCAGGGAGCCTGACGCAGGGCTTGATCCCAGGATCCTGGGATCATGACCTAAGATGAAAGTAGACACTTAACTGACTGAGCCACTCAGGCCCCTCTAAGTTTTTATTTTTAAACTTGAATTAAAACATTTACTCACGTAAGTTCATGTAGTTTTCTGCTCTTTTCCTGATCTGTAGCTTTCAACTTCTCATGCTCTACTCTCAGACGTTCCTGCTCTAACATCATTTTCTGGTTTTGGCTGACAAAAGAAAAAAAACATAACACAGTATCAGTATCAAAAAAAACCACAACACAATACCATTTTTTTGAATGGCACCACTGACATTTTTTCAAATTCTTAAATTCTAAAATTTCACTCTTGAAATACTCAAGACCACCTGTTATCCTGTCCCCGTAGTGGAAGAAAAGAAAGGAAGAGAACCTGGCTACTTTCAGTCATAAAATACTTTTTATATTTTGGTTTGAAACCATGAATCTCATTCTGTATTTATCATTAAGGTATTAGCATTAAGACCCCCCATATTAAAATTTGTCATCATCTTTTGTTACTCTCTTCTGGTTCTTACTCAAATCATGATTTAGTTGCAGACCTCCAATTTCTATAAATTCTGGGCTATGTATGCCTATGGCTATGGAAATAGATAAAATGTCTTCTAGAAAAACCAAGAATACAACTATTAGAATTTCTCGAATTAAAATAAAATAAAAATTAAAAAAAAAAACCCAACCTTCTAAACCCCACAATTTCCAAAAGTTTTTCTCTGTTAAGAAATTTTTAAAAAGGGGCGCCTGGGTGGCTCAGTTGGTTAAGCGACTGCCTTCGGCTCAGTCATGATCCTGGAGTCCCGGGATCGAGTCCCGCATTGGGCTCCCTGCTCGGCAGGGAGTCTGCTTCTCCCTCTGACCCTCCCCCCTCATGTGCTCTCTCTCTCAAATAAATAAATACAATCTTTAAAGAAAAATTTTTTTAAAAAAAGAAGTTAATTTTTAAAACTTATTTTTTTTTTAAAGATTTTATTTATTTGAGAGAGAGAGAGGGAGAGTGAGAGAGAGAAGCATACTCCCCACTGAGCAGGGAGCCCAACATGGGGCTCAATCCCAGGGCCCTGAGATCGTGAACTGAGCCGAAGGCAGACGCTCAACCGAGCCACCCAGGTGCCCAATTTTTAAAAATTTCAGCTAGAACTTAGAAGTCACACTAGCAAGTGAAAAGATTCTTGACATTCAAGTCAAAATGATAATTTCAATGAAAAATTCAGGTTTTTTTTTTTTTTTAAAGATTTTATTTATTTATTTGACAGAGAGAGAGAGACACAGCGAGAGGGAACACAAGCAGGGGGAGTGGGAGAAGGAGAAGCAGGCCTCCCGCAGAGCAGGGAGCCCGATGCGGGACTTGATCCCAGGACCCTGGGATCATGACCTGAGCCGAAGGTAGACGCTTAATGACTGAGCCACCCAGGCGCCCGAAAAATTCAGGTTTCTAAAAGGATATATTGTCCATCAGTAATCTATTATTTCCTCTTGCTAAATAGTCAATCTTCCTGAGTTAGTTTCTAATATCTCAGAGGGAAAAAAAGTATACTTACTCTTGAAGATCAGTGATGAGTTTTTCTTTCGCCTCAACTTCATCTCTCAAACTACTAATCTGTTTTTGATGTGTTTCTCTGTGGCTCTGGATCTGCTGTTCAACCGCTTGCTAAAGTTATTGGGGGAAAAGGATTTAAATCAGATTAATCATGATTAAGAATAATGGATTAAAGTCATTAGAATCCAATGTTACATCAAACTTGCCTTAACTTCATTTGCAGTCTGAACCTTATTTAAGTGCTCCTTTTCCATCTCATGTACTTTCTCTGTTTGGGTAGAGAGAGAAAACAGGAGAAGAAATAAGCCTTAAAGTTCTTCCTATAAACCAAGGAGCAAATAGGTTTTATGAGGGATCTGTTGCTTAGCAGTACTTGACTTTAAATTATCTAAATGCTACATAGTAAATCTTGCTCTCCTAGCTCAGAACATGTTTACTAATAATACTAATAATACAGTTAAATTCTTTGTGTTGATATTATTGTTTCCTTTATTTTCTTTGCCTAATCCTGGAACAGATGGGTTAGGCCATGGTAGGGACTAAGATAGCTTTCTACATCCCCTATGTTAAGATTCACTCACACACACACACACACAACCCCCCTCATAACTTTGTGGGAAATTCCTAGATTGGCCACTTCCATATTCAAACACAATTTCAAAAACAGGTTTTAAAACCATTTTAAAATATATTATTTATGTTCTAAGTTATCCATATTCCTACTATTCTCTATCCGTGTGAATATAAGTTTACTACAATTATACTAAAGAAAGACTTAATATAGGTAGAACTCATAAAAAATCAAAAGCTAATACCTTGTGCTCGAAGCTGGACTAGTTCCTCACTGAGGGAATCAACAGATTCTTCTAGCTGTCTTTTCTTTTGCTCCACATTTTGAAGGTATTCAGTCAATGATTTTATTTTGGCTTCATGCTTTTGAGAAAAATAAACTGATATGAAGTGCAAAAAAATCTCATGCACACATTTTGTTCTTAAGGATAATTTGAAAGTTAGGTCTTCTCTGTATGTCTAAGCATATATTATAATGATAAAGAAATTAATTAATGAAACGGTCCCCTACATAGCTTATAACACTTGCAAACTAAGGTACTGAAGGCTGATCTATGAGATACTCTTACTAGTATCTCCATCTAACAATATTCTCTTTCCCTACTTCTACAACTCCTATCTTGGTGAATGGCCTCATCCATTCAGTTGCCAAAGCCAGCAAGCTGGTTCCACAGTTGTCTACCCTAGAATTCTTCTAGAGTTTTCAATAGCCAAATCAGTCACATCTTTCTAGTAAATTTCTATGTGTAACATACACATGTCAGTAAATATAACCCAATTAAATTCACTCATATCATACTGCAGCGAACCTAGGAAAAACTAATTGAATTAACCTTTTTACTGTTACCCAAAAAACCCCAAAGGTCGTTTTCCTTAAAATTTTTACTATCAATGAAATGTATACATGGCTATTCAAAAAATGAAGAAACTTTGCTCTGTAATACATACTTGAGAGATACGAAGCTGGCATGCTGCTAACTCCTTTTCATTTTCTTCCATTTTTTTGTTGCTCTCAGTTTGTGTGCTTTCTAACTGTTTGCAGCGTTTTACCATTGTTTTTACTTCTGACTTCATTTTGCTAATGTAGAGCCTTGCAACAGTGAACTCTTCATCTATCATGCCAGTTCCCTCAGGCTGCTGTAAAAAAAATTAAAAAATTAAAAATTAAAAACAAAAATGTCATTTGTGGTTAACCCAATTCGACTGCAAAATCTTTTAACAAAATAAGTATTACCTGATATTCATAAGAAGTATGGAGTTTTTCTTTATTAAATATTATTCTTAATAAAGGGCAAGTAAAACTTAGCTTAATTTTTGCCTTCCTTATTTTCTAAAACTTAATGTTAATACATGCTTACAAGGGAAAACAACAAATGCAACCTAAAACAAACTGATGACATCTGCCTCTTTCAGTTTTTAGATTTCCTCTTCATTGCTAATCATATGTAAGCCCAGTTTAAAACTAAACAAATAATGATGATTAGGGGCAGAGAAAGGATGACTTTTAAGCTCGACAAAGAAGAACCGTGGTGACTATACATTCCTTAAGTTTCATTACAAAATTCCAGTACAGTATTCAGTGTCAAAATTAAGTGGAGCTTGAGAAGGAAGAAATAAGACTGTCTTTGCTTGCTGAGGATATAATTGTTTAAAAACAAAAACAAAACAAAAAGAAAAACCAACTCCTAGAACTATTAAGCCATTATAGTTAACAATGCAAAATACAAGATTAACATATGAAAGTCACATTCCTATACCAGCTATGAACAAGAGAAGGTGAAACTAAAAACACAGTGGCACAGACATAAGAATGAAAAGAAAAAAGAAATACTTAGGCATAAATGTAATACAGTAAGTATAAAATCAGTATGACAAAAGAAATCAATGAAGAACTAAATAAATGGGAGATATTCCATATTCACGGATAAAAAGACTCAGATGTCAGTTCTTCCCAGCTTGATCTATGGATTTAACATAATCTTAATCAAAATCCCTGCAAGTTTACTTTATGGTATCAACAGACTCTAAAGTTTAAATAGAAAGGCAAAAAACCTTGAAGAGCCAAACACTACTAAAGAACAACAAAGTCAGAGGACTGACTACTCAACTTCAAGACTTAATTATAAAGCTAGAGTAATCAAGATGGTATGGTACTGACAAAAGAACAGACAGTAATTGGAACAGAATAGAGCCTGGGAACAGACACACACAAATATAGTCGTTTGATCTCTGACAAAGGGGCAAAGGCAATTCAATGGACAAAGCAGTTTTTTTAATAAGCCGTAATAGAAAAACTATCCAACCACACGTAAAATAACGAAGCTTGACAGACCTTATTATATCTTGCAGAAAAAAGAAAAATTAACTCCAAGTGGATCACTGACCTAAATGTAAATATAAAACCAAAAACCTCCAAAACACAGGAGAAAATCTAGGTGACTCTGGGTTTGGAGATGAGTTTTAGACGCAATGCCAAAAATGCAATCCTGAAAAGAAAAAATTTGTAAACTGCGCTTTATTAAAATTAAAAACTTCTGCTCTGTAAAAGACACTGATAAGAGAATGAAAAGACAGCCACAGACTGGGAGGAATATTTGCAAAACACTTATCTGTAAAGAACTGCTACCTAAATCATAGAGATCTCTTTAAAACTCAAGATAAGAAAACAAACAATCCCACTGCATTGAGATAACACTATATATCTCAAACCAAAAAACTGATGACATCAAATACTTGTGAGGATGTGAAGTAACAAGAGCTGGTTGGAATACAAAATGCTGGTTGGAATACAAAATGCTATAGCCACCCTGGGGGTTTCTTACAAAGCTAACACTTAACATATGATCTAGCAATCATGCTCCTACGTATTTTTACCCAGCTGAATTCAAAAGTTATGCCCACAGGAAAATTTGCACATGAATGTTTATAGCGGCTTTATGTGCAGCTGCCAAAGACTGTAAGTAACCAAGATGGCCCTTGATAGATGAACGGATAAAGTGGTACACATACACAGTGGAATATTTGGTGATAAAAGAAATGAGCTATCAAGCCATGAAATGACTTAAATGCATGTTGCTAAGAAAATTAAGCCAGTTTGAAAAGGACAAATACTGTATGATTCCAACCATGTGGTGTTTTGGAAGCAAAACTATACAGATAGTGAAAAGATCACTGGATGTTGTTCAGGGGAGAGGGATTAATAGGGTAAAAAGCACAAGGGATTTGTAAGGGAGGTGACTGCTCTACATATATGACTATACTGTAACGGTGGTTCTGTATCATGCATTTGTCAAAATCCATTAACTGTACAACACAAAGAGTGAACCATAATATAAAAAACACTAAAGTTAATAAAGCTCAAGCAGTGCTTAATGATGATGTTAAGAGAAAAATTATATACAAATGACAAAAATATTGAGAATCCATAGATTCTCTTTTAAAAGAACCTATTTGCAAGGTGAAAAAAACAGTCTAGGAGTCAAGGATCCTATAGTTTATCACTGGCTCTGTCACTAAACATAAGCCCTTTCTACTCTTTTCTCTTTACCACTTTTTCACTTAAATTAAGACTTAGTTGAACATAAAATGGAGACTTTTCTAAAAAGAAGCTGCAAATCTACAAGGCAAATTTTGAACACCTCTCTAGTGTTTAGTGCTATGAAGCAAATTTACTTTTCCATCCCAAAAGATTCCCATATAGCTCTATCATCTCACATGAGTTCACCCTCAACAGGATACAGAATGTTCAGATGGAACATTCTGAAGAGAGAAGAGAGTGAAGAGAGTGTATGTCACCCAGTATTTAACATTTTTCTTTTGTCTCAATGGCATGAGCCAACATTAGGAAATGTATAATTGTCTCAACACACAGCAGCTTTAAACAACTGACAGAAGGAATGTGTGCTCCATATTGAAAACTTTTATTTCATTTTCAAATCTTGTTAAACTGGGCTTCTTATTCTTAGTAGGCTGTCACTATAAACCCTAGTGTAAGTTTATTCTCTTTGTTACATTATTAAGCTTTAATCAAGAAGAAAAGGTCCAGACAAATACCTACTGCAACATACAAATCTTTCGTATTATGTACATGTGCTTGCAGTTAAGAGTCTTAGTTTGCTTTTTTGGTCTGTTTTAAAATTTACCAGGTCACTAATCTTTTATTCTTATCATACGCCTAGTGCTAACATAACCAATGTTAGTATCCTAAAAAAGATTAGAAGAAAAAAAGGTATAGTTGAAATAGGTACTGCAAAATTTTGATTATGAGTAACTAAAATTCACAGTATTATTCTCTCTGTTATATGTCTGAAATTTTTCATAATAAAACTTTAAAAAAATTAATTAGTAGTGTTCATCTTTTATCTTTTCAAACATTTAAAAGCAACCACAGGCCAATTCATTTAGGAGTTTACTCCCTGAGCTAATCTTCACTGTTGCCCCAGTTACATAATTTCATGTACAGTAATTTATTAATAATCTCTAAATGCAAAATCTTTACATGGTAGAGAAAAGAACCAAACATGGGATCCAAATAAATGGTACTTACTGAATGCCTTTTGAGCACCTCTTACTCTTTTCCTCTTTCCTCACCTATTTAAAATGAAGTTAATACCATCTACCACACATTGCTGTTGTGAATAAGATAATGGGTATGAAAAGAACTTTGTAAAAAGTAAGTAGTAAACAGAAGTAGTTGTCTACTGACAATTATACTTAGTATTCCATTATTATACTTACCTTTACGTCATTATTCCCTACAGCAATTCCTATTTCTGCAAGATCTTTTAGTAAAGATGCCATCATCTCAGCTGCTCGTTTTTTCTGGTGGTTGGTCATTTCCTTAAGTTTCTGAAGTTCAGCATCTATACTTGCTAAAGTTGCCTAACAGAACCCAAAACAAAAGACACAGTTAAATCTATTAAATGAAAGATTACTTCAAATATTGACAGGTATTTCACTTCAGCCAGGACTCCAGGACTCACAAAAGGATTAGTTTCTACTTTCAGTTTTCTGAACTAACTGTTCTACTGAGTTCTGGAAGAGTTCCCAGTTCAAACTTAGAAAATATTTTAGACCTAACAGACTCTGTAAAGTAGCCATATTATGCTCTATGAAGAGCAGGTAGTTTGTACCACTTCACTATTTTTTAAGATTGTATTTATTTATTTGACAGAGAGAGCAGGAGAGCACAGGCAGGGGGAGGGGGAGAAGCAGGCTCCCTGCTCGCCCAACATGGGGCTCCATCCCAGGAACCCCAGATCACAACCCTGAGCCGAAGGCAGCTGCCCAACCAACCGAGCCACCCAGATGTCCCCTCATTTCACTAATTTTTGAGACTGGGTTATGTTTTCTGCCTAGAAGTGAGAAACTTTCAAAATAATTAGGTTGAATTTTCTATCACCACAGTATGGCTTATCTTTGGAAACAGAGTCTGGGCAAAATAATGTTAGCAGAACTGAACTTTCTAGATGGTTTGTGTGTTTCCTTTATCTACTTTCTGTATACATAGTCATTGGAAAGAGTCCACCTGATAATTACTGGTACTTTGATACTACGATACAAGCAATTATCTAGGAAACAGTGATGAAGTAGCATTACTGAGTTTAATTAAGTTTAAAATAATAGCTGGTTTACCAGCAACAAAGTCACAACAATTTTGAAAAGCCCAACCCAATCTGGCCACATTAAAACTAATCATTATACCACAGGTCAGATACTGACCAAAAGTCCATAAATTGCATTAAAAATTGCAGTTGCTTTTAGTAAAGATGCCATCATTTCAGTCTGTTGTTTGTTCTGGTCATTTCCCTATGTTTCTGAGTATCAGTAGTGTCTTCACCCAGTTTAATCTGAAATACCAGGTGCTATCCTTCAAGTCTCATAAGGTATCATGCTTTAATGTCTAAATCACTACCAGGTATTTTCTCTAACAACTAAATAGCAATATTGTACACATTTATAAAAAGATGTAGAACACTATGAGGTTTCTAACTTCTATTAGCAATGTAGTGCTGACAGATTCAGTTTCATAACTGGGACACAGACACAACTGTCCTAATGACTGAAACTGGTGACTGGAGACCAACTGACAGCTATGGAGTTGTAAGAAACTCCTATTGTTCTTCCAAACAGTAATTAGGTTTGCTAATAATGCAACTCATAAGAGTTATAAAGGCACCTTGATCTCCATGCTATTAAACTGTAACTTCGGAGATTAATAGGGGAAAATGAATTTCTCATCAGGAGCATGAAACTCAAAAAAAAAAAAAAAAGAAAGAAAGAAAAGAAAGAAACCTTTAAAAATAGTATTGACTGCTTTCCTTTAGGTAGGTGAACATGGACAGGGAAATAAGGAGTGAACACTGACCCTGAGTCCAACTCTAGATGCGGTTTCTGGACAAGAAGTTGGTATTGATAGTAATAAATCGTTAATAAGAGAGCTCATCCATGTGCGCCTGGGTGGCTCAGCCATTAAGCATCTGCCTTCAGCTCAGGTCATGATCCCAGGGTCCTGGGATCGAGCCCCACATCGGGCTCCCTGCAAGGCGGGAAGCCTGCTTCTCCCTCTCCAACTCCCCCTGCTTATGTTCCCTCTCTTGCTGTGTCTCTCTGTCAAATAATAAATAAAATCTTTAAAAAGAAAGAGAGAGAAAGCTCATCCATAATGATGCTGCAAGTATAGCAGTTGCAATCAGTTATATACTACCTTTGGCATCACTCTAGGAGGGTGGCAAATCCTGTTTATTGCAACGATAACTAATAAAGATCCTTATCTATTGCAGAATCACAAGGAAGAGCCTTCTATGTTGTGTTAGGGAGGCTCTACTCCAGGGGCTGGGAATGTAACAGTAAACAAAACCCAAGTTATATGAGGTTGTATAGCTTTCTCTTATTTTTATGTGCATTTCTTATTTACACTTTGAACAATCATCTAATAACATTCTTGAGCAACTAGAAGTTAACTTATTTTCCCTTTAACATTAGAGTATTAGGAATAGCAAAAAGTCTTCAAATGGCATTTTAATTACCTTTTAATAGACCTTCAGGAACTAAAAGAACCCTCTTCCTTCACCTGTAAGGTTTTATATACAGGACAAAGTGAAGTTGAGGCTTAGAATTACTTATGAATGGGGGCATCTGGGTAGCTCAGTCGTTAAGCATCTGCCTTCAGCTCAGGTCATGATCCCAGGGTCCTGGGATCGACCCCCACATCAGGCTCCCTGCTCAGCGGGAAGCCTGCTACTTCCTCTCCCACTCCCCCTGCTTGTGTTCCTGCTCTCGCTCTGTCAAATAAATAAAATCTTAAAAAAAAAAAAAAAAAAAGAATTCCTTATGAATGGATACTCTCAGTATTGAGCTTACCAGAAAGAAGTTACTTAATTTCAATTAAGAAAATTTGTACTAAAATATTAAGAAAACAGAATTATATCCTACCGATTTCTGATTTAGTTCATCACTAAGCAATTCATATTCCTTAGTTTTATCTTCAACTTCCTGAGACTTCTGATCATAATTGACAGCAAGTTCCTCTAAGGCTTGCAAAACTTCTTTTACTTCTTCTTTAGAGGCATCATTTTCTGCTTGCAGGCGATTCAGTTCAGCTTGCATATTATCTTGATCCCTTCTGGTAGATGCCAAAAGCTACATGAAATAAAGTATACAGGTTTTTATAAGGTATACAGGTTTAAAAAATCTATATGCTAAACTCAGAGTAAAATGTGGATGCTATTAACTGTGTGAACATTTATTCATTCAACAGATTTACTGACTACTATATGCAGGCACTGTGCTAGACACTGTGGGAGACAGCAAGAAAATTAAAAAAAAAAAAAGACTTTGAGGAATCTAGAAGAAACAAAGGTACATAAATAGATGCAATACAAGATGGAATGTTAATTAAGAGCCATAAAGGAGGAACAGGACATGACAGAGTGCTTGGTAGTATTTAAAACAAGAGGGTATTTCTGTAAGTTATTCATGAAGAAGGTGGCTAAAATTGGCAAATTTTAGTCTTGTGCAAATTAATGTAATAGAAAGAAAAGGCATACTAGCTTCATGAATAATGAGCATAGAAAAAGAAATCAGTAGATGTTTAGAAGACATGCTTAAAGGTTTAGATTTTCTTTGGTCAAAAAGAAAAGGGGTGGCACCTGAGCTATGCCTCAGGAAAACTTAGTATCAACATATAAAATTTGAACTGTAGAGAAGCCAAGAGACTAGTCAGGAGAATACTGCAATCATTTAGGGTCAGTGGCTTTTATGTAGGGAGGGGCATCCGGAAATTTGCAGGAGTACTTCTAATGGAGCAGAATGCAAATGGCACTTAGAAGTAGGGGCCACGCATGCTAAATGTCCTATAACACACAGCACAGAATATTATAATGAAGAATTGTGTAAATGTTACTAGTGACCCTTTTGAGAAAACATGCTATAATTGAAATACAAAGATGATGTGACCAGGATTAAGGTGGTTGATGGTGGCTATCTCTTCTTTATTGAAGCTGTATAATCTTTTGCCCCCATCTCCAAAACAAACCTTAAATGAAAAACCATTTTTTAATTATCCCCCTGCTCTGCCAGATAAGGTAAACTGAGAGTCCAAACTAGGTGAAAATCTACTAGAGAAGAGAAACATGAAAGTAAAGAAGGCAAAAATGAACAGGTTCGATGAAACAGACATGGTGAGAGGAGTAAAAAATGTTTCATTCACTGACATTATCATTCCCACAGTGAGTCATACTTTAAATTATACAATTAAAGACAGATCCAAGCAATTCAGAAATCAGTTATCTTCTTTCTTAAATCATCCCTTTAAACCTGTATCTGTGTGTATAAGTGAACGAGTTGACAATAAAACATTGTGTTTTTAACATTTCTTCCTTCACTTATATGTGGAAATACTCTTCATAAAGGGAGGGACAGTCTAAAGTTATCCCAGCCCAGTGTAATGAGTCTTTCTCAAGAATTAGTAAGACATGTTTTGGGGAGAATAAGGAGATAAAACAGCACTCTACTTCAAGCAAGGAAAGTGGAAGACAGAGTTTAAAAAGTCCAGTAGAAGCATATTAAAGAATAAATACTGAGAAAAGCTTCCTCTCCCCTCCAGTTAGATATAACTCAAACTGAAAAAAGAAAGACCTTAAGAGGAAGTCCATCTTTATTTCAATCCATATGATGTATCATATCCACAGTGAAGCACAGGCATATTAAGAAAATTTGTAAAGGTACTCCAGTATATTCTGAGCTCTGTAGGTTCATCTTTTATGTTTAAATAATAGTGACAAACTATAAAGCTTTTCTGAAAGCAGCATGTAAGGTATTCAACTTACCTCTTCTTGATCCAACATTTGTGTCTTCAGTTTCTCTACCAATTGGCTCTGTTGATTAATTTCCTCATCCTAGAATTTTAAAGTAATTAGTTAACAGAGTAGCTCACAACCTGATTGTGTTTTCTAACACAAATTGTAAGATTACTATTCCCCCCGACCAAAATATTTCAAAACTGTTTCTCTAAATTCAACATAGCTTATTTCAGTTTCCTAGAAAAATGCTGAAAGAGATGGGACTTCTTTCAATTAATAATTGTAACATCACACAATTAAAAAGTCCATGTTTATAAAAACTATTAATTTAAATGTTTAATTCTATTATTGAAAATAATAGCCATGCAGCTACTCCAAACTTGCCGTATCTGCTTAAAATACATATAAAACATCACCTAAAACCAAACCAGAGCTATTACTCCTAGTCTCTTTACTGTTCTTGTTTTCCCCTTCCTCTCTATCCGGTTCATAATTTATTTTTCACACTACTGACTGACATGATCAAAGCAGGAAAACACTATTTGCACTTTATTTTATTCCCTCTCTAATCTCCTGCATCACCTTTATTATTGAGTCCTTAGATCCCTGATTCTAAGAAATCATTTCATTAAGGCTCTCCAATGACCCAATGTCCCAATTTTCTTTCAAAAATTCTTTTAAAAAAGAAAAATAAAGAAAAATATTTATGTCTCATAGTTTCTGTACAGAAACAGAAATTGTGATTTTATATTTTTTATTAATATAGATGACCCTTGAACAATGTGAGGGTTAGGGACGCTGACCCTCCACCCCGCCAACAGAGTTAAAGATCCACATACAACTTCTGACTTCCCAAAAGCTTAACTGTTGCTAGCCTGCTGTTGAATGGAAGGCTTACCAATAAACAATTAATACATATTTTTTTGTTAATGTATTGTATATGGTATTTTTATAATACAATAAGCTAGAGGAAAAAAATGTTATTAAAATCATAAGAAAAATATATTATTGTACCGTATTTATTTTAAAAATCCACATCTAAGTGGACCCATGCAGTTCAAACCAGTGTTATTTGAGGGTCAACTTTACAGTGATTTTCAAAAGGTTAACAGAAACCAAGGAAGATGTATATAGGTCCCCTGAACCTGTAACATTAAAATTAAAAATAAAAATACCTGTCATAAATTCTAAAACAAAATAGAACATGAAAAATACCTACCTTGTCATCAAGTTGTTTGTACAATTTAGCAATTTCTTCTTCACACTTTCTTCTTTCAGCATCAGTAAAGTTTCCAGTAACTCCAATCGTAGCTGCTGGTTTATCATTGGTAATAGTAATATCCTTGTCTACTGCGAAAGCTTCCAAGTTGGCTTTCTCTTTGTCAAACTGTTCATCAATAGGCACTGTCTCTCCTAAAATAAGGCAACAGCATAGTTAATAAACATCCACCTGTCTAAAATGAATTACAATTTTATTCAATTTCAGCTGTTCTCACCAATTTTCTTATCTGCTCAGCCTGAGATTTGAGAAGCTGCAATTACTTTTGACTCACCATCTTCTAAATCCAGTCACCAAATCTTGTAAATTTTATTGCTTCCACCCTACTGTAGGAACCTTGGCATCTGTGACTTTTATAGCTTCTAGATGGCCTCTGTGCCTCTATTTATTATTTCAGGTAAAACCAGAATTTAAAAGATTTTATTCATTTTTAATTGAGGATCCCTAATGCTTAAAAAGTAAAAATGGATATGGTTTGTTATTTTTATGTTCATAACAAAGTCTCAAATTTATAAAATAGTTTTACATTCATATTCAACAAACTCAAAATGACATATTCATAAAGTATTACCATTACGCCATCGGTTGAGTTCATTTTCAAGCCACTGAATGGTGTTCCGCAGGGTCTTATTTTTTTCCTTTTCTCTTTCATATTTCTTTTTCCACTGTTCTGCAGTTAATTCTACATTTACACAAACCGTGTTCTTAATTGTTTTGGCCCTAAGAGAAATAATTGCAGGAAAAAAAATGTAACTAGAATTATTTTCAATTGATATATATAGATGTTTTATATATATATATATAGATATGTAATTTTTGGTTAAGCAATTTGACTATTCTTGTTCAATTATCTTCATGACTAAATACAAAGAGTCATAATTACTATAGTGCTAAATAAATTCGCGTCAGTCCCCAAATTTGTGAATAGCTTAAAAAAAAAAATCAACAACCTGATGAGAATAAAAAACAAAGGCCCGTATTTTCTCAATTCATTTGCAAGGATAAATTAATAAAAAAAAATTATTGTTGAAGGTCAAAGATAAAATCATCACTACTGATTTTCCTAGGTTAAGCAATTCATATTTGATTATCTCATTATTTGAACCTGTCATATATGTCAACAGGCTAATATAGGATTGTATTTCTCAAGTTTTTCTTTATTATCTAATTTAAATGCTTATTTTCTTTAATGCTGAATTGAAGCTTCTCATATAAATTTGACTGAAGTTAATATTTGACTTTGATATGTACTAAAACGTAATTCAAATTCAAGCAGCTTTAAAAATGGACCTTGCTTGTGTTATCTCTCAATTAAAACGTTGTGTCTAGCATATTAATGATATGTACTGATTTGAATAATATCCACCTACATTTTCCTAGACTTAATAAACAAAAGACCTGTCATTTAGGCTTTGTATTTTCTTAACAACAAACCTTTGACCAAACAGGAGTGTAGATTTTGTTTCAGATTCATTGTACGATGATGGAGAGCAGCAAATTACAATAGTGGTTCTACAGTTGCCACCTAATGAGTCTTGAAGGATTCTTGTCATTTTACTATCTCGATATGGAACATATGTCTATGAACAAAAAAAAACAGAAGACCAATGGGTTTCTATGGAATAAAATTTGTTATAGAAATGTTACACTTTAAGTTACAAAGGGATTTTGGTTATTCTAACTGATTAATATTAAGATGGGAATTAAAATCTACATGCTAATACTATAAGACAACTAACTGACACATACTGAGTCAAACACACCCAATCTTTCACTCAAACATCCATGCATATACATACATTGATATTTAAGTAACTCCCCGTAAGGTAACAATAGGGAAAGAGAAGACGTGTATACTTACACTTCCCTCAGCCAAAGCAGAAATGACATTGCCAAGAGCAGAAAGTGACTTGTTGATGTTCTTAGCTTCATCCAGCACAGCACCTTCAGCTCCAGTTTTACTAACCTATACGTAAGATTTCAAAAGAATGAAACAAAATCGTAAGTTTCTTTGAATTTTCTAAAAAGTTCAGAGGTCATCCATAGCCAGCAAACAAAATGAAAAGCTTCATGATTTTATTTGCCAATTATTTATTCTAAGCTATCACTATTTCTTGAGTATTAGTCTTCTGAGAACTTGGTCAAGTAACTAGGTGCATGACAAGAATGTGATTAAGGAGACACCAAATTTTATTTTTAGTTTGCACTCTTGAAAATAACAAATTTACACGTACATTTACAATTTACTATTTGCTAACCTCCTTTGCTTCATTAAAAAAGAGGAACCTTTTTAAAATTTCCTAAAGCGTAATGTTGATACTGTAATTATTACAACCTGAATTTAAATACATAAGCAAACTTCTTTTAAAAAGATGTGACATACATATACTAAAAGACAGGATAAAATAATATGTTAACAGTGTTGGCTGAAGAAACAGCCTCTCAGAATTCACAAAAATCAAAGACAGGCTTTGAAGGATGTGTTTAACACTTAAGTAAAAGGGAACAGGTATGTCATTTTAATCAGAGGAAAAATTAACAAAACAGCAAAAATGGTTACAGAGATCAATATTAAAATATCTGAACTTATTTTAATTTTCACATAAACTAGAATCAGATTAGTACACAGTATAGTCTGTAATTATTAAATAATCACCCAAAGGAAAGAAAAAGGTACAACCAAACCAGAAAAGACTAATGGATAGTTACCAGTTTTCACAGGGAGCCCACTGCCAGTATGGTAAAACAGATACCAAAAATAAGGAAAAGGATACCTAATAAAATTTATGACAATATATGCCGAACAAAATTCTCAATAAAATCATGCACCTTAAGTCAAAGGTAACACCTATTGGCTGAACTGGACTATGGCACAAATGACAGTAATTTGGAACTGGTTTTTCAGTTTAAGTAATCATAAGCATTGGCATCAATGCTTTTAACTCTCAAAAATATTACCAAATACAATTTTATAGTTTCTAACATGTTAATAATGAATAATGCCGAAGTCCAAATTTGAGCTAAAGTTTATAAAAATGCTTAAGTATCTACCAGAATATAAAGATTTTACCTTTTCACTACCAGCTAAATCAACCAGATAAAGTTTTCCACTCAGCTTTTGTTCCGTTTGCGTGTTCTCTTGTTTTACATTAATAAGAAATATACTGTGACTCCTAGAGCTATGTTCATTCATATCTGCAACGAAATTACACAAACTATAAACAAACATGGCTTTCCCTTACTAATAATTTCTAAAGCATTACTTTACATAAAAATCTAATACAATTAATCATGTTGATAAAGATATTTTAAGGCAGCTTTGTACCTTAACTAGTGTTAATAAACATCCTACTTACTTGTTACTGCTACATGTCTGTTGGACTTTCCTTCGTCAATGGTATCCATAACTTCATCTGGACTACATACAAAACGCTCTGTGCACCCCTGTAACATAATTTTTTCAAGTATGTCAATAGTCTTAAAATTTTTTATTACACTTTTCTAAAAACAAGCATTCTGTATTATTTTATAAGTACCTTTACATAGGGAACTCGATTTTTATCTTCATGAACTGAAAGATTGGTCTTTGAAACTGAAAAAGAAAAATGAATAGCACCAGCAACATTCTCAACTCTAAAACCAGTTATTAAACAGCCAATTCAATTGATTGTTTCCTTTCCCAAGTGACCTAATAACAACAAATTTTAAAAATATGACACATCACTATTAAAGAAAGACTGTAGAAACAGTACGAGATTTAAATAGAAATTAATGTAGCAATATAGAATTTTAGATCCGATGCAACCTCTACCACCCACATTTTGAAAATGACAGTAAGACAGAGTGGTTTAATAGTTTGCCCAAGGGCAATGAATCTAACTGACAGTTAACAGAAGACTAGGACTCAGGATCTCTAACTATAATCCAACTCTCTAATTACTACCTAAGAAACACAAGCACCCCTAAATATGTGCTTTAAATAAGTTACTCAATGTGTCAAAGGCATTCAACTAACTTTAAAAGAACTTTAAAATAAACCTGTTTCTTATAATTTAAGTCAATTTCATATAGGTCACTGGGAAATGGTCTCATATCTATTATTAAAAAAGGTAACACGCTATTTTAAAATGATAAAAGAGCAAGAATTTAACTTACCATCTAACAGGTCCCTTATCTTATCCAAATAAATTTCAAAATATGAAACCTGAAGGGCAAAGAAATAAAGGAAAAAAAGATCAACTAAAATTTTAAAATAATTTATTCACATTCATTAATTTGTTGGGGTCTGAGGGAGCACGATCTAGACTAGGGGGCAGACAACTCAGCCATAGCTCATGTTCTAACAAGAACACTGGAACTCTCTAAACTCATATAACAGCAATTTCCATTACGTATCTTCATCTAAAATGAACAGACTCATGAGAACAGTAAGAACCTTTGAGTTCAGGGCACCTGGGTGGCTCAGCCAGTTAAGCGTCTGCCTGATTCCAGGGTCTCAGCGGGGAGTCTGCTTCTCTCTCTGCAACCCACCCCCCCAACAGCTGTAGTGGCTTACTCTCTCTCTCAAATAAAACCTTTACCCAAAAAAAAAAAAAAAAAGTTTGAGTTCAGTAATAAAACAAACTCCTTCATTTTATAGAGAAGGGGGCTAAGACTAGAGATTTTGTGACCTTGTTTAAGGTCATCTAATGGCAGATGAAGAACCCCATTTTACTAACTCTAATCTTTCTACTGTAACTGCCCACAAAGTAACTTTTAAAAAGGGAAAAACATTTATTATTTCTTGGAATAAAATTATTCTAGGTGTAAAACAAAACACAATCTTTCCCCAAGGCTTTTACCTTAATATGAAATTCCAAATTCTCATCCATGGAGTAAATGTAATTAAAAATATCTTGCACTATTCTTGGAATAATCCCCATGCCTTCTGGATCATGAAGTTTACCCTAAACAGAAAACAAAATGAGACTTTAAGAAGTATGAATTAAAAGTTAAAACTTTCAATCTACAATTTACAGTCAGCAGAGGATAGTAATTTTAATTGTTGCCATTTTTTGGTGAAAACAGCTTTATAAATATCTAAAAAAATCCAATTCAACTATAACATATCGGTAAGTTACACATAAACACTGCATGTCAACAACAAAAGTTACCAAATGATCTTAGCCTTTTATTTAATCATTACATTTAGATTACCCATGCTTGTGCAATGAACTTATTTTTGAAAAAGGTTTGTTTCTTCCCATAAGTATTGTTCCTTCAAGTCAGATCCACACAAATGCTAGAAATGTCTTTGTTCTCTGTAACTTTATGGAATAAGTAATATGAATTACACTAAAATAAGCAGTCATTTATACAGAATGCTCAGATAAATGATAAAAGCAGATGCTTTGTAGCAGTAGCATAAGATAACAGGCTGTTTTCTAGATATAAAGTTTGGGCAGGACCACATCTTATTAATAGCAGCACCGATAACTGTGGAGACATTAAAGAAGAGCAGCAGATATTTGGAGAGAATTGCTCTGAATAGAAATGAAAACATGAAACATTCAAAATTTCAAACATCCCTTTATTATAAAGTAACAAAATTCCTGTTAATTCTAAAATGCTATTTCATGGTTATGCTGATAAAACAAAGTTAGGATATGATTTCAAGTACATAATTTCATTATTCAAACTCCAGAACTGATTAGATTCCAACAGTGACGTTACCTGTGTATCATTTGTACGAGAATGCAATAAAGAATAAAGATGTTTAAGCATGGTGAAACCATTTCACAAATAATGAATGAATGCACTGTCTATTCTGAAAACTACATGCAAGTACAGATTATGAAGAAATGTTACCTCCATTGTGTGTGTCTTCCCAGAGGATGTTTGTCCATATGCAAATATTGTCCCATTGTATCCCTCAAGTACATCTATGAGAAAATAAGAAATTTTATACCTCAGGGGATTTTTTTTTTTAAAAAAAGATTCATAAATTACTTAAGAATATCAGAAAACACTCTGAAAAAATTTACAAAGATATTAACCCTGTTCCTCATCCATGCATAATCAAATCTGCACAAAAATATCTATGGGAAGAATGGCGAGGCAGATTCAGATGTTCTTTACACAAATATGAAAGATACCATCAAAGTTGAAGTTCAGTTCATGAAAGACTGAAGAAAAATAAGAATATATTAATAGTAATTTTCTTAGTGATGATCCACCTGAGCAATTACTTTCTCTCCAGCCCAGATTACTTTGTGTGGTCAATAAAACACAAATTTTAAATTCCACTGTTTATGATCATCTCTTATGTACATGTACATCTCAAATGTCTTTACACTTGTATTCCAAAGCTTTATGTGACCTAAAAGAAAAAAATGTTCTGCAAATTTACATTCAGATACGAATTCACTTTTACAAATAGGATTACTGATTAGTGGTTAACTGGTAGTTAAAACTCACAAACCTGTACAACAGTCCTCCTTATATAAGCATAACAAGCCCACTAAATAAATTTTCTCAAAATACTTGTGAAATTAAAATAAACCTTTTCAGCCCCGTATGTACTCCAAGATCTACGTTTAACAGATATCTAAGTATCTTCCTTTACTAGGCTGAAAGGAAAAAAGAAAATGCGAGTAACAAGGTGACCTTTTGATTTTTAGTTTTCAGGGATTTGGTTTGTTCTGTTTTGTTTTTGGTGACAAAAAGGTGCCATGAAATTACACTGTATTCTAGAGGAAGCCAAAGTAAAAAGTGAAGCCTCTAAATCCTTGTTTTAAAATTGATTAATTTTTTAAAATTGATTTTTTAAAAAATTGGTTATTTAAAAAAGAAAAAGAACAATCCCAACACTGGGCACAACTAACTAGATACTAACAAATTTCCTACAGATACATTTATTAAGGAGAAAAAGAAGGTATTTACTTCCCTGGGAAAATTTTAAGAGATCTCAAATCACATCTAAAGTAGGTTAAGCATTAACCTATTAAAATTGGGGACACCTGCGTGGCTCAATAGATTAAGCATCTGACTCTTGATTTCGGCTCAGGTCATGATCTCAGGGTTGTGAGATAGAGCCCTGCATCGGCTTAAGACTCTCTCTCTCTCTCTCTCTCTCTCTAAGCACCTGCTATGATTTACACTCTGCTCTCAGTGCAAGGGTATAAACAATGATGGATTAGGTGATTTCTAGACAGGCCACATTATCACTAAAGTAGTTTGATAAACACTTTTATCAATTAGGAAAATAATTCTTGCCTACCTTCAAATCCATCCCTGACTTTGCTTTCCTATAGTGACTTATCCCCAACAAAACTAAACATACAGATAAAGGGAATACATTTTACAGTTAGATTCCTATAACCATCACCAAGATTCTATCATTAACATTTTATAATTTTACTGTTTAATCATGTATCTATCCATCCATCTCATGTTTTAATGCATTTCAAAGTAAACTGCAGACTTCAGTACACTTTCACCTAAATACTTAACCATGCAGGTATCATTAACTAGGATTCATTTTCTAGTTTTATTCCTGAGATAAAATTTATATATAATGAAATATACCTATCTTAAGCATGGATCTTTAAAAAAAGAAAAATATTATTCATCTATTTGAAAATCCTACAGGACATACATCTGTAATCACGTAAAATTAGGCACTTTTTGACCTGGCTCTTGTTTGCCACCTCTCACCATCCTTCCTCTCGCACCGCTGTTTTGTGTTGGTCAAAATGATCAAATCTGACAATTTCACATGGTTCAACTTCAGTCACACCATAATGTATGTTGTCCCCCACATTGTGATACTCTTCTCATGTGGGTATGCCTTGGTACATGTGTCATTTCTGCCTGGAAGGCACCCCTCCTTCTCCTTCCTGCTCTTTGTGCATCCTTTAAGACTAGCTTGGGCTTTACTTTTTTTCGCCAACCCAACTATACAAACCACCCCCAAATAAACTTGGAGGAGTCTCATCCTATGTGTTCTTATAGCATCTACATTTTTTTTTAAAGATTTTTATTTATTTATTTGACAGAAAGAGACACTGCGAGAGAGGGAACACAAGCAGGGGGAGTGGGAGAGGGAGAAGCAGGCTTTCCACGGAGCAGGGAGCCCGATGTAGGGCTCGATCCCAGGACCTGAGCCGAGGGCAGATGCTTAACGACTGAGCCGCCCAGGTGCCCCAGCAGCTACATTTAAACATTATCCTTATCACTGTATATTGCAACTGTCAATTTACTTATCTGCCTTCTTCACCAGCTTACACTCCTTGAGGCCAGGACTGTGCTTAACTCTTAGCACAATGCCTGGCACTTAGTAGGAACTCAGATGCTTGCTGAATGATTATTACCATTACTAACACAGAGCATCTTTCTAAAGCCTCCCTCCCTCTTTAAAATATACTTCTGCTGTTCTTGTGAGAAACAGAGATGGACAACTATGGACACTTACTACTTCTCTCATACTTTGTAAAAAAGAAAAACATATTTAGTAAGCAAGACAACAGCATAACACTTATCTCTCTGACCTTCAACTTCCTCACCAGGAAAGGGGAAGGCTTAGGGGAAGGCTATGAAAATTATAAGTCTTCATGTAAAATTATTATTGCTAACATTTGAGAGCATACAATGTGACAGGCTCTAATAATTTTTCATATATTAATGTATTAAATCCTCACAAAACTCTGTGAAAGGTACTATTTTTAGTCCCACTTTACAGATAACGAAACTGAGAACAGAGAGATTAATTTGCTCTACTTCCACAGCTAGCAAGATGCAGCTGAGATGCAAACCCAGACAATCTTGGTTTTAAGGACATTCTCTTAACCACTGCACTGTATTATCAAGAAACACAGGAACTAAAATAAATATATGGCAGGCTACAACTGGAAAAATTAAAAGCAAATACTGTGGCAGACAGTTCAGGTCAGGAAGCTATGGTAGGAAATCTATGAATACGTGGTATGATGAGGAATCTATGAAGGCCTGGTATGATGGATAGCATATAGCAAGTATTAAATAAATGACAACCACTTCATACAGGGAAGTGAAAAAACATCACTCAGATTTGGAATTCACTAGAGAATAGAAATGGGTAAGCCTTGTTCAAAAAAAAGAAAATTTATTTAATGAATCTATAGAAAGGAAAAAGTAATAGCTTTGCACATAATGTTATATATATATATATATATGAACTTGTACAGAAATTTATGGAAACAGTGCTTCAGCCAACTGTCAGGAGCCCAGAGGATGACCTGAAGCAACTAGCAGCTTGCTCATCAAATCTGCATCCCAGAAGAAATACCTACTCACCCATCATTTTGCTGATTGTTGCCTACCAGAAGTTTCTAACCATGGCTTTCCATCAGGTTTGCGAGTGACTGTCCCAACTCCATCCTGCCATGTATTTAATTGGTTTCCTGTCTTCAGACCTCACCTACCCCCGCCTCATCTCTTTTCCTTAAATCTATGTATTTACTGTTAACTCCTCCACATTCATAATCTTGTCCAGGACAAGCCCCATTACCTACTATATCTAGTCTCTTCCAAAGTGGTAGAGAGCATTTGGGTGAAGATAAAAGGAGCAAGTCAGGTGATACTTTTCTAATATAAATTACAAAACTAGCACAGAAGCTGGAGAGCACTTTCTATTATAATAGTTGCTTGAAATCTTATTCTGTAGAGTGTAAATACTGTAGGCTATGAATTATCCCAAGCACAATTATGGTTCATTAAATTATGAGAATAATTTCTTCTCCTAGGAGACTGGAAACAAACAGCAATTGGTATCTGCTGTGTGCTTGCTTCTTCATACCAGGCCCTGGGTGAAGGTCTTTTTCATGAATGAATCATCTTTTTAAATCTTCATGGTACCCTTATTTTGCAAAACAAGAAACAGAGACGTAGGAAGGTTAGGTAACTTGCCAAAAGTCCACACAGGTAGAGTGGCAGAGCCTAAATTTCAATCTAGGTTTGTCTGATTCCAAAGCCTGTGTTATTATCCACACAACAAATAAAGGAACCGCTATTCAGAATTCAGTTCCAAACAGTAAAGCAGGAATTTGCTGTGAAGTAAAAGGGACCAAAGAGAATAGGAGGGAAATTTCACTACATGAATGATGTCATCTAAAACTGTAAACAGTAAAGAAATAGAACAGAAAGTAATAGAAACAATAGAAACATGTACACTTCAGGACAACAGATTTCAAAGAGTTCTGAGAAAGGCAGATATGAGATTATTATTAAGAGACTATGGGGCACCTGGGTAGCTCAGTCAATTAAGCGTCCAACTTAGTTTCGGCTCAGGGTGATTTCACGGTTGTGAGATCAAGCCCTACAACAGGCTCTGCACTCAGCACAGAATCTCCTTCAGATTCTCTCTCTCCCTCCCGCTCATGCTCGCTCAATAAATAAAATCTTAGAACAAAAAAAAAAGACTATAACCAAGGATGTGCAAGAGATAAAAATCATTAGCATAACATGAGAAAAATAAAAGCCCAGAATTACTAAGTCTAACCAAAACAAAACAAAACAAAAACTAAGGCCCTAAAAAGAGCTTTTAAAATATTCAGAAAAAGGCTAATGTCTGGGAGTAGACCTGCAATGCCCAGAGAATAAAATGTTAACAGACAATGTAAGACAGGGGTATTCCCATTTTATTACTACCTTCTACAATATTATCCTCAAAATAGAACAACAGAATAAACACTGTCAAGAGAGACTTTAAGGCCGAGGTGAATAAGACAGCGAAAGAATGGTTTTAAATGAGCTCGTTTCCAGTTATAAGAGAATCACATTCCATGGATAAAAATTTCACAGCTACCATAGCTGATTTTTAAAAGCCATGGAGAACGAAAGCAACAGAAGATGACTAACTTGTAAATGTTATACTCATTTTCAAAAAGGAAAAATGATAAATTATTTTTGGTACACAAAAATTTCACTAAAGAAAAGCTACGGTTGAACTAACCTCATTTCCTGTTGGGACAGGGTCACCCAAATGATAACTTTGGGGAAACACCAGCCTCATGTACCATGACTTCATAAAAGGATCCAAGTTTTTCATCATATTCTTGTTGATATGTTGACAAACTAAAAACTAGGTAACTGTACAAGAGAATCTGAAGTTGGCTGAATACCCAATGTGACTTAAAAATTAACTCCCCCAAACCTTACTCAGTTTTTAGAAGACTAGGCTAAGGACCATGGCCCATTAAGCATTTTATAAATGATTTAGAGTACTATTTTTTCAAACAACAATGCCTACAAATAAGGAGTTTAACAGAATTTCAAAGTCCTTGTCACCATAATAGACTTATCAAATATGCTGACAGCCAACATACATCCCTAATAAGATAACCATAAAAACAAAACTCAAAACATAATCAAGAGCTAAAATGAACAAGATGGAATCCATACTTTAAAAGCTTATAGTCAAATTAAAAAACTCCAATATTCAAGTGTAGAATGGTGTTTAATGTTGGCTACAGCAGATGTGAAAAAGACCTGTACACTTAAATTGCCCATGAGCTCATGAATCAATACCAGTATTATTATTTAAAAAACTAATAAAAATCTTAGGCTGTACTGATGAAAAAAGTATGTCAAAATCAAAGAATGTAATATAATTGTGTTCTATGACAGATCCACTTGGAAAACTATTTGATGCCTTCAAACAAAAGATGATACTGCCTATTCCTCTTTGTTGCAATCATTTATAGAATCAAGTTAATTCTCCAACACCTCCTATGAATATTTCAGCATCCAGTCCACTGTCTTTCACTAATACCATTCCTGTTGTGATTCTTGGTGGTTCCAATGTCCATGTAGTAGATGTGCTGCTACTAAAATGCCCTGGCCTTTCAGACCCTGGGCCTAGTTTTCTCCATCATCTGTCCCTCACTCCTTCAGATGCCAACTAACTTCTAGGCCTTTCCATTACTACCTACACTGCCTTCCTAATGTCAACTAAGCATCCACCTCCTATTACTCCTTCTAGTACAAACCTTGACCCCGCTAGGACTGTTGACACACTGATCTTACCACTTCTTTTCACTGTCCCTCAAACCTATTCTCCCCCGACCTGTATTCTCCTTCCCCTCATTCACCTTAGATTCCATGGTTCACTATTATCATTATTCTCTTGATTCATCCTCAATTCTCTTGCCCTTCTCTCCCTCTTTTGTAATTGCTTGGCAAAACCCCAACTAGGTAAATTCAACTCTTCTGGCAGCCAACCTCGAGTGGACCCTTGGCAATGCTGCCTGGCAATACTGCCACGTTTCCCTAATCCATTCTCTTCTACTGCCAGACAACTCCATTCCTTCTCCTAGAACCCCCTACCCCATCCTCATTCTGGGCTAACTTTGCACCCTTGATCACAGACAAAATGGAATATGAAGAGAACATCTATATTTTCTTCCATCACACCTATAAACTTAGTTCTATCCCAAAACTCTACCTTTTCTCCTCTTACTGGATCAACTGTTTGTGCTTCTACTTAACCCTAACCTGTCCACTTTTATAGTGAATCCCATCCCCTCCACCCTAGTGAATGCCACAGGACAGGTTTTTGCCTCAATCCAAACACTTTTTAACAATTAGAGCTGACAAAAAGTAGAATAAATTATATCATAAAGTAATGGCTATTTAACTGTAAGATCCTTTTGACAAAAGGGATTTCTGTAGTAACTAGAAGTCCAGATGATCATGCACACACTCTCAGCTCGAGGATTCTACGGTTTTAGAAAATATAAACTTGAAAAACCTTGGTATAAATTAATACTATTAAATGGAACGTACTAACTTTTCTCACCCTTGGTAACCTCTGTTCAATTCCTCAAGTGTTTTTCTGTTGAACACAAGAGGAGTCTTTGGGGAAGAAAGAACAATGAAGGGAAGAATGATAGACTGCTGCCATTTTCTACTACTTTTTAGAAACCTGTCTAACCATTCTGTATTCATTTTCAAGCTGCTGTTATTTCCAGAACTGCTACTGTAGAAACTCTCTTGGGAATATCTAATAGAACTGCATCTTCCAAAAACAAGTGTGTAACACTAATATTCTTGTAATACCCTTCACTAGGTACTGTAAATAAATTAGATCGTGAAATCTGAGCAATAATGTGTTTACTAATTGTATTTGATCTTTTTTTATTTAAACAACAGTCTTCTACAATTAACTAAAAAAGGGGGGTATTAAAATAAAAAAAAACGGATAAACGGGAAAGATCACAAACAATATTTTACTTATTACTGCAACAAGAGCAGGTTAAATATATTTACCTTTAACAATCTTCTTTGCACAGTCATTATATACTTGCTCTTGAGAGGTGTTTGACTGGAACACTCGGTCAAATGCGTAAGGCTTGGACTGTAAAACAGAAACAAAGGTTTTAATACACAAATTAAAAGTGAATTGACACTTCTAAGTTCCTTTAAAGATGTCATCATATATTTAACCTTCTAAATAGGGTACCTACTATACATTACCTCATGTCACAGAATCTTGTGGAAAGGACCTTAGGGATCACCAAGTACAACTCCACAAAACCAAAAATGTCTGTTTTAGTCTTTTATTTCCAGGGCTTACCACTACTGTAATAGGCACTCAAATGAGTGTGGAGTCGTTTTTCATTTAATGAACGTCTACTCAGGCAAGTACTGAGACTCTCTCTTTTTTTTTAAAGATTTTATTTATTTATTTAACTGACACACAGAGAGAGACACAGCGAGAGAGGGAACACAAACAGGAGGAGTGGGAGAGGGAGAAGCAGGGCTCCTGCCAAGCAGGGAGCCCAACGTGGGGCTTGATTCCAGGACCCAGGGATCATGACCTGAGCCGAAGGCAGTCACCTAACCAACTGAGCCACCCAGGCACCCCACTGAGACTCTATTGTCAATAATAATATCATTTTGCAGATAAGGAAACTAGAATCCTGAAAGGTACAAAAGGTGTTAATGACAAAATTTAAATTTAAATTCAAATCTCCTGCAAATTCAGAGCTCCTTCCACTACTCCCATTAGACTTTTCATTGTACTCCAATAGCTTTTCAATCATTTCATTCATTTAACAAGTATTTACGGAATGCCTGATATACTAGACATATATCTTGCTAGAATGATGACCAAGACAGACATACTCTCTGTGTTAGTGGAGGTTAAGTAATAGTGGGGCAGACATCAGACAAATAATTAAGTGACCAGAATTCTGACTCATGCAACAGAGTGCTATGAGAGCATATAAGAACCTGAATCTGGGAAAAGGCAGAAGAATGTCAGGGAACCACTCTGGAGAAGGGATGTTTAAGAACTGAAAAAAGAGTAGCACCTAGCTCACTGCTTGTCTCTTCAACACTAGTCATGGGAGGGTGAGTGCAGGAAGTAGCCTACGTATTGGACACATAAAGATCCTAAGGCAGAGATGAGCCTGCAGAAGGCAAGAAACCAGAAAGTTAAGTTCGAAGTATAAAGAGCAAAAATCCAATGCAAATGACAACACAGTGAAAAAGGCAAATAACATCTTAGTATTATTTTTAAAAGTTCTGACCTTGTGGGTCCCCTGAAAGGATCCTGGGGACTCATTTAGGGAACTGACCTGGTCTGAAGAATGAGCCAGAGGGATGGAATGAAAAAAATTATAGTGTCCATGCAAGTCAAGGAAAAATTATCAAGGAGGGAGTAACTGTGTCAAATATAATAGCTGTGAAGTCAAGGTAAAACTGAAAAATATCCAGTAACAAAGGTTAGATTGGAAAGAGATTAAATAAGAATGGGAAGTAACTAAGTAGAGCAGAAATCTGGCTGTGGGTCTAAAGACTTTTTTTTTTTTAAGGACAAGAGCTGAGCAAGTTTAAATGTTGGCAGGAACATCTAGTAATCTAAGAGAAAAACTAAGCATATACAGATGAGAGAGGAGGGCAAAGAGGTTCTAGTATTTGAAAGTATATGCTTGCTCTCTACCCTCTCTTAAAGGAAAGGAAGGAAGCTAGACCTTAAATACAAAACAATCATGACCATCCAAAAAATCCTTAACATTACAGATGACTTCCTAGGCCTTAGCTAAAAAACACCTTACTTTTTAGGAACTATACTTCACAATCTCCTTCCCCAAAGCTTGGAATAACAGTTACAATGAAAAGTACAATGAAACAGGCACTCCTAAATGGCTATCCAAAGTCATTAATAACTCTCCTTCCCCGTGCCGCTTCCCACTACATAGGCTGGGAAGCTAACCACCTGATAGCCTAGTCTCCTTGCAACTAGTGGCCACATGACCCAGTTCTGGATACTACAAAGTGATGGTCTGCTGAGGGGTCCTGGGAAAGGGCTTTGCTTTCCTGATAAAAAGGACCATCTCAGGGCACCTGGGTGGCTCAGGTGGTTAAGCGACTGCCTTAGGATCAGGTCATGATCCTGGAGTCCCAGGATCGGGAGTCCCAGGATCGGGAGTCCCGCATCCGGCTCCCTGCTCAGCAGGGAGTCTGCTTCTGCCTCTGACTCTCCCCCTTCTCGTGTTCTCTCTCTCTCAGATAAATAAATGAAATCTCTAAAAAAAAAAAAAAAGGACCATCTCAGCTGTAGCTGCCCTTTCTCCTTTCTGGAATGATGGAGTTGTAGCATCCATCTTACAAACATGAAGAAAAGTCAATAGCTTAAGGATGACAACAGATAACAGAGTCAGTAAGTAGTAGCAGTAGGGGCCTATCTCCAGACTTTTAGCATGTGAGAATAATAACCTCTTATTTATTTAAATCACTATTTGTTGTTTGTTTGCCTTCTGCAGCTGAAAGCTTTTTTTTTTTTAATTTTATTCAGTCACTTGAGAGAGACAGAGATAGCAACAGAGAACACAAGCAGGGAGGGAGTGGGAGAAGCAGACTCCCACTCAGCAGGGAGCCCAATGTGGGGCTCGATCCCAGGACCCCAGGACCACGACCCGAGCCAAACGCAGACATTTAACCGACTGAGCCACCCAGGTGCCCCAGCTGAAAGCATTCTTAAAGGATATATACTATGATGACTTCACTTTGGCATCAATTAAAAGTAGGCATCTCAATGTCTGATTATTCTTTGCCTATGAGACAAACATAAAAGTGTCCTTTTGCTAAGATTCTACAAAGACATTAACCTTCAATTTTACAGGTGCAACTAAATAAGAGACAATCTATTCTTTTACTGATTATATAAGATGTTTTTGTGATAAACAATTCTGAAAACACAAGTACAATCAAAATAACAATCTCCAGCCAGAGATGAACCATGCTAATTTTTTCTATGTGAAAAGAAAATAAATTTTCCTCTTCACGTATCCAGCAAATATTTATTTATTTTTAAAAGATTTTATTTATTTATTTGAGAAAGAGAGAGAGAAACAGCATGAGAGGGGAAAGGGTCAGAGGGAGAAGCAGGCTCCCGGCTCAGCCGGGAGCCTGATGTGGGACTCGATCCCAGGACTCCGGAATCATGACCTGAGCCGAAGGCAGTCGCTTAACCAAGTGAGCCACCCAGGCGCCCCCAGCAAACATTTATTTAGCACCTATAAGGTATCAGACATTGTAAACGAGTAAAAGAATTTTAGAAATGTTACTTAATTAGTACAGATTGTAGGGTTCAAAGAACAGAAAATAAGGCTGGGTAGAATCTTGAAAACAGGGCTCCTGGGTGGCTCAGTGGGTTAAGCATCTGCCTTCAGCTCAGGTCAGGATCCCAGGGTCCTAGGGTGGAGTCCCACATCTGCTCCTTGCTCAGTGGGGAGCCTGCTTCTCCCTCAGCCTGCCACTTGCCCCCTGCTTGTGCACGTTCTCTCTCTGACAAATAAATAAATAAAATCTTTTAAAAAAAAATAATGGGTAATAGTAAAACCTGCCTAAAAAGTACTTTATGCAGATGTTTACTATGGCATTCCTTATGGCAAATATGCAAACTAAAAAATAACTAAGCTGGGATTAAGCGATATTTTTAGATGTTATATCATTGTTAAACCAAAAATTAACTTAAGTGCTAAGCATTAAGTTGACAAAAATCTTATTTTAATTCCAAAACTAAACTATAATTTTGTTATGTACGGTAAATGTTTTGATTAGAGATCTAGCCATGAAGTTACTAACTGATGATAGCTTCCTGGGATGAAAAACAAGACTCGTGAAACATAAAAATTACTTCTAATGGTCTACAATTAAGGGACATCTCTCTTTTTTTAAAGATTTTATTTATGTGACAGAGAAAGAGACAGTGAGAGAGGGAACGCAAGCAGGGGGAGTGGAAGAGGGAGAAGCAGGCTTCCCGCCAAGCAGGGAGCCTGATGTGGGGGCTCGATCCCAGGACCCTGGGACCATGACCTGAGCCAAAGGCAGACGCTTAATGACTGAGCCACCCAGGTGCCCCAGGACATCTCTTAACTAAAAACTTTTCAAATAAATTAAACAAAGGAAAACTCATGATCTGGATGTCCATATCTTAAAAACCTAGTTCTTGGCCTTGAAATGTACATTATGTAGTCTTATTTCTATATTTCTATGAACCTTCAAAGACACTCCAAGTCATAAAATGCATTCACATCTGATTTAGGCTTCAAGGGGACAAAACCAAATAGGAATAAGCTTATCTGAACTGCAACCATAACTTAGATTTTTTTTTCTTTTTAAGATTCTTTTTTTTAAAGAAATTTTTATTCATTTGACAGAGACAGACACAGCAAGAGAGGGAACACAAGCAGGGGGAGTGGGAGGGAGAAGCAGGCTTCCCGCTGAGCAGGGAGCCCGATGTGGGGCTCGATCCCAGGACCCTGGGACCATGACCTGAGCCAAAGGCCGACGCTTAACGACTGAGCCACTCAGGCACCCCTAAAATTTTATTTTTAAGTAGTCTACACCCAACGTAGGATTTGAACTCACAACCCTGAGGTTAAGAGTCACAGGATCCACTGACTGAGCCAGCCAGGCACCCCATACCTTAGATTTCTTAAGTGAAGTGGTTCCTGTTTGTATCTGCAGAGACCAGGCTGAACACCAAATCTGGTTATAAACGTCACCCTCCTAGCAGGAATATACCTTTCTCTGGAATTCTGAATAGTTATCCTCAGATCACAGGGGATTATATCTTATCAGACTTTGCTTAGTTTGACAATGACTGTTAGCTAACATTCCACAGTTGTACCAGTATATGATGAGGGCTTCTCTCTCTCAAGATTTATTTATTTGAGAAAGAGAGAGCAGGAGTGCACCCGTGCACATGTGCAAGTGCTCATGCACCTGGGGGGGGGGGGAGGGCGGGGGAGAGAATCTTCAAGCCATCATTCTCCTCTTTAAAACAAAACAAAACACAACAACGAAACCCACCACAGGAGCCTCTTGCACGAATCCCGTGTCAGCAGGCAGGTAAGACCTTTATCACAGATGGGCCCTGATCCTCAGGGGCTGTTCAGGAACCACTGGGCCCAGAATCTCCTGCTTCCAGGAGCGGGGGTGGGGGGGGGCAGGTTCTAGGCTAGAAATAGAGAAGTGAAGTGTCCTTGGAGTGACAAGAAGTGAGTGTGGAGCCTGAGGCAGGGCTCAATCTCAGGACCCAGGAGATCATGACCTGAGCTGAAAACAAGAGTTACCTAGGCACCCCTGGCTTCTTC
Organism: Eumetopias jubatus; assembly: GCF_037043125.1. Lineage (NCBI taxonomy): Eukaryota > Metazoa > Chordata > Mammalia > Carnivora > Otariidae > Eumetopias > Eumetopias jubatus. Next base: position 4,644,793 of record NW_028274814.1, on the reverse strand, counting down.
TAATTTTCACTTTTTTTTTAAAGTTTATTTATTTATTTGACAGAGAGAGAGAGAGAGAGAGAGAGAGAGAGAGTGTAAGAGAGGGAACACAAGCAGGGGGAGTGGGAGAGGGAGAAGCAGGCTTCTCGTGATGCAGGGCTCAATCCCAGGACCCTGGGATCATGACGTGAGCCGAAGGCAGACGCCTAACAACTGAGCCATCCAAGCGCCCCTTAATTTTCACTCTTAAGGTAATGAGGATCAAATACCATATCATCATTCATTTGAAAAGAGAAATCATGTTGAGCTATAGACAAGAACTGGACAAGATGATCTAATTAGGTTTTACTTTCCTTTAATTTCAATGAACTACAACAGCCTGTTTTTGGTTCTGACAGCCTCTACAGTATACCATATAAGGAACCATGATTAGTCAAGATACTTAATAATACATATATGCACGTTCCACTTTTACAATGCATAAAAGAATAATTTTTTCCTATTGATTTTTTTTCCTGGCATTTTCAGCAGGCTTATTTCAACTACATAAGATGTTACCCCGGACCTCCTCTTTTGTGGATAACAAGTTCTCTTATTTAAAGCAAATTCTATTTTTATCAAGTAAAGGTTTTCCTTAAATAATCCATTTACTTCATTTGTGTGGTATGTGATATTTATACCTCTTCAACAAGCACTTAATTACCCAAAAAATCTGTATAAAAGGCTGTAAAACACAGAGAATCACTATAGGATTACAAGATTTGCCTGCCACAGGATCCTATTATATTAAAATCACTGATGTAACAGGAAAAAAAGTTTGGACAAAAGTGAACTTAAAGGAAAATGAGAATCCTTAAAAATTATTTTCTACAGGAGCACAGATTATACCTATAATTCAGTAAGCTAAAATACCTATTCTTTTACATTTTGATTTAACCAGAAGATTGTGTACAAAATGTTTTAAAATCATGTTCAAAATAATTGTTTCAAATGCCGCATTGCAGCAATTCCTTCCTAAAACTGTTCATTTTGAGTCAGGATCCAGTAAATTGAACAAAACAAACCTAGAAATTTTTTAATTTAAAAATGTGACTCTCCCAGCTATCCCTTTTAAATTTTCAATAGCGTTTTAAAAAATAAATTCATTAAAAAAATTGAGACCTCAGATTAACTAATGACTTAGTATATGCATAAGATTATTCTTGAAAATAAACATGTTACATTTCTTAAGGCTATGTTGACTCTGCTGTATTTCTGCTTAAACTTAGAAAAGACTAAAAAAATGCTTACGAGTTTACCTAAAGGCCAACTGTTTATTACTGATTCACAACTCAATCATCTATCCATTATTTCTATTATCATTTAAATTTATTTACATTGTTAAGGAAACTTAAATAAGAACTTAGAAGAACTTTACCCAAAGGAAACAACCAAGAATACAAGTGTGCTTACTGTGGTAATTGTTTTAACTCTTTCCTCATATGTCATATTTGGGCAGAAAGTTACCTTCTCAATGTATTTTGTGAATCCTAAATCCTATCAATGCAACAAATGAATCTTGGTAAAACTTAAAGATTTGTTTAAATACACAAATCTGCAAAAATAAGACATTTTTAATACAAGTCTAAAAGGAAAATTGTTTTGATGTGTCAATCACTGCTGCAGCTGAATAATCACAAAACCTCTACGAGAAACTAGTGGACAGAATGCCAACTAACCCAGACCTTGCAAGCTTCCTCTGATTCCATGTCAGAGATATCCTAAAGGAAAAGGATGACTACTTCTGTGCTTAACTCTTAGTGTTACCATGATGTCATTTTATAGTTTTCTCATGAACTCGTTAACAAAAAACCAGCCAGTCTTCACACAGTAGTAGCTGGCAGTTGTTTGTAAGCTAAATAACTTGTTTGCCACAAGCCTACAGAGCAACAAAGAGCTATTACATTCACTTTCTAAAGCTGAACTTTGCAAACTTTCACATAAAAACTCTTAAAGAACTTCAGTCCTGTCTTATATGTCAATGCTCTTAATCATCAATGTCCCATCTCCTGTGACCCCCTTTGCCCTTTTTCCAAACTAAACTGTGCAAACAATATGGTATATGGAATGCCATTAGAGAAAAAATTAACATTTATATTTTGTACCATGATAGCAACGTAGAAAAAAATTCTGCCACAATGGCGTAACCAAGAAAAGATAAATTTAATTTTTTTTAGTCACAATTCACTGTTCTGTAGGCAAGTGTCCTACCACCCATTTTAATCTTCCTGAACTGGGAATGCAAAATATTTTCAGAGACCTTTCAATACCAGAGATCAGACCTCAAAAAAAAAAAAAAAAAAAGTAAAAAATAAAAAAATCAACCTTTCATTCTGGTTTCCCTGACAATGATCAACCACCTCTGGTTATGTTTTATAACACAAAGGACACTATTTCTCCATCCTTGAGATTATCAAAATCAACTTTTCTCCAAGGTAGAAGTAGGGATCTAATACTAACAAGAAATCCAGTTTACTGATCAAATTTTCTTTTTTTTAGAGCTTGCGTTTATAATACCTTGATACACAAAAAGTTAACACTCTTTGCTATACGGTTACCCCATAAAACCCAGTAAGAGATAATAGGTCTTTCTGGGCACCTACTTGACCCAATCTGAGCTGGCTAGATCTGCTAGAAAGCTGAAGAAAATTGATCACTCCGATTTCAAAAGAAAACTCAAGTCTCTTTACAGTCCTCGATTCGCCATTTGTAATAGTTCACATGAACGTTCATTCATCACTCAAAGGACGGGTGGGTGAACATATGAGATACAGGTAAATTTGTAGTTGTTCGATCATTTTTCCTCCTCCCGAGAGAGGAATATGGTTCAACACGTAGCTGTATCTTCTGCTTCTATACAACTAGGTATGTTTATTACTTAAGGTACAGTAGGGCTGGTCTTAAACCTCAACATTCCTAGCTGAACTTTAATCTTGCACGTGTTAAAATGGTAAACTTGGGGGTAGTCCAAAACACCAACAGCAACTGCACACACACACACACACACACAGAAACAGAAGCAAATATGCACTAAACTCACCCCGGACAGTTCCTCCAGCGCCCCAGGTGGGGGAGTGTCCCAGACAGAGACCAGGCGCCTCCCTTCTCTGGGCACTTAAGACCGGGGTGGGGGCGATCCAGGAACACCCGTGGAGCTGCGCAGTCTCCCTCCCCAGGGTTATTTGAACCGGCAAACCCTACCGGGGCGCGGGGTTGGGGACACCACTGCTCGTTCCCAATTCTGCACCCCGCCACTTCCCTGAACTCCGGGCCCAGCCAGACCCAAAGGAGCGGGATGGAGGGTGGGGGCGGGGGTCACTCACCGCAATCATGACCGTGTCTTCTCCCTGAAACTTGGCGACGTACTTATCGCCGCGGTTCACCTCAGACTCGTTGAGAGGTCTGAAGCGACACATCACTTTGATGTTGCACTCGGCCGGGTCCGCCATCTTCCTCGCTGCCGGGGCCGGAGGCCGGGAGCCACTCCCCGCCGCTCAGTCTGGAAGGAAGCGGGCCCGAGCTAAGAGAACGGGTCGCGAAGGCCGAAAGATTCAGCAGTCTGCCGCGTCGCGCTTCCCGCGGCGGCAGTGGCCGGGGAACCCGGACTCGAAGCGCCGGCGCCGGCAGCCGTGGCCCTGAGGCTCACTTCCGATCCATCATGGCAGCCATGGCGGCGGCGGCACGGGTGGAGAGTCCGCGGCTCCTCAGCTTCTCTCTCCTCGGCCCGGGCAAACTACAGGGGCTCGAGGGGATTCTAGGCCCCGGAAAAATCGCCCCCTCTTTCCTCGGAGACAGCAGGCCGGGCACGCCGTTTGCCCGCCCCGCTGTCCGCTCGCCGGCTCGCCGGCAGCCTCCCGATAGCTCCTGAGGCCGCAGACCGGCGACTGGGCGGCGGGATGGGCGGTGCGCGCGGAGCAAGGCGCACGCGCGGCGGGTCCGGGCGCCGTGACGACCAATCCGCGTCCGAGCCCGGCCGCGCCGCCGCCCTGCCGCCCCTCTTCGCCCGGGGGTCGCCGATTCAAGTTTTACCGGACGCTCGCTTACGGAGGTACTTTCGGTTACCCCGCCGCCTGACTCGGCAGCAGGATTTCCCAGGGCGAAGGCAGACGCGCTTAACTTTCTTTTCTGCAGGGGTCAAGGGATTTGTTAAAACTACCTTATGTTGTAGTTTATTTGAATACAGTACTATATTCCTAATAAGGAAGTGTTGGCTTTCTATTTAGTCTGGCGATAAAATTGGTTCCTAGTTCTCCTTATTAGAGCGCTTTGCCGAGAAAGGAAGATTTGAATGAAGGGTGAGGCACGGCTTTCTAGTTTAAGCGGTTACACTTTCCTGAGAGAGTGGGTTGGGGAGTCAAGAAAGAAAAAGGAAATTTCTCCTAAGGAATGAAGATTACTGAACAAATGTGGAAAGTATAGGGTGAGCGGGAAGAAGGCCCCCAGTCAGTCGGAGGTCCCACTTCTCTGGTAATAAATATATGGAACTCAGCCCCGGAGGAATGACTGACCTGAGTCATGCCTGGATAAAAGGCCTGGATAAATTTGTGGATTACACGTCTAAGGAAGACCACTCCACAGTTGAAGTGTTTTTTTTTTAGAAAGGTGGATACCATAATGGCTCTCAACTGGAAGTCGCTCTGAGGTGCTGGGAAAGAACCGCAAAGACAATCAGGAACCCTCCCTCTGGTTTTCAGTTTTCGTTTGTAAAATGAGTGATTGCATTATAAAAACCTCCAGTGCTCTCTGCGCCCAAGACGTACCTCCAGAAATTAACCCATAGTTCAACAAATACAGGTTTGTTGATCCACTGCAATAAAGAGCTTACAACTGAGGAACTATGCGGCATCTCACCAAACAAAGGAAAAGATGGAGTTACACAGCTCTGGGGGAAGTGTGGCATTTGGGTAAAATTTTAGTAAAGTTGTGTTTCAGTAGGCTCCAAATAAAGCAGAGCGTTGACATCAGGTCTCGACTACAAGTGGACCCAAGGTCCTGTTTCCTTGGGAACTACAAAATTAAGGTAGATGTGGAATGTTGTCTTCGGAAACCCCTGTCCCAAAGCTCTGCACCTGGCTTGAAAGTCAGTCAAGGCTGCTTCTCTATGTCTTAGATCCTCCAAGCAAGGATAGGATGTTTTATTTTTACTGATAAAATTTCAAACAGTGATTCTGATAGTCTATAATTTTAGAGAACAAAGTTTTCAGTGAACAAGAGAGTAACAGTCACTCAAAGAAGGAGGTTGTGGCAGGTGGGCCGCTAGTTTTCAGCCTTTGCAGCAGGATCTCATGAGCACCCTGTCCTCTTCGCTCTGCTCTTTTCTCTGAGCCCATTTCTTCAACAATTGCTTGACTGTCTTATCTTCTTATCTACAGCCCTGACCTTTTCACCTGTGTGACATTCCCATCCCTCTAGCTGCTTGTAGGCCACCTTGTTTAGGATGCATTACCTTAATGTCAAATTTTTAGTTTTACCAAATGAATTATCCTCTGCTTCCTGCCAATACTCAGTTCAACTTTCCAGTTAAATTACCAACATCAGCATTCTTCTGTACTCCCAGGTTAAAACGGTTCCAGTCACCTATCACTCCACTATTTACTTCATCCTCTATACATGAAGAAGAGAAATATGGTAGTCTGTATCTAAAGTTCTTCAACTTCTATTCCAGCATTCCCATGTGTCTTCATCTCAGAAGATCTGGGGAATGATTGGTCTAAAGCAGTGATTTTCAAGTTCTCCATGGAATAGGGGTTCCAAAAAGGTGACGCAGGAGATCTCATGGTATGGGGAGGGACAGGAGGGTGATGGGATGGCCAAGGAATTAAGCTCTGGAAACATCTGCTGTTCAAGGCACTTCAATTGCGACTCTTGCCTCTTCCTCCTGCACAGCAGATACGGAAGCTCAGACTATGAAAACGAAATCCAGAAAGGGAGGTGTCTTGCAAGAGCCTTCTGCTTTCAGATCTGACATATATACTTTTTCTGGGCAAAGAAGCATAAAGAGCCTGACCCTGCACAGGACCAGGAAGGAAAAAAAATATGTCAAAAACAAAATATTTCTAAAAATTGTCCTGTCACATTAGTGAGGAATAGTGATATCAAACAATAGGCTTTAAGAATTATTTTCATAGGGCGCCTGGGTGGCTCAGTTGGTTAAGCGACTGCCTTCGGCTCAGGTCATGATCCTGGAGTCCTGGGATCGAGTCCCACATCGGGCTCCCTGCCCAGCAGGGAGTCTGCTTCTCCCTCTGACCCTCTTCCCTCTCATGCTCTCTATCTCCCATTCTCTCTCTCTCAAATAAATAAAATCTTTAAAAAAAAATTATTTTCATAGGGGTGCCTGGGTGGCTTAGTCGGTTAAGTGGCTGCCTTTGGCTCAGGTCATGATCCCAGCTTTTTGAGGAACCTCCACACTTTTCCACAGTGGCTGCACCAGTTTGTATTCCTACCAACAGAGCACAAGGTTTCCTTTTTCTCCACATTCTCACCAACACTTGTTATTTCTTATATATTTGATTTTAGCCATTCTGACAGATATGAGATGATATCTCATTGTAGTTTTGATATGCATTTCCCTGATGATGAGTGATGTTGAACATCTTTTCATGTGTCTGTTGGCTGTCTATATGTCTTCTTCGAAGAAATGTCTGTTCTTGTCTTTGGCCCATTTTTAAATTGGATTGTTTGCTTTTTGGGTGTTGAGTTCTATAAATTCTCTAAATATTTTGGATACTAACCCTTTATCAGTTAAGTCATTTGCAAATATCTTCTCCCATTCAGTAGGTTGCCTTTTAGTTTTGTTGATTGGTTCCTTCACTGTGCAGAAACTTTATTTTGATGTAGTGCCAATAGTTTACTTTTGCTTTTAGTTCCCTTGCCTCAGGAGACATATCTAGAAAAATTTTGGTATGGCCAATCTCTCTGATTTTTATGGTTTCATGTCTCACATTTAGGTCCTTAATCCATTTTGAGTTTATTTTTATGTATGGTGAAAGAAAGTATCCAGTCTAATTTTCCCAATACCATTTGTTGAAGAGACTGTTGTTTTCCCATTGTATATTCATTCCTCCTTTGTTGAAGATTAATTGGCCATATAATTGTAGGTTTATTTCTGGGTTTTCTGTTGTATTCCATTGATCTATGTGTTTATTTTTATGCCAGTACCATACTGTTTAATTACTACTGCTTTGTAATATAACTTAAAATCTGGAGTTGTGATACCTCCAGTTTTGTTTTTCTTTGTCAAGATTGCTTTGGTCAGGGTCTTTTGTGGTCCCATATAAACTTTGGGATTGTTTGTTCTAGTTCTGTAAAAAGTGCTGTTGGTATTTTGATGGGGATCGCATTAAATCTGTAGATTGCTTTGGGTAGTATAGACTTTTTAATATTTGCTCTTCCAACCCATAAGCATGGAATATCTTTCCATTTCTTTGCATCATGGTGAATTTCTTCTATAAAACACTGAAGAAAGAAAGTCATCCTCTTTGGTTAAGCTTATTCCTAGATATTTTATTGTTTTTGGTGCAATTGTAAATGGGATTATTTTCTTAATTTCACTTTCTGCTGCTTCATTGTTAGTATAGGAATGCAAGAGTTTTTTTGTTTTTTTTTTTAAGATTTTATTTTCAAGGGGCACCTGGGTGGCTCAGTTGTTAAGCGTCTGCCTTTGGCTCAGGTCATGATCCCAGGGTCCTGGGATCGAGCCCCGCATCGGGCTCCCTGCTTAGCAGGAAACCTGCTTCTCCCTCTCCCACTCCCCCTGCTTGTGTTCCCTCTCTCGCTGTGTCTCTCTCTGTCAAATAAATAAATAAAATAAAAATAAAAAAATCTTTACAAAAAAAAGATTTTATTTCAAGTAATCTCTATACCCAATGTGGCGCTCTAACTCACAATCCTGAGACCAAGAGTCCATATGCTCTTCCAACTGAGCCAACTGGGTGCCCAGGAATGTAACAGATTTCTTCTTCTTCTTCTTCTTCTTCTTCTTCTTCTTCTTCTTCTTCTTCTTCTTCTTCTTTCTTCTCCTTCTTCTTCTCCTTCTTCTTCTCCTTCTTCTCCTTCTTCTTCTCCTTCTTCTCCTTCTTCTTCTCCTTCTTCTCCTTCTTCTCCTTCTTCTTCCTTCTTCTTCCTTCTTCTTCTTCTTCTTCTTCTTCTTCTTCTTCTTCTTCTTTTCTTTCTTCTTTCTTTCTTCTTCTTTCTTTCTTCTTTCTTCTTCTTCTTCTTCTTCCTCTTCTTCTTCTTCTTCTTCTTCTTCTTCTTCTTCTTCTTCTTCTTCTTCTTCTTCTTCTTCTTCAAGATTTTATTTATTTGTCAGAGAGAGAGAGAAAGTACACAAGCAGGGGGAGCGGCAGGCAGAGGGAGAAGCAGGCTCCCCGCTGAGCAAGGAGCCCAACATAGGACTCTATCCCAGGACCCTGAGGTCATGACCTGAGTCAAAGGCAGACACTTAACTGACTGAACCACTCAGGTGTCCTGCAACAGATTTCTTCTGTACATTTTGTATCCTGCAACTTTACTGAATTCAGGTATCAGTTCTAATAGTTTTTCGGTGGAGTCTTTCAGGTTTTCTCTATATGGTATCATGTCATCTGCAAATAGTGAGAGCTTTACTTCTTTTTGTTGTCTGATTGCTGTGGCTAGGACTTCCAGTACTATATTGAATAAAAGTGGTGAGAGGGGCGCCTGGGTGGCTCAGTTGGCTGAGCGTCCAACTCTTGATTTCAGCTCATGTCATGATATCAGGGTCATGAGACTGAGACCGACATCGGGCTCTGTCCTCATTAGAGAGTCTGCTTGAGATTCTCTCCCTCTCCTTCTGCCCCTCCCCCGCCACATGTGGAAGGGTGCGTGCACTCTCTCTCTTTCTCAAATAAATAAATCTTAAAAAAAAAGTGGTTAGAGTTGGGGGTATCCTTGTCTTATTCCTGACCTTAGGGAAAAAACTCTCAGTTTGATGTTTGAGTATGATGTTTGCTGTGGGTTTTTCATATAAGGCCTTTATTATGCTGAGGTATGTTCCCTCTAGACCTACTTTGCAGAGGGTTTTTATCATGATGGATGTTGGACTTTGTTAAATGATTTTTCTGCATCTATTGAAGTGATCATATGGTTTTTATCCTTTCTTTTATTGATGTGATATATCAAATTGATTGTTTTGGGAATATTGAACCACCTTGCATCCCAGGAATAAATCCCACTTGATTGTGGTATGTGATTTTTTTAATGTATTGTTGGACTCGGTTTGCTAATATTTTATTGAGGATTTTTCCATCCATATTCATGACAGATATTGGCCTATAGTTATTATTTTGTGCTGTCTTTATCTGGTTTTGGTATCAGTGTGATACTGGCCTCATAGAATGAATTTGCAAGTTTTCCTTCCTCTTGTATTTTTTGGAATAGTTTGAGAAGAATAGGAATTAAGTTCCTATACAGATGTAAAACACTGAATCTCCACTGTGGAAGGTAGCCACCAAAAATGGTCCTCCGGTAAACCATGCATTTCTGGATTCAGCCTCTCTCCTTGAAGGCTGGCCTTTTGACTTACTTATGCCCGTATAATGTGGCAGAAGTGTGACACACAGCATGCTACCTGAGACAATGTGAGAAGTCTTGTAACTTCCACTTAGGTCTCTTGGAACACTCTTTCAGAGAGGTCTGAACCACACATAAAAAGACCAACTACCCTGAGAATGCCATGCTAGAGAGGCTGTATTTATGTAGGCACTCTAACCAATAGTCCAAGCTTATCCCAGCCTTTCAACCATCCCTAACCAGGCACCAGACTTGTAAAGGAGGCTATCTTGAACTGTCCAAACCAGCACACCCCAACAGATGAATATCAATGAGTAATCTCAATTGACACCCTTGGAGCAGAAGAATCACCCAGCTGAGGCCTGCCCAAGTTCCTCACCCATAAAATCATGAGATGTCATAAAATGGTTATTGGTTAAAGATACTCAAGTTTGAAAATTTGTTACATGGCAATAGACAACTGGCATAATAACCCACAACTTAGAGCTTAAAACTTATCTCCTGAAAATGATTCTATAAAATGTTACTTATACATAGTATATATACTTAGATGGGACTATATTTTAGATTAATTATAGTTGGAGGGGGTCTAAGAATTTAACCATTGTTTATAACATTATTACTATAAAAATTTGTTTTTTATTTAATGTGAAGTGACTTTTTAAATGGGCATTTAGAAAGGGAAATTATAGTATTTCTTTTTCTTGAAATGTGCACAAGAGAGGCAGTTAAGCGTCCGACTTGATTTCTGCTCAGGTCATGATCTCAGGGTCATGATCTCAGGGTTATGAGATCACGTCCCACCAGGAGCTTGTGCTGGCCATAGAGCCTGCTTAAGATTCTCTCTCCCTGGGCTCCTAGGTGGCTCAGTTGGTTAAGCAACTGCCTTCGACTCAGGTCATGATCCTGGAGTCCCAGGATCCAGTCCCGCATCGGGATCCAGTCCCGCATCGGGCTCCCTGCTCACCAGGGAGTCTCCTTCTCCCTCTGACCCTCCCCCCTCTCATGTGCTCTCTCTCTCTTAAATAAATAAATAAATAAATAAATAAATAAATAAATAAATAAATAAAAAGATTCTCTCTCCCTTTCCCTCTGCCCGTCCCCCTGGCTCATGGGCAAGCACGCGTACACACATGCTCGTCCTCTCTCTCTGAAAAAAGAAAAAAAAATGTGCACAAGAGACACTTGTTCCTTTCCATTTCTATACCCCTTCCTAGTCCCAGGCTTTACTACTGCATTCCTGGATTACTATGACAGTGCCCAGCCTCTTTCCCATTTGATCATTAAGTATGGGTTAAGCTCCTACTTCGAGCCATGCCCTGAGGTGTGTGCTGGGGATACAATGGTGAAAGAGACCAGACAATTCCCTCCCATGTCCACTATTTCATGTACAATAATTTTCACATTAAATTTCCTAAAACCTTGCTTTTATCACATCATTTCATTGTTCAAGAACCTACAGAAGAAGCTTTTTTCTTAAAGAAGTTCAAATTCTTCTGCTTAGAGTCCAATACCTTTTATCATCTGATTTCCCCTTATTTAAGTATGATTTTCACACTGTTCAACATTTTACTTTCTTGATCAGTGCCCCTTCTATTTTGCTAATTTGAAGGTCCTGTGATACCACCCTGAACATCTGGTACCTTATGCCCACCAAATCCTATTCATCTTTCCCCAAATCCCACCTTCTGCAATTGGTTTTCCAGACTAGAATTCTTTCACAAATCAGACAGAAAATCCCTGCACTCTCTTTGTTACCGTAGTTTAATTCTTTAGAACGTATTTTAAAAACGTTTCTATCAAAATAACACATTCCATAGTTTAAAAATAAAATTACAACAATGAAAAACAAGTTCTTGCTTCCCCCCACTCCAATCCTCATTTCTGTTTTTCAGAGCAATCACTTTAACTCTTATAGCAGTTTTTCTGGTATTTATCTCCATGTCCTAAATAACATTCTTGTACTATTGCTTTTTGATTTATTATTCTTATTAGATGAAATTATAACTTTTATACTGCCCCTCATCTAAACCAGCACACACACATTTTCCTCCCCTTATCTTCCCAACATATTTCAATCACCAGTTTTAGTTAATTAGCACACAGTTACATACTTCTTTTTTTTTTAATTTTATTTATTTATTTTGAGAGAGAGAGAGAGAGAGAGCTCAAGTGGGGAGAGGGAGAGAATCTCCAGCAGACTCCATGCTGAGTGCGGAGCCCTATGCAGGGCTCCATCCTATGACCCTGAGATCATGACCTGAGCTGAAATCAAGAGTCGGTAGCTTAACTGACTGAGCCACCCAGGCGCCCCCAGTGTTTACATTCTAAGTAATTATTATTCACAGCTTAGCTAAATTGTGCATTATAATTACATTGCCACTCTTGTGCAACTTTTTTTTTTTACTGTCTTCTCGCTTCTCTTGTTGAAAAGTCTGATTCCTTCTGGTCCTGATCATCTGTATATCTGCATTTTTCTTCCAGGCAGCTTTTAGTTTCTTTTTATCTGTACTTCTCTTGTCTTCCTTATTTGCCATCTCTGGTTTTCATTCTTTTTGGAAGATTCTTTCATGTTTATTTTTAAGTCTTATGTTGGTTATTTTATGTGTGTGTGTACATATATATGTGATAAAATTTCTTTGATATGCTAATGTTTTGGTATGTTGATCCCAAACTGAAATGTATGTATGTATGTGTATATATACATATGTGTGTGTGTGTATGCTTTTTTGTATTTGTATTCTCTAAATGAACGTTTTAAATTTGTTCTTGCTTCATAGAGCATTATCTTCTCATTCTGAGGAACTTCTCATCATTCTGAGCTTTTTTGAATTTGTATTCTCTAAATGAATGGTTTAAATTTGTTCTTGCTTCATAGAGCAATATCTTCTCATCATATTCTAAAATATGAGAAAACATATTTATGTTTTAGTTTTTTTCTGTTTTCTAAATTTTTTCTGTGGTTTGTTTTGATCTCTCTCACTCATGTTAGAGCATTTCCTCAAATGTGTGGTGACCCTTGGTGTTCTAACTTCTTTGAGTAAGAAACCAAAACACTTACTGGAAGCCCTGTGCATGTAGATTGTGTTTGTAGATTGATGGGTCTCACCACCCTGTGATTAGGCAGGATCTAGCAACTTCTTTAGGGAAATTATAAATGTCATTTTGCACAGACATCTCTTTTGGACTGGTTAGTTTCCCCACAGAGGAATTCTCCAATTTCTTGCAAGGTGAACATAAGTCTGGTGGCCAGTTTTCTTTGAAGTGAGTAGGATTGGGTGATCTCAACCTTCAGTTTGTACACTTTCCTCTCCCTGTTTTCAGTAAGGCAACTCACCTGCAACATCAGCTGTGTCTGGTGTCCCTGAATCCACAGCCTCTCTGGTTCAACTTCTTCGGAGAGTAAGTTTCCTTTTTTCTGTTGTGCTGGGGAAGGGGGCAATCTTCTGGCACTTTAGTAGGCGGACAATTGCATTTTAACACTCCCTATATAATCTTTCAACTAAATCTTCCTATTTTTCAGCTCTACCCCTGCCTCCTGGTATCTACAATTCCTGAGGCTTTCTGTATTCTGTATGAAGAATTGACTTACTTTCTGGCTTTCTACCCTGCAAGCTTAGGCTTTAGCATTCTCCAGCCTATTTAGGCAGTTACACATTTTTTTTTTAAAGATTTTATTTATTTATTTGAGAAAGAGAGAGCATGAGCAGGGGTGGGGGGGTAAGGAGCTGGGGAGAAGGGGACAGAGGGAGAGGGAGAAGCAGACTTCCTGCTAAGCCGGCGGCCCTATACAATGATGCGGGGCTCAATCCCAGGACCCTGGGATCATGACCCAAGCAGAAGGCAGACCCTCACCTGACTGAGCCACCCAAGCGCCCCTAGGCAGTTACATATTTTCAAAATTTTGCTGAAATCCTGTTTGCTGATGATTTTCTTTCAAGTTTTCTTTTCACTCGTGGCTTTAGGACTTTTGTATTTCTTTACTGTTATTTTAGTGGAGTGTTAGGGGGATCAAAGATAAATGTGCATATTCAACCTGCCATACTTAATTGGCTACTCTAGCTGTTTAAGTATGTTTAACCTCAAGAATATAATAAATTCCTCAAGGGCAGTTAAGTGTAACTCATTTTCTCCAACAATGTTTAGCTCAGTGCTCAAGATCTCATAAGTGCTAATAAATCCTATACTGATTGAAATTGGAAATCAGTGAATGACTATTAATTATGGTGCTCTGCTCAAGAGGTGGTGGGATACAAATGTGGATAATTTCTCATTGAGGAAGTCCTAGTCTAGTGAAGGAGTTAAAATAAGTATAAATCACAGGGATAGATTCTATAAAAGCAGTTCCATGAGAGCACAAAGAATGGATGTTTTGGAGAAACTCCCTGACATTTTGAAAATGAAATCAGGGATGACAGTTAAGATCTTGTCCAAAATCTGCCGCTCATATACAAAACAGTGGTTTGACCAGGTACATCCTGGTCATGTCTTCAGTGCCCAAGGTTTCATTGTTATTCAGCTAATATTAATGATTATATATAATAATATATATTTAGTATATAAAATACTAAATATATATAACCATACCAATTATAAGGAGAATGCACATAATTGAGAAAGTAGAAACTCAAGAGTCTCTTATTTATTCATGTATTTACTGTGATTTGGCAAGCTTGTTAATTCTTTTCTTAAAAAAAAAGGCTTATATATATTCTACAATTTTTAAATTTTTTCAGACTCCTTTTTAAATAAACATTTATGCAGCCAGGTCTCTATCCCTAGGAATAGGTAAGCAAATCCACAAGAAAACCAGCAAGAATTTTACTGCAGCCAGTCCATTTGCTCAAACCAAATTAATAGAGCAGTAATCTACAATGACATAAAAATAGTTCTTTTTAAGTCTGCCAAAAATTTTTGCCATATGTCTTGGGTTGGGTTTGATGGGAAAGAGTCTCTAAGGCAGAAATTTGCTTGCAGAAGGTTAATTGGGGTGTGCTCTTGGCAACACCGCTTGCAAGAAAATGTGCAAAGCAGCATTAAGCAGAGAAGTTGAACCATGATGCAGTTGCAACAGAAACTTCAAATGATTTTATGGGAAAGCTCCAGAGCAGGGATGGCCCATCAGAGTTATTCTAATTGAGACAAAAGACTAGTCATTGGATGTTGGCTACCGCTGGTGAAGGGACATGATCTTAGGAGAGGCAGCTCTCTTCTGTGGAGGGCAATTCCCAGGGAGGCTGGGAGTCACCACCAGCCTTCATCATAAATGGGGGATTTGGGAGCTTGGGTGGCACATCACAAGATCAATTACACCAATATTGCAGGGCACTTAAGTCTTTATATTGTATGTCTCTGCAAAGACTTGATTTTTTTTAAAGGTTTTATTTATTTATTTGAGAGAGAGCACAGAGGGAGAGGGAGAGGGAGAAGCAGACTCCCTGCTGAGCGGAGAGCCCAATGCGGGGCTTGATCCCAGGACCCTGGGATCATGACCCAAGCCAAAGGCAGACACATAACTGACTGAGTCACCCAGGCACCCCTTGATTTTTAATATACTAGAAACTGTCAGTCTATGCCCTTCCATCCACTGCTGTTTTCTTTACCAAAAACAAAATAAAAATCAAATGTCTGAATAGCTGAATTGAAAGGTAAAAAACTTAAAATTCATTTTCAGTGAATACCTTCCCAGAGTTCAGGTACTTCCACCTTTTCTAACTGGCAGGCATAATAAACTCCTTCTAAATGTGTTTCTTAACGTTGAAGAACCTTTGAAAGCCTGAAACTTGATGTGTGTCACCACTGTCCATCTGCCTCTCAGCTCTATTCATTATTATCATTCCACAAGATTTAAGGGCAGGACAGCGCTTATTTAGAAAGGTAATGAAAAGTTCTCTCTTATTTTGGAGGACCTGAAGTATTATCAATAATATAATTGTTAGTAATATAGCCTGATGATTTATCATAGACCTCTCAGTTATAGACAGGATGAAAGTGGAAGACTCTTTGAGTCAAGAAGGTGGACTTTCTGTCGCCCTTATCCTAATCATGTCATACCACGGCCATTCCAGGTGTGCCTTCTGCAGCAGTCTGCTGCTTTAATCGGGACAACGGCATCTTCACCTTTGGGTTCCAGCTGTACAAATACGCAACATAATCAAGTTATTTACTATGGCAAAGCTGTGTAAACCAAATCTTTGTAAGGGTTGTGGTCTTTTTTCAAGACCCTGGAACTGTAAATATATCATTTATGGGGAGTAATTAAGTAGTGTTGGCAGTAAAATCATGTTATAATAGCTTGTCTGCTAGATGAACCCATTAGGCATCAAACCTCTATGCACAACACTAGAATGGATGTGTTTGTTTGATGTTTCTAAAAGTGGTTTGTACTCAGCACATTTGCATTTGGTAGTTCTAATGCTCATGAAAATAAAGAGCTGGCTTTACTATTGGTGAGTGAGGAAACCACTAGAAAGAAAACGTGTTATAATTGAGAAAAACTGAAGATCTGTAGAACCCTTTTATTTGGGTTATTTCTTCGACTTACAAAAATGTTAGACTACACTAAAATGTAAATACTAATGTTTTTGATAAAATGGAATAAAATATACTTTGATTTAGCAAGTCCAAAGGAAACTCTGAGTGTCTATAATTCACATGCAGCTTTTCCATTTTGTCATCGGTGTGCTGACAATAAGCACGTGACTTACCAGCATCAGAGTACAATGTGTGTCCTGACTACAAAATCTTCACATCAATATAGGAAAGGAGTTTAAAGTATCTTTTGCCAAATTTGACTCACTGTAAATTAACTTGCTCTCCTTTTCCAGGACTCTAAGGAAAATATAAGATCTGGCTAAGCTCATAATAGAATTCTTTGCTTTCTCTTTAGACACACACACACACACACACACACACACACGTGCAATATATGTACATACATCTATAACACACATCTGTGATATATATTTTATGTATCTATAATCTGTAACTTTCATATTAAATCATTTATGTCTTCATTATTATTTCCTCCTCACTGCCCTCAACCCAAATCCTGCTCCCCTGTCCCACTTGTTAGAGCCTCGGGAAGGGTCAGTAGGGACAAATTCGGTTCCTGCAAGTCTTGAAGGGAGCTCTACCAGCCACTGAATGAAGTCTAGGACAACCTCAGACACTATCCTTGAACTTGCTTATTTGCAGTCGGGAGTTGGTGTGACAGTTGTTTTAGCTCAGCTTATGAGAAACAGGCCTCAGGACTCAGCTCCTACTGCCAGCCCTTGGCCACGGCACAGCTTACAGGAATCCCACAACCCACAGTATATCTTCCAGGTCTGAGGTCTCCATTCCCATATTGTTCATACAACAAATATTTATTGACCGCCTAGTAAGCATGAGGCCTGGCGGTTACAATAGAGAGAAAAAACAGAGCTAGATTAGATTACTAGAAAAGGCTAAAGAATTAACTGAGGTAGGAATCAGTTTTTTTATGGACAACTTCTTTTCCCAGCACTATTTATTAAATGGTTAATCATTCCCCACTACTTTATATTAACTACTGTCATATACTGAGATCCCATACATTCACAGGTATATTTCTGGGCTCTCTATGATTAAGGATTCTATTGATCTATTTGTGTATTCCTTCACCTTTAATTTTTAAATTTATAGAAAATTAAAAAAATAAAAATAAATTTTTAAACTTACAGCAAAGTCAAAAGAATCTTGTAGCAAACTTCCGTATACCTAGCACCTAGATTCCACATTCATTAACATTTCACTCTACTTTATCATGTATCCATCCAGTATCCATTACTCTATCTATCCATTAATCCATCTTCTTTTTGGTGCATTTCCAATTAAATTGCAGATATCAGTACACTTTTACCTAAGTACAACACTGTGCTTTAAAAATACATGTAATTATACAGTAAATGAATAGTTTTACTCTTATCACAACTGAATTTTTCAATTGTGTATCTCAAGAATTTTGATATTTAAAGTAATTTCCTATTAAATCAACGAAAAACATAGAACCTTGAAGACTTGCTTAGCCTGGGGTAAATGGAGCTTATGCCCCTCTCAAGCCTGGGCTCTCAATTCTAGACCAATTGAAGGAGGGGAGCTCGGATAACTTCATCTTAATTTTCTGGGTCCTGGGATCTTTAAAATTGTGAGATACTTATTTTTTTTTAAAGATTTTATTTATTTATTTGAGAGAGAATGACAGAGAGCATGAGAGGGGAGAGGGTCAGAGGGAGATGCGGGACTCGATCCTGGGACTCCAGGATCATGACCTGAGCCAAAGGCAGTTGCTTAACCAACTGAGCCACCCAGACGCCCCTAAAATTGTGAGGTACTTATAATTTCAAAGATTAACTTCATGCTGTGAGGAGAAAGTTTAAACATCTCTGAGAACAGATGATTCCCTTGTTCCCCTGTTTTTAGAAAAATATGTTGTTGGACTTTTTGGTAAAGATTCTGTTTTGTAGTAAAAAGATTCAAGAAAATGAGGAGCAATACTGTTCTCACTAATATTTCCAGCATTTGTCTTCACTGTGGGAGTTATGTCCCTGTAAATTATTATTTCTTTAGGATAATGTTTCTTTCTTAAATATGGATTTGCTTCTTCTGTCCTTGAAAATTATTGATTATTCATGCAGATATATATAAACAAGATGTGTTCTTGTTTAAACTAAGATCAAAGTACTTGGCATATAATAAGTACTCAATAAAAGTTAATTATTATTAATAAAAATACTGGCCTTCCATCAGTCATACAGAATGGAGGCTTATACTATTCATATTTTGGCATAAAAGGAAGTGAGCTCTTGCAAGCCTGAGACATTAGGCATATCTGAGTTACAGATTACTACAGAACATTATTGCGTTGGGTAATTATTGTGGTTATTTAATTTTCCAGAGAAATGAACGGTAACTAGCAGGAAATTATTGGTTAGGGATTCCTATTTGAGATTAAGCACATGGACAAAGGAAAGCTTTGAGAGATAGAGGATTATGGGAAAAATATGGAAACCCTCTGATTTCCCACCCTGCCAACTTCCACGTATCTCCTCTGCTTTCCTCACTCAGATGCTCTAGCTTTCCACCTCAAAATCTCTGCTCGGTAGAGGTTTTGAACTTAGTCACAGTAAGGTACAAACTATAATTTTAAACAGTTGGAAGGATTAGCCTCTGCCAGGGCTATTAACATTTTAACTGGGCTTCAGTTTTCATTAAACCCTCTATGCTGCTTTCAAGGGGCTAGGCAGGTAACATAAATGAGAAAACAGCCTGGTCCTGGCCACAAGGTCTGGTGGGGACCGTGTAAAAATTCAATTTTTTAAAAAAAATTATTTGCTAAACAAAACATGTTGGAGGATCAGATTCAGTCTGTAACCTGCTGGTTTATTAACTCATGAATTAAAGAAAATCTAAATGTGAAATTATAATTATTATCCAGTGGGAGGCTGAAAATAGTATGTATGTGGGGCCTTTTTTTTTTTTTTTTAAGAGGGAAGCAGGGAAAGGGTAGAAAAAGAAAGGGTTTAATAGTTTTTCCAGGTACACACGCAGTTCCTGGATGGTTCCCTACTTTTAATCAATGGAAAAAGCCCACGTTTGCAGACCATGTAGCTCTGGTTTCAAATTCCTATTGGGTGTAGCCACTTACTTGCTGTAGAATCTTGAGCAAGTCACTGAAGCTCTCAGCAGTTTACTCATCTGTCTAATGAGAATGATTCTTTACCCTTTGGGCTGTTGAGAGGGTTCAGTGAGAGAACACATAAAATGCCTGCCTCATTAGGTAGTACCAAGCACCTTGAATCAATGGCTGTTTATTGATTCCTGAATCTGTCAGTAACCATGGTAAATAACACAGACATTTCCCCTTCCAGTGAGGAATACAGGCTTTAAAAGAAATAGTTAGATAAATAAGCATCCCATAAATATTAGAGCTATTCCAGATTCATATAATAAGCGGTCTATTCAATCATGTGTGTGCACAGATACATTTTATTTGTTGACTCATGTGAATGAGAATAAGCTCCATTTTCCTTGAGATGTTTCATTCTTAGAGTGGCATCTGTTGAAAAAAATAACTTCGGGGCACCTGGGGTGTCTCAGTCGGTTGGGCTTCCAACCTTTGGTTTTGGTTCAGGTCATGATCTCATGGGCCATTGAGATCGAGCCCCGAGTTGGGTTCTGTGCTCAGTAGCAGTGGGCAGGGCAAGGGGGGGGTGTTCTGCTTGAAGATTCTCTCCCTCTGCCCTCCACCAACTCATATATTCTGTCTCTCTCCCTTTCTCTTACATAAATAAATAAATCTTTAAAAACAAAATAACTTCTGCAGTTATTATTAAAGTCTGCTCCAAAGTGGTAAATGCCTTCATTTCCCCCAAAATCAAATAAATAAGACTCTAGTCAAGGCAAGCCAATCAAGAAATAATTATTGTACTTCAAGTAAGAATAATGCGCAGTGCTGCACACTATGGGGGATACAGAGAAGCGTGAAATCTATGACCTTTGGTTATCAGGTGTTTTTAAAAATAACCTGTTATTAATGTCTGACTTGGGCATGTTTTGGTTTTCTTTTCCCTGAATGTGGATATGAGGTGTGTTATAGGTCTGAAGGTTGATGTGCAATGTGCTATTCATCTCTGAGATTTGTGGTCTATAAATTTTAAAATGGAAGACTACATGATAGCTAATACTGTTATATATTATGTAACTATCACCTTCCACAATGTAACAAATACTATAACCAAGGAAGTTCTTAAGACCTGAAAATCAATTGGGATGAATTCTAACAGGAAGAGAAGGGTCCTGATACCCACCAGCAGCTCATTCGTGACATCTCTCCAGGCTCCTAGGGTTTTCTTTTTTTTTCCCCTAAAGATTTTATTTATTTATTTATTTGAGAGAGAGCACACAAGCAGGGTGCTGGGCAGAGGGAGAGGGAAAAACAGACTCCCTACTGAGCAAGGAGCCTGACTCAGGGCTCAATCCCAGGATCCTGGGATCATGACCTGAGCCCAAGGCAGATGCTTCACTAACTGAGCCACGCAGGTGGCCCCTCCTAGGGTTTTCTTAACTTCTCCAAGTCAGTTGTTCTCTGTAAAGCAAGGATAATATCTCTCCTTCTCAGGGATTGGGAAAATTAAAAGAGACGATGGGTGTGAGTACCAGCTATTTAAATTGTCATTGTCTTTCTCCAGTGTAGTTTGAAATCACTCATGTCAACCCACTAGCTCTTTGTTCAGACTCTGGCCTGTTCTTGCCTGGCAATCGTCTCCGTGCTGATCTCATCCCTAAACCATTCTCTATCCTGCTGCTAAAACGATTTTCCACAACCACTTACACAACAACGTAAGAGACTTTCAACATCTTCCCATTACCTTTTTCTCTTTTATGAAGGTATTATTTACATACAATGACATTTACACATTTTAAAGTGTTTGATGAATTTTGGTCATTGTGTACAATCCTGTAACCACCACCACAATTGTCCCTCTGACCCCCACCAACTGTTCCTTTGCAGGTGATTCCCTCCCCCTCCCCCCACCTCTAGGCAACTTTATCAAAACGTTAAAAAACTCCATCAGTTATAAAGGTATAGGAAAACAAAACAAAACTAATAAAACTGGGGTGCCTGGCTGGCTCAGCTGGTAGAACATGTGACTCTTGATCTCAGGGTTGTGAGTTCAAGCCCCTTGTTGGGCATAGAGCCTACTTAAAAAATAAATTTATAAAAATTTAAAAATCATGGCGCCTGGGTGGCTCAGTTGGTTAAGCGACTGCCTTCTGCTCAGGTCATGATCCTGGAGTCCTGGGATCGAGTCCCACATCAGGCTCCCTGCTCAGTGGGGAGTCTGCCTCTCCCTCTGACCCTCTTCCCTCTCATGCTCTCTCTCTCTCATTCTCTCTCTCCAATAAATAAATAAAATCTTTAAAAAAAATTTAAAAATTAGTAAAACTAACATTTAGTACATTGTAATTTAGCACATTAGAAACATTAAATATTAAAGTGTTTTATTTCTTTGTAAAAAATTTATCAAGAATGGGGCACCTGGGTGGCTCAGTTGTTAAGCGTCTGCCTTCAGCTCAGGTCATGATCCCAGGGTCCTGGGATCGAGCCCCTCATCGGGCTCCCTGCTCAGCGAGAAGCCTGCTTCTCCCTCTCCCACTCCCCCTGCTTGTGTTCCCTCTTGCTATGTGTCTCTCTCTGTCAAATAAATAAATAAATAAAATCTTTAAAAAAAAATTTATCAAGAATAATTTGGATAGGGGCACCTGGGTGGCTCAGTCGGTTAAGTGTCTGCCTTCAGCTCAGGTCACGATCCCAGGGTCCTGGGACTGAGCCCTGAGTCAGGCTCCTTGCTCAGTGGGGAGCCTGGTTTTCCCTCTCCCTTTGCCTGCCGCTCCCCCTGCTTGTGCTTTCTCTCTCTCTCTCTCCCAAGTAGAGAGAGAGAGAGAACATGAGAGGGGAGAAGGTCAGAGAGAGAAACAGACTCCCTGCGGAGCTGGGAGCCTGATGCTGGACTTGATCCCGGGACTCTGGGATCATGACCTGAGCTGAAGGCAGTCGCTTAACCAACTGAGCCACCCAGGTGCCCAATAAAATCTTTTTTTTTTTTTAAGAATAATTTGGATAGTGCTTGCTCCCTTCTTGTCATGTAACTTGCAATATGGAGTAAGCAACTTTTCTATGCCTGGGTGAATTGCCGTATTTCTAAGTTCAATCAGGTTCCGACATTGTATCTCTTGTGCTTTCAATATGGTATAGTGTCTCCAGGAGTTCCTTTAGGGTGACTTCTTTGCCAGCCTCACTTCCTCTGGAATCTTTTCATCACGACCCCTTTCCCCATTTATGTTGATATGCTGTCTTCACTGAATTTCCCTGGCTGACCTCTGGAGGTGTCCCCAAGAGCAGAGTCACTGTTCCCACTGTTAGCTCTTCTTCTATAACTCAGGTGCTCTATTCAAGTTTCACTTTTACTTTATCTCTTTTTGCTTCTTTGCTGCACTTTCATCTTTGTTGGCCAATTCCTTCTATTACTCATTTTTTAAAAAGATTTATTTATTTATTTGAGAGAGCCCAGGTGTGCTGGGGGAGGGGAGGGGTAGAAGGAGAGGGGGAGAAGCTCAAGCAGACTCCCCGCTGAGGATGGAGCCCAACACAGGCCTTGATCTCATGACCCTGGAGCCTGAGATCATGACCTGAGCCAAAATCAAGAGTCGGAGGTTTAACTGACTGAGCCACCCAAGCACTCCTCTATTACCCATTTTTGTAAAATGTCATGTGAGTTTTATTGTTGAGATAAAAAGTCTATACTTTGCTGTTTGTGCAAGAACTGAACAGCAGATGTGCAACGACTGATAACTGATAGACTTGGAGAGAAGTGATGTCGTGGCCACCGATCGTATCCAGAGCTGTTATGTGCATAGAGATTTGTGGACTGAAGACCTAGTAGCAATCACCGTATGCAATTACTCCACACTGTGAAGTATGGTGACTGAAATTTGAATTATGTTGTTGGAGAACTGATGTTGCTTACCTAAACCATGGTAACTGAAATTCATGCACACAGGAACTGTACAAAGTGGGGGCTGCTTGTATAGACTGCTATGGGAAAACCTTCCTCTTAGATGCAAGTTATATTTAGCCACTTTCTAGAGTGCTTTGGAAACTTCAGACTGAAATGTTAAGCACCATGTTAGTGGAGGGTAAATAGATGCCATATAAGGAAAGGAAGCTCTAACAAGGTAGGGATTAGGCAGATCTTAGTAGGTTGCTCGGTGCTCAGCAAACAATTGAAACAACAAGACAGATCTACTGTGTGGAACCGTGACCAGTAATTACCGTTATTGACGCTGACTGTCCTTTTCGGATTTGCCCGAGAATCAAAGACTATAACATATCCAGGAATATCTAAGATATCAGTAATAGCCAGAATAGTGGAAAGTGCTTAATATCAGAACACTCTGCATGTAAGGAGCCATTTCTTGAGTCTTGTTTGCTCTGTTAATTTAATGAATTAATGGAATGATGATAATTCTCCCTCCTCCAGGGGTGAGGTTTTAATTATTAATTTTAAAAAACTGCAAGATCTCAGTGTTAATTGGAAATTTTCTTTAGGAGATACAATTAACTTAAAAGCCACTAATTTCTCAAGATAATTTTCTAGGAAGATTCTGAGTATCACACAGGTAGGAAGAATCTATAAATAAAATCTAAATCCCTTTTTATTTTATTTTTAAAAATTTTATTTATTTATTTGACAGAGAGAGATAGCAAGAGCAGGAACACAAGCAGGGGGAGTGGGAGAGGGAGAAGCAGGCTCCCCGCTAAATCCTTTTTTAAAAACTTGGGTCTTGGGGTGCTTGGGTGGCTCAGACATTAAGCGTCTGCTTTTGGCTCAGGTCATGATCCCAGCATCCTGGGATCGAGCCCCACATCGGGCTCTCTGCTCCGCGGGAAGCCTGCTTCTCCCTCTCCCACTCCCCCTGCTTGTGTTCCTGCTTTCTGCTATCTCTCTCTCTGTCAAATAAATAAAAATAAAATCTTAAAAAAAAAAAAAACTTGGGTCTGGGGGTGCCTGGGTGGCTCAGTCGGTTAAGTGTCTGCCTTTGGCTCAGGTCATGATCCCAGAGTCCTGGGAACAAGCCCTGCATCAGTCTCCCTGCTCAGTGGAGAACCTGTTTCTCCTCCCTCTGCTGCTCCCCTTGTTTGTGCTCTCTCTCTCTCTGTAAAATAAATAAACAAAATCTTTAAAAAAATAATAAAAAATAAAAACATGGGTCTGTTTTGCCTTGCCTCTCCCTTGACAGCTCTGCTGAAACTTCCTTGCTCTGTACAGTGGTGTAAGATCACTCTGTGCAACATTTGCTCTCTCTCCTTCACTTGGGGTCAGATTTGCGTGTCTGGTGAATGCTCCTCAGATTTCCTCAGTCCCCTCCACACTTTACTAGACAGCATCATTTTCCTTAATGAAAACCTCACATATTTCATCCCATCTTGGTATCTGCTGCTCAGTGCATCTGGACTGACACATCTTCCTAATGGCATTTCTATTTCTATTCTCATTTCTATTCTCTTAGTTTTCCAGGAGCCTATGTCAGCCCGTTATAAAATATGGAAAGAATGTGAAGATACTGGAATTTCAACCGTCTGGAAGAATTATACTCTAATCATAAAGGTTTGAAGCAAGCATTCCCATTAGAAAATACTATACAAATATAAAAAGACAAATATTTTTAAAAAGACAAATATAGAAAGACAGCTGGGTGCTTAGAGATTTGGGTAACATGGAGATGAGTAGTTCTATTTTTAGTGGTTCCCATACTATGTTGGTATCAAAATGACATGTGTGTGTTTAATGCAAATAACTGGTTTCTCCCCTCCACTCCCCAAGACCTATGGAAACAGTCTCCAGAGACGGGGCCCAGGAATATGCACTTTTTATAGAACTTCTTCTCTTTTTTTTTTAAGATTTTATTTTTAAGCAATTTTTCTACCCAACGTGGGGCCTGAACCCACAACGTTGAGAGATCAAGAGTCACACCCTCCACTCCAGGGACCCCTTACGGAACTTCTTCATGATTCTGATTTGCACCAGAGTTTGAGAATCATTGCTGTTTCCCCAGAGGTTCTTTTCCTGGGAGTAATAATCATTCAAAAGCTTCTGACCAGTTTTCCCCCTTCCTCTTAGTGTTGTGCCTCCTTTTCCTTGTGTCACCTGATCCTTTGTAACCTGAGATTTTTAAGATAGCTGAAGTATGGGAAAACTTGGCTTTTCAGGACTCATTTGTTCTCAAAAAGCTATATATACATCTAATTGTCTTAAATGCAAAGGTAAATAAGGATGCAGAATCACATCTTTATTTAACTCTGTCTTCAGATTTCCACACAGATCTCTACGTCAGATTTTCCTAAGATGATGCCCACACGCATGTATTTTCAAATAGTTCATGCACACCACTGGTGCTTTACTTTGAACACATCCCGTTCTAGAGAAACGGTTACTCTGGGTTCTAGAAATTGACCCATCTTCATATCTCTTCTCAGAGATTGCCACATTTAGGGTCTTGAGAGAAGTGGAAAAGAAGAGACAAGTTCTAGCCAGTTTCTATGTTGACTGTTAGATCTAGATGGATAACTGATAAGGCTTCCAGACCACCGACTGTTTCTGAAGAGGAGGAATGGAAAGTCACCAACTCAGTAAACAAGAAGCAACAGTTTTCCAGAAAACTCGTATCTTGCACAACAAATATTCCTAAATTTAAAAGCTTTTAAGTTACTCAAATAAAGTGTGTATAGTTCCTTTTTTTAAAGCGTGAGCTCTCACATTAATTTAGTCTTTCATTGAGGGGTACCATTTTCAGTGTATTTGTTAAGTTTTATTTTAAAGTAATTCACAATGGCTTGATCCCTTTTAGATAGTGAACATCCATGATAGTATTACTACCAGAGCAATCTGCCTTAAGCAAGTCTCTGGTTATGACACTCTGTTCAACCACCTTCTGTGGTTTCTTATTGCCTTAGGTCAAGCACAAATCCCTCACTACGGTTATTTCAGACCCTGTGCAATATGTTCCCAACCACCTTTGTAAGTTTTGCTCCCTCAGCTCTCCTACGTGTGCTCCATTGGGCCTGCTTTCTGTTTCCACATGTGTTGTGGCCTCCCGCTTCTGCACGTCTGCGCCTCCCATGATTGTGGAATACCGTCTCCCAGCATCTCACTGTAGAATCGGGATTTTACAAGTACAAGTTATGTGACCGCCATAGTTTCTGTTCGGGCACCCACGGCACTTTACCGCAATAGGCCTCATGGTAGTATAATGTGAGGATTTGTCATACCTGGTTATACTAGGTTGAACACTCTTTCAGATCAGGAGTCATTTCTTATCCAACCTTTAGGGTGCAGGGACCAGCACACTGCATTACCCAGCTTGTTCAGTTAGGTTGAATAATTTCAAACAAAGCCTCCAACCAGTGGTGATGGAATCAACAAATGCCTTGAGACTCTTTATTTAAAAAGAAGTATCGGTTCTTAAAAAGTATCTGATTATTGAGAATAATAACTATAAATTTATTATTAGGGTAGTTGGGTGGAAAAACAAAAAAAGGAAGACCAACACTTTGAGTACCTACTGTATACCATGCATTATTTTGTCTTTTATCTAATTCATTCATTCATTCATTCACTCAACAGATATTTACTGAGTACCATCAGCACTCTGCTAGGAGATGGGAAACAAAGATAAAAAGCCACGATTCCTTTTCTTAAGGACCTAACAGTCTAGTTACAGCAAGTACATCAATGAATTCAGTATAGCATGATGGAAGGGATGGTAGATGAACACACAAAGTGCTTTGGAAACACAGAAACTAGGTAGATAAATTCAATGATCTTGGTAGACAAGTCTTTTCAGAGGAAATATTCTTGAGGTGAGCTTTGAAACATCCAAAATCAGCTGGATACAGAGGTAGTAAGGGCATTCCAGAGAGGGAAAACAGTAAGAATAAAGAGTATGCATGGCAACATGCAACAGCACAATGCATGGGGCACGCATGTAGGCTATGGCAGGAAATGAGCTGCAGAACTAGGCAGGGGCCAGGCTATGAAAAGCCTGGGAATGAATTTGGGCTATTCTGAAAGCTGGAGGAAATCCTTGTAGGCTTTAAAGCAGGAGAGTGCTTGGATCAGATTTGCCTTCTAGAAAGACATTACTGGCAGTGATTTGTAGGATGCTGCTGAGGGAAGACAGGTAGGCTAGTTGGCATAGACTAGTTAAGATGCTCTTGCAATCATCTTGGAGGGAAGTGATGAGACACAAAACAGGGCTGTGAGAATGGAGAAGAGAGAAGCAATGAGAGAGAGGAAGAGTAGAATCTATGAAGTTTGGAAATTGTTTAGATGTGGGAGGGGGTTCAGAATGAGGGATCTAAGATTATTCCCAGGATTCCGCCTTGGATGATGGGGCAAATTATAGAGAGAGCAAATGTAATCAGTGCCAATACCAGAGTGAGGAAGTGAGGCACTTGTCTCAGGCATAAATGAAGGGGGATTCACAAAAATTCAGTAATCAAATAAATAATAATACATTTTAATGCACTATTTTAAAAATCAAAATTAATGCAAATCCATGATGAACCAAATATCAACATTTTTTAAAAAGATTTATTTATTTATTTTAAAGAGAGAGAGAGAGAGACAGAGCGAGAGCGTGAGTGTGTGGGGGGTTGGGGAAGGGCAGTTGGAGAGGAAGAGAGAGAATCTCAAGCAGATTCCACTCCCTGCTGAGTGCAGAGCATGATGCGGGGCTCGATCCCACGACCCTGAGATCACGACCTGAGCCAAAATCAAGAGTTGGCCACTTAACCAACTGAGCCACCCAGGTACCCCGCCCCCCAAATATCAATATTTTTAAGTAAAGAAAGACTCTGACTCTCTACTTATGTAACCGTCTTACCTCACCCTAATCCTTGCCCTGAATACAACATCCCTACTAAGAAAGGTTGTTAAGCATTTTTACTGAGAAAACTGCAACCCAGAGAGGGAAAATACTTAGCTGAAGGTCACACAGCCAGCAAGTGCCAGAAGCCAGAGGCCCAACCCAGCTTGTGTTGGATTACATGGTGGTGCCTCCCCTCTACCACAGGACCCTTGCAGAGCTGAGACATCCTGTGGGAGGTGCTGTGAGCACCTGTGCTGTTTTCGTTTATTTGCTTTCACTTTTAGCAAATAGTGACTATGTCCATAAGGAGAGATGTCCCCAAGCCCCCTTGTCTTAGAGTTGAGTTTAGCAAAGAAAAAAAAAAGGTAATTATTACGAGATACAACAGAGAGGTAATATTACAAGCTATCAAGAAAAAAAGAAAATGTTTAAGAGCCAGTCTGGCTCAAATAACAAACATCAAATCTTGAAGTTTCTGAAAGTGTGGAATCAGCAAATAGAGAATTGATTAACTGAAATGATGACCCAAAGTTTCAGTACACGTGCGTTAAGGATAGTCACTTGGAATCAATCTAATTGGAATGAGTGAAGAATTCTCTCAGGTTCCACCTTGCCACTAAACCTCAGGGACAGCTATGGAAAAAAGGTAATCTTTCCTAAAGGTAGAGATTTTGAGTTCTTAATTCAGACATGAGCCCTGCCAACGCCTTCTAGACGGAGCTTCACTCTGAAGGCTGCTATAGAAAAACCCATTTCAAGTGGCTCTTAGTAACAAAATTCCCAGTGCTTGACAAGAGCCTACTCCGTGACCTAGACAGACCACAATTTTGAGCCCATAAAATGATAGCTTTGGTCCACTGCAAAGTTCTGTGTAAAGGTACAGAATGTCTCTAGACCTACATTTTTCATATTTTTTCTTCTCTTGTAAAGTTAATCCACTGTATTGTACTAACAGGTTATTGCTGTGAATTAGCTGTATTTTTGTTTTCCAGGATGCCTGTTGCTTCCCAAAGTTAATATAAAAACAGCTTATATCATTGGGGAAATGCACATCAAAACCACAATGGGCTATCACCTCACCCCGGTCAGAATGGCTAAAATCAAGAACACAAGAAACAACAAGTGTTGGCCAGGATGTGGACTGTGCACTGTTGGTATGAATGGAAGTGGCTGCATCCACGGTGGACAACAGTATGGAGGAGGGTCCTCACAAAATTAAAAATAGAGTTCCCATAGGATCCAGCAATTCCACTACCAGGTATTTACCCAAAGAAAACAAAAATACTTAATTGAAAAGATATATGCATCCCTAAGTTTATTGCAGCATTATTAATAGCTAAGATATGAAAGCAACCCAGGTGTCCATCCATAGATGTATGGATAAAGAAGATGTTGTGTATACATACAATGGGATATTACTCAGCCATAAAGAAAGAATGCAATCTTGCCATTTGCAACAACATGGATGGATCTAGACAGCATAATGCTACGTGAAATAAGTCAGTCAGACAAAGACAAATACCGTAGTGGAATTTAAGAAACAAAACAAATGAGCAAAGAAAAAAAAGAGACAAACAAAAAACCAGACTCTTGAGAACAAACTGGTGATTGCCAGAGGGGAGGGGAGGTGCTGGGAGGGATGGGTGAAATAGACAAAGGCAATTAAGAGTACACTTAGCATGATGTGAGCCCTGAGTAATGTACAGAATTGTTGAATCACTATATTGCACACCTGAAACTAATATAACACTGGACATTAACTATATTGGAATTTTAAAAGTTAAAAATAACTTATTGGCAACTTGCTTGCTTAAACCCAACAAATGAAACATTGTTAGTGCAGCAAATGTTTTCCCACAGATACATTTAGCTTTTGAGCCCAGAGTCTGCAGAAGCACTGTGACTTAATTTCTGGAAAATATGTTAAACAAACTCAAGAAAATCTAAGACATATAATAGGTTAACATATATGTAATGGTTAATGCCATTAGAATCAAATGATACAACTAAATGCAGTCGTCTTAACTTGACCAGTTGTTAAAATGGCTTTTTTTTTTTTTTTGGAGTATAGTTGACACACAGTATTACATTAGTTTCAGGTGCACAACATAGTGATTTGACAAGTTTATACCTTACGCTGGGTTCACCACAAGTGGAACTACCACCTGTCACCATACATGGCTATTACAATATCTTAAAATAGCTTTGAACTTGTAAAATTCTGCCTCTGGAGTTAAGATTACAAGGTATGAACATTTTTCAGTGTAATTTGAACCAATCTAGCCATTCATTTTGGATTAAGATCGTCTTTCCTATCAGGGAGAGTTTCTCCTCCTTCGAGTACAATTGTAAATTTGTTTTTTATGAAATGTTTCGGCACAGAAGAATGTATGGAGTATAATGTAAACACCTCTTCACCCAGAAGCCCAGATGAAATAATAAATGTGGTACAAGGTACAAGGAAGGCCTCCTGTCCGCCTCCCCATCCCAGTGCCCCCTGCCCACTGAGCATTGTCATCAGTCCAAGTGGTTCCTGCCACATGTCGTCCCTCCCAAAGCTTACACTCTTTAATGCCCAGGAGCTTTGGGACATGGATAGGAATACCCATAACTATTTAAACTTTAATATTCAGATTGAGTATCACTTAAAACTAAATTTTCTGAGCATGTAAAGATCAATTTAGGGGTGCCTGGGTGGCACAGTCAGTTAAGCATCCAGCTCTTGGTTTGGCTCAGGTCAGGATCTCAGGGTCATGAGATCGTTCCCTCCGTCAGGCTTCCCACTCAGCAAAGAGTCGGCTTGAGAGTCTCTCTTCCTCTTCCTCTGTCCCTCCCCCTGCTCATGCGTGCCATGCTCTCTCTCTCTCTCCCCCTCTAAGATAAATAAATAAATCTGTAAAAAAATCAATTTAATTAATTCTCTTAATTTAAACTACGATTGCAGACATATGTATTAGTATTGCTGATTTTTAAAAACATTTCAAATCCTTCAAACAGCTGATAAAACATACACAAATGATTATAAAATGTATTACACTGAAGTTATTTCTGAGACATCAACAAAATGGCCCTCTCCTATTTCTTCATTTTTTCCTGTACTTGTTTTTATACTGTTCTCGGGCTATAGCTATTTTTACTTCAATATCTTTCTAGGGTTTTCATTTCGTTATTTGGACACTTTCCCAGGCTTGCAGTGATCTTAGCAGACCCAAAAAATATTCCCCAAGCCAGACCATTTATGAGATGGGGCTTATCAACTCATTCTTGGTCAGAGCACAGGACTTGATGTGAGTCAAACCTGAGACCCTGGGCAACAGGGCAGAGGTATAGCTTACAGTCAAGCTCCATGTATCAGCTCCACTTACTAGTAAAACTTTTAAGATCATTTTTAGCATATGCTTGAGTGTTTTCACAACTTGGTATACTTCTTCAAAATGGTTTACTTTTAAAACCCTGCTTGACTAGCGTTAAATAGCATGTTTTTCCATGATGATATTTCCACCTCGTCTGTTACCATTATTAAAACCATATTTATTCCTTTTTGGTGTTTCATTATAACTAGTAGGACCAGCAAGAGGTTTAATTGCCTAGAGGCATAGTTACCTTTCCTTTAGGACGTTTGGCTCCTTTATCACTGTTGAACTTTTTTTCTTTCTGTCTTTTGTATGACTACCTGTAGTGATTCGATGTCAAGCCCCTTTCTTCCCCGTTTTTATGTATGACTGCCAGAAACGAGTAATCCTTCCTGTCCTTTGTACAGCCTCCACAATTTCTGGGACTTGTCACAGTTGCTTGTATTCACTACTTTTACTCACACAGATAGAAGCAAGTGTATACCCACACTTTATAAACATGCATACATTTAATGAAAGAAAGCACACACACTTTTCATTTATTAAAATCGATACGAATAAACCATATCCTCTTCTGTTTACTTGTTTCTGTGCTACAATTACCTTTTGTATAATATATGTTAATATGTCTTTTGGGGTATTGTAAATTCATGGCCTTTCATAGATTCAACTTGTCTTAATTATATTAACAATAACATTTATTGTTCGCTGAGGCTCTATTTCACAGCAGGAGACTGTTCAAGCAAGTTTCTTTGCCCTTTACGCTTGCTTCTGGAATCCCTAGAGGCATTCTTGCTTTTTGGCAAGATGTCATGTTCCACAACCATCCTGATTTTTCTTGTCCCAAGACGTGGAATTAGGTACCCTGCACGAGCCTGTTCTCCTTTTGGGGAAGAAGAGTATTAGGGACCAAAAGTTGTGATGAGTAAGTGTGCTGCTGTTGTGTTTGTGGTGAGAGCAAAGGGAATGGTGATAGACCTAGAAAATATGTCTTTTTTAAACCTAGCGTTCATACTGATTCTTCCATTTTAACATAGCATGTGACTACTCTACTCTCCTTTTCCTATAGCAGGGACTTTCATCATTGTCTAGGTGAGAAAAGCCATAACCGGAGCCGAAGGCAGACGCTTAACCGACTGAGCCACACAGGCGCCCCATCTAACTGCTAAAAATTCTATTCACTAAATCTGTCCCTAGGAAACATGATCTCCTCCAAAGTGACACATTTTGACTTATTATTCTATTTAATGATATCCGTGCATAACTGAAGCCTTCTGAGCTCTCTGAGGCTGAAGATCACCTCCAAACTCATGAGTGCTGTCCAAGTTGCAATAACCATGCTTTATTTTCACTCTGTTTTCTTGGGACCCTGGGAGCACAAGCAGCAAAGATTTTAACTTGCTCAAAGAGGATTCTGCTCCATTTAGGGGCTAGTGTTGTAACAATTTGGGGTTTCTGGTTTTTGTTTGTTTGTTTTAAAGATTCCATCCACTTATTTGATAGAGAGAGAAAGTTCACAAGCAGGAGATGCAGCAGAGGGAGAGAGAGAAGCAGGCTCCCTGCTGGAGCAGGGAGCCCCAGGTGGGGCTGACCCCAGCACCCCCAGACCACGACCTGAGCTGAAGGCAGTTGCCCAACAGACTGAGCCACCCAGGCGCCCCAATTTGGGGGTCCTTAATCATCCTAAAACTGAATGCTCTGAGTCATTCAATTGTTTCTTTCATAACATTAAAAATTGAACACTTCCATTTTCAGAGCATGCAATTCACTTTTATTGGAATTTCTTGGGTAGTCTCCAAATCCTCAGGCAAAGCGACTTATCTGAGAGATCCCAGATAAGTCTGTACTTGAGCCCTCCATTTCTGTGAGCTGACCAAAGTGGGGGTTCTACTCAGTGTGACCACCCACATTAATTGAGTTTTTATCATACACTCCACCCAAAGACATATAAAAAATAGAACTTTGGAATGAAAACCATTTGTTTCTTTCTTTTAAGACACTTCCAAAGGCTTGTCTAGTCTTTCAAAGCCAAGGATTCAGTTCCATGCTATACTTCTTCTAAGATGACCAGTTCGACTCCCGCGTTCCGTGGGAATGGGAACAGTCCTGAGATGACTTATGGTTTGAATCTGGCCTAAGAGAGATCAACAGTGGCCATGAGGGTGTGTTTGTTCTGTGGTGGGGAAGAAGAGGGGGGAAATGGAGAGGAAGGAGCAAAATCAGGAAGTAGTAATACCACAGACTTCCAGATCTGCCTCTAGGATGACCCCTTTGACAACTCTGAAACAGAATCAGAATCCCAAGGCAGGAGCTCTGTTCCCAACCAGGGTAGGCTGGTGTGTATAGGCTGACCTGTGGCTCATCTCACTTCATTCTATTCCATATCAGCCCAGGCAACTGCTCTCAGTAAGACTGCATCTTTCCTGCGATCAAGTACTGTGACTATCTGGGACGCATTTCTGTGTCATGTTGGAAGTCTTTAGGTAGCAACTAGGACAACAATTATTTCTGACGTCAAAGAAATCACGCTTGGTGATCATAAACAAGTTTCAGCATTTAATTCCTTTGGTATCTCCAGACTATGACCTTCTCTTCCCTTCATTCATTCCTTTACTAATTCATTCATTTAGCAAAATATTTATCAAGATCTTCTTGCATATATAGCAGTAATTAAGAAGCTGAGAGATTATAAGAGCAAAATGTATTCTGTGCACAGGCCACTGCAGGTATTATATAGTGTGATGGACCTACAATTTAGGACAAGTTTTGAAATAACAACCAGTATTCATTATCCAGAAGGAAATATCTCCGGAGAGAAGGCTAATAACATTTGCATAGCACTTTGGTTTACAAAGCGCCTCCCAGGGCATTATCTCTTTCAACGTTCACAGCTGCCCCATAAACTCAGTCAGTGTCCTTGTCATTCCTATTTTGTCAAGGAGGAAATAGAGGAGGAGGAATGACTTTCCAAGGTCACACTGCCAGGGAGGGGCAGGACTGAGTGATCTGACTTGAAGGTGAGTGTACTTAGCTGTCTCACACACACCAGTAGAAAACCCACCACGATGAGTTCAGGGGGGCCCAAAGAGCTTCTCAGCAATAGACATTTTCCTTTATCCGACTCTAGGCTCATCAAGTCATTTTTTTTTTTACTATGAAGTGTAATTGACATACAATGTTATATTAGTTTCAGGTGTACAACATGTTGATCTGACAAGTCTATGCGTTACTCAGTGCTCACCGTGATAAATGTAGTCCCTGTCCGTCACCATACAACATTATTACAATATTATTGACGGTTTTCCCTCTGCAGTATGTTTCAGCTCTGTGACTTACTTATTTTATAACTGGAGGTTTGTACCTCCTAATCTCCTGCACCTATTTTGCCCATTCCCCCCCCCACCTCCTCCCCTCTGTCAACCACCAGTTCTCTGCATTTAAGGACCCTTTCTGTTTTTTTGTTTGCATTTGCTTTGTTTTTTAGATTCCACTTACAAGTGAAACCATATAGATTTTGCCTTTCTCTGACTTAAAAAAGAATGAGATCTTGCCATTTGTGACAACATGGATAGACCTAGAGGGTATCATCAAGTCATCTTTTGATCAGTAATTGGGCCTCTTGGAAGAGGCACATCTCCAGAAGATAATCGTTGCACTCAGGACCGGCTTCATGGATGTCCGACCTGTGGAGCTCTACAGGGCTTTCTGTGCTAGGTCTCTCTCTTGGTGTAAAGCTTTACTGTCACAGTCTTGAATTTTTGTAAAATAATTTTTTTAACAAGTGGCCCAGTATTTTTTTTTAAGATTTTATTTATTTATTTAAGAGCTTGACAAAGAGAGAGAGAGCACTAACAGGGTGAGGGGGAGAGGGAGAAGCAGACTCTCTGCTGAGCAAGGAGCCTGATGCGGGACTCCATCCCAGGACTCTGGGATCATGACCTGGGCCTCAGTGAGACGCTTAACCGACTGAGCCACCCAGGCGCCCTGGCCCAGTATTTTCATTTTTCACTAGGCCCTGCAAATTCTGTAGCTGGTCCTGACTGCACAGACG
Source organism: Eumetopias jubatus (assembly GCF_037043125.1). Classification (NCBI taxonomy): domain Eukaryota; kingdom Metazoa; phylum Chordata; class Mammalia; order Carnivora; family Otariidae; genus Eumetopias; species Eumetopias jubatus. Next base: position 4,609,387 of record NW_028274814.1, on the reverse strand, counting down.
GTGGCTACCAGCTCTGCATGGGTCTCTGGGTAATCAACCAATGCCTTGGGAGTTTAAAGGGCATATGGGATTTGGAAATGAGGACAGGAGAGGTTGTGGAAGACAGTCTTGCTGGGGGAAAAACTTTGGGAAAGGAAGAGGGGTGGAGCATCCAAGGCATGCTCTCAGGAGTGATACAATCTTGCAAGCTTGCTCCCTTTGGTTCATAGCAAAATACCAGCCGGTCTATATGCTTATTCCTTCCATGTCTCCAAAGGAGCCATAATTGATCCTTGGCCAACACCTAGGAATGTGGTCGGTGGGATCTTTTTTATGTTAATGATTGATAATTTTGTTATATACATTTGGAGCAATAGACCATGCTGTACTGGTTTGTCAAGTTGTTACTCAAAAATCCCAAGAATGATGATGAGTCTTGATTTTGGTTGCCATGGCTGGTTATGTAGTAGATTTTACCTATGTGACTGCCCCCGGTAAAGGCCTTGGTTTCTGATGCTCAGATGGGCTTCCCTAGGCAGAGACATTCCACCTACGCCCCGGACTGATCTACCAGAGAGAAAGTGCTCCTGTATGGTCTTAGATGGGGAAGGACATCAGAAGCCTGCGCTGAACCTCTCGGGACTCCACTGATGCACATCTATTTCCTTCTGCTTTTGCTCAGGATACTTTGCTGTTATAAATTTTAGCCCTAAATATAACCTGCCATTGAGTCTTTGGCAAATCACCAAACAAAACACAGTCTTACAGAAACTTCAAACATAGCCCCAAAATGTGCTATTTTTTTTGCTTTTTTAATCATCAGAATTATGTGCTTTTATGGAATATCCTCATTTAATAATACTAAAAACAAATAATGACAATATTTTAATGATAAACTCTAGTCCCAATAAAGACTTTTCCTTAAAGCCCTTTCTAAATTTTGAAAATTTTTCCTTTTACTGAAGATTTTGGAGCATCTCCTTGAATTTGAAATGATTTTAAAAGACTAAGAAAAAAAAGAAAGAAAAGAAAAACAAACCAAAAATCAACAACAACAAAAAACCCCTTATATGATCCAGATGCCATTTGACCATTTGGAGAGTATCTTTCATTTTGGAGACATGTGCACTTGCTAAAATAGACTTGGAACAGCTCACAGAGCACATGCCTTTGTGTCCTCTTGGATTGACTACTGCCATTCTTTCTTCTCCAACATTCCAGAGGTACTGACTCATAGATTACAAGTGTTTCAAAACTCTATCACATGCATCCCTGCCAACCATAGCTCAGTTTTTATATCTTTGCAAAAACCTGGCCTATAATGAGGTCTTAGGTTTATTTTACAATGCATTTAGCTAAAAACTACAGTTAAATTTCCTTTACATAGCATTTGTCTGTATATGTACTTAGCTCTTACAGTATTGATTAAGACTCATACAATGAAAAAATTTAAATGCATATTTATTTTCTATATCTTTTTTTTAAGATTTTATTTATTTATTTGACAGAGAGAGACACAGCGAGAGAGGGAACACAAGCAGGGGGAGTGGAAGAGGGAGAAGCAGGCTTCCCGCGGAGCGGGGAGCCCGATGCGGGGCTTGATCCCAGGACCTTGGGATCATGACCTGAGTCGAAGGCAGACGCTTTACCATCTGAGCCACCCAGGCGCCCCGTATTTTCTATATCTTTAAAGTTAATTTCTTTCATTCTATCTCTCCTGGCCATTAAGGATGATCTTGTTTATATTATTCATATGGTTATTTTACCATTTAAAAACTTTTAACTAAAATCTTTCATTGAATATTAAAATATAGTTATATACATAGTTATATTCTTGCTTTGTAGATTATTTGTTTCCTAATCAGTTGACTATAATGTTAAATATCTGTAAACTAAATATAATCTTTATACATTTATCATCACAACTGAGGTTTGTATAAAACATTCATTATTTTACTTGATCTTTCAACCAACCTAGGGGTCAGGCATTATGAGAGATAAAGGAAATTGTCACTGTCATGTGGTTGTTCACTGGAGATACTGAAGTTCATCCTGTTGCCTCAAAGCTCAAAAATCTTCAAAAGTTATCAATTTTTAACTGAGTCAAGTTTAAACTTTCTTATGCTTTTTTTTTTTAATGTTTTTCAACATCTTTTTTTTCTGGCCCCCATCCAACTACTTGACTTCATTACTTACAGTTTCCTGACATGGGCATTTAGCTCCTCATGGTGTGTAGAACAATGCTGAATACATAGTAAGGGCTTAATAAATGCACGCTTACTGATGGATTTTTTTTTTACTGATGGATTTTTAAAGATAAAAACAAGATGTTCCCACAGACTATCATCATTAAGATGAAACCTTGAGGCTATTATAAAAAATACTTATAAGAATAATTGCAAAAATTGAACTTTGACTAAATATTTGATTTTAAGAGATTATTGTTACTATTTTTAGGTGTGATAATGGTGTTGTATAGTATTTATTTATTTATTTTAAAGATTTTACTTATTTGAGAGAGAGAGAGAGAGAGAGCACTAGCAGGGGGAGGAGCAGAGAGAGAGGGAGAGGGAGAAGCAGGCTTCCCGCAGAGCAGGGAGTCTGATGTGGGGCTCAATCCCACGACCCCGGGATCATGACCTGAGCTGAAGGCAGACGCTTAACTGACAGCCACCCAGGTGCCCCAGTGGTATTGTATTTATGTTATTTTTTTTAAAGATTTATATATGTATTTGAGAGAGAGAGCATGAGCAGGAGGGGCAGAGGCAGAGGGAGAAGGAGAGAATCTCAAGCAGAGGCAGGGCTCGCTCTCAGACCATGAGATCACAACATGAGCCGAAACCAAGAGTAGGAGGCCCAACTGACTGCACCACCCAGGCGCCCCAGTAGTGTATTTATGTTAAAAGAAATCTCTGTATTTGGATTGAATTGTGTCCCCCACAAAATCCGTATGTTGAAACCCTAACTTCTGTGGGACTGTATTTGGAGATGGGGCCTTTAAGGAGGTAATTAAGATTCAATGAGGTCATAGGGTGGGGTCCTAATCAAATAGGACTGGTGTCTCTACAAGAAGAAGAGACATAGGAGTGCACCAGAGGAGAAAGTCATGCAAGGACACAGTGAGAAGCCAGCTATCTGACAGTTAGGAAGAAAATTCTCACTGGAAACCAGCCGGCCAGCATCCCGATCTTGGACTTTCAGCCTCCAGAACGAGGAGAAAATAATTTCTGTGGTTTAAGCCATCCGGTCCATGGCATCCTGTATGACAGCATGAGCAGACTCTTTTTTAAGATCTATTATCTATCTATCTCTCTGCCGTCTATCTAATGATGGGACATCTAGAATTTGCTTCAAAATAATTTTTGGAGCAGATGGTGGTCTAGATGAAACACTGACAATTCTTGGACCTGAGTACTTGGCAGTTAATTACACTGTTCTTTCTACTTCTTTTTATCTTTGGAAGTTTTCATTTGAAATGTTTTTAAATTTTAGCAAAAATGAAAAACTAAATGCAAAACCTTGTGGCTGAGGAGAGGCTGTAGTTGTTGCCAGGCCAACAGCATATGGTGGAGGGTCAGGGGTTGGGTAGGAAATATTTGGGGGCTTTTGGCTTCAGGAACTTTTTTAGGACTTACTTGACTCTAGGAGTTCCTTTTCACAGTAATTCTCCAGCATATCTGTTTAGAGGCCTTTCTCCTCATTCTATCCAGCCAATTAATTATGAGACAGAATGGAACTGGCCTGGCATATCAGTAAAATAGTTCGATACTTGAGAAGTCGGTCAGAAAAGCCATTTTACAAAAAAAAAAAAAAAAATCTTTGCTCTGCTCTGTCATTCATGCTTGAAGTGTCCTGAACTTCGGACACCAGTTAATATGCTGCCCTCAGTAAAAATCACAGACACCTACACAGGGCACAATCACACATGGCATAACTTCGCTTCTCCCCTTCGGGGCCGAAGTATAATCTTGTCACGTTTGTATAGTTGATTGCTTTCATGCTGACATGCTCCACTTCTGGGCAGACTGATAACAGTTCCTTGAGGATTCTTTCTACCTCCAAGTGTTGAGATTCCCCAACTTATTAGGAACCAAGCATCCCGCCTACACACACACACACACACACACACACACACACACACACACACACACACGGCTGCTTCCATGCTCGCCAGAGGGGGATGGGAGACTCCACAGTCCCTCTTGCCACTCTGCCCTCTGCCACACCGCCTCACCATGTCACAGCTGAAGGCTTGCCTACCACATCATCCCATCTGAAGAATGGGTTTACAGATGATTTTTATTTTGCTTGTGTGTACTTTCTAATATTTTCTTTAATGAGCATATATTTATCATGAGATTATAAAGGCAGTGTAAGGAATGCCTGGGTGACTCAGTGGGTTAAGCATCTGCCTTTGGCTCAGCACATGGTCCCACACTGGGCTCCCTGCTTGGCGGGGAGCCTGTTTCTCCCTCTGCCTGCCGCTCCCCCTGCTTGTGCTCTCTCTCTCTCTCTGACAAATAAAATCTTAAAAAAATAAAAGTCAGTGTAAAACTAATTTGAAGCAAATAAATAAACATAAAAGTCACAGGCTCTGATGGCCCTTAGCAGGTCCAATGAAGTGCCAAGGTGGGGGTTCCTTGGCGGAATCAGACAACTGGAGAAAAATGTTTATAAAACATGTTAGGAAGACAACAAAGAATAATGTCATCTACGTGGATATTGCTGGGCCAGGTATAGACAAATGACTTCACTACTATTTATAGATCAGGTTGGTAAGATGTTCACAAAGATAACCCCATGTTAATAAAGACAACTCATGTGATGTTTGATCTCTTTTAAACTATAGTTCCCTTAAAAATAGTTAAGATGATTTTGACATGAAATGATCACTCCATTAGAAAGTTCTTTTTCTTGTTTTGTGTCCACGGGTGATGGCCCATATGAAGTTTAAAGTCTTTCACATCCATCAATGTCACTTTCCTAGGCAGGTCTTAAAAAGAAAACAAGAGGTTTCCAGAAATACAGTGTGAAGTACTCTCGAGCTATGCTTGGTAAGCAAAGGTTTCTATAAAACTTCTCTTTATAAATAAATTATAGCTACATAGAAAACAAAATTGCTTGTTGATGAAAAAGAATACAAAGTCCAACTAATGATGGTGTCAAAATTCATATTCTTTTTTTTTTAAGATTTTTATTTTATTTTATTTATTCATGAAAGACAGAGAGAGAGAGAGAGGCAGAGGGAGAAGCAGGCTCCCAAGGAGCAGGGAGCCCGACGCGGGACTTGATCCCAGGACCCCAGGACCATGACCTGAGCCGAAGGCAGACGCTTAACCATCTGAGCCACCCAGGTGCCCCAAAATTCATATTCTGGATTGCTTCTTGACCAAAGCAAAAATAAAACAAAGGATAAAAATTTGATAAACTTCCTCAGGCAACTTTACACATGGAATCTCTTTCAAGTCAAGTTTTCAAGTTTCATTTTTTAAAAATAGAATCTTGCTTTGCCTTTTTTTCAGTGCATTCTCTTCTTTTTAAACCTAGTGTTTTGGCTTTTAAATTCAGTCCCATGGACCATGAAAGAGAGTGGAGGCCCAGAATTTGTTATCAAGTGGATCAGGAAACTGCTCCTTTTTCTTCTTTTCTAAATAGCTGAGGATTGTGATTCAACCAAACTGAAAACAAAACAAAACAAAAAAACAACACTCCACCTAAATAAAACATAAAGTTTCCTTCACATCAGGTTTGTTTATATTACCCTTAGGTACTCCCTTTAATGTGCCATAACACTGAAAGTTCTTAGGGATAAAATGCGATTTAACTTGAGTTCTTAGGCACATGACAACACAGAATGCTCCAGGCATTCGTTGTCAGGAGCAAAGAGGTAAATTTTGTTCCCACCGCAGAGGCTCCACCCCCCAAGGTGAGGCATTCAGTGACTTGGACCCCTGGGAACCAACAGTCCTGAGGCCATGGTGTCTCTGCCTTCAGTACAGGGAACAATAGTGATTACAGCTCAAAGCAGAAGGCAGCACGTCCAAGGAGCCGTTGCGTAGGACAGAGAGAGAGAGAGAGAGAGAGAGAGACTATAGGGCTGTTTTTGTTCATTAATCTTTTAAGCTTATGGGGGCCAGGTCTGATCCCGTTGGAAGGCTTGTCTCTGGGTAAGAGTGTGTGGAAAGTTGCCCAGAAATTAGAGGACAGAACCCAGAAGTTTGTAGCGACGCAAAAGCACAGATCATGAGGGGATTTTGAAGGCAAAGGCTTGAGCTCCATTGTCTTACTTTATCCTTCCTCACTAGAAACCCCCAGACAGAAAAAAAAAATTCTTTGAAGTCTGACAAAGAGGGAGGTAGCTCTTGATCAAGCTGGGATCAAACTGTGCCTTGAAGTCATCAAGCTGCGGGCCAGGACAGGACTTTGAAGGGCACAACTTGGTGCTTAGATATTTAACATGAAGAAGAACATTGAAAAGAAGGCAAAACACTACTGCTTCTATTCAATGTTACATGGAGGCATTATTTTATCTCTTGTTCTATCTAGAAATATGGACTTACATGTCATTATGATGGGGGATAGAAGTAGAAAAATGTTCACCTTTAGTCCAGCAGGCTAACCCAGAGCCTACATAGTTTTCATAAGGATTAAATAGGAGCTGGTTGCTACATTCTTAGAGGGTCTCATGACTGCCTGTAAATCTCACCAATTATTGAACTGAATGATAAGCACCAGAGAAATCTCGCAAAAGTAGTTTTACAAGTAGAAATTTGAAGAAGACATTTATGGTCTAATATTCCCCACACGTCCCCTTGGGTACTAAGCATATAACCACTAGCTTCATACAGTGAAAGTGCATCTCTTTCTGCCTATGGGTCTTATCCCGTGCCACCTAAGTAAATTTACTAAGTTGCACTGTAAAACATCTCGAAAACTCTTTTCTTTCTTTCTTTCTTTCTTTCTTTCTTTCTTTCTTTCTTTCTTTCTTTCTGTCTGTCTTTCTTTCTTTCTCTTTCTTTCTGTCTTTCTGTCTTTCTGTCTTTCTGTCTTTCTTTCTTTCTTTCTTTCTTTCTTTCTTTCTTTCTTCTTTCTTTCTTTCTTTCTTTCTTTCTTTCTTTCTTCTTTCTTTCTTTCTTTCTTTCTTTCTTTCTTCTTTCTTTCTTTCTTTCTTTTTCTTTCTTTTGATTTTTTTTTAAGTAGTACCTACACCCAATGTGGGGCTTGAATTTACAATCCCGAAATCAAGAGTCACATTTCTACCCACTGAGCCAGCTAGGCAACTCCCCACAAGAATTATTTCTTTTTTTTTTTTAGATTTTATTTATTTATTTGAGAGAGAGAGAGAGAATGAGAGACAGAGAGCACGAGAGGGAAGAGGGTCAGAGGGAGAAGCAGACTCCCTGCCGAGAAGGGATCCCGATGTGGGACTCGATCCCGGGACTCCAGGATCATGACCTGAGCCGATGGCAGTCGCTTAACCAACTGAGGCAGCCAGGCGCCCCACAAGAATTATTTCTTGACCATCACACTCAAGGATCCCGAAACAATCAGAGCTGCCTCCTTTGATTTAAAATAATGATGTGGGCACAAGCTCTTTGTGGTAACCCCTAGACTTGTCAATGTAACGATAATTTGTGTGAGGTGTCCTGGGAAGTTTGGCAGTCTACTTGGTGAGGAACTGACCTTCTGGGTCAGATATTCTAGTTTGGTTCAGCCTGGTACATACTTATTAAGCCCCGAAGTTGCTTAGGTGCAGAAGCTGGCTGTGGAGAGAAAGCTAAAAGATTCAGGCTGTGATTAAGGTGGGATTCAGGGCCCGGGGAGGGAAGGAAGGACCCAAATATGCACCAAGCAGGGTCAAGATGGTGCTGGCAGCCTTTCAGAGGTTGGATTGCTCTTTCTTGAGATCCAGCACCATTTCTCTCTTTGGGCTCCAGAGGACACTCTAGTGTCCTTGAATAACCTCTTCCTTCTGCTTTAGCTAGTCTAAGTCAGGGACCTAGCACTCCAACCAAAAAATCCTGACTAAACCGGTACCATTGTTTTCTCTCATCAACAATCTCATCAGGGCCGCGGGGTGGCTCAGTCAGTTAAGTGTCTGCCTTGGGGTCAGGTCATGATTTCAGGGTCCTGGGATGGAGCGCCGCATCGGGCTCCCTGCTCAGTAGGGAGCCTGCTTCTCCCCCTGCCCTTCCCCCCAACTCGTGTTCTCTCTGGTTCACTCTGCTCTCTCTCTCTCTCTCTCTCTCTCTCAAATAAATAAATAAATAAATCTTTTTAAAAAAACAAAAAGAACCATTCTGTCTTCTAAACTACTCCATTAACCCCCCCATCTCCTCCTCCCCATCCTTCAGGGATTCTCAACAAAGGCTGTGTCTCCAGGACACTTAAGACAAAGGTCTATTCAACAATTTAGCAGAAAAGGCAGCTTCCCGAGGCATTTGCATGAGTAAAGAAAATAATTGTATGAATTTTTAACATTTCAAATCTGTCTGTGTTGCTAGTAGACACAATCTCGATGGTATCCCTTAGTTCCCAAACTTGAATTAAGAACATGCTTTTATAGCCTCACCTCTCAGCTATTGTATATTTCAACATCTGTCATTTTCAACTTGATCCCATTAATTTATACAGTGAATTTAAAAAAAGTTTTAAGTGATCATAGTTTTTTCTCTTTTTTATTCTTCAAGGTTTTATTATGTATCAAGGCCACACTCTGGTTTCTTATTCCTCAATTCCTATATTTCCCAGGGCTTTGACTATTTGCTTTTATTTGCTGCTGAAGAGAAGCAGAATATGCTACCCCAAAATACGCCATTTGGGCATATTTATTATTTTGAATTAAAGTTGTTTAAGAAGAGCGCCTGGGTGGCTCAGTCTCCCTCCAGCTCAGGTCGTGGGATCAAGTCCTGCATCTGGCTCCCTGCTCAGCGGAAAGCCCGCTTCTCCCTCTGCCACTCCTCCGGCTTGTGTTCTCTCTCTCTCTCTCTCTCTGACAAATAAATAAAATATTTTAAAAAAAGAAAAGTCGCTTAAGAAACAACTGGTGTAAGAAGGACACTCTGACCCTCTTTTGTCCCCCCTAAAAGCAGGAAATAAATCTTCCGTGTGAAAGGTACCATCCCTGATGCAGGAGGATAAAAGGCATCCTTGTCATCAGAGAATGAGAATTCAGGGCCAAGAAGGCTGTGTAAACAAATCTTACTTTTTCACTAATTTACTTCCCCAAGCACAAATGTCTTTGTCTTGTCGATTCCTCACAAACGCATCATTTCTTTGTTTAAATGTATAAGAGCTGCCGGTTTTGATCACGTCTTTGAGTTGCATATTTTTGTGGAGTTCCCATATATATGGCATTAAATTTGATTTCCTCCTGTTAATCTGTCTTATGTCAGTTTAATTATTACATGCTTTTGTAAATATGCTTTATTAAGAATGCAGCTCACAATGTGAAGATTCAACTCGAAAGTTGCTGTATAAAACCAGCACAAGTTTAGCCCAATCTATTTCCCAGGCTGATGGTCAAAGCAGGATCATTACTTTAACATGACCAAACATTGCCCAGCACTTTCTCTGAAAGGCAATAAAAAAATAAAAGGAACTTGCAGCTTCAAACCAGCCAGAAGTGCTTTGCTGAGATCCTGAAGACCCAGCTCTGCCTGCTTCAGATCCAATCACCAGTTCCTAGATGCCTGCATTCCTCCTGAGTGTATGATCCAAAGAGGTACGTCTCTGTCTCTTCCAAGCAGATGTTCTGCTGTGAGTCCAGGTACCACTGAAGAGCCCGCGCTAGCCTGTCCATACCGAGTAGGTGCCCATTAGTATAAGCTTCATTGAGAGCTTTGTTTCAGGAGCTCTCACCTTGGTGGCCTTGTGGGCCCAGACTGCTTTTGCCTAAATGAACTCTCCTTGCAAACTGGATTCTTAGCCTCTCTGATTCTCCTACGACACTCAACATATTGGCCCGCTTTTCTGCGGTTGCTTTTTCTGTGGTTTCTTTTTTCCTTCTCCTGCTTGTGGTTGACCACCCTAGCTTTTCTATGTGATTGGTGAATGGTTTTCAATCACTTATGTTCCTTATATGCTTGCCGATTGATATATGAAGGTCGTCTCCCCTGATAACGTTCTAAATTGCCTGTGGGAAGGAAACCCCTATGCGTTCTTGGTACCTTTCTATGACAGCTTGCACAGGGCTTAATTAAGAGGACACGACTTTCCAGTGGAAGAAGTTATGGGATAGAGAAAGAATACAGAAAAACTTTTTAATTGTTAAAAAACAGAGATAGCTAGAGAGGGAAAATAGGGGAGGAGGGAGACAATGACAGTAAGAGAAAAGAGAAAAATACTCCTTTGTACCTTGACCCACTGGAATCCTTTCTCATCTGAGAGTTAATCTTGAATCTATTAAGTGCTGTGTCCTACTAAACAAAATGTCTAAGGTTTGCAGGGATTTAATGAAACCCACTTTAATTTCTATGTGAGCATTGATTGCAAAGGGCCCCCTTTCCCTTCAACAAGAACTGAATCATTCTGTTCAGTATATGTTCTTCTCGACACACACGTTTGGTAGCAGGGTATAGGGGCATATATTAGATAGTCTCTCAATATATCTCATCCCTGTAATATTTTTTAAAAGTGCAATGTGGATATATAAAGTACTTTCTACTCTCATGAAATAAAAAGTAAGCATTAAATTCCTTTTTTAAAAAAATATTTTATTTATTTATTTGAGAGAGAGAGTGAGAGAGAGTGGGAGCGGGGAAGAGGGGCAGAGGGTGAGGGAGAAGCAGGCTCCCTGTGGGAGCCCGATGCAGGGCTGGATCCCAGGACCCTGGCATCATGACCTGAGCCGAAGGCAGACACTTCACCGGCTGAGCCACCCAGGCGCCCCTAAGCATTACATCCTTAATTGTTTTTAAATTCAATTTGATATTTGTTGCAGTAAGTGTTTCTCATAATTATAGTTATATACATTATATAACAATACATACAATGTATACAATATACAGCTAGAGCTAATATAATCGCTCTTTACTTTGTACCTGTGTGTTGCCTACGGTTCCAGATATTCACATGCTAAAAATGCCAAGTGTCAGAAAAAATGCCAAGTGTCATTTCTCAAATCAGTAAGGCAATTTGGAGATGATTGAATTTGATCTCTTACATGTAATATCAAAAGCAGGTAAGGGGCGCCTGGGGGGCTCAGTCAGTTGAGCATCTGACTCTTGGTTTCAGCTGGGGTCATGATCTCAGGGTCTTTGGGTCGAGCCCCGCACGGGGCTCTGCACTCAGCAGGGAATCTGCTCAAGGACTTTCTCTGTCTCTTCCGCTGTCCCTTCCCCCGCTCACACTCTCACTCTCTAAAATAAAGAAATCTTAAAACAAACAAACAGGTAAGGACATTGACGTATTTCTTACAAAGATGTGGTGAAAAATGGGGCTGGCTTCCTCTTTGTACCAATGTGAAAACACCAGGCCTTGGCCTCTATTCAGAATCCAGCTCGTGGCTCTGGATCAGTCAGTTATTTGTCACTGATATGCGTGTAAGGCTCGTCACTGTTTATTCAAGATGTTTCACACGGTCCACCTCACCCAAGAAAGCACTTGCAGAAATCAATACTATTTGGAATAACTGTGAAGCAAGCTAAAGACTTGGATATAATTTTCAACCTAAGGAAACTTCTTTATCAAACATTCTAAGTTATTATTTTTCAATATAGTCAGATAAAGATCTTTTCACCTATTTAAGTTCATTCAACTTTCCATTTTTTAAGTTCAGACAATGTTTATTTCTAAGATGTATATGGATATCAAGGACTCACACTGAAAACACGCAAGGAAAATAACGAAGAAGGGAAAACTACAAAGCTGAGGCCATCCCTGAATGCATCGTTAATGGAATACCTTCTTTTCCAACACACAAGTCCTAAAGAGTTCTAGCTCCAGGTCTGGAGGTAAGAGAAGGAAGTTGATCAGACGGCTCTACCAGGAAGTTCATCAGCAAATAAGGTTATTTTACTAATACTTACATGTACCAGAGCATAGGCTTTGGCTGTATTTCCTGGGTGTGTAGATGGATTGGGTAGAGCTAGATACCTTTTTTCCTCAGTCCCCATTGTCATCTAAGGTATAATATGTAGTCCTTGACAAGGCTCCAACTCAAGACTTTGAGCTTCTGGGCAGAAGGGTCTGGAGCGTACTGTCCGTTACTATAGTCACTAAACACATGTGTTGTTTACACTTCAATTAAAGAAAAACTTCAGTTTCCAACAGCCACATTTCACATGTTCCATAGTCACATATGGCTAGCGGCTAGTGGCTAATCCACACTAATCCACACACTGAAGATTTCCAGCATCACAGGAGGTTCTATGGGACTAGGTCCTCGGTACTCGGAGTTTGTGAACCAGCAGCTGTGGCATCAGCCAGGGACTTGTTAAAAATGCAGATTCTCAGTTACCTCCAGGTCTGCTGAGTCATAATCTGCATTTTACTAAGACTCTTAGGTAATTTATGTACCATTCAAGTTTGAGGTCTAGACCAGGAAGGAAACATGCCCCCAGGTTGAGAAGGAGAGAACTGTATCCAGGTTGCACTCAAAAGGTGCAGAGTGACTTCCTATAAGCATATGGCTCATTAAAATGAAACAACTGACTGTTGCTTCCAGACATAATGTAACAATTGGGGTCTGCACCAATCCTTGATCCCTGCATGCCTTCCTCTTGATGCCCTCATAACAACAGCCAAATATTTATTAAGCTTTAACTCTGAACCACACATTTTTCTAGGTGCTTCGTGTTTTTATGCACAAATCTTTACAAACAACCCTCTAGGTGGCTTCTATTGTTCATCTCATTTTACATCAAGCAAGAGGATGTCTTCAGGCCACTGGTCATTCCTGGAAAGCTACAGCTTTGGGGGTTGCTCACCAGGTAAGCTCCAAAGCCAGTGGGAAGGATCACTTGTTGGTTGTGTGCTTCTCCTGGTTCCATTACCTCCTTAGGAGGCACCCCAGTTCAGGTTTGCTGGAACCCACCGTGAGGGGCTGGCCTGGCAGACACCACGTTTCCTTCCTGTTTGTTTAGCTCATCCTATGGCTCAGCCCTCTTTCCCCAAATCCCCAGGAAGAATCGAAGAGAGATAAAGGGCTGTTGTTAAACTCGTGCCCAAAATCCTAATGCAACCTGTCCCTCCCCGGGAATGCAGGCCCCGCCTAGACCAGCAACAAAAGAATCAGCTGTTTCCTGCCCAACCTAAGTGGTTCTGGGAGTCACCACTTCCCCTGCCCCAGCTAGGGCGTGGGTCACCCCCACCCCCCCACCCCAGATCCCTTACAAAGTGCTCAGGCCCGCCTGTTAAGTCTGGAGAGCCAACTATTTCAGGATCTCCTTCCAATCTCATGAATAAAAAATGCCTGCACTTAAAGTCCCAGAGTGCTCACAAACAGACCTGAAACTAACTCCGTTGGCCTCTGGCAGACACCAAACTACCCTCGTGCATTAAGCCCAACAAGAGGATTTGGGGCTTGCCAGGGCCTTGCCTCTCAGATGGCTCAAGAAGCATATGAGTGAAGCCAGCTGTCAGCATCAGCCTCCTCTGGTTATTCAGAATGTCCAATTTTGTGACACAGTGCTGAGAACCAACACGACACACCACCAAGGACACCTTTTAGTTCCTCTTCTCCAGTACCCTTCTTTGCCCATTTTAAGTAGTAAATGCTAAATTCTGGAAGGACAGAGATTGTGTATCCGTACCACCATGGGTGTCTGGCAAAGCACTCTGCGTGCAGTGGGTGCTCAATACATGTTTATTAAGGGAAGAAACGCAAATGGATGCGGACTCCAATTATCACTATTAGTAAGCGATAGCCAGTAAGAGCAGCATGATACTTTGTCGTTCTCTGGGACCCTTTTCCAATGAACTTCAAGTAGATAATAAATGCATACCAGTCTTATTTGATAACAGGAAACACTCATGTTGAGTGAGGATATAATTTGGCTACCACCAAACTGGGCAGAATAAAATTCAATCTTTCTTGTTCTCACTTTGAAGCTCTATTGCTTGGGAGCACCTAGGATCTAAGAGGAAAAAAAATATCATAACTAGTCACGGGGGCCAATGACTTATGTCCATCCGAGGGGGACCCGAGAGAAGCAGCTTGGATTCCCTCTGTGTCTGCAAAATTTCTTAGGGGGCAGATGCAAGGCCACAGGCAGGGCCTCTGGCATCTGTGTGGACGGCTGCGTTTTCCTTGGGGCCCCTGAAAAGGAAGAAAGACTGGGAAGTGGTCATGGAATAAACAAATGGAAAGCAGGAGGCAACTTGGAGAGGCACAGGCCAGGGCAAGTCTCCCCGGTGCTCGTCTCTGTCTGGACACAGCCCTAGAGCATTAGTGAGTGGATCTAGACAAGGGCACTTATCTTAAATGTTTGCCAACAACTTCATACTCATTGGGAACCAAGAGGAAATATTTTAGGGAGGAGCCCATTACATCATGCTCGCTTTTGCCTCCTTCTAGCGCTGAGTGCTGAGCCCTTTAGTATTGCCCGGCATTCTGCAAACACCCACGTTTGGCTTTTTCCTTCAAGCCAGTGAGATGGAATCAATGGATTCCTTTATGTCCAAATAGGACTCTGATCCTCCAACGCCTCGTTAAAGAACCAGTGTTTTTGAGAGTCCTTGTGTTTAATGGGTCATTATATAAAGACGGGCTTTCCCTAAATCCCCATGGAGAAAGCCATTTGCACCGTTGTCTGGGACGTGGGTGTCATCAGCCCAGGCTTGGAGGAACTGCCTGTGAGTGAGGTCTCTGACAGAGACGACAGAGGACTTTCTGCCTCGGAGGGAAAGCAGGGCTTTGCATGATGGCTCACAGCTGACTTGGAACGTTGATTTTATCAATGTATTAAAAGGAGTTAAGAGCGTAAATGGTGAATACCAGGAGCCACCATATGTGGCACTCAACTTTTTTTAAGTCCTGAGGATGACAGCATTCCCTTCCTTCTTTCACCCCAGGAAGCATCAGTCTCCTCCTCTGTGTCCCTGTAGAACTCATCTCCAGCTGGGAGGAAGGAGGGACTACTACAATTAAATCAGAAGCCCTGAGTTTGAATCCTGATCCATGACTTACTAGCGGTGGGGCCTTGAGCAAAATATTTATTCTCTGAGCCTTGGTTTACTTGTCTGTAGAATCAAGCTAATCATAAAATTTCTCTCAAAGAATCATTATATGGGATCTCAAGCAAGAAGCTAGGCTTTCAACAAATACTTGATGACAGAATTAATTATACTGTGTCATAATTAATTTGTCCCAATTCCTCACCTAGAATGTAACCTTCCTGCCATGATGGAACGGGTCTTACTCATCTCTGTATCCCTGACACTTAGCAAGTGCCCAGCACATCACAGGTGCTGAATAAATGTTACTGAATAAATGAATGAATGAGACATGTAACTCATGTCACTACTAAGGCAATGAAGCTGTCCAGGATTGTCAAGTGCTCCACTGAGCTGGAGAGCGCTGTAGAGAGCTGGACGACCAGGTGTTGGAGTAACTGATGAAGACAACTAACCAACACGTAGGTAACAGTCAAGCCTTCAGTCACCAGCTAGCATGAGCGAGAGGCTAGACTGGAGAATGTGCTCATTCCTCCTGCTCACTCTCCCTGTGGAACAGAGCCAAGTGAGGGTCCGATGTATCAGTGCAGGTGGGGAAATTGTCTCACTGCAGAGGGAGCCCTGAGCACAAGTTTTCCTGGAGTTTTATGGACCCAGGGCTGGGCTGGGGCTGAGGAAACAAAGGGAGGAGGACTGAACACTAAGTCGGCATAGAGAAAAACTGTCTTCAGGTTTCCTCCTCTCTTCCTCTAGAAGGAAGTCTTGGCAGAGTCTCCTGAGGAAGGGCTCCGTCAAGGCCTCCCTGATAAAGAGGCCTCCAGATGGAGGTGCCTGGGCTAGGGATGCAGATGTGTATGAGAGCAAGGCTGGCGAGGGGCCCGAGGCCTTGACTGTAACTCCCGTCTGTGTGTAGGGAGGTCAGCTTCCCCCTGGAGAACCGGCAGGCGAAGCCTTTGTAATCGCGGGTGGTCAGGCCTGAAAATCGCACGTAGGTGTTTGCCGAGAGCTCGACTCCTCATCTGGTATGTTCCATCTGACAGGTCAAGTAGCTGGAGACACAGAGACTTTCAATGACTTGTCTAAGCTCACTTGGTTTGGTGGATGCAGAGCTCCTGATTATTTCACACTGCACTAGAAACGGGTAGGTGAACACTTGTAACCCTTAATATTATGGGAAGTTGTTCTTCTGCTTTGGGAAGTTGGCAGCCCCGGCCAGAATGAGTCGTAACTTCCGAAGCCCGTTGTGGTAGGCAGAATTTTGACCCCATGACCTTTGCTCTTGGTGCTATACCTGTGAATACACTACATTACATAGCAAATGGACTTTGGAGGTATAATTAAGGTTATTAATCAGTTGACCTTCCTGGAAGGAGATAATTCTGGATTATCTATCTGGTGGACCCAATGTAATCCCACGAGCTTTCAGGACAAGAGGAGAGCAGAAAGTCAGAGAAATGCAGCAGAAGGGGAAGTCAGAGAGAGTGGAAGCATGAGAAGGAGTTGATGCTCTGGCTTCGAAGATGGAGAGAGCCGTGGGCCAATGGAGTAGGTGGTCTCTGGAAGCCGGGGTGCCCCCCCCACCCCCAACGGACAGCCAGCAAAAACTCAGGGATGTCAGTCCTGCAAGAGCATGAGAAGGAACTGAATTCTGCCAACCACGTCAATAAGCCTGGAAGCAGATTCTTCCCCAGAGCCTCTGGAAGAGCCCAGGCAGGCTAACCCCTTGTTGCAGCCTTGGGAGACCCTCAGCAGGGTATCTGGTTAAGCCCACATGGACACATGACCCACAGAAGCTGTGAGATAATAAATGGGTGTTGTTCTTTTTTAAAGATTTTTATTTATTTGTCAGAGAGAGAGAGAGCACAAGCAGGGGGAGCAGCGGAGGGAGAGAGAGAAGCAGGCTCCTCACTGAGCAAGGAGCCCGATGTGGGACTCGCTCCCAGGACCCTGGGATCATGACCTGAGCTGAAGGCAGACGCTCAACAACTGAGCTACCCCGGCACCCCTAAATGGGTGTTGTTCTAAGCCAGGAAGTTTGTGGTCATTTGTGACAGCAGCGACGGGGAACAAACACACGGGTTCGAAAGCACAGAAGACCCATCATGTCCACTCTTGCTCATCATCCCATTGCCGCTACTCCAGACCTGGGAGCCACTCCCTCAGGCAACAGGTCCTGTGGTACTCTGTGGAAAATGCTGTTGTCAGGCCCAGACTGGACATTCCTGAGTGCAGCTCAAAGTTCACTGTAAGCTTGTGGGTTAGGAAGGCACTGGGACTATTTTTCTGATGCTCAGTATCTTTATCTTTTCGTCTGCCTGTGACATACTCAGTGGAAGGCTTTCAGGTCAAGGAACTAGGGTTGCCAGCTAAAACACGGGACACCCTGTTAAATTTGAATTTCATCTTAAAAAAAAAAACAATTTTTTAGTGTGTCTCCAGTATGATGCAGGACATACTTAAATTAAAAAATATAAATCATACATATACAGAGCTATATACTTTAAAGTCTGGCAGCCCTACCAGGAGCAGACGTTAAAAATGAGAGTTTTTGAGAGTAAGCAGAACTGACCAGGAAAACAGTAAGTCGTGACCTAAATTTGATCTGGCTTCCCTTTTCTGGGACCAGTGCCCTTTTGTTCCTGCCACAACCAAATCTGATATCAGGAAAGGATTTTGTGTCAGATGCTCACACATCAGTGGGCATTTTTGTCTGTTTCTCCAAACCTCTATTCTGATGTGGAATGAAAGACCTCGCCTGCTAAAAGGAAGGTTGGGTTTCAAATGAGCAGGTGGGGTGATGAACCTCAGTCTGAGTTCCTTCCCGAGGCAGGAGGAAGGGGGCAAGACATCTGTCTTTGGATCCTGGCTTTGCTGTTCTCTGCTTTGTGATTTGGAGTAAGTGAATATTTCTCAGTATATTTGTCCTCACCTATAGTACATTTACCTTCAGGGTGATTACGAAGATTGAATTAGCCCATACACGTAAAGTATCTAGCATACAGTAAATGTTTGGTATGTATTATTTATCTTTCTCCTCCCTAGCCTCTGAGCTAGTAGCCATAGGTTTATTCTGTGTATAGGCAAAGATGACCACATCAATCTAAAACCACCTATAGGCATCTAAATGCCAGCATGTAGGGTTAAAGAAGGGAAGACTAATATAATACATCTATACAAACCATTTATTGGACGCTTATTATAATAAAGGTTGAATACACTTATAGAAAACATATTATGTGTTAATGATGGTTCTGGATGATTTATACATATTAATTCACTGAACACCTGCAACGGCCTTATGAGGAGACACTATTTTTATCATTTTCACCCCATATGGGGTGAAGAAATGGAGGCACTCACTGAAAGGTCAAATAACTTGTTCTAGTTCGCCTGGCTAGTAAGTGGTGGTAACAGATTTTTGACCCAGGTGATTGGGTCCAGAGTCCCCGCCATTAACATATAGTGTGATATTAGTTTCAGGGGTAGAATTTAGTGATTCATCACTTACATATAACACCTAGTGCTCATTACATCGCATACCCTCCTTAATGCCCATCACCCACTGACTCCATCCCCCCACACACCTCCCCTCCCACAACCCTCAGTTTGTTCCCTATAGCTAAGAGTCTCTTAGGATTTGCCTTGAAGGAGGATTTCTATAATCTTTCCCATTTTACAGTTTGACCAGCACCTAGGAAGTGGCAGAGTCCCTCTCTGAGAACCAACAGTAAGACAGTATTTAAGTATTCAAAACATTTGTATCTTAATGATGTTATACTCGAGATCATTAAATTGTGGACGTTTCATCCCCGAGAGGGCGAACGTCCCAGGTACTCTTGTGCGTCAGAACAAGAATGTCTCCCTGCTCAGGAACGGTCCCCTGGGCTCTCAGAGCAGCTCCACCCAAACCCTTGGGAAGAACCTCCTTCCTGGTCTTTCCCTGAAGCCCTCTTCTCAGCATGAGGCGTGATCACCCCTGAAATAGAATCCCAGTGGAGAGGCTTTGTCCAACTCCTCTGATGCAGCACTCTCTGTGTTTTTTTTGTTTGTTTGTTTGTTTTTTTGGTGACAAGCGAATCAAGTTTCCATTAAAAACACTGATGCCAAAAGGAGGGGTGAAAAAAAGCTCCAGCATCACTTTGGAGGGTGATTCTTTGTCTTCATTCTGGAGCCCAGAATGGAAAGTTGGCAGCTCAGCCTGAAAGATGAGAGCTCATCAGGCAGTCGCATGAGTAGGAGATAAAAACCACAAAACCGGGGGCGCCCGGGTGGCTCAGTCGTTAAGCGTCGTGGGATCGAGCCCCGCTTTGGGCTCCTGTTCGGCGGGAAGCCTGCTTCTCCCTCTCCCACGCCCCCTGCTTGTGTTCCCTCTCGCTGTGTCTCTCTCTGTCAAATAAATAAATAAACTCTTTAAAACACACACACACACACACACACACACACACACACACACAAAATGGGGAGCAACTCGTTGAATCTTAACTGTGGATGGGCGGGTGGTTGGGTGGGGGATGGCAAGAGGCCAGCACCAGGCTCGAATGCAGGGCTCAGCCTTTCAGGGTGGGAATCAGATTGCCTAACCATGACGTCATGCGAGCCATTCCCACGCCGTTGGCCTACTTTTGAAATCACTTAGCAATGGATGCTGAAGCCAAATTTGAAATAAATTACTATATGACTCAGACTGTTAATCTCTGTTTTGATAACCCACATGCAGTTATTGGTATTTTAGCTTACATTTTGTATGAAAATATCATAATGTATTGCCAAGGGCTCCTTAATTCACCCCCTACCTCAAGAAAATGTCAGTTGTGTCCAGGTGAAAATGCATATTCTCTTGCATTTGGGGAAAATGGCAAGAATTCCTCTTCACCAGAGGGCTTTGGAGAAGTTAAGAAGGCAGCCTCGAGAGTCAGACCCATGGTCAAATCCTGGCTGTACACCCTAGTGTCCTCTCTGTAGGTGGCTGATAATCACCCACTTCCTGGGCTGTTGCAGTGACCGCAGAGATAGAAAGCTCTCGCAATGGGGCTCTGTAGGTACACAACACATGCAGGCAATTGTATATTTATGTTTGTATTTGTAAACACACAGTTCAGAGCAAAAAAACAAATATGAAGAGGAAGTCACCAGTCCTGCTGGTTATTATTTCCTATAGGTGTGGTGCTTTCTAGTTCCCTGTAAATAATAAAGCTCTGCACACCTGGGAGGCTCGAGGAGGTGTGTAGAACTCTTCTACCCAGACATTTAACCGGAGTGATGCTGGTTTAGAAACAGCATACCAGCCTCCTCACGGAGGACTCTGGGATCTACAGTCCAGGAGCATTTTCTTTCTCTGTTACAAGCAACTGTGCGATGCAAGTATTAAACTTGAGCTAACACCAGAGAGCTTTCCAAGTGTCTGTTTCCTTCAACCACAAAACGCTTGCATTCCACCACATCATCCCATTCAGTGTCTCCCTTTCACTGTTATTTTTCTGCCTATAATTCCCTGATTCCTGAACTGGTTTTTTCAATCAGCTTTGTGTTATCTGAAAATTGGTCCGTGAAGTGAAAACAGTTTCCTACGGTTCTCACCTTGTTTTTCCTCTAACTGGAAATTAAGTCATTCATGTTCATCATCTGTCTTCAGCTTGCTAGAGGTTTCTGAATGTCAAAGGTAATTTGAATTTTCACAGTTTTTCAAACCTTCAAGAAGCTCTCGTGGCTCTTAGCTCAAACACGTCCCTGAAAGCTGTTATCAGTTCACCTGCTGGGTCTGGAGTAGCTTTGGCCAAGAGCTATGATTTGTCAGCCCTGATGTTTACCGTCCTTACTCTTCTAGGTAATGTTTTATGTCCGTTTGGGGTCTTTCTCTCCTTTAAAATCCTATCATTCTTGGGGTGCCTGGGTGGCTTAATTGGTTAAGCATCCACCCTTGGCTCAGGTCATGATCCCGGGGTCCTGGGATCGAGCCCGATGTTGGGCTCCCTGCTTCTCCCTCTCCCTTTGCCTGCCACTCACCCTGCTTGTGCTTGCGTTCTTTCTCTCACTGTCAAATAAATAAATCAAATCTTTAAAAGAAATAAAATAAAATCCTATCATTCTCTCACTTCGATAATCCCTGCAAGACAGCTGGATGCTGGATGCTCTGTAGTGGACATGAATACAACTAGGTGACTATCAAATCATCCTAAATACCCCAGCAATTGACCTGAAGACTGGCAGACTGAACTCCACAACTAAAGGTAGACAAGAGAAGAGGCCACATCGAAGAAGGTAGGAAGTGTGGAGATGTGGCTTGGGAGAAAGTAGACCAAGGCAGCTGTGGTGGGGAGGGGGCTGCGGTCACCGAGAAGGGCGAGAGACAGACTAGCACCAGGGGAGCCCGCACCAGGGAGAGGAATCCCCAGAGCAATTGGCTTGAAAGCAAGAGGGGCTGAATTTTGGGAATTCTTGCAACAAGCGGGGCTTAAAACCTAGAGTTTTAAAGGTCAGAGTGCTTGGCTCTGGGAGAAGTTGGAGGACATTGGGGCTGCTCTAAGAGAGAAGGCAGACAAACAGCCCATGGGCAAAGAGTGTGAAAATAGTGATCTAAAGAGCACCTGGACACACAGTGGGCTGGTTATTTGTTCGTCTCAGAGCACATCCCAGAGAGACAGCGCTCAT
Source organism: Eumetopias jubatus (assembly GCF_037043125.1). Classification (NCBI taxonomy): domain Eukaryota; kingdom Metazoa; phylum Chordata; class Mammalia; order Carnivora; family Otariidae; genus Eumetopias; species Eumetopias jubatus. The sequence goes on along the minus strand of NW_028274814.1, from coordinate 4,587,643 downwards.
GGAGAGACCCTCTGGGAACAAAGGAACTGGCCAGTGTCGTTTCCCTCTCCTGACCCTCAGCATAAGCGCAGGGCCACGTGTGGGAAGCAGCACAGCACTAGACACTCACTACCGAACTTGCTACCCCAAGCCCTGCCTCCCCTCCCCTGCACCCCCGTGGAACCACCCCTCCCAGTCACACTTGCCTCAGTCCCAGCGCCGCAGGTCCCCTAGCCTAAAAGACTGGCCCAAACCCCTGCCAACACCACATCTCTCAACCCGGGAGTTCTGTGAGGCCTCAGTTCTAGTGGCAGCAGTGACAGGTTTCATTTCACAAGCAGACCAGAGCACCCTTCGTTAAAACGTACCGAATTCAGGCCAGGGACCAAACACTGCCCACAACAGGCAAAGAGAGTCTCTGCAGAGGACTGGCCTGAAAGACACACATTGGAGACACTCCTGGAAGCGCCAGGCCCTGGGGAACAAAGGACACTATCTAGCAGGGCACTACAGGACCTCTTCTTCTTCTTTTTTTTTAAGATTTATTTCATTATTTTATTTTATTATTTTTATTTCATTATTCTAGAGATAATGAGAGAGAGAGAGAGAGCTTGTGTGACTGGGGAGGGGCAGAGGGAGAGGAAGAGAGAACCTCAAGCAGACTCCCTGTGAGCATGGAGCCCAACATGGGGCTCAATCCCATGATCCCAAGCTGAAACCAAGAGTCGGATGCTCAGCCGACTGCGCCAGGACCTCTTCTTCATAAAGTCTTCTTCATAAAGTCATTACCCTCAAGAACAGGAGACGTGGCTGACTTTCCTAACACAGAATAAGGCAGAGACTTAGCCAAAATGCCCAAACAGAGGAATTTATCCCAAATAAAAGAACAAGATAAAGACCCTAGCCAGAGAGCTAAGCAAAATGGATATAAGTAACATGCCTATTGGAGAATTTAAAACAATGATCATAAGGATACTCACTGGACTTGAGAAAAGAATGGAAGACAGAGTGAGCCCCTTGACACAGAGATAAGGGGCTCTAAACGAAATGAGAAACACGCTTGATGCAATGAACAGCAGGATGCAAGAAGCAGAGGAATGGATGAATGACCTATAAGACAGAGTAATGGAAAGGAATCAAGCTGAACGAAAGAGAGAAAAACGAATTATGCAAAACAATAATAGACTTAGGGAACTCAGTGACTCCATCAAATGTAATAACATTGTTTTTCTCTTACAGATAAGGCGTTGTCTCTCTTTCCTTGTTTTCAATTTTTTCCCCTTGTCTTTAGTTTACAGAAGTTTGACTGTGATGTGTCTTGGTGTGGATTTCTTTGGGTTTGTTTGTTTGTTTGGGATCTCAGATTATTGAATCTGTCAGTTTATGTTTTTGGCCACATTCAGTCATTATTTCTTCAATACTTTTCCAGCCTCATTCTTTTTCTCTTCTCTGACTATGATGACACAAAACTTTTGGTATCTTCCCCCAGGTCTCTGAGGCTCTGTTCATTTTTTTTTTTCCCCAGTCCATTTTGTCTCTGTTGTTCAGACTGAGTAACTCCTATTGTTCTACCTTCCAGTTATGAATTCTTTCCTCTATCACGTATCCTACTGAAGCATCCAATGAGTTTTTCATTTTGGTTATTGTATTTTCAGTTCTAAAATGTCCATTTTGTTCTTTATACCTTCTATTTCTTTGCTCAGACTTTCTATTATTTCATTTGTTTACAGTGAGTTTGTAACTGCTCACTGAAGCATTCTTATGATGGCTGTTTTAAAATCCTTGCCAGATAATTCTAGCACCCGTGTCATTTAGCTGTTGGCATGTGTTGGTTCTTTTCTCATTTAAGTTGATGTTTTCCTGGTTCTTGGTATAATGAGTGATTTCCAGCTGGAACCTGTACATTTTGGGCATTACATTGGGGAACTCTGGATCTTATTTAAATCTTTTGTTTTAGCAGGTCTCTCTGACACTGCTTTACTGGTAAAGGGTGGGCTCGGCCTCATTATTGCAAGATAGGGATTGAAGTTTAGGTTTCTCACTATACCTCCATTGACACCTAGAAAAGAGCAACTCCTTGTTACTGCAGAGCAGGAGTGAGATGTAGGCCCCCCTCTGGCCTGATCACTGATACCACCCTGAGTGGGAGGCACAGGGATGCCTTGTTATTGCCTATGTCTCCTTGTGAGACCGCGTATGTCTCCTGATGAGGCCAGAAGGGGGTGGCCTCATTACCTCTGAGCAGTGGGGAAAACCTGGACTTTCCACTCGGTTTCCCTGACACCTCCCAGCAGATGTTTCTTTCCTGCCCACCTCAAAAGGGTGACAGTCTATCTTCCCCACTCCGTCTTCGCTGGAGGGAGGGAAGGTAGAGTCATAATTTTCTCTGTGGTCTTTGGCTGGAACAGAGTGGTTATCTGCAGCTGTCTTGCTAGGCTTCCCCTTTCCTGGTCCTTTGGTGAAAGAGAGCAGGCTTTTCTTGAATTTGGGTTTTTTTTCTCCTGCTTCTATCGGTGTTTCCATGTTATCAGTTTTTCAGCACCCAGCCTGGGATCATGGGGCAAAAAGAAAACCCAGGGAATGCACTCCTTGCCATTCCTCATGTCCAGAGGTCCTTAGTGTGACTGCCTTCTCATCTTTACCTCTTAAAGTCGCTGTATGTCTCACATGTAACCTCTGTGGTTTTAGCCATAGTTGGTGAAAGGAATAGGGAAAAGGCTGTCTACTCCATCTTTGTGGAAGTAGGAGTCCTGCACTTGTTTTCAAAACCATATTAATTCCTGTGGGAACATGACAGGCTATACATAGATAAGCTGTAGATTTCTTTCAAGTCCCAATTCACATGCTATCTTCTCTGTGGAGACTTCCTTTATGATTTCTTCTGCATCTGTGTGATCAGCGAACCCTATTCCTACCTCCATCAGAGCAGTGATATTATTGTGTTGTTTGTGCTTGTCTCCGTATGCCTTCACAGAAAACAGACTGCACTCAAATTTGCTATGTATTTTTACATAAGTGAATCCAAAGAAAGGATTTTTTTTAATTAACATATAATGTATTATTTGTTTCGGGGTATAGGTCTGTGATTCATCAGTCTTACACAACACCCAGCGCTCACCACAACACATACCCTCCCCAATGTCCATCACCCAGCCACCCCTTCTCCCCACCCCGCTCCCCTCCAGTAACCCTCAGTTTGTTTCCTGAGATTAAGAGTCTCTTATGGTTTGTCTCCCTCTCTGGTTTCGTCATGTTTCATTTTTTTTCCCTCTCTTCCCCTATGATCCTCTGGCTTGTTTCTTAAATTCTGCATATCAGTAAGATCAAATGATAATTGTCTTCCTCTGATTGACTTATTTCACTCAGCATAATACCCTCTTGTTCCATTCACATTGTTGCAAATGGCAAGATTTCATTTTTTTGATGGCTGCGTAATATTCCATTGTGTGTGTGTGTGTGTGTGTATATATATATATATATATACTACATCTTATTTATCCATTCATCTGTCAGTGGACATCTGGGTTCTTTCCATAGTTTGGCTATTGTGGACATTGCTGCTATAAACATTGGGGTGCAGGTGCCCTTTCAGATCACAACACTTGTATCTTTGAGGTGAATACCCAGTAGTACAATTGCTGGGTTGTAGGGTAACTCTATGGAAAGGATCTTTTATACAAATTAATGAGCTAGAATTCAAGTCACAAGCTGTGCACATTTAGGGGTTAAGATTTTTATACAAACTTTTCCAGATACCTATGCCGAATTTTACTGCTTTGACTTTTAGCCATTTCGATCATGCGATTCAAACTTATCCTTGAATCTGACCAAACAGGTTACACCTTAAGTCTTATCTAAATATTAATATAATGTACACCAGTTGGGAGAAAAAAAATTCTTTCCCAATGTTCAAACAAGTCACCAATGCTCAATAGACTTGAAACTCCAGGGACCATGCTTTTTCACGTTTGTATCATAGTAGAGAATGCACAGTAGAGAATGCATGGAAGGTGAGGGGATTCTTTCTTACTGGTAGTTTTAATTTTCTCTGAGAAGAGGCAAGATCATTTACTGAAAGAAGTCATATGGAGTAGGCATCTTGAAAGAGATGGAACATCTTACTTAAAAATAGATTAGTGTGGGGGCCCCTGGATGACTCAGTCGTTAAGCATCTGCCTTCAGCTCAGGTCATGACCCCAGGGTCCTGGGATTGAGCCCCGCATCAGGCTCCCTGCTCGACGGGGGAGCCTGCTTCTTCCTCGGCCCCTCCCCCCACTTGTGCATGCTCTCTCTCTCTCAAATAAATAAAATCTTTTTAAAAAAATAGATCAGTGTGTGTAGGGTTGGGGAAATGAGGGAGAAAGGGAGTCTAGGGCCATTTATAGATTTTTAACTTGAACGACTGGATGCGAGGTCATCATCCAAAATAGTGAATATGGGAGGGGAAGTGAGCTCTTAGGGGAAGGCGGGAGTTCAGCTAGGGACATGTCGATGGTGAGGAATGTGTAGGACCTCAGGTGAAACGATGTGGTAGGCAGCACTGTATACTGAGCTGGTGCCATCGCCTGGAGGCGCAGGGCTGGAACTGTAAGCTGCGTGTGCCTTTGCAATTACCCAGGAGAAGGTGTCGAATGAGAGTAGGAGACCAAAGACGGAACTCCAGGAAACACTAACATTTAAGAGGCAGGTTAAGAGGCATTAAAAAAGAGACCAGGAAGCAGTGGCCAGAATTCATTGTCTATTAAATATCATTGTCTATTAAATGCTACAGAGAAGTGAAGGAAGATGTGGACAGCAAAGGGAATAACTGAATTTGCAACTTGAATGTCAGGGAAATGACTGAGTCAGAAGGCAGAGAGCCGCGGATTGACCAGAGAACGGCCGAGGAAGACGTGGCCGTGTGAGAGAAAGCCACTCTTTGGAGAAGCTTATCCCCGGAACAAGACAAGGGATTAAGGGACATATATAGGAACAAAGGAGAAATATGAAAATAAAAGCACTCTTCATTACTAAACCATATATTCTTAGTATAGAAAATGTAGAACATGTATTTAGAACATGGTAGTACAAACTGTGTCATGTAATCTCTTCTCTCCTACATAATCACTGTTGACATTTTGGCATATGTAATATACTTACAGCCTTTTCAAAAGCAGGAATATACTTTTTAAAATGGTAATATTGAATGTAGGCTACTTTCTGTGTTTCCGTACATCATGAATATATACTGTCGTACTTTTTCTACAACCCGATCCTGAATGGCAGCAAAGAGCGTTCCATCATATATCTGTATCATCTTTTCTTTTTTTCTTTTTTTAAGATTTTATTTATTTATTTGAGAGAGAGAGAGTGAGAGATAGCGAGCATGAGAGGGAAGAGGGTCAGAGGGAGAAGCAGACTCCCCGCTGAGCAGGGAGCCCGATGCTGGACTCGATCCCGGGACTCCAGGATCATGACCTGAGCCGAAGGCAGTCGCTCAACCAACGGAGCCACCCAGGCGCCCTGTATCATCTTTTATTTTTAAACTCTCCCCTATTACTGGCCTTTATGGCTTATACTGTTTCAATATTATAAACAGCACTCAAGTGATTCTCTTTGTTACTATCTCTTTGTTACTATGTCTACAACAGCACATTCATGATAAATTCCAGAAGTGAAATTACTGAATCAAAATTTATGCAAAAGTCTAAGTCTTGCAATGTATTGCAAAATGCCTGTTGAATTTATTATTGTTATTTTTATTTTAATCAACTTACACGGGCTTCAGCAGTGCATGAGAGAATGTATTTCTGCTGAGAGAGGGACACGAGCATTTTTTTTTTTAAGTAATTTTTTTAAATTTATTTGAGAGAGAGAGAATGAGAGAGAGCACGAGAGGGAAGAGGGTCAGAGGGAGAAGCAGACTCCCTGCTGAGCAGGGAGCCGGACGCGGGACTCAATCCCAGGACTCCAGGATCATGACCTAAGCCGAGGGCAGTCGCTTAACCAACTGAGCCACCCAGGCACCCCGAGCATGTTTTTTATGTTGAATGGAAGAGGCCAGCCTACAGGTAAAAGTTGAAACTATCCACAAAGGTTGGCGACAGCCTTGAGGTGATGGGAGGAGGTGGGACCCAGAACATATGAGTATGGGCTGGGGGAGAGGGACACTTCTATGAAGATGGGAAGGAAGGAGAAAACATAGGTTCAGAGGGGTAGTACCTGCAGGTACAGGGAGGCAGTAGGTGGATGGAGATTTCCCCTGAGGCTCTCAAGTTTCTCTGTGAAGTAAAAACAGGCTGTTGAGAAAGAAGAAGGCAGGGAAGGGATATGATCTTGAAAAGATTTTGAATATCCAGGGAGCAATGCACGTGAGGAAGCTGGCCAGCATACATAAAAGGATTGCCAGAACCTTCTAAGGGCACACCCAAGGTTAGAGATGATAAATTTATAGTGTTGCCAATCTGTAGAGTTGGAACTTCAACCTGGAACTGCCCCACGGCTGAGTTCTTCCCGCCATTCAGATCTGTCTCGAATGTCACATTCTTGGAGAGAATCATCACATTATCTAAAGCTCTCATTCTGGGTCTCCGGTCACTCTATTCCATTATCAAATTCTTATCATCGCCTGAAAGTACCTTGTGCATTTATTTACTCTTACTCTTTTTTTGTCCCCCAGGAGAGTGTACGCACCATGAGCAGACACCTGTTTATGTTATCCATCACTATATTCTCAATACACAGGACAAGGCCTGGGACCTTTATGGACTTTCTAAAAATATTGCTGTCTGGGCGCCTGGGTGGCTCAGTTGGTTAAGCGACTGCCTTCGGCTCAGGTCATGATCCTGGAGTCCCTGGATCGAGACCCGCATCGGGCTCCCTGCTGAGCAGGGAGTCTGCTTCTCCCTCTGACCCTATCCCCTCGATGTGCTCTCTCTCTCTCATTCTCTCTCTCAAATAAATAAATCAAATCTTTAAAAAAAATAAAAATATTGCTGTCTGACTGCATAAATGGGTTAACACAGAAGAACACGAGAGAATTTGTGTGTGAGGGAATAGGGTTTCCCCAAGAAACAAGGGAAAGGCAAGGGTCACTGGGGAGGGAACGCAGAGCAGAATGGGGACAAGGCCATGTAGGAAGAGGAGGTGGGAGATGGAATCTAAGGTGGTGGCCAGGGATGGGATGGTGTAAGACATGGCGAGCTAGACTGGCCTCGTGGATCGGAATCAGTGGGGGGTTCAGGCCCGGTGATGGAGGCCTGGACACACTTGGAAGAGCTGCCCAGTGATTAGATGAAGAGTGACTGACAAGGGGAGTTCAATATTGGTTCAGGTGGTGGGTGGGAGAGGTCCCTACGATCGACCTTAGAATGACCACACAATCCCTCCCCTTCTTGCACATGCCTTGGGCCGAAGTACGCTATGTGAAAGGGGGGTGAAGCCGCCCTTGGAGTTCCCCTCGATGCCACCAAAAAAGAGTCCATTTGAGAGCCAGTGATAAATGCAACAGAGTGTTTTGAGCTGGCTGAGCTAGGGCTCCGCTGCCCCCGTGTGAATCCATTAATGTGCACAAGGACTTTTGTTGCCTTGAAAGGAAGAAGGACTTTTGCATAAACTCAGGGGATAGTAGGAAGTGGAGAAGGGAGAGAGGCTACATTACATTACAGTCATTCCTTTTTGGTCCTTTGGTCACTGTTCAGAGAGTTAGAAATGGATGGAATTGCTTCTCCTGAGATTCAGGGCAAAGGGCGATGGTGAGGAGGTGATGAAGTTGGGCTTCATGATTTTGTAAGACCCTAGGCAGCAGTAGAGCTGTTTGGGACTCAAGGAAACAAGGGTCGCTGAAGATGTCAAGTTCTCTAGCCCTGGTGGTGAGGTTCCACCCAACCAGCTCTGTTCCCCACTTGTCTCAGCGCAGAGAGCCCAGCCTGGAGAGGCCCCTTCTCCTGATATGGCTGAGTCGACGAGGAGTCCATACATGTTGCACAGATTCCTTTTTGGTTGTTGCTTCCATTCTGGAGCCCTCTTCCCTGCCCCTCTGCTGCCGCTCCGTGCTAACCTGGCATGGAGCCGTCACCGTGCTCTTGAGCATTGGACATGTACGGCTCTAAAGTATAGCTGACTTCAGGCTGTCGTGGTAACGCAACTTCGCTAAAGGCTTCAGACCGAAAGGAAACACAACGCAGAAAACAAAACCTCAAAATCCAGCATCGGACATCACTGCTCCTAGAACCTGTTACTGAGCCTCAGGAAGTCTCCAACTGGCAGCTTCTTTCCCCAGCCCCAGCCTCCCAGAGTCCCCGGAGTGTGAGCCCCCACCAGAGCCCTGGACCCCACCCTCCTTGTCTACTGCAGGATAATTGAAGGTGTGAAATCCCCCAGCCTCAGCCCAGGGTCACAGGTGAGGCGAATACAAGAGCTGATCACATATTTCTCCCAGTCTGGGTTCCTAGTCTTAAGTAGCACCAGGTGTGGCATTCCAACCGTTCAATGTAACCAGCTCAGCCCTAAGTCAAGTCCAGTATTGGCAAATTCTTTTTCCTCTTGTTGAGATGCAAAGAAGAATATGCCTGGTGAGGTCTGATCTTATGAATTCCTAAAAGCAAATACTTGAGTGAAAATCACACACACACACACACACACACACACACACACACACACGCACCTTTCAAAAAAAAAATTCACTAATGTTCAGGGTCAGTCCAGTCAAAGTACATATTTTGCAAAATACCAGCAAAATTACAGTGCTGCTGAACATACACCCAACCTACATAATTGAGAATATTTAATATCTCAATCTGAAACATCTTTATTTGATTTACTTCTCTGGTTTGAAGTTTCCACAATGGGACAAGAGTGGTTCTTATTCAGAACAAAAGGAAGGCCTCCTTGAAGCCCAGAAAGAGCTTTCTTTCTAGAAGACAACACGTGGTCCCCAACCCTCACACAGCAGTTCACCAGCTTCAACAACACCAAGACAGAGACTCCACCTCCAGCAGTGGAGCTCCTGGTGGTTCTAAATAGCAGTTTGTGCCATGAAAAGTGTGGTCCAGGATGGGGAGGGGGCATATCCCCCACCTCTGCATGAAAGCCAAGTCAGATCTAATACTCCCAAGGATTGGAAATTTGGCAGCACCCAGAGATAGCATTCTGGGAATGGCTCATGGTCTTCTTAGGAGGGCAGGCGTGGTGGGGAGGCTTCTCCCAGAAAGATTATGGGCAGCAACTGTGGACCTGTGGGAACCGAGAAAGGAAGGACAGAGCAAACACTTTGTGGTGACTGTAGCTCATAGAACATCTGTGGACACGTGGGAACCACCCTGACCCCTAGAAATCCTTGGGGAGAGGGAAAAGTGGATCTGAGATAAAATTATTTTCTATGATCAAGCCAGTGGGGAATTGTGACACATGAAGGTGAAGGTGAGCATCAGATTAAAATGTGACTTCTGGGGGCACCTGGGTGGTTCAGGTCATGATCCCAGGGTCCTGGGATCAAGTCCCGCATCATGCTCCCTGCTAGGCGGGAGGCCTGCTTCTCCCTCTCCCACTCTCCTCTCACGCTGTATCTCTCTCTGTCAAATAAATAAATAAAATCTTTAAAAAAATAAATAAAATATGACTTCTGTTTGTAGTTATATGTGGTGGAATATAGGCCATTTGGGTTCCACAAAGGTGATACAAGATTCAGTCCTTAGGAATTTTTAATGGCGTGTATAGTTAAGTGTCTTATCAACCATACACCCCTTCCATTTTCCTCTGGTAAATATTTAAATCACAGTTCTTAATATTTATGTATTAAAACAGTGAAATAGCTTCCCAAGGCCTTCCAATGTGAGATCCTATGTTTGGTCAGACCTGATGCTTTTCATCATAGCTGCGAGAAAAGGAAAGAGAACACTGGGAAGCTTCTGGTTGACATTTCCTGTGATTATACTAGAACTAAAAGCAGAGGGCTACAATTGGATGTTCCTGGTCCAGCTACAAGCTGCTGAATCTTCCACGATGTCACCAGGCAAACTGCAAACCAGAGCATCCTGCTTCGACATTTCAGCTCAGAGACTGTAAATGTGGAAAGCAGACCCATTAAGGCGATCATTATTGATTAACTTAAGCATATGCATTTCGGAGATGCAGAACACACAAGCTGAAAAGCCAAGCAAAGTACTGTAGCAGTGAATACAAGGGAACAGCGTGCAGTTTAGGTAAGGAGTAATATCATAGGCCCTTGAGATAGAAAGAACTTCAGAGATCATCTGGCCCAGTCCTTCTCAAATTTAGTGTGTCTATCTCAGCAACTTTTTAGAAATGCGGAGCTCTGGGTCTCAGCTCCAAAGTAAAGACCTACCTCAATGGGGCCCAGGAGTGCGACCCAGGAATCTGTATGTCAAAATAAGGATCCTCTGCTGAATAATTTCTATTTGTCTTTTGAGACTCATTGTCCATCCTTCTCCATCCAACCAGGCTGACAGTTATGGAGTGGATCAACTGGGCTTCCTTGTTTTCTGGAATCCAGCTGGGCTCACTGAATGGGAAGCAGTGACAGGAAATGAGGGGGTAGGGTTTTAAGCCCCTCTTGACCACTTCCCTGTTGGCCATAGGTCGGCAGTGGCTGTGTTCCTACCGAAGGCTGGGTCTCCTCTGACAGTGTTCTCCCCAGCTCCTGCTTCATTCCTTCCAGTCTAGGGGGACTCAGTGTCCAGGCTACACCCACACACCAATGAAATCAGAATCTCTAGGAGGGGGTACTGGAGACCCTTACTTTAAAGCTCCTCCGGGAGATTCTAATTTACAGCCGAGTTTGAGAACAAGGGCTTAGATTAGGAGATTTCATGAAAAAGCAGGTGCTGATTCGGTGTGTCCAGGGTGGGACCTGAAATACTGCACTTTTAGCAAGATCTCCCAGCGATGTGTATGCACATTAAATCTTGAAAAACACCATTCTTGACCAAGTCCTTCATTTTTCTTAGAAAGAGTAAAATCCAGAGAGATAAAGTGACTTGCCTGAGAACACACAGGACTAGATAGAACCCAAGTATCCCAACTCCAAAGTCAGAGGTGGAGACCTAAGATGACCCTGAGAGGTGGTGGTGCAGAGTCAGAAAAACACCAGTGGGAAATCGGTGCTCTACTGAGGACTCGCTCTAACTGGGTCACTCCACAGGATATACACATACAACCCCTGGATACATGAGCCCCAAGGAAAAAGGACCTTTCCTGAGGCCTCACAATAGCAGGTGCAGACAGCAGCTGCTGGGACAGCTCTCCTTTGGGAGCCTTTGTGAAGGGAGCTAGAAGAGACCAGATGATGTCAGCTCTTTTGGAGACTGTGTTCCAGGAGTCCTGGCATCGTTAGAATGTGCTGACTTCAGCACATCATTGGAACCAATCTTTGGGCAGGAAATGACAGGTTCCTTTCCTGTAATTCACAAGTTTCCCAAGACTTTTGGTTTCCTACTAATCATTGAGAACCTCTTAGCGGATAGCTCCTGTGGTAAATTGTCTGCAAGAGAATATGTCTCTCATGTCCATGCTCTTGGGGAGTATAGGGGAGGGGAAAATCTTTTTCTTGCTACCTTTCTGGGTTCTGGGCTGGGGTTCTGTAACACAAGGCAATTAACAAGAAAAACAAACAAGCTTATTGACATGTATGCCTCATATACATATGGGAGAAACTCAGGGATGAGTAACTCAAACAAGTAGCTAGAATTTAGGCTTATATACTGTCAGAACAAAAAATAATAAATTTTCAGAGAAGTTACAAGATAAAGGAAAAAGGCTGTGAGTTTCTAGGCAGCAAATTATGAGAAGGTAATTATATGGGAGACTAATGGAAGGTAAGGGCTGGTCAGTAAAGTTATGGAGAGTCCTCCCATGCCCTCTCTGGGCTGATAAGGGGCTAGGACTGTCGGTGATTGACTTCTGTACAAATTTTATGTCCTGCTTTTAGGCAAATAGGGGGAGGGCAGAGAGGATTCTCTTGTATCTGCTTCTTCTCAGTTGCCTTGAGCTCACAATGTCAAAGTGGTATGTTTGGGGGCAGCAAATTCTGCTCTCCCTCAGTCATTTCTCACAGTGACTCTGGGCTTGACCATGTGTCTCACTTTGTGTGGTGGGAGAGAAGCAAATGTGGCATAAACACATGCAGAGACTTGCAAAGGGCCCGCACATTGGGCCTTGCACTCCCTTGCTGCTCTTTGGTTCCGTGTGAACGGTGAACAAGGTGTGAAAAAACCAGGGCCAGCCTCCTGGAGGGGGACCCACATGGAGCAGAGACAAGACGTCCTGGCTGAGGGCCTCCTGCGCCCAGACCAACCAGCCTGCCAACCCCTGGACACGTGAGTGAGGCCACCCAGCCGCCAGCCAAGCTGCCAACTGACGGAAAATGGACATGGGAGTCCAGTAGATATGAGCTGAGCCAGCCGGGAGTGGAAGGATGACCCAGCTGGCCCTGCTCTGTGTAAAATGATTATTAGTTTAAGCCATTGAATTTTGGTGTAGTTTTTTATATAACAAAAGCTGACCGATGCATTTCCAAACACAACAGCTGAGCCTAAAATATTATAAACTCCAGGATGCCTGGGTGGTTCAGTCTGTTAAGCGTCTGTCTTTGGGCCAGGTCATGATGTCGGGGTCCCGGGATCGAGCCCCACATTGGGCTCGCTGCTCCGCGGAGAGTCTGCTTCTCCCTCTCCCTCTGTGCTCTCTCTCTCAAATAAATAAATAAAATATTAAAAAAAAAGGTATTATAAAGTCCTCGAGGGCAGGGCATGTTTCTTAAGCACTCTTTGTGGTGGCAAAATGCTAGAAACAGTGAATGCTCCTGTTTTGTCGAATCATGGAGTAACCATGCACCACAGCCACTAAGAGGAATCCTTAGATCTGTGTAAGCATATACATATTGAATGACAATTTTAAAATACCCCACACACATGTTGGTCAAACAACGAAAAAATCCCATGTACGTATTTTTGTATGAATATGCAAACAGGGAGAAAAACATGAGCCCACTGTAAGTGGTGAGGGTGCTGGCAGGAGTGGGGGAAGGTAATCAAAGGGGGCACAAGAAAGAAGAGTGCATTTAAGTGATCTTACTTACACGAGACTATAATTATTGATTCGTGCCTAAACATTTCCTGGAGAACCAAACATCGTAGGGGCTAGGATTTCAGCTGGCTCTCTATTTTTTTTCTTTACACTCTTAGGAATTGTTCAAATTTTATATGGAGTATGTGGTATTTAAATCATTAATAGAGCTTTTTCCCTTGTTGCAGAAAAAACAAACAAGTACTCCAAACCTAGAGCAGTGGTACGCATAGGTCAGTGTGTAAGAGAATCATCTGGGATACTTAAAAATACAAATTTCTGGGTCCCACTCCAGACCTACTGAATGTGAACATCTGGGCGTGGGGCTCTGGCATCTGCATTACAAATAAACACCCCGAGTGATGATCCTAACTGAATTAAAATATAAGAACCACTGCTTGAGGTTCTACAGAATGAATAATCAGCACTACATATTAAAAGGCACCCACACTTGAAGTGGCTAATCCGGAAAGCCATGAATAGCAAAGGCAGCTGATGGACACTTAATCTGTTTATGTTCCACATTCAAGGTCGTATGTAATCAACTGTGTCTTGTACTTTCTTTCTGACGTCTGATTTCCACTGCTTCCTCCCACATCCAGGCTTCTAGCCTCCTCTTTTCATTCATGACTCCTCCATGACCAGGGACTGTCTCCTTCCGGGCCCCTTTCCCAGGGCCACCTTCCAGCCCCCTTCCCTGCGGCCCCTTCCCATGAGCCATTTGCAGAAGATGCTCAGGGCCCCAAGCTCTCCCCTTTAAGAGACCCTGAGTTTTCCACGTCTTATTGTGTGGTCCCTGCAGGGGCACTCCCAGGTGGCCCGGGCCCCCAACAGAAGGGTAAACCTGGAGAGGTGGCAGGTAGGCAGATGGACGGATGCAGGTAGCCAGCTATGTTACTGGGCACAAGACTGAGCCTGGATGTGACCTTCATTCGATGACTTTGTGTCTCGTTTTTTAACTTGGGCTAAGTATAAGCAGAGCCATTTTTTTTTTTTTCCTGATTTGGATACCACAAAAGGGGATTTGAAGGGCTGTAAGCTGTTATATTGTCTGTAATTTACTTTTAAAATACTAGCAAAGGTGTTGTGTGTGTGCTCACGTGTGTGTAAGTTGTGATCTTCACGATTCTTAATTAGGGTTTCAATTTCGGGGTGTTTAGTTGGCATTTAAAAGACTAATCAGAAGCCCATATTCCAGCATATTCCAGAGAGGAAGACTCTGGGCCCTTCTGTTAGCCTTATCCCGGATCATCACCGGGGATTCGATCATTAACATAGGGGCTTTATAACTGACTTTACACCAGTGAAATGACCAGGGTTTTAGCTGTGTGAACTGGCTTTAAACAGCGTTAACATTGTTGTGATCCGCCTACCTCTGCAAGCCCATTGTCTGTATACTTTGGAATGGTGCCCAAGACGGCAGACACAGTCCTGTTTCCTGGTCTTCTAGAAGTGTCTTTTGCTCAGTCCTGACCACGTCTGCCGAATCCTGCTGCTAGGCCATTGTTGAGTCCACCTTAAATAAACCTTTCATACAAGGTCCTTGATGGTGTGCTGGAAAGAGCCAAGAGCTGCCATTTCATGGAACTTACAGAACAGGCTCTACGACTATTTGCCAGCTTGCTAGTAAATATCTGTAGGTGTGACAACTTCTTGTGAGACTTGCTTTCATTGTAGCAAACTGCCTGATAGAGAGGTAGTTTCATGTAACAAATGCACCACCTGCCTTGTGGTGACCCAGACCCATTAATTCCTAAAAAGCCCTAATAATTGCGAGTAACCAAATTGGCTTAGGTAGACCACATCATAAACAATCTCATAAATGTTTCTTCTAGAACTGCCCATGCTCTGACAGAACTGGATCAGCCCCAAGGGAACCTCCTGGGAAGGAGCCAGATGCTGCGGCCGCATCAGCCCTCCATCCCCTGCCCTCCCACCCCCACCACGGTCCCCACCCTCAGGAAACTAAAGCCATAACCGCAACGCTAGCCTCTGGGCTTGCTGAGAGAGGCCGCCTGTGCACGGTCAACTATCTTGATGACCAGAAAAAAAGCAGACACTGGAACAAAATTTCAAAATGGTTCCAAGTCACACTTCTGTGACATGCAAGAAGGTTAAAGGACTCAGTTGGACTCAAAAGGAATTCCAGAGTTGGCATGGTGGGGCCAGGGGCTTGGGTAGGTGGAGGGATTCTAGAATGAATATGGTTTCATGAAATTTGAAGGGAAAAAAAAAAAGAAATTTGAAGGAAAATGTGGGTCCACCCGCTAAATTCCAGTAATATCATTACTAAGATCTGTTGTGTGCTTGCTATGTGCCTGGAAGTGTGCCAACCACTTTAGAAGGATTATTTAATTCGGTCCTCCCAGCAAATGAATGAGGGAGGTATTATTATCATCTCTTCTGACAGAGAAGGAAGCTGAGTGGGTAAGTCAGTCGCCCAAGGTCACAGAGATAGTAAGTAGAGGAATAAGGACTCAAGATGCAGGAGCGTCTGGTGCCAGAGCCCCAGCCCTCAATTACGGTTTTTGAAGGAACTGAAATCACAGGTGTGTGGAGGGCTGAAGGAAGCCCATGTCCTTGGAGACTTTCATCAGCAAAACCATCACAGAACCTTGCATAACACCTGCTTCTGTGCTGTTCTATCAAGTACCTGATTCGGGCGGGTGCCTGGGTTCCAGCACGGCTGGGCTCCTCGATCGTCACGAAACAGTTACTGAAGCGGGTGTCCTCTTCTCTCTTGCTGTCTTTGCGGGGCCGTGAGGGGTGTTGACACCTGGGAGGCTGGGGGTGGTAGCTGTCCCAGGAGCATTTGTTCATCCTTGCCAGGTGGGAGGAGAAGCAACGTCCGGCTGGAGGCCAATCCGCATGGAGCCCTCTCTTGTTCTGCTTTCATTGTCATGAGTTCATAGGTGGCGCTATGAATCCCAAACTGGCCTCTGAAGCACTTCATTCTGACCCCTTTGCTTACTCAGTTATACCCTTGCTAAACCCGGTGCTGTCAACAAGGTGGGCAAAGACTGGATTTGGTTCTCCCAGACTCCTTGCCCATTCCTTGTCTGCCCTCAATCATTCGCACTGTGGTAATTAGTTTAAACATGCGTCTTGGATGGTTGTGTTGGCCTTTGAAAAGCCATCCCCAATTATGGAATGAAATGCCTTACGTCAGTGACGTGGATGCAAGAGAGACCGGGAGAGGAGATGGAGATCCTTTTCCAGGTTAGAGATAGCTTAGGTTGGGAAGCAGGGGGGAGTCCCATTGGTCTACTGGGATCTACTCAGCAGTTGTACATTGTGACTCGTGGGTGTTCAAGAACTGGAGAGGAGAGCCATAGCAAGCAAACGCAAGGTTAAGAATAGCTCCTTAGAGTCCCTGTCTCTGGACATCAACACAGCCCTAAGCCCCGGGGCCTCTCCTATGATGTAAGCAAATTGAACAGTTGCCTAGTCACACCTTTGGGCACCTCCCATCCCAGGGGAAGGGCCAGATCTCTGGGGCCAGAGACTGATGAGAAAGAAAGTGATTTGTACTTAATAACAGAGCTACTTACTGACAGTCATAATAGAAACCAACCAGAGCCAGTCAAAAATAAGAGTCTTAACATGTAAACGTTATCACAAGTTTCTGATCACAGCAGAGAAAAAATGAAAAAGAGAACATGAGAAAAGGTCACACTGACAAGTGCCTTTAGGTTTTGCTATTGTTTGTTAAACTTATTGGAGGCGAACTATCTCAAGAGCAAGTCAGGCATTTTGTTCCACAGAAACTTATTGAGTTTCTTGTTTAAGTTTGTATGTGACATGCAAATGTACCCACAAAGTCTCTGACCCCCAGGAACATATAATCTAGGCAGGGAGATAAAACACATGACTCCAATATAAGGCAGAATGTAAGACATTTGACATTTACAGATTCAGAAGAAGAAAGAAGTCATTTCTGCTAGGGTGGTCAGGAAAGGCTTCCCGGAAGAAGAGGGATTTCTGTTGAGCCTTGAAGTTGAATAGACTTTTAACAGAAGGTGGCGGGTAAAGTAAAAGGAATAGGCTGAGAAAACATGAGGTAAAAGGTAAGGTGAGAAGTTTGGTTTGATTCATTTTCTGAGTGATTCCAAGTTGACCCTCACTGGGAAGAGCAGAGGGGGAGAGAGAAATGGGGGTTAGGTGGGCCATCTGGGAAGCCATTGTCAAAGTCTAACCATGGACCTGGACCAGCACAATCCCCCGGCCGCAGAGAGGGTAGGATAGATGTCAGAGAACCACTTTGGAAAAGGTCTTAACAGCTGATTGGATATGGGCAGCAAAGAAAGTCGAGAACCCTGTGAATTTTAGGGGTTGAGACTGGTGCCTGGGTAGGCATGTATTCATAGGAGAAGGAGCTCCTCTTTGGGGTGTTAAGGAGAGGAAGAAGGAGAAGGGTTCAGACCAGTTTTAAGCCCACACAGCTGGTTAAGGATCAACCAGATTGAACAATTCCTCAAGCTTGGTTCTGGAAGCAGCTCAGATTCAGATGGGGGTCACTCTGGAGATTGAAGTCCCACTAACCTCTTTTGCTGTCCCCAGAAAGGGGGTACCCCAAGTCAGTCTCCATGAGGGTGAAGCCAACACCAGGCTTGTAACTGTGGTCCCCAGTGGAGACGTCCATCTGCTGTGCCCGGCGGGGAGAGTCAGAGCGTGTTTGCAGCAGAGGTCCCAGCCCTACCCTGGTGGTCATGCCTATCACTGCTGCTCTAGCAGAATTTGGGGGAGCACCACGAACCACAGAACCGTACACTTCCTGCAGGCCAATGTGGGCATGCGGATGGTTCCCAAGAGAGTTTGGCACTATAGACTCACAGAATTGAGAATCAGCCTTTGAAAAACGACAGTTGAAGTTAGAACAGAAGGGAACAAGAGAAAAGAAGGCCAAGGACATACCTTGGGGGACACAGTTGGCAAACACAGCAAGGAGAACCAGAGAAGCACTCATAAAAGGAGATGGAGAAAGAGAGGTCCAAGAGATGGGAGAGGAACCAGGGGAGTGCTATGCCAAGAAAGGAGATCCTTTAAGAAAAATGGGATTATCTGAACAGACATTTTTCCAAAGAAGACATCCAAATGGCCAACAGGCACATGAAAAAGTGCTCCACATCGCTCGGCATCAGGGAAATCCAAATCAAAACCTCAATGAGATACCACCTCACACCCGTCAGAATGGCTAAAATGAACAAGTCAGGAAACGACAGATGTTGGCAGGGATGTGGAGAAAGGGGAACCCTCCTACACTGTTGGTGGGAATGCAAGCTGGTGCAGCCACTCTGCAAAATAGTATGGAGGTTCCTCAAACAGTTGAAATTAGAGCTACCATTCGATCCAGCAATTGCACTACTGGGTATTTACCCCAAAGATACAAATGTAGGGATCCGAAGGGGTACATGCACCCCGATGTTCATAGCAGCAATGTCCACAATAGCCAAACTGTGGAAAGAGCCAAGATGTCCATCGACAGATGAATGGATAAAGAAGAGGTGGTATATATACACAATGGAATATTATGCAGCCATCAAAAGGAATGAGATCTTGCCATTTGCAACGACGTGGATGGAACTGGAGGGTGTTATGCTGAGAGAAATAAGTCAATCAGAGAAAGACATGTATCATATGACCTCACTGATATGAGGAATTCTTAATCTCAGGAACAAACTGAGGGTTGCTGGAGTGGTCGGGGGGTGCGAGGGATGGGGTGGCTGGGTGATAGACATTGGGGAGGGTATGTGCTACGGTGAGCGCTGTGAATTGTGCAAGACTGTTGAATCACAGATCTGTACTTCTGAAACAAATAACGCAACATATTTTAAGAAAAAAGAAAAAGAAGAAGATAGCAGGAGAGGAAGAATGAAGGGGAGTAAGTCAGAGGGGGAGATGAACCAGGAGAGACGATGGACTCTGACAAACAAACTGAGGGTTCTAGAGGGGAGGAGGGTAGGGGGATGGGTTAGCCCGGTGATGGGTATTAAAGAGGGCACGTTCTGCATGGAGCACTGGGTGTTATGAACAAACAATGAATCATGGAACAGTACACCAAAACAAATGATGTAATATATGGTGATTAACATAACAATAAAAATTAAAAAAAAAAAGAAAAATGGGATTATCAACTCTCTCTCCAAGAGTGCAGAGACATCAAAGATGCACAAGGCTGAGAAGGCCAGTTTTTGGTAATCCTGAGGTCACCTTCAAGAGAAGTTTCCAGAAAGCCGTAAGGAAAGTGGATTAAAAAGACACAGGCAGTAAGCAGGCGGTGGGGGGGTAGGGGGCTAGGAGCAGCAAGTATACAGACTGAGTTTCTAAACTGCAGAGTTGAGGGAAGAAGAGAGAGAAACAAGATACCTTGTGGAGATGGTTTTTGTCAGTTAGTTTGTATGTTGAGCGTGAGGGATAGGAATCACTGAGAGGGGCAAGCGAGGGTTCAAAGGTGGAGGTGGGACATTCCCAAGTGGCTTCAAGAGGAGAGGGACAGCATTTAACCTTGGGCGAGACACTGCCTCTTTTCACCTGCAGTGAGGAAGATGAAAATGGAGACTCAGCTATTTTTTGAGGAGGAGAGGAAGAAGTTCATTGTAATTTGAGTTTCCCCCCAAACAGACCCAAAGACAAGGATCCGGGTGCAAGTAGTGTATTTGAGCGTGTGGTTGAGCAGATCACTGTGGGTAACAGAGGCTCAGTTCTGCTGGGGACACATAAGAGGCTGTAAACTCTGCCTGAGAACTGTTTCCCCTAGGGACGAGGAAGGTGGGGTATTGATCCATGTATTGTGGTTGAGGGGTGGTTCTGGGTTTAATTCTGAGAAAAAGCTCTTGGAGAAGCTCAGTTATAGAGGAATTTGTCTGTAAGGGACCTCAAGGGGTGATGGTGGTGGTGGTGGTGGTGGTGGTGTGTGTGTGTGTGTGCGTGTGTGTGTGAGTGTGATATGGGTGGGCACTTTCAGTGTTGGCTAGAGGCTATGGAGGCTCTTTGAGTCAGGGAGAGGGAATTCGAGAGCCTGGCACTTTGGCACATTTCTGGGGGAGGGGAGGGCGCGCGTAGAGGCTCGGCACAGATCGGGCACCATGGGAACGAGCTGGGCTCATCTGTGGACATGGTCCCTTCGTGCCCAAAGAACAAATCTGAAAATGTACCAGGTGGTGAGGAGAAGGGAGAGAGAAATGGGGAAAACAGGGAGGTTCTCATTTAGGATCAGATTTTATTTCTGCTTCATGGGACTTGGGGAAAAAAATGGGGATTAAGGGAAGATTTTTTTTTTACTTTGTTTTTTGAGAGCAGTTTTAAGTTCACAGCAAGATTGAGAAGGTACAGAGATTTCCCATGTATCTCCTATCCCTACACACGCATGGCCTCCCCCAGTATCAACATCACTTGCCAGAATGATGAACCTGCATTGAGACATCATATTCACCCACAGTCCATAGTCTACCTCAGGGTTCACACTTGGTGTTGTACATTCTATGGGTTGAACAAACACAAAATGACATGTATTTTTCATTGTAATATCACACAGGGTATTTTCACTACCCTAAAAATCCTCTGTGCTCCACCGATTCATTCCTCTCCCTACTCCCTAACGCCTGGTGACCACTGAACTTTTTAGTGTCTCCGTAATTTTTTCTTTCCTTTTTAAAAAGATTTTATTTATTTGTCAGAGAGAGGGAGCACAAGCAGGGGGAGAAGCAGGCTTCCCGCTGAGCAGGGAGCTCGATGTGGGACTCAATCCCAGGACCCTGGGACCATGACCTCAGCCGAAGGCAGACGCTTAACAACTGAGCCACCCAGGCATCCCAAGTCTCCATAATTTGTTCATCTCCAGGATTGTCATGAGGTTGGAATCATACAGTATGTAGCCTCTTAGGATTGACTTCTCTCACTTAGTAATATGCATTTAAGATTCCTGAGGGGGAGATTTTGTTTTTTTTTCTGAAATTACAAATAGATGATCCTGAGAAAAGTTAGGATCCACAATTCTATAGTTTCTGGAAAATGAAAACCTAAATGTGTGTCCTTGCATGTTTTCCCTGTGAGACCTGGCCGGCAGGAGACCAAACAGCACGCCAAGCCCCGCAGTCTATGGTTTGCTTCTAACTGTTCAAGCGGCGCTCCCTGCAGATCACATCAATAAAAGCTTCGAAACACTGGGTGATTCATACCAGCCCATGGGGATCTGCAGGATGATAAGCCCAACTGTTGCTCGGAGAAAGGCCCCTGGTGAGTGGAAAGACGCCAGCTGGAAGCTTCAGCTCCACAGACAGCCACTGCCTAAGCAGCCTCTGCCCGGGCTGGAGACACCTGGGAATACTTCTTCCTCTGCATCTTTGAGGCCACGGCCATGGAGGCCCGGCCCAGAATTGAAATGGTTTCTTCATCTCTACTAATCCCTTAGCTCCCCCCAGCGCTGGGAAGATTGACCACCTGGTCGTATCCGAAGGCTTCCCTGAATACAGGCAGTTCCTATCTAGGACTGAGTTGAGGTACCCTAGCCGAAGTCCAGATGAAAAGACCAGAACTGCATTTGTTTCCTTTTACATCCTCTCTATGCAGACATACAATATTTAAGATGTGATACAAATGCAGCACATTTGTGAGCTTATCAAAGAAGGCTGGTTAATTTAACTCAGTTTCTTGTCTCAGAGGGAAAGCCTGCCTCCTTCGTTTTGTGATGTGCCCTTCAAGGGGAATACAGAATGGATATCTTGTTTTCTCAGTCTGATGTTAAAGTAATAATTGACTTTCATTTTTCCTGGATATTTTTTCTCCTTCTTTTCTTCATTTGCCCTTCTCAAATAGGGTTTTTAAAGAAAAATCTATGCTCCAGAGAGTTAGTGAAATGAATTTATGATCTTGGGTCTCAACCTTCCAGTATAGGTTTTGCCCCAGGTATGTGATAATTTTACCCCCAGAGATTGCAAATTTATCAATAAAAAGATGCAGTAGAACCCTTTCCTTGCACCAGGGTGAGGGGCCCAGGAGAGCAGTTGCCTCAGGTGTCAGCATCCTCGGGGAGGCTGCGAGGGACACAGGGCAGACATGAAGCTACAGGGCAAGGGGCATGTACCCCCAATAAGTTGTGGGACCTCAGATATGTGAGTTGGCTTCGGGGTTTCAGTCTCTACCTGTAAAATGAGGAAATTGGGTTGGATCATCTCAAATAGGTACATGCATGTGGCTAAATGTGGCTACATATATAATTGGGAGGTAGATAGTGATGGAATTTCTGTTTTTGATTTGGAAGAAGGCTATAGTGATAGTGAGCTTAAGGAAGATTTCCCTCCAAAATATCTCTCCTGAAAAAGAAGTTCAGCTCTCTCTGAGGAACGGCACCTCGTCTGAGCATCGGCTAGCAATGTGAGTTGGTCGGGGAATGGATGGCTTGTGGCGAAAGAATTATGGAGAGAAAATCCACACCTGGCTTGTTTAGACTGGGAAAGGTCGGGGTAGGGGGTCAAAGCCTTCTGAACCGTGAACCCTTCACCATAATAAAAGCCAATTAGAGCTTCTTTTTGAGGTAAGCTAGATGAGTAACGGAGGAACAGAATGCATGCTGCATGAATTCCCAGTCCCTTTTACTGCCTCTAATCCTCCCCGAATTGCATTCCTGCTAATAGTCATAGCTAGCCCTTTACAGCACCTACTAGCCTCAGGCACCTTTCAAGGGCTTTACAGATATTAACTTGCTTAATCCTTGAACTCCCCATGAAATAAGTACTCTTCTAATCCCGTCTCATAGATAAGGAAATTGAGGTGTAGAAAAGTTCAGAGACTGACTGACGTGATAGTGAGGGCAGGTGGGGATTCAAACACCAGGTAGTCTGGCTCAGGGGTGCTCTTCACCACTGGAATTTCCCTGGGAGGGAAGGTAATGGCCCACTGAAGTTACTTACGTGGCGGGAAGTGGTTGTTACTGCTGAGAGAAGGTTGCTGCTGGTGTGTGTGTGTGTGTGTGTGTGTGAGTGAGAGAGTGTGTGAGTGAGTGTGTGTGAGAGTGTGTGTGTGTGTGTGTGTGTGTGAGTGAGAGAGTGTGTGAGTGAGTGTGTGTGAGAGTGTGTGTGTGTGCGCGCGCGAGTGTGTGTGTGTGTGTGTGTGTGTGTGTGTGTGAGAGTGATGGAAGCTTTACTCTGAATAATTAAAGAATCCTCTGGTGCCTTCCTAGGACTGAGCCTGAACCGGTTCTTTCCAGCTTTGATGGTCTTGACCAGGAGGGGTGAGGCAAGGTGGAGGCAGGTGGGGTAGCGGGCAGGGCAGAGGGATAAGCGAGGAAGAAGCCTGGAGGACATCACAGAAGAAAGGACGCCTGGGCGTCTGTCCAGGCTTGAACGGAGGAAGGCCCATCAGTAGGAGCGGGAGAGACCCTAGGGGCATCTTCTGGATTCCAAGCTTGTTCTTGATTGACAGGAAGGAGACTGGCTCTCCCTGAGGAAGGAAGACACCCACAGAGACTTCTAGATAATGGGCATAAAGGAGGAACTCGAGGGAGCTGAAGGGTAGGGAGGCCCTCTTCACTGCTGGAGAATCTGGTTCAGTATAGCTGAAGTGGGACCGAGAGTCTTCATTTGTAAAAAATTCCCCTGGTTGATTTTGACATGCATCACTTGCATAAAACACTGATCTGGCCCAGATTTTGCAGGTAAGTGTAGCTGATGGCACATTTGTGGAGCTAAATAGGGTTTTATGTCCTCTTTATGGATGGACAATGTGTCTTCCAGACTCCCACAGGGTGTGAGAGGAGGTGCCCTCCTAGCAGGATAAAGTGGGGATCCTGCAGAAAGGGAGACAACCACTGGTGAGGGATTTTCGCCCACCCGAGGTTTAGTCAGCGCTAAACTGCAAGAAATCTTGGCACCACCCTCTGCATTTATCTCTGCCTGAGATCATTCATTAGGAGGCTGGGTTCTTTCTGGGGAAGGTCTGAGTCTTTCCTGCAGGGCATTCACAGAAGTCATGTTTACATTATGTTTTATCACTTTGCTTTTTTTATCACTAAGCTTTTCAAAGTGCTTTCCATTCATAATTTCTCTAGGATGAGGAAGGTGCTTAACTTGTGCCTAACTGCGTTTACTTCTTTTACTGTTGTTTGGGATTTCCTATCAGTTTATGAATCCAAATCAGAGATTAGTTATTAGTGTTTATGTTGGTATTAGTGTTTATGTTGCTAGTTAATTACATGGGAAAACATAATTAACCAATTCTGGGCCCTAGTTACATGTTTTAAGCTCCTGACTTCCTGGCGCCATCCATTTGGAATTCTTGTTGCACTCCTGTGAGGAAAGAGTTAACAAGCAGGTCTGGTCACTTACTCTTTGTGTGTCTCAAGGGATGATGGTTGATTCTTGTGCAACCCCTGGGAATGTGGCTTTTGGAGAGTTTTTTATGTTAGCAATTGATGATTTTATCATATATGCTAGGAGCAATGGACAGGATAAATACCAGACCATCAGATTGCTTTGCACAAACATCAAGATTGAGGATGGGTACCTAGGTTGTCAGTTGGGGTACTGAATTTTGGTTGCCATGGTTGGTTGCCAGAAAAATATGCATACATAACCAGCCTCCCACATAAACCTTGGACAATGAGATTCAAATAGGTTTTCCTGAACAGAGACATTCCACTCATGTCTCTGTAGTTCTCTGCCAGACAGGGAGAGAGCACTCCCGTGGTTCTCAGATGAAGAAGGACATCAGAAGTGTATGCTGGATCTCTCTGGAATCTACCAATGTACATGTATCAGCTGTTGCTTTGCTCCATATCTCTTGGTGTAATAAATCTTAGCCACAAGTGTGGCTTACTATGGAGTCTTATGAGTCCTCTAGCAAGTCACTGAACTTAGAAAGTTGTGGGATCTCCAATATACTTTTGCTCACCACACTCTAAATTTCTTACTAATCCTGACCAGGTTAACAGTCTTAGGCCCATCACCATGTAGCACCTAGCATTCGCTTTATTGCCATAGATCTGACATCTGGCACCCGTAGAGCAAGCCACGGTTTAGCCTTTCCTGTACCCTGATAAGTGGGCTTAGTCTCTATAGTGGTGTTTGTCTCTGTTCCTCTGCCTGGTGTTGTAGTTTCTTATTGGAATGGAGGTGCTGTCCAGGAGCCCATCCTTTCTGACCAGGTCCTGCCACACTGTGGGGTATACTAGTTCTCATCCCAATCATGCCTTGTCTCTCCTCTCTCCTGGACACCTGCCTTTGCCTGTACCAGCCGGAATTATTGCCATTTTAGCTACCTATGCTTGGGAGTGAGCCTCACCAGCATTCTCAGCGACTGCGGAAGCCGTCTGGCTTTCAGACCATCCATTCCTAGGAGGAAATGAGAAGTTTCTATAGGTCTGCTTTGGAAACCCAAAGCTATTCACGAGAGCAAGTATATGAGTGTGTGGGAACCAATATTAACCGGATGTGAAACACCTCAAGCTCCCCCTTCCCCAATGTTTCTGTGGAGGCCATCAAAGCAGATGGCTACATGAGGTGGTGGTCCGGTGAAGGAGCAGAGCAGGGTGGCCCAAGAGGGAATCGTGGAGACTAAGTGAAATGAGGAAAGCATCTGTATGGGAGGGTAACCTGCCATAGGGTGTCAGAGTCTGAACAGTGTGAAGAAAGCTTTTGTGTAGGGAAAAAGATATTCACGCAGGAGGGTGACCTGGTTTGGACGTTGGAGCCCAACTCAAGTGAGGAATGAATCTGCTCAGGGTGGTGGCTTGGTGAGGGTGTCAGATTCTGGGTGGAGTGAGGAGGGTATTCACACCTTGATGGCAGTGATCCTAGTGGGGGTGGCAGCGCCCATCCAGGGAGAGAATTTGCCTGGCAAGGAGGTGGCAAGAGTGCAAAGACTGGCTTTACAAAGAGGGATTCATCAAATAAGTAAACAGATTGGTGATAATGGGAACCAGGTTTCTCACTGTTAGAGAATTATAAACATGAAAAGAGAGAAAAATAGAATGAACTTGGAGTATCAGATTAACATTGAAGATATCTGTGTGAACCCATTTTTTCCCCATATAAATAGAGGGAGAAATAAGTACGATGTCAATCTTTCAGAAACAGTAGTGAGGATCTTAGGCTCAGTCCCCTGAGAGGTCCTGGAAATCCTTTAGCAACAAGCATACCTAGGACCCAGATCTTGGTTTCTAAACACCTTTCTGATCTAAAAGAGACCAGGACTTCTTGGAAAAATTATTGATTCTGGATGAGTCTAGAACATCCCTTCGGCCAGACAGTGGTGAGGAAGTGCTCAAGAAATGAGGAGAAGAACATGTCAACAAGACACAGAAGCTAAGGGGGCTCCTTCAACAAAGCATGGATTATATCATCAAAGTAAAAATGATAGCAATAGATTGCAAACCCTTGAATGAAATAGAAATTCCTAAGTACATACTGATATGGATAAAAGACCAAAAGTATCTTCCCACAAAATACTTATTAACTATGAAGGGAATGAAAATTAACTTTACAGTGGAGAAGACTGGCAGATAACTCATTTGTCAATTTATCAAAATAAACATCACCAGTAATGAGACAAATCAAAACCATGCACCCCTTGTTGTAATGCAACATGAAAAACATGGTCTCGATATTGTGATATTCCTGCAAAATTGCCTAACCAGAGTATAATGATCAGGAACATCAGACCAACCCAACCTGAGGCACACTCCTCAAAGTAACTGGCCTATCATCTTCACAGGTGTCAAGATCATGAAAGTCAAGAAAAAAATAAATGTTTTAGATCGAAAGAGACTGAAGGCATACGATAGCTAAATCAAGTGAAAGTTCCAACTAGATCTTTTTGCTTTTTAAGGACATTACTGGGACAGGTGGTGACATGTGAATGAGACTGAGGATTAGAAGATAATAATGTATCCCTATTAATTTCCCAATTTTAGTTGTTGTGCTATTCTGTAGGAGAATGTCCTTATTCGTAGGAAATATACACTCAAGCATGTGGGTGTGGCAGGGCGCAGTTGTCGACCTGTTCCGACGTAGAACAGGAGAAAAAAAAGTACTTGGCACTGTTCTTCCAACTTTTCCGTAAGTTTGAGGTTATTTCAAAATACAGTGTTCAAAATGTGTTTTTTAGTCTGGTGAGTCCCTCTTTAATTAGTTAACTCTCTGTTAACTAGTTAACAGATACTTATTGAATAGCTCAAACAGGAAATCATATGAGATTTGCAGCTGCCTTCCTCACCTTCGGCCCTAAGCCAGCAATCCCTCTCTCTCTTGCCGAAGGCCAGCCTTTAAGTAAAGCCACTGGACAGATGCCAAAGAACTTTGTGGTCTGATCATTTCTCATCTTAAATCTCTGTCTCCGCTGAGGAGAGAATAGCATTGTTCCCCGTTTCTCCTAGGAGACCCTATCTTGACAAAAATCAAACCCCTACCAGAGTTAGGGGATCACTGATTTGTAGAAACTTGTTCTTTTTCTTTAAAAATTTTTAAGGCAACATCTTCAGCTCTGAGATAAAGTGGAGTTGCTGGAAAAAAAGAATCAAATTAATGAAAATAAGAAACAGCCATGCAGACAGCGGAGGACAAAAGACATAGCAAAGCCTGGCTAATAGTCCCACTATTTCCTCCCTGTTCACATTCTGGAAACGGTGTCTCTCTGTGCAGAGATCAGGAAAGCTCTGCAGGGAGTAAAGTATGTTTGACCAGAGGTAAGTGAATAAACTGGAGAGCAGGCATCCGGCACCAGCCTGTGACAAGGCTCTGAAGTCAGAAAAATCAGATTGAGAGTAATTCAGTGGCCTTAAAAGTGCTTTTGCATTTAAAATAACTGTGAGTATTGCCTCCTTCAGTGGAAAATTCTTGTTGTAGGGGCGCCTGGGTGGCACAGTCGTTAAGCGTCTGCCTTCGGCTCAGGTCATGATCCTGGGGTCCTGGGATTGAGCCCCACTTTGGGCTCTTTGCTTGGCAGGGAGTCTGCTTCTCCCTCTCCTTCTGCCTGCTGCTCTGCCTACTTGTGCTCTCTCCCTCTGTGTCAAGTAAGTAAATAAAATCTTTCTTTAAAAATTCTTGTTGTAAAAGTTTTTAGCCTGTATCCCTGCTGAATGAGAGGCTGTTTCTTGGAAGGTGCCTGGGGAATCTGCTATTGGTGGAGAAGTCAACTTTATGAGGTGGTTAAGATTTCTTCCCCAGTAGACTAGGTGTGGGCCCAGGCCTTTCTCGGGGTGTTTGTCTTTCCTCAGAGGAGTGGGGATATCTAATTTCTTTGTCCTGCTGATTTCCCTTCCCTGCTTAAAATAGAAAAAAAAAAAAAAGGTTCTGTTAGATTTGCCCTGTATTTGTTTCCCTTTCCTCTTGACTCACTAGGATTTTTTTGTGTATTTGGCCTTTCCTCATTTTTAAAGTCTGGTTGATTTTGGCTGACATGAGTTTAAATGTGTCTGCATGTGTGCTTATCAAATAAACATAGCAACATCGGCTTGGACTTCTCTGGAAATCAAAGTTCCCATCTTTGCAGTGTAATCCTTTAAAGGGAACTGCTCTTTCCCATTTCCCACCAACCTGGGGTCAGGTTTAGAAAGAGATATCTATATCTAATGCTCTCAGGATCCAGGAATGCAATCTCCTATGCACTGAGCCTAATTACCATTATGTGGCCATATTTGGTCCTTTACTCATGTATTCAACAAGTATTTGTTTTGTTAAGTCTTGGAGATAATAAAATCAAGTCTTATACACAGAGACTCTCACCTCGAGATGCTCATGGTCCGCAGAGATATGAGCAAGTAAATCAACAGGCTCAGTCCAAACGATTATTATTGGATGAGGCGGCACAGTGGAAAGATGTCTGACTGACTGGGAGGGAGCCAGAGGAGGTCCTCAAGAAACCATTGCTTGAGCTTGGTTCTGAAGGGCAAAACCATGGAGTGGATTCAGTGGAGGGTCTGGGGGGTAGAGAATTCCTTCCAGGCAAAGGACACAGCATGGCTGAAGCCCAAAGGCAGGAAAATGCTGTTAAGTGTCCTAAGAACTCCCAGTGGGTCCACTTGCAATGGAATGTGAGAAATGAGGAGAGATGAGGCAGGGGTGAGGAGAAGAGGGAGCACTGCGCACGGAGGACTTGCATACTCAGCTTGGGAGCTTGAACACGACTCTAAAAACCTCTAGAATATGACCAGCAGGGGCCCCTTTGGGGCCCACAGTTTTGTTGTAAGCAAAATTGCTTTGACTGTGTGGGGCCATATTTTCCACAAATTGGGAATCTGTTCTGACAAATGGGAGTATATTTGCAGAAACAACAGAGCAAAGTATTTGGAACCATGACAGATCTTGACAATTGACTGTAGTGAGGTAGTAGAGGGGGGTGGGTCTGAGCCCTAATTCTATATGCTTCTCCTCCTGCCCGTCTCAGTGGATTTCTATACTTTCTGGGATTTGAATAGCCCTATACTTAGATTTATAATTTTAGTGACATCCACATTATTTATAACCATGGTAGTTTGATTACTCAGAGGCTGGCAGAGGTATTTCTAAATTTGCAGTGATCAGAATTTCCTATTTATTCATTCAATGAATAATTACTGATCACCTAAAATGCCAGATACTGTTCTAGATGTTGGAGATACAGCAGTGAGCAAAATAAAGCTTCTGCTCACGGAAGCTAAGATTCTGGTAGAAACAAATAGAAGCTAAACAAAATAAATATGTCCATCATATATTCTATTGGAAGTTGATCAATGCATTTAACAAAAAAAAAAAGCAAGGGGGAGGGTCGCTCCTGGAAGGCTCAGTCCGTTGAGCGGCTGTGGATCATGGGTCATGATCCTAGGGTCTTGGGATTGAGCCCTGCGTCGGGCTCTCTGCTCCTTGGGGAGCCTGCTTCTCCCTCCCCCTGCTTGCTCTCTCTCTCTCTCTGTCAAATAAATAAATAAATAAATAAATAAATAAATAAATAAATAAATAAAATCTTTTAAAAAATCAGGGAAGGGATATAGGAAGCATCAAGGGTTAGAAAGTGAATTTTAACTTTGATGGTCAGGGCAGGTCTTATGGAAGGTCACATTTAAGCAAAGACATGAAGGATATCTGAGTTAGAGAGGACAGCAAGTACAAAGGCCCTGAGGTGGGAGCAGTCCTGGCAGGCTTGAAGTTTGAGGACAAACGACAAGCAGGCCAGTGTGGCTTGAGCTGAGTGAGGAGTGAGGAGCACAGGACTCAGTCAGCAAGGTAATGTTTCTAAACTGGGTCACCTTTCCTTATTACATGGTGGCCGGCACCTCAGCTGGGGTTGGACACCTCAGGACAGCTTTGTGCCTCATCTCGGGTGGTTGTCGGACTGGTTGTTCTAGACTAGGGCCTCGACTGGGGCAGCCAATCTCTGCTCCTGTGGTGTCTCATCTTCCCGCAGGTCAGCCCAGGGCTTCCTCACACAACCAGGGAGGTCTAAGCCCAAGAGTGCAAGCCTAATATGGAAGAGTTTTGCAAGCCTCTGTCAGCAACACATATGCTACCATCCAACTGGCCAGAGCAAATGACACCGAGAAGCCCACAAGGCATGGATACAGCAGTGGGTAGAGGACATTATTCAGGGACATAAGGATAACCTTCGGTTATATCCCTCATGCCATTTAACACAGCCCCGGACCACACTGAATGCTCCCTAGATAAATATACTCTTCATGATCACTGTTTCCTCCCTCTGTCGCATAGAAACTGCATTCTCTCAAGAGTCCAGGTGTTGTGTGCTTTTCAGTTTTAGTAGATTTTATTTTTTAGAGCACTTTTAAGTTTACAACAGAATTGAGCAGAAAGTGCAGAGATGTCCGTGTACCTCCTGCCCCCACACCGGGACAGCTTCTGGCACCGTCGACATCCCTAACCAGACCTGTACGTGTGTTCCAGCCAACGAACCCACATCGACCATCATTATCCACCAGTTTTCCATGAAGGCTCACCCTTGGTGTTTGCGCATTTTTTTGGACAGATGTATGATGGATAATTCCATGGATCCACCATTATCATATTGTAGGGAATGGTGTCACCGTCCCTGTTTCGTGCTGGCTTCTCCTCCCAGAATGTTGTGCCTTGGCCTTTGCCCTGTCATGCTCTAGGGCTCCGCCAGCAGGGCTAACTCCCTGTGAACTTTGGGCCCCACAGCCCACTATACTAACATTATTTTCACTAAATTAATGATGTGTTTTTTAATGGCTGGCCCTCCAGTAGGCTGCAATTCCCTATTGCAAGAGAATATAGTGGAAGCTTGTAATAGAATTAGCATCATCATCATCATTACAGCTACTCTTAACGGACTTCCTATGTTCCAGGCAATGTTAATATCTGTTGATTCATTTAAGTTACAGGATCATGGAAACAGGTACTCACATATGTGAGTCTCTGAACTTCCTAATTCTGTGCCCATCCCTTGGTTTTTTCCTATTCTACCTGCACGTAATTTTAGAAGAAGCTTCTCTTTTGTTTTTCATCCTCTGCTTGTGAAGAGTTACATCAGTGACATATTCATTACAAAGAAGACTGGAGGAGACTGAAAGAGGTAAAGAAATAAAGGACTTATTGCCATGCTTGGCATAGAGTAAGCCCCTTGATAAGTATTAGTTCCCTTTTTTTCCTTGTAACCTGTTCGCCTGTGTCTGTACTAATCATTTGTGCCACTAGATGGCAGACTCTTGGCCGAAAAACTACTCAGACAATACATCCCTTAAAACTATTGCTTGGGTTCCCTCTACCTCTATCTTACGGTGGCTTCTAATGTGTCAAAGTAATATCAATCCATTTGTTTAGGTCCCAAATAATGGTGAATGTAAATGTATGGGCAGCAATGAACTCTTAGACAGGGAAACTGTCTAAAACCATCCCCTGGCCAATACTTAGCTCACAACTTTGCCTAAGAGTAGTAAACATTGTGACAGCTCCCTAAGCACGTTAAATGCTGAATTTCCATCTTGCAGTGTTTCCAGCATCAATTGATGTCAGTGCTTATTTCATGTTTAAGAGCTACCCATATGTGCAGCAATATAGTCTTTGAAATAATTCTGTTGGAGAGTTCGCTGCCACAGATCACTTAAGTACCTTTCCCAAGAATTCAAAGGACAAGAACCTCAACAAGCTTTTGTGGGAAAATTGGGACTCATGACAGGATTTTCTCCAAAGTTTATAATAAATAATGGCTGAAAACATTTATGGAGCACTTACTATGCGCCAGTTATTTTGATAAGACTATTCATAGTAACCTGATGATAAGTTGGAGATATTATTATTTTTTTCAACCAAGTTGTGTTTATTCCAAAATCGCAAGGTTGGTTCAACATTTGAAAAATCAGTGTAATTTTCTGTGCTAAGAGAATAACAGTGGAAAATCATATGTGATATATTGAAAATCATATGCATGCAAAAGAGTTTGACAAAATTCAACACACATTCAAAGAAAAACTTGTAGCAAACTGTGAATAGAAGGAAACTTCTTTAATTTGGTCGAGTACTGGCAAAAAGCCTACGGTAAACATTCTTTTAAAATTCTTGGTAATGAGGGACACCTGAGTGGGTCAGTTGGTTAAGCGTCTGCCTTTGGCTCGGGTCATAATCCCAGGGTCTTGGGATCGAGTCCCACATCAGGCTCCCTGCTCAGAAGGAAGCCTGCCTTCCCCCCACCCCCGCCCCGCCACCGGCTTGTGCTCTCTCTCTCTCTCTCTGACAAATAAATAAATAAAATCTTAAAAAACATTTTTTTTGGTAATGAAAGGCAATTGTTTTTTAAGATTTTATTTATTTATTTGACAGAGAGAGACACAGCGAGAGAGGAACACAAGCAGGGGGAGTGGGAGAGGGAGAAGCAGGCTTCCCGCGGAGAAGGGAACCTGATGCGGGGCTCGATCCCAGGACCCTGGGATCATGGCCTGAGCCAAAGTCAGACGCTTAATGACTGAGCCACCCAGGCGCCCATGAAAGGCAATTTTAAAATAAAACTTTCTATTCTATTATTTTTTTCACCTATTATTCTTTTTTAAAAATTGTGGTAAAATATACATAAGATATATTATTTTGACCATTTTTAAGTATACAGTTCAGTGGTATTAAGTACATACACGATGTTGTGCCGCCACCATCACCATCCATCTCCAGAACGTTTTTCATGTTTCCAAACTGAAATTCTGTACCCATTGAACACTGTCTCCCTAGTCTCCTATGTCCCCAGCCCCTAGCAACCAATATTCTGCTTTCTGTCTCTATGAATCTGTCTGCTTTAGGTACCTCACATATGTGTGTCTTTTTGTGACTGGCTTATTTCACTTAACATATGTCTTCAAGTTTCATCCATCTGGTAGCATGTGTTGGAATTTCCTTCCTTTTTGAGGCTGGATGATAATCTATTGTGTGTGTGGGTAGGTATACACACACACACACACACACACACACACACACACACACACACACACACATTTTGTCTATCCATTCATCCACTGATGGAAATTGGGTAGCTTCCATCTTTGGCTATTATGAACAATGCTGCTGTGAGCATGGTTGTACAAACATTCCTTCAAGTCCTTGCTTTCAATTCTTTTCGTTATATACTAGAAGAGGAATTGTAGGATCGAATTCTATTTTTAATTTTTTTGAGGAACTACTCTACTGTTTTCAATATCAGCTGTACCATGTTATATTTCCACCAACAGTGCACAAGATTCCAATTTCTCCACAATCTTGCCAACACTTATTTTCTGTTGTTGTTTTAATAGTGGCCATGGGTGTTAGGTGGTATCTCAGAGTAGTTTTAATTTGGATTTCCCTAATGATCAGTGATACTGAACATCTTGTCATGTGTTTATTGGCCATTTGTATGTCTTCTTTGCTGAAATGTCTATTCAAGTCCTTTGCCCATTTTCTAATAGGTTTTTGTTGTTGTTATTGTTGTTGAGTTATAGGAGTTCTTTATATATACCAGATATGAAGCCCTTATTACATGTATGATTTGCAAAGATTTTTCTCCTATTCTGTGGGTTAACTTTTCATTCTGTTGAGCATATCCTTTGATGCACAGGAGTCTTTAAG
Organism: Eumetopias jubatus; assembly: GCF_037043125.1. NCBI lineage: Eukaryota > Metazoa > Chordata > Mammalia > Carnivora > Otariidae > Eumetopias > Eumetopias jubatus. The sequence goes on along the minus strand of NW_028274814.1, from coordinate 4,553,573 downwards.
TTTGATATAGTCCAATTTCTCTATTTTTTTCTTTCATTGCCTGTGCTTTTGGTGTCATATCCAAAATAATTATTGCCAAATCCAATGCATCAAGCTATTCATATATTTTCTTCTTATAGTGTCAGGTCTTACATTTAGGTCATGGATCCATTTTGAGTTAATTTTTATATATGGCCTAAGGGAAAGGTCCAACTTCATTCTTATGCATGTGGATATCCAGTTTCCCCAGTACCATTTATTGAGAATACTGTCCTTTCTCCATTGGATGGTCTTGTCGAAAACCATTTGATCATACATGTAAGGGTTTATTTCTGGACTCTGTTCTATTCCACTGGTCTATACGTCTGTCTTTATGCCACTACCACATTGTTTTGATTGCTTTAGTTTTGTAGTAATATTTGAAATCAGGAAGTGTGACCGTCAACTTTGTTCTTTGTCAAGATTGTTTGGCCATTTAGGGTCCCTTGAGATTTTAGGATGAATTTTTCTATTTCTGTAAAAAATGTCTTTTGAATTTTGATAGGAACTGCATCGAATCTGTAGACCACTTTGGATTGCACTGACATCCTAACAATGTTACGTCTTCACATCCTTGAACACAGGACATCTTTCCATTTATTGGTGTCTTCTTTAATGTCTTTCAGCAAATGTTTTGTGGTTTTAAGTGTGCAAGTCTTTTTCCTCCTTGGCTAAGTTTATTCCCAAGTATTCGATTTTATTTTATTTTTGATGCTTTTGTAAAGGGAATTTAAAAAAAAAATTTCCTTTTCAGATTGTTCATTGTTGGTGTATAGAAATGCAACTGGTTTTTTGTGTGTTGATTATGTATTCTGCAAGTTTGCTGAATTTGTTTATTAGTTTTAATAGTTTTTGTGGAATCTTTAGGGTTTTCTATATATATAAAATCATGTTGTCTGTATATAGAGATAATTTTATTTTTTCTTTTCCAATTTGGATGCCTTTCACTTCTTTTTCTTGTCTAATTGCTCTGGCTAGGACTTCTAGTACTGTGTTGAATAGAAGTGGAGAAAGAAGGCATCCTTGTCTCATCCCTGATCTTAGAGGGAAAACTTTTAGTCTTTTCATTACCTGGTATGTTACTTGTGGGATTTTCATAACAAGCCTTTATTATATTGAGGTTGTTTCCTTTTTTGTTAGTTTGTTCAGTGATGAGTTTGGTCAATGCTTTTTCTGCATCAGCCGAGATTATCATGTTATTTTCTCCCCTTTCATTCTGTTTGTGTGGTGTATGCCAATGATTGATTGAACCATCCTTGCATTCCAACTTGGTCATGGTATATAATCCTATTAATGAGCTGTTGAATTCTGTTTGGTAGTATTTTGTTGAGGATTTTTGTGTCAATATTCATCAGAGATATTGGTCTGTAGTTTTCTTGCAGTGTTTTTGTCTAGCTTTGGTGTCAGGCTAATGTTGGCCTCATAGGATATTTAGGAAGTATTCCTTCCTCTTAAATTTTTTAGGAGAGTTTGAGAAGGATTGCTGTTAATTCTTTAAATGTGTGGTAGAACTCTCCAGTGAAACCATTTGGTCTGGGGCTTTTCTTTACTGGGAGGTTTTTGATTATTAATTCAATCTCCTTCCTAGCATTTTCTATTTCTTTATGATTCAGTCTTGGTAGGTTGTGTGTTTCTATGAATTTGTCCATTTTATCTGGTTTATCTAATTTATTTACATATAATTGTTCATAGTACTCTCTTATAATCCTTGTTATTTCTATAAAATTAACAGTAATGCCCCCTCTTTTATTTCTGATTTTAGATATTTGAGTCTTCTCTCTTTTTGACTAAGTCAGTCTAGTTAAAATATGTCAATTTTGTTGATCTTTTCGAAGAACCAGCTATTGGTTTAGTTTATTTTCTCTATGATTTTCTATTTTCCATGTGTTTAATCTTTTTTATTACTATCTTCTGCTAGTTTTGGGGTTCATTTGTTCTTTTTCTAGTTCTTTGAGGTGGAAATTTAGGTTGTTGATTTAAGATCTTTCTTTTTTTTTAAGGTTTTATTTATTTATTTGACAGAGAGAGAGAGAGAGAGAGCACACGTAGGGGAAGCAGCAGAGAGAGGGGGAGAAACAGGCTCCCCTCTGAGGAGGGAACCCCATGTGGGGCTTGATCCCAAGATCCTGAGATCATGACCTGAGCCAAAGGCAGTTGCTTAAGGACTGAGCCACCCAGGCACCCCGAGATCTTTCTTCTTTTTAAATGTAATGCTTACAGCTATAAATTTCCCTCTTAACGCTGCTTTCATTGTATCCCATAAAGTTTGGTATGTTGTGTTTTCATTTTCATTGGTCTCATATATTTTCTAATTTCCATTGTGATTTCTCCTTTGATCTATTGGTTGTTTGAGAGTGTGGTGTTTAATTTCCACATATTTGTGGATTTTCCAGTATTCCTTTCTGCTACTGATTTCCAATTTCATTCCATTCTGGTCAGAAAAGATACTGGTATGATTTCAGATTTCTTAAGTTTATTAAGACTTATTTTACAGTCTAACATACAATCTATCTTGGATATGCACTTGAGAAAAATGTGTAATCTGCTATTTGTGGGTAGAGAATTCTTTATAAGTCTGTTAGGTCCAATTGGTCTATAGTGCAGTTGAAGTTCTTTATTTCCTTATTGATATTCTGTCTGGTTGTCCTATAATACTGGTAGTATTATTACTTTCATTTTTACAGACAAGGAATGGAGGCAAAGAAATATGAAGTATCTTGCTCAAGTTCACATCTAGTAAGTGGTAGAATTAGGCCTCAATTCCAGGTCTGGATTCTCCAAAGGCCATGATCTAAATCACCAGATAAGAGATAACATTTGATGCTGTCCACACTCTGATAATCTCACTATTGAACCTCAGACATTTACTTGCTAAGATTCAATAATTGACAAATGCCACACACAGTCACATATATACAACTATATGTATATGTGCATGTATATGTGTATTTATATATGTGTGTATATATAAATGTAAATATACATATATATTTACATTTATATAATATAATTTTTCTTCTACCTTTACGATGTATTGGTAAATTTGGCTTTCTGATCTCCCTCCCGCCAGCTGAGCTCTAGATTCATTCCTGTCTTCTCACTTTCCACTTCTCCACCTGTGCCAGCTGCATAACAAATTCCCTCCAGACCTAGCAGGTTTGATTATGCTCACGGATTCTGTGGGTCAGGAATTCAAACAGGACTTGGCAGGATGGCTTGCCTCTGCTCCACAATGTCTGGGCCTCAGTTTGGAACTGGCATCATCCACAGGCTCCTTCACAGCTGTGGTCCCTGGGCTAGGACTACTGAAAGCCAAGGACTGCTAGCTCGAGTGCCCACATGTAGCCTCTGCATGTGGCTTGGGCTTCCTCACAACATGGAGCCTCAGGGTAGTCAGACTTCTTACATGGCGGCTCAAGGCTCCAAGCACAAGGGTTACATCACCTTTTCTGACCCATTTGGGAAGTCACAGAATATCACTTCTGCTATATTATATTGTTCAAAGGAGTCACAGTACACCCAGGTTCAAGCAGAGGGCACGTATACTCTCTCTCCTAAACAGGGAAAGTCACATTGCAGATGAACATTTGGGACAGAGAAACTGTTGGGGCTATCTTTGGAAAATATAATCTGCCGCTCACTTCTTGTCACCCTCAGCTCACTAATCATCTGCATCTGGCAGACCTGTAACGTCTCCCTCGTAACTGGGACTTCTCCCTGGCCTATCCTTTTCATGACCCCATTAAGATTAGAACTTCCCATGGCCTCTTTCTTCTCTCTGGCTCATTGCCTCTAGGACACCGAAGGTGGGGGGCTGTGACAGTCTCTGCAAGTCCAAGGATGAAGCTTTGACCCACTTTCTGTAGTGATTCAATCCTGGGGCTTCATTTTACCCCCAGCAGCCATTTAGCAGCTGAGACAAAATACACAAGCTAAATGGTCTCTGAAACCAGAAAGGTCACAAAATATGTTACTCAAAAAGTAGACTAATTCAGTAATACCAAGTTACAGGATGTTATGAGAGAAGTTATGGCTTCAAAGTGTATTTATGGCATTTAGGTGAGATATCTCCTTTGCCTAAAGATCTTATACTTTTGCTGGGGGCATCTGTTATTGATGATCAGCCATGGAAAAATTAGATATTCATTAGCTCTCTGGAGGAGAAGCACAATGGGGAAAGGGGGACAGAGCCAGGGCCTGGTGAGCTAGCCCCACCCAGCAGGTGCCATTCCCCCATTCTCTGGGCAAAAAAGTCACCCAGTTACCCCTGGACACCCAAGGAATGGAATTCTGCTTATTTCTATTTGCCAAAAGGCAAGAAATGTTCTTCTAAAAGCTAATGTTATAGAATTTCAACATATGTAGCTATTTTACTGGTGTTGGAATCAGAAGATTCTTTTAATTGACCTAGGTCTCTATTTAATTTGAATTTTGCTTTTAGTGGAACTGGGAGTCATGTGAATGCTATGCATGAGGCGAGGTAGCTTTTCAGGTACTTATTAATAATGAATCGCATTTATGTTCACATAAATTGTCTCCTTGCATTCATACTCCTTTCCATTTTGCTGTTTCCTGGCTGTTTTGTCATTTTTTTCTTTTCTTCCTCTCCTCTGTCTTCCTTTGTGATTTGATGATTTTCTAGGGTGGTATGCTTAATTCTTTTCTCTCTCTTTTGTGTATCTACTGTAGTTTTTGTTTTGTGGTTTACCATGAGGCTCGCATAAAACGTCTTACAGTTATGGGGAGCCTGGGTGGCTCAGTTGTTGGGCATCTGCCTTCAGCTCGGGTCATGATCTCGGGGTCCTGGGATCGAGCCCCACATCGGGCTCCCTGCTCCGCGGGAAGCCTGCTTCTCCCTCTCCCACTGCCCCTGCTTGTGTTCCCTCTCTCGCTGTGTCTCTCTCTGTCAAATAAATCTTTAAAACAAAATCTTACAGTTATAACAGTCTATTTTAAAAGGATAGCAATTTAACTCTGATCGCATACAAAAACTCTACCTTTTTACTCCCTTCTCTACATTTTATGTTTTTTTAAACTTTTTTTTAAAGATTTTATTTATTTATTTTACAGAGACACTTTACTGTCCTAATTCAAACTTTTGTAACTGAAAATGTTATTCCACTTGATATTACTTGCATTTTAAGAGAACAAATCACCTTCCCTTTAAAAAATTAATTTCAGGGCGCCTGGTTGGCTCGGTCAGTTAAGTGTCTGACTCTTGATTTCGGCTCAGGTCATGATCGCAGGGTTGTGGGATGGATTCCCGTGTGGAGCTCCAAGCTGGGTGTGGAGCATGCTTAAGATTCTCCCTCTCCCTCTGCTGCTCCCTCCTCCCTCTCTAGAAAAAAAAAAAACAAACTTAAGGGCCCCTGGGTGGCTCAGTTGGTTAAGCGACTGCCTTCGGCTCAGGTCATGATCCCAGAGTCCCGGAATCGAGTCCCACATCGGGCTCCCTGCTCAGCGGGGAGTCTGCTTCTCCCTCTGACCCTCCCCCGTCTTGTGCTCTCTATCTCTCTCTCTCAAATAAATAACATTTAAAAAATAAATAAATAAAAAACTTAATTGCAAACCCTAATATAAGGAGGAGGGAAGAAATTAATGAGTTTGTGGGGAAAGGAAGGAGAACCATTAGGAGTTCTTGGTTGGTTTGGGTAACCTAAAACATTCTTTAAGCTGAAGTTAAGATGCTCTTGGTACCCTTAGAAACATTACTGATGCCCTTGTCATGGGATTTTCTCAGGCTTCTTTGTGTAGTCCAGTAGTCCCACCTTGTGGGTTATGGAGACAGAGGCAAGAGGTAGGTTCTTTAGCAGGAGGCCTGTTTGCCTGTGAAACAAGGCTGAAAGCCAGAGAATACATCTGTCCCTTGGTGGTGTTGGGCTAAATCAGGTCATATTTTAGTCTGTACTCAGTTCTGTAGACAGTTTAAAATGGGCTTTTCAATGGGAACAAAAACCAAAAGCGCTGACTAATGTCTACAAAATTCCCCGGGCCTGCCACAACTATTTTCAACTCATTACAGGAATGTATAGCCATGCGCTAAAGTGCTGTAGAACACTTTAATGATTTTCAAAGTGTGATCACCAATTGGTATCAACATCAACATCCCTGGGAACGTAGTGGAAGTTCAAATTCTCAGGTCCCACCTCAGCCCTGCTGAGTCAAGTATTTCGTAGGTGGGCCCAGCAATGGTGTTTTAACAAGCCCTCTAGGGGATTCTGAGACATTGGACAGTTTGAGAACTGTTGCGTTCGATTTTTAGGAGATAGCTGCAATGAAATTGAGGATGTGGGTCAAGGCTATAGTTGCTCCCTGAGAATGTGCTGTTTCTGTTCCTGGAAGACATCCTCTCTGCAATCCTATCTCCTGTGTTGACGGCAAGCCAAGGCTTAACTCTTTGAGAGTGGTAAGATGGTGGGAAATACAGAGGTGAGTTGCTAGGATTCCATCAGTATAAAAGGCAGAAATGGAACCAGGAGTTAACTTGTCGCCCCAAACCTGCCCATGCCCTTGTGGGGAGGAATAACTGAGGTGATGAGCCGAGCCACTCCCTGTGAGGTCACTGTCCACCAGCATCCAATCTGCTCCCACCCATAGACAGACTGACTTCTCCTCTCCCCTTTCCTCCTGGCTGGCAGAGTTGGGGGGCAGGCTGTTTATGCTGTTTGGTTTTCCAGGCAGACTGATTTCGAGAGCTAAATCTTACTTAAAAATGTGACCTCAGTGGTAAACCTACTTTAAAAAGCAGCTGTCCTCTATTTCTGTTTTGGTAAATCGAAAACAGAATTTGTCTTCTTATCCTGCAGAAATGCAAGAAAGTTGGAGCAGCTGCTCTGTGTTGGCCTTAAAAAGTGCTAGCGCCAGGAAGGCGCTGAGCAGCTGTGGGGTTTCTGGGCCGGCTTTGAAACCCACTTCTGTCCTCCTTGGTCCGTGTGTACATTAATCCACCAGTTGTGGGTTGAAAGTGAAAATGGACAACGACCACAGGAAAGTGCGGTGACCAAGGTGACCAAGACAGCAAAGGGGCAATCGAGGCCAGGCACCCGAAAAGAAATGCCAAGCCATTGTTAGCAAAAAGCAGGAGAGACCTGTGTGCTCCAGGCAGTTCCTCTCAAACTCCAGTGTGCATCCCAGTCACTGCGGAGCTTGTTAAAATACAGCTTCTGATTCTGCTGAGTCTCAGGGGACCCCACTGTCTATTTCTACTAAGCACCCCAATGGGGCTGATGTTGCGGGTGCAGGGGTTACACTTGAGCAGTCAGGCTCCAAAGCTGCCAGGTGGACGGGATTAGGTTGCCCTCTAGTGAGAGTCCCATGGAAATCCAAGGTGTTTCTTCTTCAACAGAGAACCAAGACAATTAAGATTTTTAAAAATTATGATAAAAATTATTCATACCAAGTCAACTAGAAATTTATACAACTTTACAGAAAAAGAATCAATATTAAGCCCTTTATTATTTATATCACTTCAAACTCTCCTTTACCATATATAAATGGAGAATCTTTTGCTCCTACCCTTCTGCCTTCCTTCAAGACTGGGAATGCGGGAGCCATCTTTATCCCACATTAACCTTTACCCAGAGTGTCACAACTACTTCCAACAATATTGTTTTCGTCATGTTGCTTCTCGAAGACCGTTCTGCAGCTCCCCTTCGCCACAGTGTAAAGTTCAAACTCCACAGTCTGGCATTCAACGGCGTCTACAACATGGCTCTATTTTTTCCAGCCTCATTGGAACTGGATTGCTGTACAGGCATCATGTGTTTGAAATTTTTTGATGTTATTAATGTGCTGCTTCATACACAGATCTATTTTTGGAGGAGGTAGGGGGAGAATCTGTCTCCTTGGACTATGTACTCTAAAATAGAATCACTGAATTAAAATTATATAGCTCATTATGTATTGAAATATCTCCTCTCGGGGACTGAAAATATTTCCTGGTTACCCACAAAATATTTATACTAGTTTTCATGCAGTACCTATTTCATTGGATTTTATAATTTAAAAGTGTTTTTGTGGGGCACCTGGGTAGCTCAGTCAGTTAAGTGTCAGCCTCGGCTCAGGTCATGATCTCAGGGTCCTGGGATCGAGCCCCGCATCAGGTTCCCTGCTCAGCAGGAAGCCTGCTTCTCCCTCTCCCACTCCCCCTGCTTGTGTTCTCTTTCGCTATCTCTGTCTCTCTCTCTCAAATAAATAAAATCTTTAAAAAAAAGAAAAACTATTTTTGTTACTTTTACAGATACATTTAGGGCCACCACTAGCTTGTCTGTGCCATGGTGTAAACGGAAAGGAAGCAGCCTCACAGGCATCTTTGTGTCCATCTCTGGATGGACATGGGCCCGTGACAGGGAGAGGCTTTGTGGTTGGAGCATGGGCTAGATTTCAGCCCCTGCTCCCATCTTTAAAGTGTAAACTCTGGATCTTCCCCCAGGAGCTCCGATTTGGTTAACAAACCTCCGCTTTGAACCTCGGCTCAAATAGGTAAAACCATAACTTTCATACAAATAAGTCATGAGCACATTTCAAAGATTTTATCCAATCCATTAATTAATGAGGGATCCAGGAAGATGTTAATCTCGGCTCAAAGAGCATTTGCAGAGCTGAGCACTTACAGGCAATTTAATCAAGGATTGTTAGGATAAGATTACACGGTTAGATAAAAACTGTCTAATATTTTACAGGGCAATAAACTAACTTCTGTGGTTATCTTTTCCACCAGACAGATTATTTACATCTCTACCAGACCTCTTTAGGTTAATCTTTGCAGAGCTGTAAAATAGCTCAATCAATAGAAAGTAAATCAAAGGGCAAACCTAGCTCGGGACTGAAAGAACACCCAGAAATTTCCTTTGTCTAGTTCTACGTTTTGCATAATTATTCTGACAGTTTCCCTCACTTGCAATCAGAAATAACCTCCAACGAGTATTCTCAATACAAGGAGTCTGGTCTTACACAATTTGGTTAGTTTGATTATTTACATAGGTGTAGCAAGAAAATTAATTAGCCATCGGGAAAACTTGAGTTTGCTCTGCAAACCTAGAGCCACACAGTATTGGGCCACTACCCAGCCCAAGATGCTGCATTTATCGGATTTCACCTGCAGAAACTACTCAGATCTAAATAAGAATCATTCTCAAATATAACACTCCAGGTGTGGTCTCGATTGCACAGTTGGTTTTCCCATCGTTTTCAGATAAAAGGGAGACAAATTATTATTAAACCTATACAAATAATTACATTGTTATTAAAAGTAAGGAGATTCAGTAAGAATGTTTGTTTTCTGAATTCTGAGGGGTCAATGAGATTCTGATACCATTTTAAGTGGTGTTGTTTTTTTAAGTAAGCTCCATGCTCAGTGTGGAGCCCAACATGGGGCTTGAACTCATGACCCTGAGGTGGAGGCCTGAACTGAGATCAAGAGTCGGACACTTAACCCACCCAGGGGCCCCTTTCTAAAATATGTTTAAATATCAGTTTACAAAGAATAGGTTACGAAATTGAAAGTGAGCTATAAATAGCTTGAAAAGACAGAGAATGGGCTTCTTATTTCCATGAAGACTAGAATATTAGAAATCATACCAACAATATCCCAAATAAAATGCCGCGATGAAATTTCCCTGGGTTCAGTCCTATGGAATTGATTGTTGTGTGGCTGGATCTTGGGTCAGCAATTTGCTTTCCTGAGGTATATCTGCATCTGGACTAAAAAGAGTCCTGAAAATCCCCACTAAGTTCACTGGAGTAGTCTGAACGTTATCTAAGCAATGTCAACTCAAAAGCCCACACACAGGAGTCTAGTCTTCGAAGTATCAGTAGTTTAAAGGACCTACACCAGTCCTTTCTACAGGGCTCTGCAACTGTCTTTTTGTGAAGAACAAATTCTAGCTTAGAGCAGAGCCTTCAGCCAAGCATCTAGGGAAGCAGACACCTGTATAATTATGAGACTGAATGTAGTTAATGTATTACAGTGGACAATAGCATCAGAATGGAAGAAAAGTAAAATTCTCTATTGGGATCAGTACATAACTGTTTCATTAAGGTTTAATCAATGTTTCCTCCCCCTGAGAGTAAGAATATATTACAAACAGTGAGAGCATTTATAAATCTCTACGATCTTTCCATAAAATAGACACATTTTAGAATATCGATATTTATAATATTTTACCAATACAGACTAACCGAGGGAAGGCTGAGCATCTCTTCTGATTTGAAAATTTTTTCCCATGCAGTTTTTACAATTGTGTTGAACTAATAAAGGATACCAAACAAACCCAATTATTTCAAGCATCTCTCCTTTTATAAGGTGAAAAGAATACATCCTTGCAATTTCTGAGGGCCCTCTGGGAAATTTCAAAGATAGTTTAAGTTTAAAAGCCAGCCCCCCACCCCTTTCTTCCTAAATTTGAAGGCTGGATTTTGGAAAGACAAAATAAAAAAAAAATAATCAGAAAAATGTTTGGATATTTGATTAAGATAGGAGGCCTGGGAATCAATGCTTGGTTACTTATTTAACCAACGTAAAAGTATTTTAAGATAAACATAGAAGAAACTTAGCTCTTTCACAAATGAGGAACATTTTGTGTTTTGTTTTGAATAAGCGGGGACATTATTCTGGTAAGCTATGGGATCTCGGCTATCTGGGTGGAGTTCTCAGAAGGTAAAGGATAACATACCCACCGCTTGGTAGGAGCTCTAGGACCAATCTGTCATGTAGCAGAGGGTAAGCCACATTCTAGCTTTGCATTTATAGGGTACGTGGAAATAAATGTTTCATGATTCCCCGTCCCCTTTTTAAACAATTGCTTAGTGAATAAGTGCATCAAAGCTGGCAAACTTGGTCAAAATGGATCATATATCATGGTCGCATCTCAGACTCACCCAAGTATAAACTAAGGCAAATAAAATCTCCTACCCTCACACCCTCAGCAGTGTGCTATTCACTCAAATTTTATCTTTCATTTTACTCTTGCATATCCTGAAACAAACTTGTATTTTATTTTAGACAAAGCTACTTTCTTTTTTCCTTGAAAACAAAAACTCATCCCATGACTTGGCATACACGGCTATAGTTTTCCATTACTTTTGCTGTGAGTCCATGCATATTAATTATAACTTTTAGCCAAAGGAACTAAATTATGTTTCAAATAGAAAACTGGGAACTTTGTTTGTTACATATAAGCATTTCAGCAGATAGCAAAGTGCATGATGCACATAACACCATCCTCAACAACTACACACTTACACCTTCTTTCATACCTTCTTAAAGTGGCAAAATGAATACATTTCTTTTTTTAAGTTTTTATTTAAATTCCAGTGAGTTAACATACAGTGTTATATTAGTTTCAGGTGTACAATGCAGTGATTCAACACTTCTATATATCACAACAAGTGCCCTCCTTAATCCCCATCACCTATTTCACCCATCCCCCACCCACCTCCCCTCTGGTCACCATCAGTGTGTTCTCTATAGTTAAGAGTCTGTTTCTTGGTTTGCCTCTCTCTCTTTTTTCCCCTGTGATACTTTTTTTTTTATGTTATGTTAATCACCATACATTACATCATTAGTTTTCCTTTGTTTTATTTTTAAAATTCCACATATGAGTGAAAAAAATGAACACATTTCTTAACATGACCTAAAGATACAATCACTTGTGTATAAAAAAAAAAGGAAAAACCCAAAGCCTAAAATCATGCTTAGTAATCACTGTTCAGTGTTCAGTCTTAGAAATTTTTCAGGGATGGCTGAGTGGCTCAGTCTGTTAAGTGTCTGCCTTTGGCTCAGGTCATGATCTCAGGGTGCTGGGATGGAGTCCCACATCCGGCTCCCTGCCTGCTCAGCAGGAAGTCTGCTTCTCCCTCTCCCTCTAACCCCGCTGATGCTTGTGCTCTCTCTCTCTCTCTGAAATAAATAAATAAAATCTAAAAAAAAAAGAAAAATTTCACAGATCAAAAGATTATTCATTAAATTGATGTACTATCGGGGCTCCTGGGCGGCTCAGTTGGTTAAGCGTCTGCCTTCGGCTTAGGTCATGATCCCAGGGTCCTGGGATCAAGCCCCATGTTGCGGTGGGCTCCCTGCTCAGTGGGGAATCTGCTTCTCCCTCTGCTCCTCCCCCACCCCCCAGCTTGTGCTCTCTCTATCTTTGTCTGAAATAAATAAAATCTTTTAATAAAAAAATAAAAATAAACAAATTGAGGTACTATCAATCCAAGTGTTTAAGTTTCCAAAAGATTATGGAGATTATATTTAAACTGAACTACTATAAAACATTAGTTGAAATTATGATTCAGTTTAGTTGAACACAAATATAGACCAATAATCTTAAATATTATATAGGAGTAATATTAGCTTATTTGATAGATAATCTATATAAGAAATCTATGAAATTCAAGTCAACTAATCTCCTTATGAGAAAATAAATCTAAGTCTTATGAAAAAGTAAAATGTATGCTTATAGATTACTTAGTACTGATAAATCAGAGAAAAAACATAAAAGTGTTTCTTTTCTTAAACCAAAATTGTCAAACCAGTCTGATTTGTTCAAAGATTCACCTTAATTATTTAAGCTTGGATTTTTAAAATATTTCTGAGTTAGTAGTTTCTGTAAGGATGATTTTTTTCCCTAAAAGTTTAGCATGTTTAAAGTGCTAAGGGTACAGTTTATTTATTTTCTGTAAATTTTGAGAAATATTTGATTTCTTTAGGCACTTATTTATCCCTATAAACAACCAGAACAGAGCTCCTTTAACTTAAGAGCGGTAATTATTAAGAACCTCTGGATGTGAAGGGGGCGGAGCAAGATGGCGGAGGAGTAGGAGACCTAGGTTTCGTCTGGTCCCAGGAATTCAGCTGAATAGGGATCAAACCATTCTGAACACCTAGAACTCAACAGGAGATCGAGGAGGAGAATAGCAACAACTCTCTGAACAGAGAAGCGACCACTTACTGGAAGGTAGGACGTGCGGAGAAGTGAATCTGAGGCGATATTCGGGAGGATAGACGGCGGGGGAGGGGGCCTCCGTCGGCTGCTTCTGGCAAGTGATAGAGCCGCGGATCACAAAATTGGAACTTTGAGAAGCCGGCTCCGCTGAGGGACGTCGCTCCAGTGGCTAAGCGGGGGGTGGAACACTCGCTGGGACAGTGTGGTCTCAGCACCCTTGGGGTCACAGAAAGACCGGGGGTGCCTGAGTGCGGCAGAGCTCCCAGGTGTTGGAGCGGGGAAGCCGGCTGCAGAGACAGAGCCGAGGCGCGGGCTCTCAGCTCGGGGTTGCCATAAACTGTGATCCGCGGCCCAGTCGGGCCACTGCTCCTGCAGCAGGGACCCAACAAGCGGCAGATCCGGGGAGACTCCCCTCCCTCCCCCGGGAGGAGCGGCGCGGGAGCGCACCGCAGGGATCTGCTGGGTTTGGAGACTCCACACGGGGTCGGGTGCCAGACATAGAAACGCTCGGTCACAGGCCGGGTGAGCACAGAGGGCGGCCGGAGACCAGGGACACGGGAGTGACTGCTTTTCTCTGGGGGCGCACTGAGGAGCGGGGTCCCGAGTTCTCAGCTCCTCTGGGTGGAGATTGGGAGGCCACCATTTTCGCCCTGGTCCTCCAAAGCTCTACCGAGAGCTTGCAGGGAACAAAAGCTCCTGAGAGCAAACCCCAACAGCTTGCTTAGCCCCCACCGACAAGGGCGGGGCAATTCAGCCTCCGGTAAAGACATTTGGAAACCACGGCAACAGGCCCTTCCCCCAGAAGATCAGCAGAAACAGCCAGCAAGCCAAGACCAAGTTTACCGACCAAGGAGAACGGGAGAACTCCAGCGCTAGGGGAATACTGCACATAGAATTCATGGCTTTTTTTTTTTTACCATGATTCATTAGTTCATCAAAGTTATTTTTTTAACTGTTTTTTTTTAATTTTTCTTTTTCCCCTTTCCAACCAACATCTTATCAATCCCTTTTTAAAAAAAACATTTTTTATTTTTCATTTTTAGAGTCATATTTTATCCCTTCATAGTAGTTACTCTTATTTTTGGCATATATATATATATAAGTTGTTCTCTCTTTAAAATTTTGAGATACAGTTTCTTCTAACAGATCAAAATATACCCTAAGTCACTAGTGTATGGCTTTGTTCTAGTCTCCTGCCTGATCACATTCTCTCCCTTTTTTCTTTTTCTTTTTTTTAAATCTTCTTTCTTTTTTCAAACAACTTATCAATTCCTTTTATAAAATCTTTTATAATTTTCATCTTTACAGTCATCTTCGATCCCTTCATTGTATCAACCCCTATTTTGTACATATATGTCTTTCTTCCTTTAAAATTTTAGGAGGCACTTTTTTCTAACAGACCAAAATACACCCAAAATCTAGTGTGTGGCACTGATCTATGCACTAGCCTGATCATATTTGATCATATTCTGCTTTTTTTGTATTGTTCTGTTTTTGTTTTTATCTTTTTTTTTCTCTCTTTCTTTTTTCTTTCTTTCCCTTTCTTTTCCCCTGGTTTCAGGTCTTTTCTGATTTGTATAGAGTATATTTGCTGGGGACGTTGTTAACCTGTTAGCATTTTGTTCTCTCATTCATCTATTCTCCTCTGGACAAAATGACAAGACGAAAAAAATCACCTCAGCAAAAAGAACAAGAGGTAGTACCGTCAGCCAGGGACCTACTCAATACGGACATTAGTACGATGTCGGACCTACAGTTCAGAATCATGACTTTAAAGATACTAGCTGGGCTTGAAAAAAGCGTGGAAGTTATTAGAGAAACCCTTTCTGGAGAAATAAAAGAACTAAAATCTAACCAAGTCGAAATCAAAAAGGCTATTGATGAGGTGCAATCAAAAATGGGGGCACTAACTGCTAGGATAAATGAGGCAGAAGAGAGAATCAGTGATATAGAAGACCAAATGATGGAAAATAAAGAGGCTTAGAAAAAGAGAGAAACAACTACAGGATCACGAGGGCAGAATTCGAGAGATAAGTGATATGATAAGACGAAACAACATTAGAATAATTGGGATCCCAGAGGAAGAGGAAAGAGAGAGAGGGGCAGAAGGTATATTGGAGCAAATAATAGCAGAGAACTTCCCTAATGTGAGGAAGGAAACAGGCATCAAAATCCAGGAGGCACAGAGAACCCCTCTCAAAATCAATAAAAATAGGTCAACACCCCGACATCTAATAGTAAAACTTATGAGTCTCAGAGACAAAGAGAAAATCTTGAAAGCAGCTCAGGAGAAGAGATATGTAACCTAAAATGGTAGAAATATTAGATTAGCAACAGACCTATCCACAGAGACCTGGCAGGCCAGAAAGGACTGGCAAGATATATTCAGAGCACTAAACGAGAAAAATATGCAGCCAAGAATACTATATCCAGCTAGGCTGTCATTGAAAATAGAAGGAGATAAAAAGTTTCCAGGACAAATAAAAACTAAAGGAATTTGCAAACACGAAACCAGCCCTCCAAGAAATATTGAAAGGGGTCCTCTAAGCAAAGAGAGAGCCTAAAAGCAGCATAGATCGGAAAGGAACACAGACAATATACAGTAACAGTCACCTTACAGGCAATACAATGGCACTAAATTCATACCTTTCAATAGTTACCCTGAATGTAAATGGGCTAAATGCCCCAATCAAAAGACACAGGCTATCAGATTGGATTAAAAAACAAGACCCATCGATATGCTGTCTGCAAGAGACTCATTATAGACCCAAAGACACCCCCAGATTGAAAGTGAGGGAGTGGAAAACCATTTACCATGCTAATGGACACCAAAAGAAAGCTGGGGTGGCAATCCTTATATCAGACAAATTAGATTTTAAAACAAAGACTGTAATAAGAGATGAGGAAGGACACTATAACCTACTTAAAGGGTCTATCCAACAAGAAGATCTAACAATTGTAAATATCTATGCCCCGAACATGGGAGCAGCCAATTATACAAGGCAATTAATAACAAAAGCGAAGAAACACATTGACAACAATACAATAATAGTGGGGGACTTTAACACCCCCCTGACTGAAATGGACAGATCATCTAAGCAAAAGATCAACAAGGAAATAAAGACTTTAAATGACACACTGGACCAAATGGACTTCACAGACAAATTCAGAACATTCCATCCCAAAGCAACGGAATACACATTCTTCTCTAGTGCCCATGGAACATTCTCCAGAATTGATCACGTCCTAGGTCACAAATCAGGTCTCAACCGGTACCAAAAGATTGGGATCATTCCCTGCATATTTTCAGACCACAGTGCTTTGAAACCAGAACTCAATCACAAGAGGAAAGTCGGAAAGAACTCAAATACATGGAGGCTAAAGAGCATCCTACTAAAGAATGAATGGGTCAACCAGGAAATTAAAGAAGAATTAAAAAAATTCATGGAAACCAATGAAAATGAAAACACAACTGTTGAAAATCTTTGGGATACAGCAAAGGCAGTCCTGAGAGGAAAGTATATAGCAATACAAGCCTTTCTCAAGAAACAAGAAAGGTCTCAAATACACAACCTAACCCTACACCTAAAGCAGCTGGAGAAAGAACAGCAAATAAAGCCTAAACCCAGCAGGAGAAGAGAAATAATAAAGATCAGACCAGAAATCAATGAACTAGAAACCAAAAGAACAGTAGAACAGATCAACGAAACTAGGAGCTGGTTCTTTGAAAGAATTAACAAGATTGATAAACCTGGCCAGACTTATCAAAAAGAAAAGAGAAATGACCCAAATGCACAAAATCATGAATGAAAGAGGAGAGATCACAATCAACACCAAAGAAATACAAACAATTATAAGAACATATTATAAGCAAATCTATGCCAGCAAATTAGATAACCTGGAGGAAATGGGTGCATTCCTAGAGATGTATTAACTACCAAAATTGAACCAGGAAGAAATAGAAAACCTGAACAGACCTATAACCACTAAGGAAATTGAAGCAGTCATCAAAAATCTCCCAACAAACAAAAGCCCAGGGCCAGATGGCTTCCCAGGGGAATTCTACGAAACATTTAAAGAATTAACACCTATTCTCCCGAAACTGTTCCAAAAAATAGAAATAGAAGGAAAACTTCCAAACTCGTTTTATGAGGCCACCATTACCTTGATCCCAAAACCAGACAAAGACCCCATCAAAAAGGAGAATTACAGACCAATATCCTTGATGAACATGGGTGCAAAAATTCTCACCAAAATACTACCCAATAGGATCCAACAGTACATTAAAAGGATTATTCACCACGACCAAGTGGGATTTATCCCTGGGCTGCAAGGATGGTTCAACATCTGCAAATCAATCAACGTGATACAATACATTAACAAAAGAAAGAACAAGAATCATATGATCCTCTCAATAGATGCAGAAAAAGCATTTGACAAAGTACAGCATCCTTTCTTGATCAAAACTCTTCAGAGTATAGGGATAGACGGTACATACCTCAATATCATAAAAGCCATCTATGAAAAACCTACAGCGAATATCATTCTCAATGGGGAAAAGCTGAGAGCTTTTCCCCTAAGGTCAGGAACGCAGCAGGGATGTCCACTATCACCACTGCTATTCAAGATAGTATTAGAAGTCCTAGCCAGAGCAATCAGACAACAAAAAGAAATCAAAGGCATCCAAATCGGCAAAGAGGAAGTCAAATTCTCACTCTTTGCAGATGATAGGATACTGTATGTGGAAAACCCAAAAGACTCCACCCCAAAACTGCTAGAACTCATACAGGAATTCAGTAAAGTAGCAGGATATAAAATCAATGCACAGAAATCAGTGGCATTCCTATACACCAACAACAAGACAGAAGAGAGAGAAATGAAGGAGTCGATCCCATTTACAATTGCACCCAAAACTATAAGATACCTAGGAATAAATCTAACCAAAGAGGCAAAGGATCTGTACTCAGAAAACTATAAAATACTCAGGAAAGAAATTGAAGAAGGCACAAAGAAATGGAAAAACGTTCCATGCTCATGGATTGGAAGAACAATGCTACCTAGAGCAATCTACACATTTAATGTAATCCCCATCACAATACCATCCACTTTTTTCAAAGAAATGGAACAAAGAATCCTAAAATTTGTATGGAACCAGAAGAGACCCCGAATAGCCAGAGGAATATTGAAAAAGAAAAGCAAAGCTGGCGGCATCACAATTCCGGACTTCCAGCTCTATTACAAAGCTGTCATCATCAAGACAGTATGGTACTGGCACAAAAACAGACACATAGATCAATGGAACAGAATAGAGAGCCCAGAAATGGACTCTCAACTCTATGGTCAACTCATCTTTGACAAAGCAGGAAAGAATGTCCAATGGAAAAAAGACAGTCTCTTCAACAAATGGTGTTGGGAAAATTGGACAGCCACATGCAGAAGTATGGAACTGGATCATTTCCTTACACCACACACAAAAATAGACTCCAAATGGTTGAAAGACCTAAACGTGAGATAGGAGTCCATCAAAATCCCAAAGGAGAACACAGGTAGCAACCTCTTCGACCTCAGCCGCAGCAACTTCTTCCTAGAAACATCGCCAAAGGCAAGGGAAACCAGGGCAAAAATGAACTATTGGGATTTCATCAAGATAAAAAGCTTTTGCATAGCAAAAGAAACAGTCCACAAAACCAAAAGACAACGGACAGAATGGGAGAAAATATTTGCAAATGACCTATCAGATAAAGGGCTAGTATCCAAAATCTATAAAGAACTTATCAAACTCAACACCCAAAGAACAAATAATCCAATCAAGAAATGGGCAGAAGACATGAACAGACATTTTTCCAAAGAAGACATCCAAATGGCCAACAGACACATGAAAAAGTGCTCAACATCACTTGGCATCAGGGAAATCCAAATCAAAACCTCAATGAGATACCACCTCACACCCGTCAGAATGGCTAAAATGAACAAGTCAGGAAACGACAGATTTGTCGGGGATGTGGAGAAAGGGGAACCCTCCTACACTGTTGGTGGGAATGCAAGCTGGTGCAACCCCTCTGGAAAACAGTATGGAGGTTCCTCAAACAGTTGAAAATAGAGCTACCATACGATCCAGCAATTGCACTACTGGGTACTTACCACAAAGATACCAATGTAGGGATCCGAAGGGGTACGTGCACCCCAATGTTTATAGCAGCAATGTCCACAATAGCCAAACTGTGGAAAGAGCCAAGATGTCCATCGACAGATGAAAGGCTAAAGAAGAGGTGGTATATATACACAATGGAATATTATGCAGCCATCAAAAGGAATGAGATCTTGCCATTTGCAACGACGTGGATGGAACTGGAAGGTGTTATGCTGAATGAAATAAGTCAATCAGAGAAAGACATGTATCATATGACCTCACTGATATGAGGAAGTCTTAATCTCAGGAAACAAACTGAGTGTTGCTGGAGTCGTGGGGGGTGGGAGGGATGGGGTGGCTGGGTGATAGACATTGGGTAGGGTACGTGCTATGGTGAGCGCTGTGAATTGTGCAAGACTGTTGAATCACAGATCTGTACTTCTGAAACAAATAACGCAACATATGTTAAGAAAAAAGAAAAAGAAGAAGATAGCAGGAGGGGAAGAATGAAGGGGGTAAGTCAGAGGGGGAGATGAACCATGAGAGACGATGGACTCTGAAAAACAAACTGAGGGTTCTAGAGGGGAGGAGGGTAGGGAGATGGGGTAGCCTGGTGATGGGTATTAAAGAGGGCACATCTGCATGGAGCACTGGGTGTTATGCACAAACAATGAATCATGGAACACTACATCAAAAACTAACGATGTAATATATGGTGATTAAAATAACAATAAAAAAATTTTAAAAAAAAGAACCTCTGGATGTAGGGTAACATTTCACACTTGCACAATTAGAGGTAAAGCCTGTTCTAAACTGTAGACACACAGGTGCATAAACACATAGCTTACAACTTCAGTCCTATGACTATAGCAAGGGATCGAAAGTAAACACAAAAATAAAGAAACTCAATTGTCCTAATCTCAAAGAGCTCCCTCACAGTAGATAGCAAATATTTGGTTGATTGAATTGAGCTCACCAAGATACAAACAGACGAACAAACAAAAAGGCAAACAAGAGTCTCTGTCATCTGTCAGCCAATAGAGAATAAATGTCCATTACCCATGCTACAGACATCCCAAATCATTAGACCACATCAGCAAGTTTCTAGCCATTGCTGCCATTAGTGGGGAATAGTTGATTGGCCTTACATGAGCTAGAAACAAAAACAAAACTGGAAAATTAGAAAAAAAAAAAAAACCCACCAGAATCAATAGTTAGTTTTATCACTACTTGAGAGTCACTCTGGAAGCTAAGAAAAGACATATCTGGGCTCGAGCAA
Organism: Eumetopias jubatus; assembly: GCF_037043125.1. Taxonomy (NCBI): domain Eukaryota; kingdom Metazoa; phylum Chordata; class Mammalia; order Carnivora; family Otariidae; genus Eumetopias; species Eumetopias jubatus. The sequence goes on along the minus strand of NW_028274814.1, from coordinate 4,533,205 downwards.
CCCATGGGTGTGTGTCTCAAGCAGGGCGGTTTAACTGGGTCTGTCAGGGAAGTCCATTTGGACGTCTCTATGGGATGACCTCTGCAAGGGCTAAAGTAAATTTTCAAGAAGGTAAAATCTTGACTGTTGTGCAAATATAAAGTAAGCACATGCACAAAATGTTATTTAACCAATGAATGGATGAGACAACCAGTAAGATGAAAATTATCTCAAAGAACATTTGAGGAGCTGGGGATATTTAAGCAGCTTAGTATCCTGCAAAGTCATAAACTGCAACCTTGGGCGTTGTTTTTGACTGTGGACAGAAATTATTTGCACCCCTTACCAAACAAAAATTCACAAGTGATTCTGTCCCTGTGGAGATGGAAAATAGCTCAGTCAATACAAAGTCAATCAAAGGTGCAAGCCCAGCACTATCCTGAAAAAACACTTAGAAATCTTGGCATATTTCTCTCTTTTCGTGTTTTACCTACCACTTTTTTCCTTGCGGCAGGATTAGGGTTACAAAAACAATTAAGAAGTTCTCGGGATGCCTGGGTGGCTCAGTGGGTTAAGCATCTGCCTTCGGCTCAGGTCATGATACTAGGGTCCTGCGATGGAGCCCCATATCCAGGCTCCCTGCTCAGTGGGAAGCCTTCTTCTCCCTCTGCTTACTACACTCTCTCTCTCTGGCAAATAAATAAATAAAATCTTTACAAAAAAAAAAGTTATCTATCATGTATGGTACTATACCATATATACTCACTTATCAGGTCTGTTACTATACCTCATATACAGGTACTATAGTACCTTCATTTATTTTAAACACCTTTCTTTTGATTGTTATTGAAGCTAAGTACTTAGATGGGTTTTATCTTTCTGTTTCTTCCCATGTAAACTCTTTTTTTTTTTTTTAAGATTTATGTATTTATTTTAGAGAGAGAGAGAATGTGGCAGAGGGAGAGCTAGAGACAGTCTTAAGCGGACTCTGTACTCTGAGCGCAGAGCCCAATGCCAGACTCCGGCCCACGACCCTGAGATCACAACCTGAGCCAAAATGAAGAGTGCCATGCTTAACCGACTGGGCCATCCAGGCACCCTTCCTCCCATGGAAACTCTGAATTCATCTACTTGGAATCACTCCCAGAATGAAATCTGGGCATTTAATAAATACTTCTGGTTCTCTTATTTGTATGTTCTTAACAGACAGCATTTGTCGCTTGTATTCACACAAATGTAATTTCTTGCCTTGTTTTTCTTGACATGTACAAAATATGTTCTGTTATGCAATCATAAATTTAAAAAATATCCAAACATCTTAGAACTGATAATATCTTTCATTTCTTCATTCATAAATTTATTTCTCTTTCCCAGATGGATTGAGCTGGTGCTTCAGAGATTTGTTACATTTTAATTTTTTAACCCACTTGTAATAGTCTGTAGTTTGGGAAGTCAGCTCCCTTTTGTTCATCTGGGATCCAGCTGTAGACTTATTCCTACAGCATTTTGTTACATTCCTTTTCCCCTCTGCTGTGCTACTGCTGGTTAATAATTCATTAAGTTCATGTAATTGTTGAAGTTAATTTCTGGAGAGTCTTGCTTAGTTTTTATCGTGATTTTAAAGTAATTTTCTCTTTGTAATATCTCTCTTAATTAAAATTCTCAAAAGATATTTTCTAGAACTTTATAAATTTGTGATGATATCCAGAAAAAAACCAAGAAATAATATAAAATATTTCTATATACTTTCATGATGAGGGACTCTGTTTAAATAGTCTTCACCTTGATTTTGTGGCTTTCACTGCTTAGCTGTCTTGGTCCCCAAGTTAAATGAACGGCCAAGTATTTTGAGCCTTGTTTTGCTGGTGGTGGGACCATCACTGTAAATGAAATTTTACTTTTATTACCTTGCTGTATTTCACTGATAAAAAAGAGGGTGGTAGGTTTCTGGTTTCTCAGGAAGGAGACTCTGCTTGAGGTATAAACCTAAGATATGACTCCCACCCTGAGGTCACCCACATCTCCTCCCAATTAGAAACAGGAGAGCAAAGCAGCTGGGAGTCTTGAGGTCTGAATCCTGACTCCACCACTTCCTAGCTGTCTGACTTTCAGCAAACTAGGAAACCTCTCTGTGCCTTGGTTTCCTCAGATAAAAAATGTGAGGAATAATAGTACTTGCTTCATAGGATTGTCAAGAGGGTTAATTGAGGTAATATATGTAAAGCTTTTACAACATTGAGGCACTCAATAAATGTTAGTTGTTGTTATTAAGGATTCCCTAACCCTTTTTTAAATTTAAATTCAATTTAATTAACATATAGTGTGTTATTAGTTTCAGGGGTAGAATTTAGTGATTCATCACTTGCATACAACACCCAGTGCTCATTCCCATCAAGGGCCTTTCTTAATGCCCATCACCCAGTTACCTAACTCTTAAGTTAAGTGAGGGCAAAGAAACGGAGAGACACTGCAGAGGATGGAAGAATTAATGTCTTTGGTGACTGGCCCTGAACAGCCAGTCTTGAGTATTTGATGAAGATCTGCACACACTCTCAGGGAACCAAGTTGTCAAAAACCACCTTTCAGAAATCAAAGAAAACCTTGAGTGGGATCTTTTTTGTGATCCTTCTTGCCTTTTCCATCACCAATGAATTTTTACTTTACAATGCAAATTTAATAAACATTCCTTATTTTGTTTTGTACATTCCACTTAAAAAAAAAAAAAAGAATTGGCCACATGTTCCAAGAGGAAAACCTGATTTTGTACTCTGTATGCAAAGCTGCTAACATAGTCACTGGTTTTGCCAATGTTTATTATGCATTATGTTTTGCTTCAGTTGGCATAATTTCATGCTACATTAGCCATATAAGCAGGATTTATGGTGAATGATATCTAACAGTTTCAATTAGCAAAGATGCCAGGTGTGTGGTGTTGGAAAATTGTTATGGGGAGATTCTAACCTTGTTCACAGAGCACCCTACTTACTCAAAACATTATTTTAACATCTGTTCAAGTCATATTCATTAGCAGTCATTTGCAGTATTGTGAATGGAATACTGATTTCCAAAGACAAGGCAATCAACAGTTGCTTGATTAGCTCAAAAGAAACGGTTCCTGTTATTTTGCATGACAGTGTCAGAGTGTGGCTGCAAAGCAGGCTGTTCTGATTTGACTAAGAGAAAATGGAACTGACTGCAGGATTCTCTAGAAGTCTGGTAGGTCGAGGGGAGAGCTGGAGAGGGTCCGCATCCCATCCTTCACAAGTCCGGCTGTCGCTTGTACCTGGCGGTGGCTCCCACGTGCCCATCCTTTCCGTGGCCTCTGCTGGGCTGCTGGACGTGGTCAGCCTCAGCCCTCGCACGGACTGTTGCAGAACTGCCTGCCACTCTTCCGCCTCTAGCCTTGCCCATCTAGCAGCTTGTCCACGCGGCTCCTGCCTGGGTGATTTTTCTAACACAGAGATATGATTAGTTTACTTCCCCGGCTCAACTTGTTCAGCAGCTCTCTGCTCACTAGCCACATGATACAATCAAAACTTCTGCCTTTGACATACAAAGACCATCAGGGTTGCCCCTGCCTTCCTGTTAAGCCTCATCTCCCTCTCTTCCCTTCCCTAAGCTTCATCCTCTGGAGTATGGAGCTGCTTGTATCTCCCTTTACTTGCCCTTCATACTTCTTCGTCTTCTTCTTCTTTTTTTTAAGATTTTATTTATTTATTTGACAGAGAGACACAGCGAGAGAGGAGCAGGGGGAGTGGAAGAGGGAGAAGCAGGGTTCCTGTCGAGCAGGGAGCCCGATGTGGGGCTCGATCCCCGGACCCTGGGATCATGACCTGAGCCGAAAGGCAGACGCTTAATGACTGAGCCACCCAGGCGCCCACCCTTCATACTTCTGCTCAATTGCTTTCTTCTGTAAAGAATTCCCTGATCCTGCCGGCAGAGTAGGGAGCCTTCCCCTGTGCTCATGCAGCACTTTGTACATAGCTTCATAATGAGAAATAAAACATTTTGGGGACGTTTGGGTGGCTCAGTCGGTTAAGTGTCTGCCTTCAGCTCAGTCATGATCCTTGGGTACTAGGATCAAGTCCAGAATCCCGGGCTCTCTGCTCAGCGGGGAGCCTGCTTCTCCCTCTCCCTCTGCCCCACCCCCGCTTGTGCCCGCATACACATACTCTCTGTCAAATAAATAAATAAAATCTTTTAAAAAAAGGAAAGAAAGAAAATATTAGGTTGTTACTGGTTGTTGAGTAGCTCTCTCCACTAAAATGATAGCTCCTTGAAAGCAAGGGTTATTTCCTTCATTTTCATTTTTGAATTCCCAGGGCCTGGCATGTCATGGGCAATATCTATTTGCTGAATAAATTTGAAATTGTAAATTAAATAATATAAATGTAAAATTTCACAGTGATTTAACTAAAAAATAAGTAAAAGTGTTTTTAAAATAGTAGCTATCTTTCATCATGTATTTACTATTTGCCAGATGCTTAGGCAAGTACTTTTGATTTTGTTACACGTTTCCCAAATTCCAGTGTAGACTATTTTATTTAGTTTGACTCATTTTTGCTAAGATAAATGTATTGTATTTTATTTTATTTACTTATTTTTTTAAAAGATTTTATTTATTTATTTGACAGAGAGATAGAGAGAGAACACAAGTAGGCAGAGAGGCAGGCAGAGGGAGAGGGAGAAGCAGACTCTCCACTGAGCAGGGAGCCCGATGCGGGGCTCGATCCCAGGACCCTGGGATCATGACCTGAGCTGAAGGCAGCCGCTTAACCGACTGAGCCACCCAGGCGTCCCTAAGATAAATGTATTTTAAAGGAAAATTTTATATTATTACTGCATGTAGAAAGTGAGTATTACCATCATAAATGGAAATGAGTAAACTATGTAATATAAACGTAGTGTATCTAATTAATTTGCTAAAATGTTCTCCAATGAAAAGAAAAGTATTTAAGATCAGTCAGGAAATAAGGATATTCAGCTCAATTTCACATAGCTTAAGAAAAACTTATGAGAATCTACGTTAATGAGAATGTTTTAGTTTTGATGTAAGCTTGCACCAATATTCCTAATTCACGTGCATTCATAGCTTGAGAGGTGATTACATATAATTTACTCTTTTGATAGTTCCTAACAAAAGTGATGTAAGTGATTTTTGTTCAACAAATTTTAGTTAAAAGAAACCATCTGAGGAGATTGCCAGAATTTATACTTGTGTTATTTGGTAATGATGCCCAAAATGATGGGGAACAATATTCCTTATTCACTCGAGGCTGCCAATGAGATTGGAAAAACACTTACGAGAACCTTCTTTTTATTAAGTTGTTTGAATCTCTTTTGTTCAAAATTTTCTTGGCAAGATCTTTGAGTTCAAAACCAATTTGTTCACCTAACAAAAGGGATCAAGCATGTCATAATCAAAGAGTGGCCCTCCTTGGGTCTAATTTTATGCCTCTCCAGGGGCATGCTGCTTTGTAGGAATAAATTCAAGTTGTTCAGATGACCAAATGTAACTGAGATTATGCTAATTTGCTCAGTTATGCAATCATGGATATTAACTCAGAGAATAAAAGTCCCTTTCAGAATGACTTTGTCCTCATGGTCTGGATGTATGTACCCTGGGGAAACCAAAAAGCTTCAATGTGAAACAGTCACTGTTTGGAGTCACTGCCTTTCTCTACACAAAGTTGAAGAAAAGCTGAGAATTCAGTTACAATGGACAAATGTAACAATTTAAACAGCTTTTTAAAATACCTAAGTCCTTCCCTTTCTCTTCACACAGTTGAGGGCTTCTCTGTGTTTCTAAAAGTGCGTAGATTTTCGATTTTACCTCTGGAACAGTAGCTTGAGTAGACAAAGCAAGTCCTCTCGGCTTTAGTGATACCTGCATTCAACATAGGATCAATGACACAACAGTTCACACTAGTGCACCGGACCCACTGTGCTACACGCTCACACCTGTAAAGGATGATGGCAAGAGAGTCAGTTATTGAAGGTTCAAAATGTATCATGTGTGGTAGGCAGTTGATGACCCTCCAAAAATGTCCACTTTCTAATCCCTAGAACCTGTGACCCTGTTACCTTGTCTGGGTGAAGGGATTTTACAGATGTGATTAGGGTTAAGGACTTTACGATGTGAGATTATCCTGGATTACCTGCGAGGGCCCAGTCTAATCCCATGAGTCCTTAAAAGTTGAGAAACGTTCCAGGCTGTAGCCAGAGAGAGATGTGACAATGAGGAAGGATCACAGAGTTGTGACTTTGCATAGATCTATGAGACTTGGCCAAAAGAATGTTTTGATTCCTAATTATTTCCTTTTTCTTTTTTTTGTTAGATTTTATTTATTTATTTGACAGAGAGAGAGCACAGACAGGGGGAGCTGTAGGCAAAGGGAGAGGGAGAAGCAGGCTCCCCGCTGAGCAGGGAGCCCCATGTGGGGTTCGATCCCAGGATTCTGAGATCATGGCCTGAGCTGAAGGCAGATGCTTAACCGACTGAGCTACCCAGGCACCCCTTGATTCCTAGTTATTTCCAATTATTACCAAGTAAAATAATTAAGTCCATATTAGTTACCACCCCCTATTCCTCTTAGTCTAAGAAGAAATAAGCCAGTTAAACCTGATAGCTTTAGAGGGAATGAACTTAAGTTGGGGGACAGGAGCATTTTTTAAAAAGATTTTGTTCATTCATTCATTTGAGAGAGAGAGAGAGAGACAGAGAGAGCACAAGCAGGGGGAGAGGCAGAGGGAGGGGGAGAAGCAGACTCCTCACTAAGCTGGGAGCCCGACACGGGGCTCGATCCCAGGACCTGTAGATCATGACCCGAGCCAAAGGCAGATGCTTAAGCATCTGAGCCACCCAGGCGCCCCGACAGGAGCACTTTTTAAAGAAATGTTTCCAAACATCCGTCTTACTCACTTCCACCCTTGTGACCTCCTTGCCCCTCCAGGATCTGCGGAGCTTAGAACAGTCAAGACACGGACCAGAAGAGCCATTGAAATCCTCAGCTGTCACCAACCACACCTACCCTAAGGTGAGGAATGTCCAGAGTATGGCAGTGTGGGCTTTGGGGTTAGGGGAGAGAGAACAGGAGTAGAGAGGGGCAAGGAAGATGGGTATGGTAGTTGAATCTGTCAATTTTTGTTCACAGTTCCCACCAAATTGGCCTCTTTCTTTTTATAAGGGCTTGAGCCTGATATATTTGATACAGGTAGCCAGGTTAGGGAAAATTAAAGTTGGCTGTGTATGATTTCGGCTAATGTAAAAGTTGTTCTGCAGTAAAAATGTGTTTTTTAGTAGTCAGAAATAGCAATAAATTTTTTAAGAAGATTTTATTTATTTGTTTGTCAGAGAGAGCGAGCACAAGCAGAGGGAGAGGCAGAGGGAGAAGCAGGCTCCCCGCCGCAGGGAGCCCGATGCGGGACTCGATTCCAGGACCCCGGGATCATGACCTGAGCCGAGGGAAGAGGGTGAACCGACTGAGCCACCAGGGCGTCCCGCAATAAATGTTTTCAATGGAAAAAACAGAGTAAATGGAGATGAAGAACAGAAAAGTTTGCTACGAAAGGAAAGATTTAGGTGTTTGGTTTTTTTTTTTTTTTTTCTCCCTGAGAATTTAAGAAATGTGAGCATATTTATTTATGGAAGTGAAGAAGCCAACAGAAAGGGAGGGATTGAAGACCTAGGAAAAGGAGGGAATTTTTGAAAAGCAACGTGTCTGAGATGGGGAAATGGATCCCAAGCCCAAGAGGTGGATGTCCCCTTGGATGGAGGGGGACCCCCTTCTCCTTTAGGAAGGGACAGGGGCAAGGAAGCCATGTGTGGGGGCACATACAAGCCGTTCTGCCGGGCGGGGGGATGGAGACCTGGAGTTCATGCCTGAGAGACCCCATCTGCTCCGTGAATGAGAGCTAACTTCTGGTTCGACCGCCGAAGGGGTCGTGAGGCCGAGGGGAACCGCGGAGCCGGCGGGAGGATTGCTGAGCAGAGCTGGCGACACAGCTGAGGTCGAACACCATAGATGCGAGGTGTGTACACGTTCTTTAGGACAAGAAACTGTTTTAGGTAAGCAGCCTCACGCTTCCGAGGAGTGTGGCTACTGTGGATATTTTACGGAAATGATGAGCCTTTGATACTCGGTAGTCATGATGGCCTTGAAGTTGCTGCTGACTCAGCACTCTTACCATACAAAACTGGGCCGCAACCACAAAACAGGTGGAAGAAGGAGGCTAGCTCGCGGGTGAGAAGTCACATTGGCATCAAAACACCCAGGAGAACGTCCAGAGCTGGGGTGGAAGTGACCAGGGTCTGTGAATGAAAAAAGGGAGCGGCGCGGTGTAGGCAGGGGGGGTGGGTCTCAACAGTGCATGATGTATTTTTTCATGAGGCTGTAATAAGCGGTTGGGAGATGTTGACTCATGGCTGGCCACTTGACATGAGGAATGGAGGATGAGTAATTATTTTCTTCTTGAGAATAAATATTTTTTTGTTAGTGAGTCAGAGGGAAAAGAATGCTATTTGGCTCTTCTCGTTTTCCTCTAAAGAAGTATCATAATTTCTCACTGCACTAAGTAGCTTTTTGCTAAGTCAAAGCTTCAATGATACAGTATATGGTGAGAGAGAAGACCCTAGAAGGGGAGCTGCTGGGGAGATGAATTGTTCAGTGGGCCTCAGTGGTCATAAAATACAATCTATCCAGAATTTGCAAGTATCTTTGCTAGTAAGCAAATTTGTGATCCAGAATTATAGGTTATGCACAACCCAGACAACAGAGCGGGTGTCCTCATCTGGCCTCCGGGTTACTCTATAGAAGCAGTACATTTTCCATTCGGTAGTTTCATTTTATTTCCATCTATACATAGATGGAAACCAGTTCCTCTCTCTTTTTTCTGCTTCTCTGGTAGAATCTGTGCCAGGTTGTTTTTTCCTTTCTTTGAGATAGCATTTGTCCTCAAAGATTATAAAATACAGTGTATGTATTTTCCTTCATCCTGATGCTTTCCTTTTGATACTGTTTTACTGATAACATTTCCTATTTGGGGGGGGGATTTTTGTTGGGGGTATACCGTTCAGGGTATACCGTCAAGTGCATAATTTAACAACTCCACTTTTTGTTTGAGACCCATTCTTGCTGGACTGGTGGGAAATACACCCCAGCCATTTTAAAGCTTGTATCAAGGTTCCTGGGGTTTGTTAGGAAGTGTAAAAGCCTTGGGTGGAGTCTGACTGGTCCTCAAGTCACTGGTCCATACAGGGTATCCTGAGAGGTCTGCAGTCCCCCTCCACGTGGACTTTTCAGCCTTGGTGTTTCTGAAGTCTTGTGCCTCACTTGTAATCAAGACTTGGCTCAGGCCAGCTTGGCTCGTGTCTGCTATGCTGTAGCCTATGGTCATGTGTCTCTCAAATTTTGCTGCTTCTCTGCCCTGCTGTCAGGAACTGGGGCCCAGATCCCTCCACTCTGGGAAGCATGGTCCCTTTGCTCCCATTTGCCCAGCCTGGGAAAATACCATTCTTGGATTAGGATGTCATTCTCCCTTCGTGTTTCTAGTCATAAGGCTTGTCCGTGCTCTCCAACTCTTTCCAGCCTCAGACTTCTGAAAACAAAATCAGAAGGATTTGGATAACGTCAGTTTTTTAGGCCTGGAATTTTCTCTGTGGAAAGTTTTTTAGCCATGCACTCAATTTCTTTACTAGATCTAGGGCAAGTCGGGTTATGTATTTCCTCTTGAATAAGGCTTGGTTATCTGTGTCTTTCAAGGAAGCTCTTTATTTTACTTAAGTTGTCAAATTTATTGGTAAAAATTTGTTTATATATCCCCTTATTATTCCTGTGATATTTGTAAATTCTTTAGAAATGTCTCCACTTTCATTCCTGGACTTAGCAATTTTTTGCCTTCTCTTTGTTACTTGATAATTCCAGCTAGATGTTTATCGATTATTATTGATTGTAAAAAGTCAGCTTTTTATTTTGTTTTTTCCTGTTTCTCTATTTTACGTGTACTGATTTATACTGATTTTCACTGTTATCTTTATTTCTTTTATTTATTATTTATCTTTATTTCCTTTTTTTTTTTTGCTTACTTTGCATTTACTCTACTCTGCTTTTTCTAGTTTCTTAACATGGGAGCTTAGATAACTGATTTAAGAGCTTTCTTCTTTTCCAGTATGAGCTTTTGATGGTATGAAGTTCCCTATAAGTCTTACTTTACTCATATCCCACAAGTTTTGATAGATTGTGTTTTCATTTTAACTCAAGATAGTCCTAATATTTGTAATTATTTTCTTTGATCCAAGGGTAATTTAGAAAGCCTATTATTTAATTCCCCAATCTTTGAGGGATTTTCCAGATACCTTTCTGTTACTAATTTCTAATATAATTTCATTGAGATCAGCAAATATATTTTGACTTCTTTCAAGTTTATTGAAACTTATATTATGGCCTAGACTATGTTCTTGCTCTATTTTCATGTGCACGTGAGTGAATATTCTGCTGTTTTGTGGTGGAGTGTTATGTCCATTAGGGCATTTGGCTGACACTATTGTTCAAGTTTTCAATATCCTTATTGATTTTTTATTTATTTGTTTACAAGTGCTTAGGGAGGAGTGTTGAAATCTCAACTGTCCTGGAGAATTTGCCCACTTATCTTTTCAGTTCTATCAGGTTTTGCTTCATGTATTTTGAAACTCTATTATTAAGTGCATATAAACTTAAGATTGTTGAATTTTATTGATGAATTAAGCTTCTTCTCCTTATAAAAGGTGTTGCTTTTCCCATGGTAACATTTCTTGTTCTCTCTTCTATTTTGTGTTTTAGTAATACAGCCATCCGCCGTTCTTTCAGTTAGTTTTTGTTTGGTCTATTTTTATCTACCCTTTATGTTTAACCTCTCTGTGCCTTTACATTTAATGTCAGTTTCTTGTGGATGGAATATTAATGGGTCTTGGTTTTTTTTTTTAATCCGATGTGAAAATCTCTGCCTTTTAATTGGAATGTTTAGACAATTTAATGTAATTATTCATATAGTTGGGCTTAAATCTACCATCTTTCTATTGCTTCTAAGTATCAATCGTGCCTGTTCTTTGTTTCTTTTCCTTTTTTCTGGATTATTTGAGTTTTTTTTATAATATAATTTTATCTCCATTATTGGCTTATTAAGTTATATCTCTACTTTTTAAGGTTCATAATATACATCTTTAACTTCTCACAGTCTACCTTCAGCTAATATTATGTCACTTCACATATAGTGAAAGAATCTTCCAACAGCATATTTTATTTCTTCTTAATCTATTGTACGATTGCTGTCGTGTCATTTACCTCTACATGTTATAGTCCCAAAATACATTGTTATTATTTCTCCTTAAATACTCAATGATCTTTTGAAGAGATTAAAAATGAGGGAAAAATCTCTTTTATATTTATATATAAGCATATATAAATATATATAAATGTAAAATATATTTATATATATTTGCCTTATCCTATGCTCTTCATCCCTTTGATCATATTCAGATTGCCATATGGAATTATTTTTCTTTTGTTTAAAGAATTGCTTTAAACATTTCTTGTAGTGAAGATCTGCTGGTGCTCAATTATTACATCTTTTCCTTATTTGAGAATTCTTTATTTCACCTTCAAATTGAAAGATATTTTCTCTGGTTATAGAATTCTAGATCTGTATTCTTATTTTTTCTTTTTTCAAGTTTTTATTTAAATTCCAGTTAGTTAAAACATGCAGTATAATATTAATTTTAGGTGTTGAATTCAGTGACTTATCACTTACATACAACACCCAGTGCTCATCACAAGTGCCCTCCTTAATACCCATCACCCATTTAGCCCATCCCCCTGCCCACCTCCCCTCCAACAACCCTCAGTTTGTTCTCTGTAGCTGAGTCTGTTTTCTGGTTTGCCTCTCTTCCCCCCTATGTTCATCTGTTTTGTTTCTTAAATTCCACATATGAGTGAAATCGTATGGCATTTGTCTTTCTCTGTAGATTTGTATTTCTAAAAATATATTTGTTTTAATTTTCATTTATTTTGGAGAGAACAAGTGAGGGAGAGGGGCAGAGGGAGAGGGAGAAGCAGGCTCCCTGTTGAGCAGGGAGCCCGATGTGGGACTCGATCCCAAGACCTTGGGATCATGACCTGAGCTGAAGGCAGATGCTTAACTGACTGAGCCACCCAGGCGCCCCTTAAAAGTATTTTTAAATGTTGCTCTATTATCTTCTTATCTGCATAGTTTTTTTTTAAAGATTTTATTCATTTATTTGACAGAGAGAGAGAGAGATCACAAGTAGGCAGGCAGGCAGGCAGGCAGAGGGAGAGGGAGAAGCAGGCTCCCTGCTGAGCAGGGAGCCCGATGCGGGGCTCGATCCCAGGATCCTGGGATCATGACCTGAGCCGAAAGCAGCCACTTAACTGACTGAGCCACCCAGGCGCCCCATCTGCATAGTTTTTGGTGAGAATTCTGCTGTCCTTTTAATTTTTGTTGTTCTGCCCATGGTATGTTCTTTTTTCCCTCTGGCAGCTAAAGGTTATATTAAAAATCAGGTCCAAAATTTGTAGTGTGGCGGAGTTACTTGGGAAACTAAATTCATAGCTCCAGAAAGTCTCCTTAACTAAAATGAGGATCCAGAGATGTGGATGAGTACATTTGCATCAAAAACATTAAAACACCTGAGTCTCTTCAACATTCTGGCTAACAGAAGCAGACCCTTTCTCTTGCTAGAGAAGAGTGGACTCCTACTGCCTGTAGATCATGCAAAGTTCTCATCCGAAGCAGATGCATTGCAAGATGATGCATGTCCTCAAATCTGCCTTTGTTTATCCTCATTGTATCCAGACAAAGAACTAGGTTTCAGTCTCCAAATGACCTGAACAGGGAAGTACTGTCCTCACAATGAGAGAAAATAGATTATTTCCCCCATTCCCAAACCTGCAGGACTTGGCAGGAACCAGGAGAGTGAGTCTGGGAGTATGCATGAAAGGTATTGCTTGACAGGGCAGGGAATGGAATATAAATCTTGATGGGGGGAGTTTACTGATATGGGCATTTACATCAGATGAGTATCCCATGACTGATGATTTGACATCCTGGCAAGGATGCCTACCACGCTGTGAAAATGACTCCTTGATACTTGGAGATCATGAATGGCCCACATGAGGGGAGCTCCCAAAACTTCCCTGACGGTATCCTAGGAAGAGTTTAGAAGGTTTAGAAAACTGGTCATACTAGAATGGACCCATCATGTAGGACTGGAGAACCCACCAGCTCATCATATTCCCTGGAGGGACATTCCCCTCTCTAAAGTGAGAAGGGATGAAAAGGAATTATGAGTAGCCAAGGTACAGATGGAAATATGCTCAATCAGGCTATACAGAATAAGGGCACAATAAGACACAACTTTATGTTCATTAAAAGCCTGACAATTCCTTTTATCAAGCTGAGATGATCTACTAGACATCATTTTAAATTTTCTTGAGGTCTTAGCAAGAATCTTTTTTTTTTAATTTTACTTTATTATGTTATGTTAGTCAACATACAGTACATCATTAGTTTTTGATAGTGTTCCATGATTCATTGTTTGTGTATAACACCCAGCGCTCCATGCAATATGTACCCTCTTTACTACCCATCCCCGGGCTACCGCCTCCCCTCTAAAACCCTGCTTGTTTCTCAGAGTCTATAGTCTCTCATGGTTCGTCTCCCCCTCCGATTTCCCCCCCTTCATTTTTCCCTTTCTACTATCTTCCTTTAATTTTTATTATTTATTTATTTATTTTTAAAGATTTTATTTATTCATTTGAGACACAGAGATACAGAGAGAGAGAGAGAGAGCACAAGCAAGGAGAGGAGGCAGAGGGAGAGGGGGAAGCAGGCTCCCCACCAAGCCAGGAACCCGATGTGGGGCTTGATCCCAGGACCCTGGGATCATGACCTGAGCCAAAGGCAGACGCTCAACCATCTGAGCCACACAGGCACCCCTCTTCTTTTTATTTTATTTTTTTAAGATTTTATTTATTTTTTTATTTATTTGAGAGAGAGAGAATGAGAGATAGAGAGCACGAGAGGGAAGAGGGTCAGAGGGAGAAGCAGACTCCCTGCTGAGCAGGAAGCCCGATGTGGGACTCGATCCTGGGACTCCAGGATCATGACCTGAGCCAAAGGCAATTGCTTAACCAACTGAGCCACCCAGGCGCCCTCTTCTTTTTATTTTTAACATATAATGTATTATTTGTTTCAGAGGTACAGGTCTGTGATTCATCAGTGTTCCACAATTCACAGCACTCACCATAGCACATACCCTCCCCAGTGTCCATCACCCAGCCACCCCATCCCTCTCACCTCCCACCACTCCTGCAATTCTCAGTTTGTTTCCTGAGATTAAGAATTACTCATATCAGGGCGCCTGGGTGGCTCAGTCATTAAGCGTCTGCCTTCGGCTCAGGTCATGATCCCAGGGTCCTGGGATCGAGTCCCACGTCGGGCTCCCCGCTCGGCTGGAAGCCTGCTTCTCCCTCTCCCACTCCCCCTGCTTGTATTCCTGCTCTCCCTGTCTCTCTCTGTCAAATAAATAAATAAAATCTTAAAAAAAAAAAAAGAATTACTCATATCAGTGAGATCATATGATACTTGTCTTTCTCTGATTGACTTATTTCGCTTAGCATAATACCCTCTAGTTCCATCCATGTCGTTGCAAATGGCAAGATTTCACTTTTTTGATGGCTGCATAATATTCCATTGTATAGATAGATAGATAGATAGATAGATAGATAGATACCACATCTTCTTTATCCATTCATCTGTTGTTGGACATCTTGGCTCTTTCCATAGTTTGGCTATTGTGGACATTGCTGCTATAAACATTGGGGTGTTCATACCCTTTTGGATCACTACATTTGTATCTTTGGGGTAAATACCCAGTAGTGCAATTGCTGGGTCGTAAGGTATTAGCAAAGAGTCTTTAAAGCCATACTTTTGGTTTGTGCTTTACACTCAAGGCATTAATTCTTTCCTGCAAATGTTTGTCAGATATAGTGATGTTTTCAGTTTCCAACCTAGCAAGTACTAGCTCCTCAATATTTCCTCTAAATTGTGCTTCTAAACACAATTTAGCTCATTTCTTATTTTCGTACCTTTCAAGTGAGTGGAGGAGGCGCTCTGGCTGGTTGCTGAGCTGCTGCCTAACACAGGTCCCCATTTTTCTTGCTGTTATATAGTTTTCTCATTGTTTCTCCAGCTTCCACTAACAATTTGCTTGCCACTTTTAACACCACTAGGAGTTTCTTCACTACATTTCTAGCTTCTGCCCACTGCCCAGTCTCAAGGCCATAAATTTAAATTTTTTGTTTTAATGGCATACCACTCCTGGTAGTAGCTTATGTAGCAGTCATTCCTTGATGCATAAGAAACACCCCCAAGACTTAGTGCCTTCAAGCAACAACCATTTTGCTTAGCTCACAGTTCTGCAGGTCAGCAACTGTAGCTGAGGGGGCTTCCTGGTCTGGGCCAGGCTTGGTTATTCTCAGCTGGGCTTATTTGTCTGGAATGGCTTTGGCTAGCTGCGATGTCTGGAGGCTTCATTCACACAGTCTGTCATGTTCAAACTAGCCCAAGCTTGTTTCTATGGTAGTGGAAATATTACCAGTAACAAGAAAGTAATTCCCAATTCACAAACTTTTCATGTTTCTGCTTCTGTAGCATGATCTATTGTCCATTAGCCAAAGGAAATCACATGGTTGGTAGAATTGAATACAGGGAGGGGAATTGTAGTAGCCATGTCTAAACAATCCACTGTAAGACACACTTTTCATTTGTATTAATATATAATCTATGGGATGGTTCTTTGAAGTCATGTGAATCTTGTTTCTCAACTTTTTTACCTGATGGTTTTATTTTTTTAAGATTTTTAAAAAATTTATTTATTTGACAGAGAGAGAGAGAGTGTGTGTACAAGCAGGGGGAGCAGCAGAAGGAGAGGGAGAAGCAGGCTCCCCGCTGAGCAGGGACCCTGATGCGGGGCTGGATCCCAGGACCCTGGGGTCATGACCTGAACCAACGGCAGACACTTAACCCACTGAGCCACCCAGGTGTCCCTACCTGATGGTTTTAGCATCATTGATACTAAACTGGGAGTTACAAAATGGTGGTTTTCTATTTTATCGTTCTTCCTGTATTTATTAGCTGGCATTCAGGAAAGAAAAACTCTTCTTTCCCCCCCCTTTTCTGTGTCTGTTTTTGTGACTATCACTATGGACTCATGGATTGTTAAAGTTCAATACGTTGTAATCCATACATTTAATTCTTTCTTTCTCCCTCCCTTCCTTCTCAAATTGTCCCAGATTTGGCTTATAGGATCTCCTTCAAATTGACTTCTATGCCCTTTTGACATTACCTTATTAGTCCTTGAGCCCTTTCTTCTTTTGGGAGCAAGATGTTGATGTTTCATGCTTACCTTGGACTTTCCCTGCTCCAGGGTCTGGAGTAAGTCAGAGGATTCTTAATTTCTCCAAGGATCCCTACTTCTGTTTAATGGGCAATGGTATTTAGAAACCAAGAAATAGACATTAGATATGTTCAACGTTCTGTAATGTTGTTTTAAGACCATTTTTATGGACAGAGCTAGGAAATAAACACAAACAGATACACACATACACAAAATTGTGAATTTATATTGATACCACTGTTCCAAAGTGGACAGACATGGTTCTTCTTCACTTCTCCCCATTTTATATCCAGGTACATGAGGGAATTTAGTTTGTGATAAAATAGTATTTTAAGGGGTGCCTGGGTGGCTCAGTCGTTAAGCGTCTGCCTTTGGCTCAGGTCATGATCCCAGGGTCCCGGGATCGAGCCCTGCATCGGGCTCCCTGCTCGGCGGGAAGCCTGCTTCTCCCTCTCCCACTCCCCTGCTTGTGTTTTCTCTCTCGCTGTGTCTCTCTCTCTCAAATAAATAAATAAAATCTTTTTTAAAAAATAGTATTTTAAGAGGTGCCTGGCTGGCTCAGTTGGTTAGGTATCTGCTTTCAGCTCAGGTCATGGTCTTGGGGTCCTGGGATCTAGCCCCACATCGGGCTCTCTGCTGGATGGGGAGCCTGCTTCTCCCTCTCCCTGCCACTCCCCCTGCTTGTGCTCTCTCTGTCTGTCAAATAAATGAATGGGATCTTTTAAAAAAAAATAGTATTTCAAGTCAGCAAAGAAAATATGGTTCACTGAATACATTGTTTGGGGGACATCTGGCTATCAGTTTGAAAACAAACAAATCCCTACTTAACACTAAATTTGAATTCCAGAAGAGCTGGTAAATAGGCATGAAAGTATTAGAAAAAATATTGGAGAAAAAATGCATAATCTTGCGGCTGGAAAGCCCTTTTAAAAAGATAAAACTCAGAAGGGAAGGCTGACATGTTTGACAATGAATGGCCCTGCACAATATGCTTGTAAGTTCAAGAAGTGATCATTGGGTCACACTCCTTGTGAGTTTCCAATTTCGAGACATAGTGGAAGAGGAAAAGTGTCCCTGGAATTCATTGGCTGTCCTTTGGCATTTTTGAAATCTTATACCTGGTCCTGGCCTTGGTTGCCAAGTCTCAGCTCCCAATGTTTGGCAATAGGGCCTTCATGAAGGTAATTACGGTTAAAGGAGGTCATCAGAGTAAGGCTCTGATCCAGGAAGACTAGTGTTCTTGTGCATTGGTGGTGAGCACCGGGTGCTGTATGAAGTGTTGAATCACTATATTGTACACCCGAGACTAATATTACACTGTATGTTAACTAACTGGAATTCAAATAAAAACTTAAAAAAACAAAAAAGACTTGTGTCCTTATAAGAAGAGACACCAGAGAGTTTTCTCTCTCTCAGTCTCCCTCACTCTCTCTCCCTCTCCTTTCCTCCCTACCTACCATGTGAGGACAGGTGAGAAGGTGGCCATCTGCAAACCAGGAAGAGAGCTGTCACCTGACCCATCTTGGCTCCCTGATCTCGGACTCCCAGCCTCCAGAACCGTGAGGAAATAAATGTCTGTTGTTTAAGCCACACAGCCTATGGAAGGCGTTGCCTAAGAGAAAGCAGTTTCTCCTCTGAGGGAAGGTTCAAAAAAGCCAGATGTGTCACCCAGTGCCCTTCCACTGATGGAGCGATTTCAGCGTTGGATATCCCCGACCCCTAGAGACGAGGTGTCAGGCAGCGTTGTCCTCGAGGGCCTGCAATAGGAGGTGACTGGAGGCCCCATGTTGAGTTAACCATTTACTGGTCTTGCACTAACAGACTATAATGCTCTAATAGACCCTGGAGCTGAATGCACACTTACCTAGGGAAACTGCTCAAAATTTCAGGGAGAAATAAAGAAATAAGTGCTTTCGATGTTTATTTGCGGGGTGGGGGGCAGAATGATCAAGGTTAGACAAACTAGTCTCTCCCCTACAGATCAGCAGGCTTCATCCTGGCTGTTTTCTAGTGCATATTTCATCCATTCCTGAGTATATTTTGGGTGTAGATTTTGAATCTAACTACAATGGCCAGTGAATTCGGGTGGTGTATCCAAGTAGTGAAACATGTCCTCATGAGTCATGCAAAACAGGAACCTATACAGCCGCCTGTTCCCAGAGAGTAATAAACATAAAACAATATAAGCTATCGGGTGGGGTAGGGGAGCATGATGAGATTATGGCCATCATTAAAGAATTCGAAAAGGCAGGGGTAATCAGGCCTGCTCAAGCCCATTCATTAGTCTAGTTTGGCCTGTAAAGAAATCTAATGGGACCTGGTGAATGAAAACAGATTATAGGGAACTCAATAAAGTTACTCTGTGCATCCTTGCAGAGGTGCCTTATACAGTATTGTTAGAAGAAAATCATGGCCTCCATTAAGACAGATCATCATGTATTGGGCCTACGTAGCCTTTTTCAACATTCCATTAGGACTTGAATCCGGAGACCAATTTGCCTTCATGTGGAACAGGAGACAATGGACCTTCCGGGCATTGCCCCAAGGGTACCTCCACAATCCCACAATTGGTCACAGGATGGTAGCCAGAGATTTGAGATTTGGAAAAATGGTTATTGCCCGAGGAGATGGTGCTTTATCATTATGTAGATGATGTCATGTTAACTTGTGATGATTTAGTCTCCTATCTCAAGTAGCTGTGGCATACTTAAAGTCATGAGGAGATCTGTGGGCTGGGTCAATCAGTGAAGGCCCTTGGTGTCACCTGGTTGGGTAAGACAAAGTGATGCCAGAGGCACTCCATGATGAGATACAAGCCTTCCCAACAGACTTTCATTGGTTTATTAGGTTACTGGAGACCTTTAATTTCCCATGGAGATCAGGTATTAAGACTTTCATACACCTTGGTTAAGAAGGGAGGCCGATGGGATTGGGGTATTGACCAACAAGAGGCTTTCTTAAAGGCAGAAAAGGTAGTAAAATGTACTGATGGGAGTATTGATGCCAGAGGTGAGTTGTGAATTCGATGTGAGTTCCTATCCAGAAGGGTCTAGTTGGGGCTTGTGGCACTGACAAAATGGGAAAGGAATCCCATTAGGATTCTGGCCTCAATTATGGAAAGGGACAGAAACCAGGTATCATCCTCTCAAGAAGCAACGATTAGTTGTCTACCCTGCACTGCAACAGATGGAAGGACCGACTGCTGACCTGCCCGTGATGATATGAGCCTCCCTGCCAGTGGGAGGATGGATTAAGAACATGCTCAGCAGACTGAAGGGTGCCTTTGCCCAGAAAAGCACCTTACAGAAATGGCACATTGACCCACTACAGCAGAGGAGCTCATACACCACCAGGCTGCTGTTCCGTGAACTGCACTGTTTCCTGGGGCCGGTCACGTAGGGCAACCCCAGCATAACAGTACACCTCCCCTGCCCCAAGTGAAGGAAGGGGTAGGCTGGCTCCGGGCGGACACAAGGCACGCTGATGGCAGTGCCAGGAAACCTGCCTATTTGGCGTTCCTCTGTTACCGACTGGATCCTGATGTACTTTGCTATGTTGACGGGTGAACCTGTGCCCATCTGTTTGACCACCGGCAGCTGGGCAGTGTGGAAAGGGTTAACAACACAGATGTTACAATGGTGCAGAGAAGGCTGGGCTATATTAAACAGACCCTTGTAGGGAGCAGAACTAGGGAAAGGTACTGGGGAAAATGCACTAAACCCGATGCAGCTATCCAAATATGTGTCCGCTTACTCCGCATCCACACTACCAGGCAATCGTGAGGCAGATGAGTTAGTTAGCCTGAGCCTGAGCCCTTCTGCCCGAGGAAATGCTGATCCCATCTGATGTAGCAGAATGGGTCCACCATAAATCGGGACACCAAGATCCCAACACTACTTGGGAAATAGTAAAAAGATTACATTTGCCTTTAAAATCTGTAAGCTGCTGACAAGGACTGCCCCCAATACCCCCTGCAGCAATAGCTGTTATGTTATATACCTGGGGCATATGGGTGGACTCCATGCCCTATTTCTCACTGCAAATAGATGATATAGACCCCTTTGTTGGTATCAGAAGGACACGAATATACGCTGACCTGTGTCACATTTCCACAGGACTTGTACAAGACCTTGCCTATAAAAGAGTCCATCAGGCTGCAACTATAAAGGAATGAACAAAATTAGAGGGCATGTGTCAACACCAACTCAGATAGTGATCAAGGGACACAGTCTACCAGTTTGAGGCCTATATGCTGGAGGGGGGACTCACTTTGCAATTGCCAGGAGACCTCACACATGGTAAGATTTTAGTGCATTGGAAATTAGCTTGGAGTGCCCCACCCCACCCCAGGTGGCTTGGTGTCCTAATCTCTTGGGGCCAAGGGCTCACTTCTGGTATTAACCACTTGTTCTACATTGGTCAGGGCCCAAGACACACACAAATAACTGCTTCTGAACCTCTGATGCTTGGCATTGAGGTAGGGTTGTCAGTATGGGTGCCAGCCGAAATGCCTCTGTACAACATGGGCATATCCTCTGATAATATTAAGGGGCAAACTACGTGGTATCATCACCCAGAGAAACTACCGAAGCCAGGGGTGGGTATTGGCTCAAGGGGACCAAACCGCTACTATGTTGTTGCTAAATGAAGATTTGCCATCTCTGTTGCCTATACACCATTTGCCTTGTCACCTCTGGCCTCGCACTGCTGATGCTCCTTCCTGTCGCATCAGGAAGCATCATGGGCCACCACTTACGCCGAAGCTCGCAATTGCTCTGACTGTTGGGTCGGAGGAGACCTCTTTCCAGGCCGCTGGGAAGTCTCATGTTGCTGTTTATATTGCCACTGTAGCAAAGGGAGAGGGATGCAAGTTGCCTCCTGATATCTGGCTGTAGGGTCATCGTGGAAGAATTGTGTGCAAGGATTGTACGGGCCCCAAGATGTGAGGGGTGGAGTGTAGGAGCGCTGCCAACACTGACTCCATCTTTGGCTCTCCAGCTCGTTCTCCCCTCTGCCCCACAGGTGCTGCCTCGATAGGTAACTGCCCTGTGGCCTCACCACCAGGACCCTCTATAAAAACGTGGGCTGAGGGCTGGGCTGGGCGGAGAACGGCAGCATGATCATCCTGGCCCTGGTGCCGCCTTTCCCATCGCCTCACCATGTGCACAGTGAAGACGTCCTTCTACCAGGGCCTTTGGAATCACATAGCTCAGCAGATGACAAACTGGAGAACATTTTAAGTTCCTTCTAAATGAGCTCTAGAGCTCTGCTGTCACTGAATTTAAAAGTCTTTTTCCCGAGAGGGAAAGAGACATTGAGAAGAAGAAAATGTTTGCAGCTGGAGCCTGAATTAGCAGTTTTGTCTTCAAAGACCGGAAAACACCTGGTCCTAGCAGACATTCTATTGAATTTTATATGGTTTCAAAAATAGACTAATTCTTAGCTGACTGGCAAGATTGAGTTATGTTAGATTGTCTAACACAATTTTATCTGAGCTCAAGCATCACACAATATTTTTTAGCAGGGAGAAGAATATACAAAATTACTATCCTATCTTTCCTAGATCAAGTTGTAACTTTGATAACTCAGGGAGCTTATAACAGAGCAAAAGACATATTATTGAAGAACACCCCAGAGCATGCAATTGATTAAAAAAACCTTCAAACTCTGGAACTCTGCTACTCTGAGCTGGTTCTCAGACCAGGAACATTAGCATATTCTCTGAGCTTGTCAGAAGTGCAGAATCTGCAACCCTGTCCAAGACCCTGCATTTTAACAAAATTTCTAGGAAAGCTCATTACAGTTTGACAAGCATTGCTATCGAGCACTGTTCTCAGAGGGTGGCTTTTAGACCTCCCTCAGCAAAATTGCCTGGGAATACTTATTAAAAATGCATATTCCTGGGTCCTGCCCAAGACCCATGAAAATTACCCCATATGACTCTTAGGCAAACTAGCTTGAGAACCATTGCTGTAGTTCTTATTAAAAAAAAAAAAGTGGTTTAAAAAGCTACTCTGAGGGGTGTTCGGGTGGCTCAGCAGGTTAAGCGTCTGCCTTCTGCTCGGGTCATGATCTCGGGGTCCTGGGATCCAGCCCCTCATGGGCTCCGTGCTCCACGGGGAGTCTGCTTCTCCCTCTCCCTCTGCCCCTCCCCGACCCCCCGCTAATGTGCTCTCTCTCTCAAATAAATAAATAAAATCTTTAAAAAAAATCATCAAAGTAGATGACTCACTCTCCCCTACCCCCCAAAACTCCCTCCTCTGGGAACCACTTCTAAGAATGTGAGGTTTCTCAAGGAGCGTGCATGCGATGGGGGCAGAGAGAAGCGAAACTGCCTGTGCTAGTGGGATCTGAGGGGCGCTGACTCCACACACCCAATTTGACTGCACTTTTAAGGATGTTTCTTTGTCCTATGCCATTTCCTCAATCTCAACTTCCCTCTCACACACGCACGCACGCGCACGCACACCGCGCTGGGCTTAAGGTAAGAAAGGGAGTCAGAGGAAGACGACTTTGCACGTTAACCTTCTGAGGGGTAAAGTCTACGCTGCCGTGAGACTCAGCCCTATCAGCACACTTGTCTCTGGGTAGCTGCCCAGCGTGTTGTCAGAACTTGGTGTGGCCCTAAGCGCCTTCTTCCTCCCCGCTTCAGGCAGTAGCGTTCATGACGGGGCAGCTTGTCCCCCAAAGGGCTGGCTCTGAGTAGGGAGACGTGAGGGATGACACCTAACGGGTACTGGGCAACGTCCCCCGCCAGTTTGCTGTCCCGTCCGTGTCACCGCTCGAGGGTGACTTTGTGCGTCACGTGGGGCACACGCACGCATCTGAGGGGTGCTCCGCAGGCCGTTTCAGCTGACCCTGCAAAGTGGATTTGTCCGCTCGGCTCTTTCCGAGCCAGTCACCTCTTTGAGAGCGTCATCCCAGTGGCCTGAGATAAAGGCCAGGAGCCTGGGAAGAGAGGGCCTTGCGGCATTTGGACACCGTGGCGGTCATGTGGAGAAGGGGGACGTGGTCACTTCGAGGGTTGGGAACCTTAGATGAAGGCCCACGATGGCCATTTACTTCTCACCCCACCACTCCCAACTAGCTGTGGGGCCCGGATCAAGGTGACAGAAAGCTCACTGGATGCTGGAGCTGGAAGGGACCATGCAGAAGGTCTGCGGCGCCCATTCACTCCGCATGTGAGCATATGAGCATCCTGACACCCTGAGGGGCAGGGCAGCCTCAGTGAAGTGGGCTGTGGAAGTGTGTTGGAGGAGGCTATCGAGAGGCTGTGACCTCCAGTGGACCCGATAGCTGGATGCGGGAAGCCAGAGGCTCCTTACCCCCTCCCTTGTCCTTGGAACATATGTTCAGCTTGCTCTTCCCATACTAGCAGCTGCTTCAACGACATGGTCTCAAGAGAGTAAAGTGTTGAGACCATTTGGACCAAATGCATGAGTGAAACTTTTAAGATTCGGGTGCAAAATGTGGGTGCAAAAGTGTACTCATTTTGCAACTACCCAAGACAAGCCCCACTTGTAAGTTCCCTTGCTCATTAAAACTGCCACCTACCAATTGGGAATGGTCTGCCTCTTCAGTCTCTCCTTGCCCTTTGAGTTTCAGATTTCATCCAGGGAACTCCTGAAGTTCCAAACCAACAAACTGGCGAAGAGTGACCAGAGCTGTGACCCTGATCTCACCGTGCAGAGCTCTCTAAAATCTATCTGCCTTCACAATAGAAACCAGAAGATAGGATCAGTAAGAGTTGAGTCCTAGTCTCGCATATGATAGTAAATTTTATATCTGCAACTGGCTGGCAGGTAGCACTTCAGGAAAATGGGCTTTAGCGTTAGATAGACAAGGGTTCAAATCTGGCCTTTCTATTCATTTGCTCATGGGACATAGGGCAAGTGACAATTCTGAGAGTTGCAGCCCCTACATCACTAAAATGGGGGATAATACTATCTGAATAGTAGTGTCATTGGAAGATTTCATGGGGTACTGTGTATAAACTTTGGTGTTTCTCGAACTTGAATGAGCATATGAATTACCTGAATTCTGGTTCTGTGCTGCTTTGGGGTTGCCAAGAATCTGCATCGCTGACAAGTTCCCAGGTGCAGCTGATGCAGCTGGACACGGGCCACGCTTCAGGTAGCAAGGATATAAAGTACTTACCAAGTGGGAGACGCAAGTTTCTTTTTAAATTTGTAAATTAAAATCTTGAAATAATGTTGTCCTTGCAAAAAGTAAAAACGAAAGCAGGACAAAGAATTCCCAGAGGCCCTTTACCCAACTTCTCCAAATGTTAATATTTTCTATATAATCATCATACTATTATCCAAACAAGGAAATTGACATTGAAGCAATACTATTAACTAATCTTCAGACAGTTTTCCTAATTTCTTCAACTGCCTCGCTCGTGCCTTCTTTCTGGACCAGGATCCATTCAAGGGTCACATGTCCTAGTTCACTGTTTTGTCTCTTCAGTCTCCTTTTTTTTTTTTTTAAAGATTTTGTTTATTTATTTGAGAGAGAGAGAATGAGAGATAGAGAGCACGAGAGGGAAGAGGGCCAGAGGGAGAAGCAGACTCCCTGCTGAGCAGGGAGCCCGATGCGGGACTCGATCCTGAGACTCCAGGATCATGACCTGAGCTGAAGGCAGTCACTCAACCAACTGAGCCACCCAGGCACCCTCTTCAGTCTCCTTTGATGTGGGGCAGATTACACGAGAGACTTTTGGTGACAGACGGCCATCACCACAATGACAACCCACCTGAATTTCTTACTCATCTTTGAATTCAACTGGTTTTCAAACATTAGTGTTCGTATAAGAAGCACCCAGGGAGATTGTTTTACAGGTTTGCTCCCAGAGAAACGAAATCTGTAAGGTTTGGCTAATGTCTGGGAATATGCCTTTTGATGCATGTGCCGGGTGCTGGATGCAGGCAGTCGGAGGCCCAGATTCTGAGAAACTACCCAGGAGTGGCTGGTACTGCTTGAGTGAACACTCGCCTTGGGATCTCTCCTGATACAAGGACAAGCTGTCTATTTCTTTAGAATATTTTTTAAAGTCTTACGGTGCTATCGTCACATTTTTAGAGAGTATAGACCTGCTCTCGCATCTCTGCTTCCTTTCATAACAAAAGGGGAAGCGCAAGGGCGCACCCTGTTTTGCACTTTGCCTTGTCACCTGACATGTCCTTTGGTTTTCCCTGTTTTCTGGGCAGTTCTGGGCTCCCACCTCCTCAAAGTTCGCCACAAGGGGGCACCAGTGACTTCCTCCTAGTACTCAGAGTGCTAATCAAAATTGCCAAATTGGCATGCAATTAGCAAGAGGTTGAAGGAAGAGGCATGGGATGTTTACTACCCAGGGCCTCAAAGATCTGGATCTTTTCACCTCTGAACGCATTAGGATGGATCCCATAACGGCTGACTTTGGGCCATTGCTCCATTGATAATGATTGAAGAGGTTCTGTGCATGGGGAGGTGGGGTGTGCCAGGTTGGACTGGGCCTGGGGACTTCAGCCTGAGGGGTTTGGTCTAGGCTGTGCTGGGCAGAAAGGATAGTTGTGACTAACGCAGCACTTGTGTAGAGGCTCAAAGACAGAATTGTGTATTCGATACCTTTTCCCCATCAAGTCCTAATGATCTTTTTTACATTCTTTCTCCCTGAGGCCAGGAAACAAAAATAACACTCTACATGTGATCTCAATGTCCACCCTCATCCTCCCCTAGCACCGTCAAGGGGCTTAGGAAAGAAGGGCACCCCCATGCCAGTGATTACTGTGTTTTTCAGTGGCAGAGAGGGCCCAAATCTATATCTCTGCTAGACCCAGCGGTGTGCTGGGAAATGTTTAACAAACAGCACTCCAAACAAACAACTAACGATTTTTAGCCTTTATCCGTTTCTGTGGGGTTAAATACTTTCATCATGGCTGATTTCAAGCTATCAAGGTGATCTTACTAAATGCCAAGCTAAATGGCAGAAGCCCATCTGTATAGAGTATGTTTACCACCTAAATATAATCGATGTGACCCCAAGAGCACATATTCGATTAAAAACAGTAAAATAACTACGAAGTTATGGGGTTTGAGTGTCTATTATCCTTGTTCTTAACATCTTTTAATGGTGCTAAACACACATGACATAAAACTTAACATCTTAACTATTTGTAAGTGTCCAGTTCAGTAGTGTTAAATATATTCCCATTGTTGTGCAATCCACCCGAAGAACTGTTCTCATCTTGTAAAACTCAATCTCTGTACCCAAAACAACTCTTCTTTTCCCCCTCCCTTAGCTCCCAACAACCACCATTCTACTTTCTGTTTCTATGAATTTGACGACTTTAGATACCTTATGTAAGTGCAAGCACACAATATTTGTCCTTTTGTGGCTGGTTTATTTCACTTAGCCTAATGTCCTCAGGCTTCATATTGCAGCATGTGACAGAATTTCCTTCTTTTTAAAGACTTAATTGTATTCCAATGTATGTATATAACACATTTTCTTTATCCATTCATCTGTTGATGAACACTTGTGTTGCTTCCACCCACTGGATATCGTGAATAATGCTGCTATGAATATGGTGTATAAATAACTCCTTAAGATACTGCTTTATCTATATATCACCAGAAGTAGGATTGCTGGATTATATGGTAATTCTATTTTTAATTTTTGGAAGGGGTACCATACTGTTTTCCATAGCAGCTGCACCACTTTACATTTTTGCCAACAGTGCAAGGGTTCCAATTTCTCTACTTCCTTAACATTTGTTATTTTCTGCTTTTTAAAAAAAATAGTCACTTAATGGGTATGAGGTGGTATCTCTTTGTGGTCTTGATTTGTATTTCTCTAATTCTCTAATGATTAGTGATGTTGAACACCTTTTCATATGCTTATGGCTATTTGTATAACTTCTCTGGAGAAACTTTTATTCAAGTCATTTGCCTGATTTTTTTTTTCTCCATTGGGTTGTTTTTTGTTGTTGTTATAGGAGTACTGTATATATTCTTGATATTAATCCCTTCTTAGATATGATTTGCAAGTATTTATTCCCACTCTAGAGATTGCCTTTTCACTGTTGATGGCAGCCTTTGATGAATAGAAGTTATTAATCTTGATGTAGTCTAATATATCTATTTTTACTTTTGTTCCCTATGCTTTTGGTGTCATATTCAAGAAAGCATTGCTAAATCCAAAGTCATGAAGGTTTCCCCCTATGTTTCCTTTTAACAGTTTTATAGTTTTAGGTCTTACATGTAGGTCTTTGATCCATTTTGAGTTAATCTGTGTATATGGTGTAAGGTCCCAACACCACTTGTTGAAAAGAGTATGCTTTCCCCATTGAATGGTTTTGGCACTCTTGTCAAAGATCATGTGGCCATATAAGTGAGGGTTTATTTCTGGACACTCTATTCCATTGGTCTATGTGTCTTTTTTTTTTAAATTTTATTTTATCATGTTATGTTAGTCACCATACAGTACATCATTAGTTTTTGATGTAGTGCTCCATGATTCATTGTTTGTGTGTAACACCCTGTGCTCCCTGCAGTACGTGCCCTCCTTAATACCCATCACTGTGCTAACCCATTCCCCCACCCCCCTCCCCTCTAAAACCCTCAGTTTGTTTCTCGGAGTCCATAGTCTCTCATGGATCATCTCTCCCCCCAATTTCCCCCCTTCATTCTTCCCTTCCTTCTCCTAATGCTATTCCTTATGTTCCACAAATTAGTGAAATATGATAATTGGCTTTCTCTGCTTGACTTATTTCACTTAGCATAACCTCCTCCAGTC